>NC_140993.1:103599931-104194726 GCF_052327205.1 Somniosus microcephalus | reverse complement strand
TTGAATTTTTTTTCAAGATGAAGGATGCTAATACTTGGGAACAGAACACTGTTTTGTTCTGATGAAAGGTCATCAACCTGAAATGTTAACTCTGTTTCTTTCTCCACAGATGGTGCCTGACCTACTGAGCACCATTTTCTGCTTTTATTTCAATGGAGAGTAAAATTGGGAGAGGTGTAAAATGGGCATTGGACACCTGAACCCGCCCGTTTTCCACCTGGCGGATTAAGTTAAAATTACCCCCCTCTGTTTTAGAATCAAGTACCTCCAGGTCAGGAATAGCACAGCAAGATGCAAAGCAAAGCTCCTTTTATTATGCTCAACAATGTGCCTCAGCCCTAACCTCAGCCTACTTGACTAATGTGGCATTTTTCAATTTACAAACCATCTGCAGCCCCTCTGCATGAGATTACTAATCAGTACCAAATTCAGGAAGTGTTGTGATGCAGGTACTTCCACCCTAAGAATTGGCTTACATCTCATTTCACAAGATCACAAGATAGATATGGGTGAGGAGGCCCTTTTAGTCCAACCAAGCACATCCATACAAAGAAAAGACACTCTCCCATCATAGCATCCAATTGTTTCTTCAATGGGTTTTTGCCTCTACTACTCGACCCAGAAGCTCATTCCCTGCGTTGATCACTTTTTGTGTAAAGGACAATTTCCTGACATCAATCCAAAAATAGCCTTTCATTAGTTTGAACCGGTGTTCCCTGTGAAGCACTTTTGGATGTCCTGCCAATGTGAAAGGTATTGTATAGATGTGAGTTCTTTATTTCTAGAAAAAAATTACTTGTGCAAAAGTCCTTTACCAGGCAGGTATGATAGTCTGGGGTGGGTAGACTTTAGTCCTTGCTGCCTGGGCAGTAATTTGGCGAGTGGATCGCTCATCCTTTATAGAATTTACCTGATTCTCATTCTATTGACTTAAATTGAATGAAAATCAGGCGGGTTCTATAAAGGGCATGCGATCCATCTGCCAGATTACCGCCCAGGCAGTGAAGACTAAAATCCATCCCTTTGTATCAGTGTAAAGTACAATGAATGTCATCTGCTTTTAAAATACTAAATATTCATTTTTGCATTTATATGTTAATGCTTTTATTCCAATTTACTGAAGACACGTGTATTTGGAGGTTTTAATTTGACATTTACTTGTTCTAAAAATTAATGAGATGAATCATTAATTCATTCATTACTGATGCTCCAGGAGTCTGTACACTTTCTTATCCATTATTCGAGGGGAAACTCAGAACCATAACTTGGATTTTGAAGGATCTATCTGTAAGAATTTGCATAGCTCTGCTCTGCAAATCATGTCCGTATAAGTACCGGATTGGCACTACTAATTCCATAGCGAATTGTTAGCACATCTAAATTTAGTACAGACCCCAATATCGGTAAAGTTATGGATAATAAGGGTTCTCTCTCTTTAGTGCAGAGAAGCTTTTGAATAACAAGGGTTCTCTCTCGTTAGTGCAGGATGCTGAAAATCTGAAATAAAAAGAGGAAATGCTGAAATACTCAGCAGGTTAGGGCAGCATCTGTGGAGAAAGAAACAGATGACCTTTCATCAGAATTGTCCAGGTCGATTGCCAAGATTAACAATATCTTGGACCACAGATTCAACTTTAGCTACATTGCTATTTTACTCTGTTGTCTGGGTTCTCCTAGTCTTCCACTATAACATAGACAGAAACCCCAGAGAACCAGTATAAATGGCCATTTATACTGTTTCTCTGAGTTTTCTGGGAATCTCCTGGTGAAGTTACCAAAGGAGACTGGGGAAACACCTTGGAAATTGTACCTCATATGTTTATAATGCTATCTAGAGTTTAGAGATTGAGAAGTATAAAGATATTAATAGCACTGCTTGATTATCTTTTCATGGAGGTGTGGTGGCGACTGCATGATAGAATAATTGTATCTGGGCTCTGAAATAGTTTGATGGGCTGAATGCCCTTTCCTCACTCTGGACTTGTGTTCTTATGAGTTATTGTTAGTTTTGGATGAAACAAAAGGAGTTTATTAACAGTTAAGGGAAGCTGATAATTCACTTAGTGAAACACACTTACACATCTGTCTTAGCAATTATTTGGAGCACTGTATTGGGCATTATCTTACGACTACAGATCCTCAGAACTGTCTCATCAGGTTTCCGTTTCAAAGATGTGCTTTAAGGAACTACACATCCGGTGAGCATAATAAATTGCATATGCAACACTGTTTCCAACCCAATGTTCCTCTAATATTGTACAATTACATTTCCAAACAGTTTTGCCTAATTTAACTACCTGTTTAGGTCAAAAAAGGAGAGAAAGAGAGATCACCAGAGACTGTGAGAGAGAAGGAAAGAGAAAGAGAGAGAGAAACTGAGCTCATTAAAGGAGAGACAAAAGATCAGATCAAGGGAGAGGAAGAGAAGGGGAGAGAGGAGTGGGGAGGGTAATGGGAGAGAAAAGGCAAATAAAGTAAAGGAGGGAGAAGGAAAGAGGGGAGAAGTGAGGAGAGTGTAAAACCGGTTGAAATGGGGAAAGGGGAGGGGAGTATTTGGGAGAGAACAAGAGGGGAGGGAGTGGAGAAAAGGGAAGAATGGGATGAAGGGTGAGACAGGAGGGGAGAGAGAGAGAGGGAAGGAGAGGCAGAGATGAGAGGAGAGGGAAGAGGGAGGAGAGGCAATAGGGGAAAAGGAAGAAGGGAGAAGATGGCAGGGGAGGAGGGGAGCTAGAGCGGAAAGAAGGTATGAGGGAGGATGGGGTTAAATGGGTACAGTCTTCTTGAGGTGCTTCCTCACTTTCTTGGCTTTCCTCTGTTGCTCCTTTTCTTCCTCTAGAAAACATAAAAATTAGCAGTGGTCCCATTGGGTAACCCATTGTCTAATTTTCTGGGGGTTAACTAAGATATGCTCATGGATAAGGGAAGGGTGTATTCAAACACTCCATTTACATTTACATTTTGAAATCTTAAATTAGGAAAATGTTGACATATACATTCTATCTAACTCAAGAGAGTACCTTGCAGCTCCATTGGTCACACACCGAATTAATTATGATTGTTAGTTAATTATTTTCTGAGTGCATTTCTCTCATTGTCATGGTGAGGGATGTCAGTTCTGTGGAACGGAACATGTTTTCCATTTACTAGTCTATATTTAATTGTCAGTATCAAGTACTAACAGTCAGGTGTAGCACAGTTCAGAAGCAGAATAAGGCTCCATCTACTGCCTCAACAATGTAGCTTGACCTAACACAACTCGACCTTTACATTCTCACACTAGTCATCTTTCTAAGACTGACACTTTAGTTCCAATTAGTGCTTAATTCTGGGTACTTTTGTGCTGTAGATTTGTGTTTGGTAAGAACTAAGTTGAGACTGTTTAAAGTAATTTCACTTAAGCTCTTTATAACTGGCAAAGACAAGGGATTGATTCAAATCCAGATTCCATAGGTGAAAGATCAGTGGACTAACTAACCGCATAGGATCTTTAATTATGATTGTTCATGGATGAAAGCACGGGGTAATTTTTACAAAATCACATTTCCAGCATGGAGCCTTGCCCACTGGGAGTGGAAATTGGGAATTCATGCTTTTCCATCCTTTAAAATTAGGAAGTGCAGCTTCATAAAATTACCCCTCACATACAACCGAATAACCCAGTCTTATTTAACAATACATTTTTGTAACTGATGTTCTATATATAATACATAGTGATTGTTTATTCGTTGCTGTTTGCGTTTGTTCACATATGCATGGAGTGGAGGTTTTATGTATACTATATCAGCTTTAAAGAATAAATAGACTAGTGGCCCAGAAATTCGGCTCTCCACGGGTGAGTACGCATGGGGTACTCACCCGTAGGCCGAATGAAAATGCCGGTTTTCTGCATGCACTGCGCATGCACGGGAAACCGGCACTTCCGATCCTCTGAACGAAGGGGTTCAGAGGTCGAACGCGCGCGCAGGGGAGGCTGCGCGTGCGCTTTGAACGTAGGTTTTTTTTGCAGGTTTTCACGCGAGGTTAAGCCTGCAGGATTTACATATTTAAAAAGCCTGCTTTTTACAAGGTAAGTGGTCAATTAATTAAAATTAAAACATTTTTTCCACAGGTTTATTATTTTTAAATACTTTAAAGCAAGGTAAGTTTATTTTTAGCCCTGTTTTTTTATAAAATTATTTTTTTCAAAAATTTAAATTATTGTTTAAAATAGTTATTTAATGTAATTTATAGTTTATTTAAAAAGTGTGATTTAAAAAAAAAATTATTTGAAGGTTTACTGCTATTTTGGGGCCCGGGTCGTTCTACAGAAATGGTGGCTTTTGGAATTGCAAGATGTCTTGAAATGTATTTCATTTTACAGAATCAAAACTTATTGTACAATATTAATTAACCTCTTAACTTTATCAATCCACAAAAAATGAAGGCTTAATGTATTTTAATTATTTCTATACATTCACTCAAAGAATGCTTGTGCCGTCTTTTTGTCATTGGTGTTACTTATACCTTAAACAAAATTAAAGGCTTATCAGAATGCTATTTCTCAATTCAATCTGCACATATACTGAAAGACAGAGTAGGTTGATAATAATTTAAAGAAAAAGTTTTGATTATTTATTTATTTATTATAATCAGGTATGTGTAAAGTTACATTGTGTTTCATTTGCTCCATCATGTTTTTGCTATAATATCAACAATAACTGAAGGACAGTCATCAAAATGGAATGATACTATCCTTAAACTGCTAACTCATGAATAAAGCAACAATCAACAAACACAAAATTATTATAAAGTCAAAAATGACACCTTTGATATATCACTGGAAAAAAACATGCAGTAACACCAGTGACACAATACAACACCAATGACTTGAACCCAGACTATTTCAAACAACTCAATGAATTTATTACATTTCATCTAACTAATGTGCCATTTTTTTCAGTTCACTCATTTACAGCACTGATTCATATAAATTGAGTAATAACATAAAAAAACTTAGCCAAAGCACTTTAAGACCAAAGAGGAGCACATTAAAGAGTCATGGTGTGGAGATGCCGGAGTTGGACTGGGGTGGACAAATGTAAGAAGTCACACAACACCAGGTTATAGTCCAACAGCTTTATTTGAAATCACAAGCTTTCGGAGCGCTGCTCCTTCTTCAGGTGAAGTGGAGAAATGCATAAAGACACAGCTTATATAGTCAGAGAATCATGTCAGATGTTTACAGGTAACCTTTCCAACTGCCATTTATCACACCTCGGCAGAGAGATAATCACAGCAGTCAAAGGTGTGAATGGTGTCCAAACAGGTCAGTCAGGGAAACAGTACATCAAAGAACAATGAGGTGGGGTCACAAGGGGTCAAATATTGCAGATGCTGGGGTCTGTATGAAAAACAAAAAAACAGACAAAAAACATTTTTTTTGGCTGGAAATCACAGCAGGTCCGGCCGCATCTGTGTAGAGAGAACAAGCCAATGTCGACTCGAGTCTGGATGACCCTGCGTCAGGTGGGGTTACATGTAGCGTGACATGAACCCAAGATCTCTGTTGAGGCCGTCCTCATGGGTGCGGAACTTGGCTATCAGTTTCTGCTCGACGATTTTGCGTTGTCGTGTGTCTCGAAGGCCGCCTTGGAGAATGCTTACCCGAAGATCGGAGGCTGAATGTCCTTGACTGCTGAAGTGTTCCCCGACTGGAAGGGAACACTCCTGCCTGGTGATTGTTGCGCGGTGTCCGTTCATCCGTTGTCGCAGTGTCTGCATGGCCTCGCCGATGTACCATGCTCCGGGGCATCCTTTCCTGCAACGTATGAGGTAGACAACGTTGGCCGAGTCACATGAGTATGTACCATGTACCTGGTGGGTGGTGTCCTCACGTGTGATGATGGTATCTGTGTTGATGATCTGGCATGTCTTGCAGAGGTTGCTGTGGCAGGGTTGTGTGGTGTCGTGGTCGCTGTTCTCCTGAAAGCTGGGTAATTTGCTGCGAACGATGATCTGTTTGAGGTTAGGCGGCTGTTTGAAAGCGAGTAGTGGAGGCGTGGGGATGGCCTTAGCGAGGTGTTCGTCGTCATCGATGACATGTTGAAGGCTGCGAAGAACATGGCGTAGTTTCTCCGCTCCGGGGAAGTACTGGACGACGAAGGGTACTCTGTTGGTTGTGTCCCGTGTTTGTCTTCTGAGGAGGTCTATGCGATTTTTCGCTGTGGCCCGTCGGAACTGTCGATCGACGAGTCGAGCGTCATATCCCGTTCTTACAAGGGCGTCTTTCAGTGTCTGTAGGTGTCCATCGCGTTCCTCCTCGTCTGAGCAGATCCTGTGTATTCGCAGGGCTTGTCCATAGGGGATGGCTTCTTTAACGTGGTTAGGGTGGAAGCTGGAGAAGTGAAGCATCGTGAAGTTGTCCGTGGGCTTGCGGTAGAGTGAAGTGCTGAGGTGTCCGTCTTTGATGGAGATTCGTGTGTCCAGGAATGAGACCGATTCTGAGGAGTAGTCCATGGTGAGTTTGATGGTGGGATGGAACTTGTTGATGTTATCGTGTAGTCTTTTCAGTGATTCTTCGCCGTGGGTCCATAGGAAGAAAATGTCGTCGATGTATCTGGTGTATAGCGTTGGTTGGAGATCCTGTGCAGCGAAGAAGTCTTGCTCGAACTTGTGCATGAAGATGTTTGCGTATTGGGGTGCGAATTTGGTCCCCATGGCTGTTCCGTGTGTTTGGGTAAAGAACTGGTTGTCGAAGGTGAAGACATTGTGGTCAAGGATGAAGCGGATGAGTTGTAGGATGGCGTCTGGAGATTGGCTGTTGTTGGTGTTGAGTACTGAGGCTGTCGCAGCGATGCCGTCATCGTGGGGGATACTGGTGTAGAGTGCCGAGACGTCCATCGTGGCGAGGAGTGTTCCTGGTTCAACTGGTCCGTGGGTGCTGAGTTTCTGTAAGAAGTCTGTAGTGTCGCGACAGAAGCTGGGGGTTCCCTGTACGATGGGTTTCAGGATGCCCTCGACATATCCAGAGAGGTTCTCACACAGGGTTCCGTTGCCTGATGCGATAGGACGTCCAGGTGTGTTGTCTTTGTGTATCTTTGGGAGGCAGTAGAAGTCTCCCACGCGGGGAGTACGTGGGATGAGAGCATGTAGGATGCTTTGAAGGTCTGGATCGAAGGTTTTGATCAGTCTGTTGAGTTGGCGGGTGTGTTCTTTGGTCGGATCTGCGGGTAACTGTCTGTAGTGTTCCTGGTTGTCCAGTTGTCGGTATACTTCTTTGCAAGAAAGCAGACAAGATCCCGAAAGGACTACAGATCACTAACCCACTCAAGTCGACCTACAACACAGCCTATGCTGAGAGACTCTGCCGTCGTACCTCTCGCACACTCCTCAACCATCTCGTACACCAGCTCTACAGCAGACGCCGCAACCTCGAAACCGAGATGGAGTCCATGTTCTCAGCCTGTGCTCAGGACGCAGCAGACCAGCTACGAGACACCGCCAAACAAACAAGGCAACGGAACTACGCTACCTACATGCACACCAAGAACAGGAAGCTTGAGAAACTTGGCATCACCAGCAGCAGCAACCAAGCCTCCCCCGGTACCACGGTTGAAACCACAGGGAAATCCATCGTCAACCTGTCCGACCACACCCTTCAACCAGATGAAATTGAAGTTCTCAGCCGAGGGCTCAATTTCTGCCCCACCACCAAAATGGACCCCATCGGTCTCGCGGCAGACACAGAGGAATTCATCAGGAGAATGAGGCTCCGGGAATTCTTCCACAAATCCCAAGATGTCAGCAGCGAACCCAATGAGACAATCAATGATCCGGAACAGCAGACAGAGGGATCCGCAGTGCAGCTACCGAAGAAGAAAGAGTCAAATTGGACCCCTCCGGAGGGTCGCTGCCCTAAGCTTGACATGTATGCTCAAGCTGTCAGGAGATGCATCAACGCCAGATTCATCAGCCGCACTCACAAGACAGTCCAGAATGTCACCCGAGCACAATGCAACGCCATCCACGCTCTCAAGACCAACCGCAACATCGTCATCAAACCAGCAGACAAAGGAGGTGCCATCGTCATACAGAACAGAACGGACTATTGCAAAGAAGTATACCGACAACTGGACAACCAGGAACACTACAGACAGTTACCCGCAGATCCGACCAAAGAACACACCCGCCAACTCAACAGACTGATCAAAACCTTCGATCCAGACCTTCAAAGCATCCTACATGCTCTCATCCCACGTACTCCCCGCGTGGGAGACTTCTACTGCCTCCCAAAGATACACAAAGACAACACACCTGGACGTCCTATCGCATCAGGCAACGGAACCCTGTGTGAGAACCTCTCTGGATATGTCGAGGGCATCCTGAAACCCATCGTACAGGGAACCCCCAGCTTCTGTCGCGACACTACAGACTTCTTACAGAAACTCAGCACCCACGGACCAGTTGAACCAGGAACACTCCTCGCCACGATGGACGTCTCGGCACTCTACACCAGTATCCCCCACGATGACGGCATCGCTGCGACAGCCTCAGTACTCAACACCAACAACAGCCAATCTCCAGACGCCATCCTACAACTCATCCGCTTCATCCTTGACCACAATGTCTTCACCTTCGACAACCAGTTCTTTACCCAAACACACGGAACAGCCATGGGGACCAAATTCGCACCCCAATACGCAAACATCTTCATGCACAAGTTCGAGCAAGACTTCTTCGCTGCACAGGATCTCCAACCAACGCTATACACCAGATACATCGACGACATTTTCTTCCTATGGACCCACGGCGAAGAATCACTGTAAAGACTACACGATAACATCAACAAGTTCCATCCCACCATCAAACTCACCATGGACTACTCCTCAGAATCGGTCTCATTCCTGGACACACGAATCTCCATCAAAGACGGACACCTCAGCACTTCACTCTACCGCAAGCCCACGGACAACTTCACGATGCTTCACTTCTCCAGCTTCCACCCTAACCACGTTAAAGAAGCCATCCCCTATGGACAAGCCCTGCGAATACACAGGATCTGCTCAGACGAGGAGGAACGCGATGGACACCTACAGACACTGAAAGACGCCCTTGTAAGAATGGGATATGACGCTCGACTCGTCGATCGACAGTTCCGACGGGCCACAGCGAAAAATCGCATAGACCTCCTCAGAAGACAAACACGGGACACAACCAACAGAGTACCCTTCGTCGTCCAGTACTTCCCCGGAGCGGAGAAACTACGCCATGTTCTTCGCAGCCTTCAACATTTCATCGATGACGACGAACACCTCGCTAAGGCCATCCCCATGCCTCCACTACTCGCTTTCAAACAGCCGCTTAACCTCAAACAGACCATCGTTCGCAGCAAATTACCCAGCTTTCAGGAGAACAGCGACCACGACACCACACAACCCTGCCACAGCAACCTCTGCAAGACATGCCAGATCATCAACACAGATACCATCATCACACGTGAGGACACCACCCACCAGGTACATGGTACATACTCATGTGACTCGGCCAACGTTGTCTACCTCATACGTTGCAGGAAAGGATGCCCCGGAGCATGGTACATCGGCGAGACCATGCAGACACTGCGACAACGGATGAACGGACACCGCGCAACAATCACCAGGCAGGAGTGTTCCCTCCCAGTCGGGGAACACTTCAGCAGTCAAGGACATTCAGCCTCCGATCTTCGGGTAAGCATTCTCCAAGGCGGCCTTCGAGACACACGACAACGCAAAATCGTCGAGCAGAAACTGATAGCCAAGTTCCGCACCCATGAGGACGGCCTCAACAGAGATCTTGGGTTCATGTCACGCTACATGTAACCCCACCTGACGCAGGGTCATCCAGACTCGAGTCGACATTGGCTTGTTCTCTCTACACAGATGCGGCCGGACCTGCTGTGATTTCCAGCCAAAAAAAATGTTTTTTGTCTGTTTTTTTGTTTTTCATACAGACCCCAGCATCTGCAATATTTGACCCCTTGTGACCCCACCTCATTGTTCTTTGATGTACTGTTTCCCTGACTGACCTGTTTGGACACCATTCACACCTTTGACTGCTGTGATTATCTCTCTGCCGAGGTGTGATAAATGGCAGTTGGAAAGGTTACCTGTAAACATCTGACATGATTCTCTGACTATATAAGCTGTGTCTTTATGCATTTCTCCACTTCACCTGAAGAAGGAGCAGCGCTCCGAAAGCTTGTGATTTCAAATAAAGCTGTTGGACTATAACCTGGTGTTGTGTGACTTCTTACACATTAAAGAGAGCACATTAAGACCAAGACCAAGAATGATTGTGTCTGAACATTGTCATCAACATCGTAGTCAACATCACCATTTTCATAGAAACTCATAAAACATGTAGCCTAGTTCTATCCTGATTGAGCCAGATATAAAACATACTCATTAGAGCACAAGTAAACAAAGTAATCTGTCTTTATATCAACTTTAGGCTTCCAGCAACTGGTTTTTGACTTGTGGTCACACATCCAACTGCCCCTTCAAGTATGTCCAGATCTTCTGGTCAACCTGAACTGATCATTTGTTCACAGGAACTGGCTCTGGCATGAAACACATTATCTGGTCGTCCCATACCAGTTTACGTCATCTCTTGGGCTTGGCCAGAAAAACCTGTTCACGCCATTTCTGTGCATGCACTTGACTTTTATGTTGTGCTCTTCCACCTCCAGTATAATTCCAGGGTATGGCTGGTCATCATACCTCACAATACACCACTGCCCACTATGGTGAGTCTCAATGACATCAGGTCGGTGTGGTTGTTGTGGAGCAGAGTGGTCACGTTCTGTAGGCGGCACAGCTCCTAAAATGATTTCTTGGAGACTGTAACATGGGCAATCCCACACGCCCTCTGCTGCGTGGCAGAAACAACTGATGTCTCTGTATTTGAGGATGCCAGGTGTGATGCTCAAAACTTGATGCATTTTCATGGTCCCCTTTATTGCCACAAGAGGCACCTCCAGCATTTTCTGTGCCTTAGTCCCAACATCTTCCTCGCTTACATAGAACAGTTTCACCTGCATTCCAGAGTCCTTTAACTCCTGGAAGAAAGAGAGTGCATCTGGGATATCCCTTCCCTGATGGACCAAGATGTCGGCTGACCTCTTTAATGCACCCCCCACCCCATCCGGAGCACCCTTCCCATGACTTGCCTCGAAGAAGTTCCAAGTGGTTTTGGGGAAGCTCTTCTGGTGAGGTTCTGAGCAAATCATGTAGAAATTGCCCTTCTGCTTGTATTGGGTGGCAGGGCCATCGCTGAAGAAATGAAGTTTCTGGACTTCAGGGCACTGATTTTTCACCATCTCCAGGATGGGGTCAAGATGAGCCCGTATAGCCACTGGGTCGTGCCTTCTACTTGGGGAGATCGTACTAAAGGGCATGAGGGGCTGGTCCTGCACATAGAGAACACCAGTGTGGAGGATCACTTGTTGATGTGGCCCCCCAAAGTGCACAAACTGGATTTCATTTGCATACTTGCAAGTGTAGTTTTCACTAAAATCTATGTGTATAAGGCAGTCCTTGGAGGCCAGGTTCTCTCTTAGATTTCTGTAAGCATTGTACTGCCAAAGGATGTTGAAGATGTGTCTGCGGAACTTAAAGAGCCTATCTTGAAAATGGGTAGCAAGCTCATCCTCTGTTATTGGCACATCTTTCTTGACAGTGATTGTTCTTCTCTTCTCAGACTCTTCACCTGGTTTGGAATGGTCAATCTTCTCCAGACGCCACTGGGTTAAATTTACCAGTGTATTTGATGTTGATTCGGTGAGGGGATGTGTGGTGCGTTCACATTCTTGGCATTCACCATAGGCACATGACTTTGAGTTGTTGCAGACGGTGCTGTCAGCCATTTCATTCAGGTTTTTACACTCAGAGCTCAAGTTTGTACAGTGTATCTGCCATAAACTGAAGATTTTCATGAGTCTTGCACTGACATGTTTCTCTGTCCCGCTCATTTGGTGTCACAACCCAAAAGGGTCTCTGCCTGCAGAAGAAGGCATAAGAAATCTGTTCTCCATGCTTAGCAACAAATCTCTTGTGGAGGTTGAGCAGGGAGTCACAGAGTAACCTCCTCTGTTTCTTCACCTTCTGGAGAGTGATTGTGTTTTTCTTTCCTGTGGTCAGTCTGCTGACATCATCTCTTAGGTAGAACTGTCTCACAGTCTTCCTCTTGTTTGTGGTGGTTTCTCGAGAGCTGATCTTTGGTTTTCTCCAAGCTTTGTATGAGAAGCCAATGCTCTTCTGGCACAGCAGCTGGAATTTGTATTTTCTGATCAGCTTTCCCGTCAGTATGTTTGCAAAAACCTGTTTGGATTTTGTTTCTTTGGCTGCATTGTACTTTTCCTTTAAATCTCCCACAAGAGAAAAGTGGAATTTCAGAGCTTTCTTGACTGGAGAGTGGACTGTGTAACCTTGGAGGATCTCTTTTGTCTTTGTTCCTGGGCTTTCGGAATTTGCAACTCTACCCTGCAAACGGAAATAACGTTTCTTGTACATGTTGCATTGTCGTTTGCTTTCCTCAAGCTTATCTTCCAACTTCTGAATTTTCCTCTGGCTCCTTTGTGCATCTCTCCTGCGCGCTCTCCTCCCTTGTCGTAGTTGTCTGTCAAATATATTGGTGTAATATGTCAGAATAGTAATCCAATCATGTCTTCAATTATATTAAAATCATTCAAATATCTAATTTAATCAATTTCTATGATCAATTTCTCATTTCCCTTCCTATGAAATGACTAACACCAATGTCTTCAGTTCTACCTTGAGATGCTGGGTGAACTCTCTGGAGATGATGGGGGGGTCAAGATTGTCTCTCCTGCTCTCATATCTTGCCTGTGTCTTGCCTGGTTGACTCGCCATGCCTTGCGCTGACCTCTCTTTGCCCTTTCACTGAGATCATTTATTTTCTTTCTTTTTTTTGTTGCTATATCATTGGCATAACCCTGACGCCTTTTTTCTAAGTACTCTGCTCTACGTGTAGGGTCTGCATCCCTGCGCTGTCTGTAAAGCCTCTGCTTCTCAGCTGCACTCAATTTCGCCATACCTGACAAAAGGAACAATAACAATACCAATAGGAAGTTATGAAAATGAAACAATATGTGCTATTTTGCCCTAATAACTTTTGTTGAAGCTTTTATAAAAGCTCATTTGCACAAAAACGTCACTGGTATTACTGATTGTCATTGGTGTTACCAGGAGGAGTAGTAACACCAATGACAATTTGCAGAAAAAATGTTTTTTACAAATGGACGCCACAGTACATCAGACCACATGTCTTCAATCATATTAAAATCATTCAAATATCTAATTTAATCAATTTCTATGATCAATTTCTCATTTCCCTTCCTATGAAATGACTAACACCAATGACATACTTAAAAGCCCCGCATAAAATTATCAAATAAATCATCAAATTTATAACAAATGAAGAGAGACAGCAGACTCACCATGTGCCTCTGTTGATCGCACTTCCTCCAATGACCTCTTGAACCAGGAAGTACTTCCAAAAGTCATTGCATTTTTTCAAAATAGT
The DNA here is from genome assembly GCF_052327205.1 of Somniosus microcephalus. Taxonomy (NCBI): domain Eukaryota; kingdom Metazoa; phylum Chordata; class Chondrichthyes; order Squaliformes; family Somniosidae; genus Somniosus; species Somniosus microcephalus. The sequence goes on along the minus strand of NC_140993.1, from coordinate 104,181,166 downwards.
GTGTTTTGTGAAGCAGTAACACCAATGACATAACATGGGGTTACCGCTATTACCGGTATATTATTTATAATATTTAGTTGGTATTTTAGTGTTTTTAGGTTTCCATTCCATAAATGTGACATTTGTGTTTACTTAATGACATTTAAAGTAGGAGAAAAATATATTTTTAAACTCAGAATATGTCTCTAAACTTCCATACATGATCTGAGTGACAAGCAAATTGCTTGCACTTGGTATTTTATATAAATTATAAAAACAAGCATTGCTCATTACATGACTCAAATATGTTTTATTATTAAAAGAACAGTGTATATTTATCAAAAATATATATTACATGTGATCATTAAGTTCATTTAAAGTATTTTGCTTGCTGCAAATGTGAGAAACAGGAATGCCACCGTTTCTGTAGAATGACCCGCCCGTAGTATTCATAAGTTGTGACAGGTCTTCCTGTCAATCTTATGAATGGGCTTTTCCCTCCTCCGATTGGCTGCCCATGGCTCACGTGATCCAGGGGACGCATCGCACTAACTACGCCCCTGGGACACGCAAGCACAGCGCGCCGGCAGCTGGGCCAGGCCCCGGAGCGGAATTCCACGGGGCCCTACAGCTCAACTGCCGGCGCGCAAGGTAAGTGCAGGTTGGGGGCTTGCACCCACGGGAAGCCCCTGACCCAAGTTTCTGGGCCACTATCTCTGGTGACAGTTATTGGAAAATAAATTCAACATTGTTGCAACTATTTTACGGGTGTATAACAGGTGCAATGATAACCAATTTAGCAGTGCAGAGGTCAATGGCTGATCTGCACAGATGTTCGGGCCGCAGCTAAATTGATCAAGACCTTTTTTAGGTGGTCCTGATGGCCTTAAACAAAATGGCTTCCCTCTGTTCCTCCACTTCTTCCTCCAGAACTCATCAGTACAGTGGGATTTCCATAGGGAAGCCATTGCCCAAATTTCTAGGACCTAATTAAAACAAGGCACTACCACAACCCTAACTAAATACACAAAAGTGGATAACAAAAAAAATGCACCAAAATATTAACAATGGTTTCCTTCAAAAGTGATTTATCTTCCTTTGTCCCCTTAAACCATCATTTCAGCATTGAACAGCTTTTAATTCATTTTGATTGTCTGTCTTACATGAATGTACTTATGACTGAATGCATATCCAACATAAACAACAGGAAATAGTAAGGACTTCCATATGATGTCATCTCCTCTTCATTATAATATTAACAGGAAGCTCTTGCCTCCTGAAGAATCCCATCGGAAATGCTTGTCAGGCACAGCAATTTGGCTTAAGTGATCCCCATCAATATTTCCAGTACATTACTCCACAATTGTGTCCGTATATGGATATAACAGAATTGAAAATCCTGGCTTGTAACTCTGTTTTGTTTAGTACCCATTAGCATTGGCAATTGTATCTCGAAGCATAAATCCCGCTACATAAATAAATGAATACTTTGTAATAAACAAGCTAGTTTAATTGTAGAATCTCACCATAAGAACTAGGGGGCTAATTATCTCAATACATCTCTACCCAGACAATTTCCCTATGGCAGCTAATCGTAGTCTCACAACAGGTGTGATTGGCTCGCTGAATCTGGAATAAACAAGTTACATTTGCCAGTAATGTAATGGAAGAATATTTTATGTACTGAAACAACTGACATCATTCAATAATATGTTAAATATTTTTACTGGCAGTGTTGCACATTTACAATTGTGCAAGTGGGCGCCAAGTAGTGAGTTTAACTTGCAAAAATATAATTTATAAGTATTTCTCAAGTCCTACTTTTAGTCAGGAGCAAAAGTTTTGATGCTCATTGGTTGTAAAATCCTATTCCTAAATCACCTATCTCATCTCCGGCACTGGTAATAAAAAATGATAACGAGTATCCATTTAAATGTAATGGCCTGAATGTTCTACAGGAGCTCTCCTAATCTCCTACTTTGGCTGGAGATCAGTAGAACCACTACTTAATAGGAATCACCCAAAAAATTGATTTTTACAGCACTGAAATAAAAAAAAATCATTACATGTTTAAAATGAATTAAAATACAATTTAATTAAACATGTTAAACAAAAACTTAATTTTTGGAAAAATAAATGTAAACATTTTTCAAGGTTGTGAGGGGGCTTGATCGGGTGGATACGGTGAGGATGTTTCCACTGATGGCTGAGACTAGAACTAGGGGGCATAATCTTAGAATAAGGGGCTGCCCTTTCAAAACTGAGATGAGGAGAAACTTCTTCACTCAGAGGGTAGTAAATCTATGGAATTTGCTACCTCAGAGAGCTGTGGAAGCTGCGACATTAAATAAATTTAAAACGGAGATAGACAGTTTCCTAGCTGATAAGGGAATAAGGGGTTACGGGGAGAGGGCAGGGAAGTGGACGTGAGTCTAAGTTCGGATCAGCCATGATCCTATTGAATGGCGGAGCAGGCCCGAGGGGCTGTATGGCCTACTCCTGCTCCTACTTCTTATGTTCTTATTTTCTTATGTAAGGGATCAAAAATAACACAAACTTATTTTACAGGTTTTTGAATGTTAAAATGATTTTAAAACATTTATTTTAATATTTATTTTCATCCATGCACTGGCAAAAGAAAGCCTTACACCTGAGTCTACCAGGCGTAAGAGTTCTCTGGGCATTCACTGGGCCCAACTCTCCGCCAGCGAATGTCCATTTCCTGGGGATGCAGAGGATATCTGCACAAGTCCCAGGTTTTCACGCATGCGCAGCGCATGTGTAAACCCAGAACTTGCGAGGCACTTATGGCCGTGGACGCCCTCATAGGCCCCAGAAAACCTGAGCCAATGTTGCAGTAGGAGAGAATAGAGATATTGGATAGGATAAAAATAGTTAGAAAGGGAGTGCTAAATAGGTCCAGATGGGACGCCTCCTAGGCAATAGCCCCTTTAAGCTGCGCAGTAGACTGGAGCTCCCGCGCAGGTCATTCACTGGCTGTTCAATTGGAATAACTGCGCATGCACGAAAATTTGAATGGCCCACTCAGCTACTTAAAGGGGACGCGCACCCAAACAAAATTACAGGGAACATTGATCCTCGGTTGTTGAGGGAAATAAGGGTGGAAATAGCAAAGCTCTGACCACAATCTTTTAATCCTCCTTGGATATTGGAGTGGTCCCAGAGAACTGGAGGATTGGAAATGTTACACCCCTATTCATAACAGGGGAGAGGGATAAACCTGGTAACTATAGGCTAGTCAGTCTAAAGCCAATGGTGGGAAAACTACTAGAGGCTATTGTCAAGGACAACATTAATTCTCACTTGGAGAAGCATGGGTTAATAAGGAACAGCCAGCATGGATTTGTTATAGGCAAATTATGTCTGAATAACCTGATTGAGTTCTTTCATGAAGTAACAGAGAGGGTTGATGAAGGTAGTGCAGTGGATGTTGCATATATAGATTTTAAAAGGCATTTGAAAAAGTACTTACTTATAAGTACAGACTTATTCAGAAAATAGACACACGTGGGATTAAAGGGACGGTGGAAATTTGGGTACATAATTGGCTAAGGGATTGGAGGCAGAGAGCAGTGGTGAATGGATGTTTTTCTGACTGGAGAGAAGTATGCAGTGGGGTCCCCCAGAAGTTGGTATTATAACCATTGCATTTCTTGTTATATATAAATGACCTGATCTTAGGTATAGGGAGAACAATTTTGAAGTTTGTGAATGATACAAAATGTAGTAATGTAGTAAATAGTGCAGAGGATAATAGCAGACTTCAGAAGGACATATGCTGGTGAAATAGGCTGATACATGGCAGATACAATTTAATGTGGATAAGTGTGAAGCGATGCACTTTAGAAGGAACAACATGGAGAGGCAGAATAATCTAAATGGTACTATTTTGAGGTGGCACAAGAGCTGAGGGGCCTAGGTGCATATTTACAAATCTTTGAAGGTGGGAGGGCAAGTTGATAAGACGGTTAAGAAATGTATGCGATACTTGGCTATGTAAATGGAACATTGAATACAAAAACAAGAAAGTTATGCTATACCTTTACAAATCACTGGCTAGGCCTCAGCTGGAGTATTGTGTACAATTCTGGGAACCACACTTTAGGAAGGATGTTGTGAAGGAATAGCCATGATTCAGAGAAATACACGATACCATGAACAGAATTCTAATATTATTCATAAAAGACATACTGGCCTAGAAATTCAGTTGGTTGCGCCAGCCGGTAGCGCCTTAGGAGGAGTAGATGTCGGGCGCTAGGCGGCTAGCGGCCGGGTGCAGCGCGATCTGCGCCTCGCCCCAACTTCACTCAAGATTTAGCGGCGGCGCAAAGTCTTTGCGCGCGCTCAGCTGCGCGCGCAGATCCTGACGTCATTTCCTCGCGCAACGCCCTTTGTGCGCCCCAAACCGGAAATTCAGTCGCTTCGCCCCATTGTGCGTTTGGCGCCCCTAGCGACTGTTACAGTGGAACGGTGCTCAGTCGATGCGGGGCGCGGGGGGCGCAAATTAAAGGGCACTCCTCCTGCACTATAAAAGGCTGCCATTTCGCAGCACTCCTTCTTGAGAGACGGATCTTTGCAGAGAGACCAAGGTAGAGAGCTTTCTGCTTTGGCTCATCACTCGGACCGGTACTTGTACTCAGGCCACAGCTTTCCACTTGTCTTTGCCTTCATTGACATCTCATTGTTTGCCAGCATATTATGGGGGCTGCAATGGGTGTAAACGCTGGCTTTCTCAATTACATCCAAAGGGCTCACAGACGCCGTGAGAGAGTGGCAGCCCTGGCTAGATGGAGAGGGGGCAACAGGCGTCGGCAAAGGAGGCCTTACCCACCCAGGGTATACGGCCAGCAGTTCTCCTATCTGTGGTGTATGTAACCTGTTCCACCTTAAGAGAACTACTTTAAGAGATGTACTACTTTCTCTTGGCTGCTGTATACTGTAATACCGGTGGTGACCACACCGGTATATAAGTGTTGTGTAAGGATTTGCTGGGCAGTTCAGCCCTGACCTCCGAATAGTAAAGACCTGTTAAAAGTTATTCTTGTTGTCTGTGTCCAGTGATTGATCCTAAACATAACTGGGACACACAGACTCAACAGTGGCGACGAGTCCGATCTTACCCTGCGGCAGTTTTACATCCAAGGCAGCTTCGTCCTCAGAACGGGCGTCGAGAAGAGGCATCCGCCCTCATCATCCTGCTGAGTACCATCGCACGGGAGGCATCGGGAACCCGGGTTAAAAAGAAAAAGAATTCTGACCACGAAGCCCTCCATCAGCGACAGGCAGTGATCATCCCTTCTACCACGGTGGTGGGTAAGCCGATCAGCGACACGAGCAGAAAGTCGGCCGCGTTGGCTGTGGAGTAGGGGAGGGAAATGGAGGAATAAGGGCGGAGAGCTCGACCACGGCCGGTAGAAAGGGCCGGGCTGCAATCGAGGCCGAGAGGCGCAGCGACGAGGGCAGCTTAAGGCTCGAGAGCCGCGGAGATCTCAAACGCAGCCGGTGTACAGGACCGGGCTGCAAGCGGGGCTGCGAGGCAAAGCAGCGTTGGGGAGTGAGAACCGCTGGGGAGGCGAGAACGGCAGCAGCAAGGCAATCGCCATTGCAGCCAGCGGGGGAAGAAGGCAAACACGGGAATCCGCCATTGTAGTCGGCGTGGGAAGAAGACGAGCGCGGGAAAGACCCCCAAGCACGGGAAGCCGCCATTTTAGTAGGCGGGGGAAGAAGACAAGTGCGGGAAGCCGCCATTTTGAGAAAAAGAAAAATTAAAAAAAAATTGCAAGGATGCCTAAACATGGGAGCATTAATACTTTTGATAGCGATATCGAAGATTGGACCACGTATGTAGAACGCATGGAAGTGTATTGTACAGCAAATAAGGTACCAAATGATGAGAAAGCACTAACCTTATTAAGCTCAATGGGTGCGAAAACATACGGGCTATTGAAACACCTTCTATCACCAAATAAATCGGCGGATCAGACTTTCACGAATATTGTTACTGTCCTGAAAAATCATTTAAACCCCACACCGCTGATGATAGCGGAACGATTTAAATTTTACAGAAGAACGCAGCTGAAAGACGAAAGCAACGCTGAATTTTTAATTGAACTGCGTAAGCTAGCAAAGTACTGTCAGTTTGGAACAGGACTAGCAGATGCGCTGAGAGATAAATTTGTGTGTGGATTGTTAAAAGAAGGAACACAAAAGCGACTGCTTGAGGAGAATGATCTTACGCTTGATAAAGCTGTCACTATTGCAGCGTCGCACGAAGCCGCAGCGAGAGGCACTGTGGAAATGCAGCTACGGTCACTGGAACTCAGCACCAATCAAATGGTCTTGAGTACAGTAAAATGTTATCATTGTGGAAAGACAACGCATGATCAAAACCAGTGCTGGTTCAAAAATCAGGAATGCAGAAAATGTGGCAGGCTTGGTCACATAGCTAAAGTATGCCGGTCAGGAAAGAAGACCAGCAACAAAAAGTCACTACAGGAAAAGTACAGAAAGGTACACAAGGTGACAGAGAACAGTTCGAACGAACAGAAGTCAGATTCAGACTCCAGCAGTAATGAACTGGGTAGTCTAAGAGTACACAATGTTGGTAAGGAAGCAGACCTCCAAACAATTTGGGTCACACTTCAGATAGCAGGAGTCCAAGTGAAGATGGAATTGGACACTGGATCGGCATTGACGGTCATGAATAAGAAAGATTACAAAAGGTTATTCCCACATATTCCCCTATGGGATACGGAGATTGTATTGAAAACATACACGGGGCAAAGAGTATACCCCATCGGGAAGATAGAGGTAAAGGTGGTCCACAAGGGCAAAGAAAGCCGAGGACTGGACTTATATGTGCTACCTGAGGGAGGTCCACCACTACTGGGACGGGAGTGGATTAGCAAAATAAATATGGACTGGCATTCCTTAAAAGCACTAACGGTAGATTCCGGTACAAAAGATGTCAAACCTAAACGATTGTCCAGAATATTGGACGATGCTAAAGAGGTGTTCCAACAGGGACTGGGAACACTGAGGGGAATTACGGCAAATATCAAGGTTGAAGAACATGCAAACCGAAATTTTTCAAAGCCAGACCGGCACCTTATGCAATACGACCTGCTGTGGAAGCTGAGCTGGAAGGGCTAGAACGTTCAGGAGTACTGTCTAAGGTAGACTGGAGTGAGTGGGCCACGCCCATTGCCCCGTCATGAAGCGTTCATCGAGCAACAAGCCGGGTATCGACCAACAGATAGAGGAGCTGACGAAAAGCTGCTCAGGGTGCCAAAAAGTGCAAAATGCACCTCCGATTGCACCGCTGCATCCATGGGAATGGCCTTCAACCCCATGGCAACGTGTACATATTGACTTTGCTGGTCCTTTCATGGACTCCATGTTTTTAATTGCGGTGGACGCACATTCTAAATGGCCAGAAGTGATTAAGATGACTACCACTACCTCGGAAAAGACGATCGCGGTGTTAAGAACGATATTTGCAAGAAATGGATTGCCAGAACAAATATGTTCAGACAACGGACCGCAGTTCGTGTCAGAGGAATTCCAGAGATTCATGAAGAAGAATGGGGTGAAACATTATATCTCTGCCCCATATCATCCGGCTACAAACGGGTTGGCCAAGAGATTTGTACAAACGTTCAAAAAAGCGATAAAGGCCATGAGCGAAGATCAGATTCCACTACAACACAAGGTGGACAAATTCCTACTGGCATATCGAAACGCCACCCATGCAGTGACAAACCAAAGTCCTGCCATGATGTTCTATAACAGGAGGTTGCGGTCCAGGTTGGACTTGTTAAAACCAAATGTGCGGAGGGAAGTTGAAAACAAACAGTTCCAGCATATAAATAACAAGACCACTCGGAGTTTCGAAATAGGACAACCAGTGTTAGCCCGGGATTATAAAAACGAGAAATGGCAATCTGGAACAATTCGGGCCAGACAAGGACCCCTGATGTACACGGTAGATGTTGGTGAAAATGTAATACGGCGTCATGCTGACCAACTGGTAGAATCGAGAACAAGGGTCGAACCCATGGTTACGGCAGAGACAACCGTGGAAGAAGTTAGTGAACCTGAAGCATCTAGCTCAGAAGTGAATGTACCTGATGATGATGCCCAATCCATAAGAGACCAACTAGATGAGTCACCCCAACAACGAGAATCTGAGACCCCTGAAAGGCGTTATCCAACTCGAATCAGGAGGCCTCCTCAGAGACTGAATCTTTGAACTGTTTTGCATGAAGTTGTATATATGTTATTATGTTATGTTAAATGGGGATATAACTGTTAAGCTAAAAAGGGAGGATTGTGGTGTATGTAACCTGTTCCACCTTAAGAGAACTACTTTAAGAGATGTACTACTTTCTCTTGGCTGCTGTATACTGTAATACCGGTGGTGACCACACCGGTGTATAAGTGTTGTGTAAGGATTTGCTGGGCAGTTCAGCCCTGACCTCCGAATAGTAAAGACCTGTTAAAAGTTATTCTTGTTGTCTGTGTTCAGTGATTGATCCTAAACATAACTGGGACACACAGACTCAACACTATCTCAACATGTCTGAAGAGCAGTGTGTTCGGAGGCTGCGATTCCGAAGGGAGGTGGTCACAGAGATCTGCCACCTGCTTGGCGGTGATCTGCAGCCACAGCTGAGGTGCAGGACGTCCCTGTCGGTGGCAGTGAAGGTGACGGTGGCTCTCAACTTCTATGCCACCGGCTCCTTCCAATCCGCTGCTGGGGACATTGCCAACATCTCCCAATTCGCCGTGCATTGCTGCATCCGCCAGGTCACCAATGCCCTTTTCAAAAGGACACGTCAGTTCATCTCCTTCTCCATGGCCCTTGCCAAGCAGCAACAGCGTGCAATGGGCTTTGCAGCATTCGCGGGCTTCCCCATGGTGCAGGGCGCAATTGACTGCACGCATGTGGCTTTGCGGGCACCTCTGGAGAATGCAGAGGATTACCGCAACCGGAAGGGCTACCATTCGCTGAACGTCCAGCTGGTGTGTGGCCACAGGCAGCTCATCCTAGCTGTCAATGCCCGCTTTCCAGGCAGCAGCCACGATGCCTTCATCCTGCGACAGACTTCTGTGGCAGACATGTTCCAGGCCCAGCCTCACCCACGAGGATGGCTTATCGGGGACAAAGGCTATCCTTTGTGTACCTGGCTGATGACCCCGCTCCGTGCGCCCAGCACCCCTGCTGAAGAGGGATACAATGATAGCCATCAAGCGACCAGGAACATCATCGAACAAACAATCGGCATCCTGAAGCAACGGTTCCGCTATCTGAATCATTCCGGTGGAGCCCTACAATATTCGCCGGGGCGAGTCTCCCATTTCGTGGTCGTTTGCTGCATGCTGCACAACCTGGCTATCCGCAGGACTCAGCCACTGCCACTAGAGATTGGAGGACCACCTGAGGAGGAGGAGGAGGAGGAGGAGGAGGAGGAGGACCAGCACAGGAGGGAGGCAGAAAGTGCAAGGGCCGCCCGTCGCCAGCTTATTGAATGTCGGTTCTAGGCCCCCTCTCAGGGAATGGCTTGTGCCAATGTCAGCAGATGAATGTAGCCGCTCCACAAGCCCTCAGCCGAGCAGGGCAACCAGGACTTAACAAAAAAACCATGCACAGAGCAATTTAACAACAATAATTTATTGAAAACCTCTGCCCCTCCCACATTACATCCTCATGTGGAGAAGCCCCCTCTAAAAACACAAAACTACCAGTCTCGGCCTTACAAAAAGAAAGAAAGACACCAGTCTCAGCCTTACAAAAACACAACAGGCATTTGAGCATACCTTCTACTTTTTGCCCTGCAAGGGCAATGCCTTTCGCATCCTTGCCTGGCCCCTGCCCACCCTGCAGCTCCTCCTCAATGGGAGCCCAGTGGCTGCAGCAAGGCTGGGGGAAGGCTGCTGAGGGGCAGATGGCGTGATGGCAGATGCCCTTGGGGGTCGGCCTGCACCAGCTCTGGCCTTGGAGTGGCCGGCTGCTGACTGCTCCAACTCTGGCTGGGCGGCAGCAGTCTGTCCAGCGGCTCGTGGCAGCTGCAATGGCGGAGTGGCAGTGTCGGCTGCAGGAATGGTGCCAACCTGGCAGATCGCAGGTGCTCGCTGGTCGCCTGATACAGTGGCACTCGCACGGGCCAGCACTGCAGCATGCGCAGCAAACAGCTGAAGGACAGACTGCTGGGCTGCTGCTGCGCGGCGGGTGCCGTGGCGATGCCTGGCTGATCCAGCGAGGGTGGCAGCAGTTAGTGCCCGTGTGGCCCTGGTCTGTGTCCACATGACAACAGCCAGTGAATGGACGGCACGACTGAGCACTTGGCTCGAAGCCGCCTGTGCTGCCGCGAAGTCCTGCAGACTCCTGGCCTGCGCTGCTCCAAATTGCTGCACACTCCTTGACAAAGACTCAATGGAGTTAGGCATCCTTGCCACTGCAGCCATGAGCTCATTGTGCCTGCGCTCAGCCTGGATGGCCATTTCCTCCAGGAGCCGCACCTCCTCTGCGCTCACCGTCGCAGGACTGGAGGCCGCACTCACCCTCTGGGGAGAAGTCCGCCGAGCTTCCCCACCCCTCCCGCGTTGCTGCAGGCCGCTGGGCCCCGGAGCTTCACTCTCCTCCGACCCTTCCCCCCGGCTCCCCTCCAGGGAAGACGTGTCCCCTACATCGCCATGGGCTGGCGCGGCTGAGGGTGGCACTGATGGGCCGGCTTCCTCTTCCTCCTCCTCGTCTTCCGAAGGGCTGACAGTGGCAGCTTGAGGGCCCGCCTCCTCACCTGACGATTCACCATCTGAAAGCAGGAAGGCACAAGAGTAGCTTTAGAGTGAGGACAGGGCGGCAGCGAGGGAGGCATGAGTGCTGCCATTCACCGCATTGGTCGGACAGTGGCAAAGGATGCTGATCTCATGCGCAAGTGGAACGAGAGGTCCAAAAGGTGATGCCCTTACCATTGGTGCCCAGAACAGGGTCGGCATCTCCACTGGCGACGGGGCCAATCAGCCGGCCTGCCATAATGCGCTCCACACGCTGGTCGAGGTCGGAGAGCTCTTTGAGGTCAGGACGGCCTCCCCCGGTCTCAGTTCGGTTGCGCCGGTTGTGCGCCACCTTGGCCTGCAAGAGAAAGGACGGCCTCTAAGTACAGTGTGAAGCCCTGATCTTGTCTGCACTGCCTCCCATGGTTGAATAGCTTGTACAGTGTGTAGCCCTGATCTTGTCTGCAATGCCTTCCATGGTCGAATAGCTTGTACAGTGTGTAGCCCTGATCTTGTCTGCAATGCCTCCCATGGTCGAATAGCTTGTACAGTGTGTAAAGTGCTGAATGTGCAAGTGATTTTCATGCCAGTCCCATAGCTGCTGGATGAGGGCTGGCCATTAGGGCTTTCAGGTCCCTTTGCCCATAAAGTGAGGTGCACATGCAGGGATGAGGAGGACACTGGAAAGGGTACTCACCCTGACAACCCGAGTGAGGTCGTTGAACTTCTTCCGGCATTGCACAGGAGTCCTGGCAACCACGCTGTTGGAAGACACCCTGTTGGAGACCTCCCTCCAGGCTTTCCGGTAGGCGCTGGGCAGCGGCCTCTTGCCACCTTCTGGGAACAGAACATGGCACCTGCGCTCCACTCCGCCAACCAGCAGCCTCAGGTCACCGTCGCTGAAGCGCTGCGCTCTCTCCCTGGCCTTCTCCATAGCCCTGGGCGTTGTGCAGGTGAAGCTGAAGTGGTCAGGCCTAGGTTGAGGGCTGCAGTGTGCAGGGCGTGGCGGGCAAACAAATCCACCCTCCCCCTTTAAGAGCTGACCGGCGCCAGAGTGTCTGCTGTCAATCAAGAACTCGCCGCACCGGCGCTGCGCCCGGCCTCAGGGGTATCGCTCAGCCCCGCCGGCTTAGCGCCTAAAGATAGTCGTGCATCGCCTGTTTTAGCGCAGCAGCAACCTCTTGGGGCGATGCGACTGAATATCGGCGAAGGGGGCGCGACTTTGCGCCGGGCGCAAACTTTAGCGGCCGCCCGACTTTACCGCCCCAAAAGTGGCTATACTGAATTTCTAGGCCACTGTGTTTAAGAGACACAAGTCTCAGCACACAGGCTGTAAACAGAATACAGGCTTCTGAGAAAAGATCAGTTGATAACAAAGCTGTAAACAAGCTTTGAAATGGGAATTAGTTAAATATTCTAAAACAATTAAAGATTGAAGCAAACCATTGGTGCTTCTGAAAGGTCTATGGTTTGCAACGAACACAATGAGAAGGCCCAGTTTAAGGTGTTACAAACTAACACGTTGAAACAGAAATTCAAACATTAAAAGAGGCATGTGCCTTTGAAACATGACATCAAGAAAAGAAACATCTGCTGGTCAAATAGTTTTATGTTAAACTTGGAAAACAGGAACCATAAGATTAAATATGCAACCAATTGAGATAGCTAGAAAACAAGTAAACACACAGTTAAAGTGATTTTGATTTACATATAGTAAAAAGCATACCAACAAGACTTTGAAGATATAACTTCAATAGAGACACCAAGCAATTGCATTGTGTTTGTATTGAACATGGAGAATAAGGAAAGACACAATGGGCTAGAAATTCAGTTGTTAGCGCCAGCCGCTAGCGCCTTAGGAGGAGAAGAAGTGGGGCGCTAAGCGACTAGCGCCCGGGCGTGGCGCGATCTACGCCTCTCACGAACTTCACTCAAGATTTAGCGGCGGCGCAAAACCGCAGCGCCCGCTCAGCTGCGCGCGCAGATCCTGATGTCATTTCATGGTGCAACGCCCTTGGTGCACCCCGAACCGGAACTTCAGTGGCGCCGCCCTTCTGTGCGCCTGGCGCCCCCAGCGACTGGTTGAGTGGAATGGTTCCCAGTCGCTGCGGGGCGCGGGGGACGCTATTTAAAGGGGACTCCTCTTGCATTATAAGTGGCAGCCATTTTGTGGCAATCCTTCTGTGTGAGAGACGGATATTTGGAGAGAGACAAAAGGAGAGAGCTTTCTGGTTTGACTGAGTGCTCGCACAGGTACTTGTGGTTTCAGGCCAGAGCTTTGCATTTGGATTTAACTTTCAGTGCCATAGCCTTGAGTCGCCACATATAATGGGGGCTGCAATGGGTGGAAGCGTTGGCTTACTACATTGCATTCAAAAGGCTCAGAGACGCCGTGAGAGAGTGCCAGTCATGGCCAGACGGAGAAGGGCCAACAGGCGTTGGCACAGGAGGCCTTACCCACCCAGAGTATACCGCCAGCAGTTCTCATATCTGAACATGTCTGAGGAGCAGTGTGTTCGGAGGCTGCGATTCAGAAGGGAGGTGGTCACTGAGATCTGCCACCTGCTTTGCAGAGATCTGCAGCCACAGCTGAGGAGCAGGATGTCTCTGTCGGTGGCAGTGAAGGTGACGGTGGCTCTCAACCTCTATGCCACCGGCTCCTTCCAATCCGCTACTGGGGACATTGCTAACATCTCCCAGTTCGCGGTACATTGCTGCATCCGCCAAGTGACCAATGCCCTTTTCAGAAGGAGACGTCAGTTCATCTCCTTCCCCATGACCCTGGACAAGCGGCAAGAGCGTGCAATGGGATTTGGAGGAATAGCGGGCTTCCCCATGGTCCAGGGCACCATTGACTGCACGCATGTGGCTTTGCGGGCACCTCTACAGAATGCCGAGGATTACCGCAACCGGAAGGGCTACCATTCGCTCAGCGTCCAGTTGGTGTGTGACCACAGGCAGCTCATACTAGCTGTCAATGCCCACTTTCCAGGCAGCAGCCACGATGCCTTCATCCTGCGCCAGACTTCTGTGGCAGACATTTTCGAAGCCCAGGCTCACCCACAAGGATGGTTTCTCGGGGACAAAGGCTATCCTTTGTGCACCTGGCTGATGACCCCGCTCCATGCGCCCAGCACCCCTGCTGAAGAGCAATACAATGACAGCCATCAAGCTGCCAGGAACATCATTGAGCACACAGTCGGCGTGCACAAGCAATGGTTCCGCTGTCTGGATCGTTCCGGAGGAGCCCTACAGTACTCGCCTGAGCGAGTCTCCCATTTCGTTGTAGTGTGCTGCATGCTGCACAACCTGGCTATCCTCAGGACTCAGCCACTGCCAGCTGACATTGGAGGATCACCAGAGGAGGAGGAGGAGGAGGAGGAGGAGGAGGAGCACCAAGACGGGAGGGAGGCACAAAGTGCAAGGGCCGTCTGTCGGCGGCTTATTGCAACTTGGTTCTAGGCCCCCTCTCAGCGAATGGCTTGTGCCAATGAAAGAACATGAATGGAGCCGCTCCGCAAGCCCTCAGCCGGTCAAGGCAACAAATAGTTCAAAGTGCAAACATGGACAATGTGATTAAAGAAAATGTTTTACTGTGCAAACTCTGTGCCCTTCCCGCATGACAAACTAATTCAGATAAACCCCCCAAAAACAGTCAGAGACATAACTGGCTCTCACAACCTTCAGAAAATGAAAAAAACAGTTAAACAAAAATGACCATGATCCTCGGCCTTCATATAAAAAACAAACACAACAGTCTCGGCCTTCATAAAAAACAAACACAACAGTCTCGGCCTTCATATATAAAAAAAACATTCTCGGCTTTCATATATAAAAAAACATTTGGCCACACCTTCTACTTTTTCCCCTGCGAGGGTGATCCACCTCGCTTCTGCGAGTGGCCCCTTCCTGCCCTGCAGCTCCTCCTCAATGGGACCCCAGTGGCTGCAGCAAGGCTGGGGGAAGGCTGCTGAGGGTCAGATAGTGAGTCGGCAGATGCCCTTGGGGGACGGCCTGGACCAGCTCTGGGCCTGGAGGGCCCGGCTGCTGACTGCTTCAACTCTGCTTGGGCGGCAGCAGTCTGTCCTACGGGTGGTGGCAGCTGCAGTGGAGGAGTGACAGTGTTGGCTGCAGGAATACTGCCAACCTGACAGAGCACAGGCACTTCCTGGTCGGCCGATACACTGGCACTCGCACAGGCCAGCACTGCAGCATGCGCAGCAATCTGCTGAAGCACAGACTGCTGGGCTGCTGTGGCACGGCGAGGGCCCCGGCGATGCCTGACCGATCCAGCGAGGGCGGCAGCAGTTAGTGCCCATGTGGCCCTGATCTGTGTCTGCATCAAACCAGCCAGCGAATGCACGGCACGACTGAGCACTTGGCTGGAAACCGCCTGTGCTGCCGCGAAGTCCTGCAGACTCCTTGCCTGTGCTGCACTGAATTCTTGCAGACTCCTGGCCTGTGCTGCCCCGAATTCCTGCAGACTCCTGGCCTGTGCTGCCCCGAATTCCTGAGCACTCCTTGCCAGTGACTCTATGGAGTCAGGCATCCTTGCCACTGCAGCCATGAGCTCAGTGTGCCTGCGCTCAGCCTGGGCGCCCATTTCACCAAGGAGCCGCACCTTCTCTGCGCTCACTGTAGCAGGACTGGAGGTCGCACTCACCCTCCGGGGAGAAGTCCGCCGAGCTTCCCCACCCCTCCCGCATTGCTGCAGCCCGCTGGGCCCCGGAGCTTCACTCTCCTTAGACCCTTCCCCCCTGCTCCCCTCCAGGGAAGACGTGCCCCATCATGGCCATGGGCTGCCTCAGCTGAGGGTGGCACTGATGGGACGGCTTCCTCTTCCTCCTCCTCGAAATCAGAATCACTGACAGTGACAGCTTGAGGGCCTGCCTCCTCACCTGGCGATTCAGCATCTGAAAGCAGGGAGGCACAAGAGTTGCTTTAGAGTGAGGACAGGGCGGCAGCGAGGGAGGCATGAGTGCTGCTATGCAGTGAATTGGTTCGATAGTGGCAAAGGATGCTGGTGTGAGGCACAAGTGGAAAGAGAGAGGTCAAAAAGGTGATGACCTTACCATTGCTGTCCAGAACAGAACATAGAACATAGAAGATAGGAGCAGGAGTAGGCCATTCGGCCCTTCAAGCCTGCTCCGCCATTCAATGAGATCATGGCTGATCATCCAAATTCAGTACCCTGTCCCTGCCTTCTCCCCATATCCCTTGATCCCTTTCGCCTTAAGAAATATATCCAACTCTTTCTTGAATATATTTAATGACCTGGCCTCCACCGCCCTCTGTGGCAGAGAATTCCACAGGTTCACCACTCTCTGGGTGAAGAAATTCCTCATCATTTCAGTCCTAAATGGCTTACCCCTTATCCTTAGACTATGACCCCTGGTTCTGGACTCCCCAGCCATCAGAAACATCCTTTCTGCATCTAGTCTGTCCAGGCCTGACAGAATTTTATAGGTTTCGATGAGATCCCCTCTCAATCTTCTAAACTCCAGTGAGTATAAGCCCAATTGACACAATCTCTCCTCGTACGTCATTCCTGCCATCCCAGGTATCAGCCTGGTGAATCTTCGCTGCACTCCCTCCATGGCAAGAACGTCCTTCCTGAGGTAAGGTGACCAAAACTGCACACAATACTCAAGGTGGTCGGCATCTCCACTGGTGACGGGGCCAATCAGCCGGCCTGCCATAATGCGCTCCACATGCTGCTCCAGGTTGCTGAGCTCTTTGAGGTCAGGACGGCCTCCCCCGGTCCCTTGCTGCTGCCTGCGATTGTGGGCCAGCTTGCCCTGCAAGAGAAAGGACAGCCTCTAAGTACAGTGTCAAGCCCTGATCTTGCCTGCACTGCTTCCCATGGTGGAATAGCCCTGACAGTGTCAAGCCCTGATCTTGCCTGCACTGCCTCCCATGGTGGAATAGCCCTGACAGTGTGTAAAGTGCTGAATGTGCAAGTGGTTTTCATGAGAGTGTAAGATTCGCAATTTTCAGCAAAAATCACGCAAGAAAACTGGATAAAATAAGACTGTTTATTGACCAAAGTAAGCTTGCACAGAAAAACCTTTGATAAAAGGGCATACAAAATGGCCACCAGGCCCCGTGATCAGTTTATGAACCATTTTATTTCTGTTACTGCAAGCCAGACAGGCTTGTGGATTGAAGACAGTGAGCCCACGAAAGCCAGTCTCTGGGAACCGAAACTCAGAGCAACAGCATACATATTCAATGGATTATAAGTACAGGATGGGGCCCATCAAGATATGGGCGGACAATGTAAAAACACTTATACCCATTTATCGTACAAAGGAAAAACCGTTTAGCAGCCATCAAGGAAAATGTCCGGACCGATCAATATGCGAACCGAGCCACGGTGACAATGCAAAAGACATTGAAAGACATTATCGGCCAGGAAGGCCAGTTTAAGTTATCACCGGCTCCGTTACAAGACAAAGCGCCCCTGCAGAGATTTCTGCCTGCCAAAATTAATACAAAGACAGGACTATGATTTGGCGGGAGATAAGACTGTCCCAAAAGAGTATAACTATGGATTGAAAGTCCATCTAAAAAAACTTCGGACTCCGGGTTACTTGAACAACTTCTTCTTCGCTGCCATGGCTTCTTGTTGGGCGACTTCAGGCTTCCATTTCTTCAAGAACTTTCTTCTACGAGGAACGAACGAAGGGCGGACGGTGCCCGGATCGGCGCCTCTTCCACTTCGGCAGATCGATGAAAACGTTTTCGTTTTTTTTTTAAAGACGGACGGTTTCGGTAAAAGGACAACGTGGTCGGTGTTCAGCCAAACAAGGCTCGGCCACGACGAGAAGACGACGAGGGTGGCCCGGGTACTGGGGTCGGGAGATCATCGACGACCCAGGCCGACGGAGAAGAAACCCTCTGGAGAACCGGCGATCGATGCCACAAGATTCTCCCAAGTGCATAGCCTGCATCTGGGTCTGCTCCATGAACCCAAATTGACTTGGTGGATCTCAACCTTAACGAGCGCTCATCGAGGCTGGGTCTACCCCACCGCCTCGAGGGAGGAGAGAATATCGACTGCGCCAGAAGTTTCCAAATCCACGTGACGACGGAAAGCGGTGCCAAAAGGCTGCGAACCCCCTTTCTCGCGATTTCGAGAGTGGTGAGCATGATCCCAAGTTCCCCAGGTCGAAACTTAGTTTAGGTATAGGGGAGGGAGTTAAGGGAAATCGTAATGTGTTTCCCCTTTTTCGATGTGCCGTGTGTTCCCCATTTCCATAGAGTCAAGTTCATAAATTTGTGCATGATTGTAGTAACTTTAATCTGTGCCTTTGACATGTATTTTGTAATGCTTCAAACTGTTTAAAAATAAAAGCATCCATTTCGTGCTATTCAACCTGGTCTATTGAGTTCTTTCTCTGCACTACTGTTCTCTGCACCTAAGTCCAAGGTCTAGAACCGTAGGGGGGGAGTGGGTCGAACCACTCAAGGGCAATTATTGCACGAAGCCTGGCAGGAGACCAGAAAGAGCAAGAGAAACCCCCTACAAGAGTCCCATAGCTCTTGGATGAGAGCTGGGCATTGGGGCTTTCAGGTCCCTTTGGCCAGAAACTGAGGCGCACATGCAGGGATGAACAGGATAGTGGAAAGGGTACTCACCCTGACAACCCGAGTGAGGTCGTTGAACTTTTTCCTGCATTGAAGTGGAGTCCTGGCAACCATGCTGTTGGTGGTCACCCTGTTTGCCACCCCCCTCCAGGCTTTTCGGTATTCGCTGGGAAGCAGCCTCCTCCCACTGTCAGGGAAGAGGACAGGTCACCTGCGCTCTACTGCGCCAACCAGTAGCCTCAGGGCACCCTCGCTGAAGCGCTCCGCTCGCTCCCTAGCCTTCTGCATGGTCCTGGGCATTGAAATGATGATTCAGCAATGGTCAGGCCTTGCTTCAGGGCTGCAGTGTGCAGGGCGTGGCAGTCAAACAAGTCCACCCTCCCCCTTTAAGAGCTGACCGGCGCCAGTGTGTCTGCCTTCAATCAACCACTTGCCGCACCTGCGCTGCGCCCGCCCTCGGTGTTAGCGCTTCGGCATGCCGGCTTAGCGCCCTATGATAGTCGTGCATCGCCTGCTTTAGCGCAGCTGCAACCTCTTGGGGCGATGCAACTGAATATCGGCGAAGGTGGTGCTAAGTTGGGCCGGGCGCTAAATTTAACGAATGCCCGGCTGTAGCACCCCAAACGTGGCTGTACTGAATTTCTAGGCTAATGTCTGCAAAAAAGCACTTAAGCCAAAATTAAGAATTGAATGAAGAATCTTCGGTAAGAATGGCATCAAACAGAAACCATAGCTGTCATTGTTTTTATGATGGTTTTTGGAACACCTAAAAGTAGAGAAATAATTATGAATGCAATAGTTGAATAGATAGTAACATAGAAAGCATTCAAACAGAGGTATCAATAAAAACAATTAGCTGACATCAGCAGAGAACATCAAAGAAGAAACCAAAGCCAAACGGGTATAAAAATAAGACCTTTTTTAACAGAACATCAGAATTCACTGAACGGGCAGGGCATTTCTAAACTTTCCAGAGGCATCTCTGTAAGTTTTTAACTATGAGTCTCGGGAAGTTAAAGTATTGATTTTTTGTGGATGTTCTGGATTTAGAAATAAGAAATGTAAGGATTTAGAAATAAGAAATAAGAAATGTAATGATGTTCTGGATTTAGAAATAAGAAATATAATGAAGTAAAGATTTGAGAATAAGGATCTCTGAGAAATAAGAAATGTAAGCTAATTGTACTTTGAATTGTTAATGGTGCGACTGATTCAACAGATGTTAACTGAATGCCGGCTCTTAAATAAAACTATATGGCCTAGAAATTCGGTTGGTTGCGCCAGCAATTAGCGCCTAAAGAGCCCGAGATTGGGGCGTTACTCAATTTTCAGACGTGCGCAGTGATCCTAGCGCATCCTGCCATATTGAGTAGCCTGTTAGCGCCGGTGCTAAGTCTTTGCGCCCGCGAGCGGGCGCAGCCAGATAATGTCATCATTTCATTGTGCAACGCCTTTTTGGCGCCCCATACCGGAAATTCAGTGGCGCCCCCCTCCGTTCCACCTGGCGCTATTAGTGACAGTTGGATGGAACGTTACCAGGTCCTTCTCTGACTCGGGGGGCGCTCTTTAAAGGGGACAGCACTAGTATAAAACTGGCAGCCATTTGGCCTGGCCATACTGCTCGCTGCTGGAGAGAGTTGCAGACCTTCAGTTATAAGAAGTCACACAACACCAGGTTATAGTCCAACAGCTTTATTTGAAATCACAAGCTTTCGGAGCGCTGCTCCTTCTTCAGGTGAAGTGGAGAAATGCATAAAGACACAGCTTATATAGTCAGAGAATCATGTCAGATGTTTACAGGTAACCTTTCCAACTGCCATTTATCACACCTCGGCAGAGAGATAATCACAGCAGTCAAAGGTGTGAATGGTGTCCAAACAGGTCAGTCAGGGAAACATTACATCAAAGAACAATGAGGTGGGGTCACAAGGGGTCAAATATTGCAGATGCTGGGGTCTGTATGAAAAACAAAAAACCAGACAAAAAACATTTTTTTTTTTGGCTGGAAATCACAGCAGGTCCGGCCGCATCTGTGTAGAGAGAACAAGCCAATGTCGACTCGAGTCTGGATGACCCTGCGTCAGGTGGGGTTACATGTAGCATGACATGAACCCAAGATCTCGGTTGAGGCCGTCCTCATGGGTGCGGAACTTGGCTATCAGTTTCTGCTCGACGATTTTGCGTTGTCGTGTGTCTCGAAGGTCGCCTTGGAGAATGCTTACCCGAAGATCGGAGGCTGAATGTCCTTGACTGCTGAAGTGTTCCCCGACTGGGAGGGAACACTCCTGCCTGGTGATTATTGCGCGGTGTCCGTTCATCTGTTGTCGCAGTGTCTGCATGGTCTCGCCGATGTACCATGCTCCGGGGCATCCTTTCCTGCAACGTATGAGGTAGACAACGTTGGCCGAGTCACATGAGTATGTACCATGTACCTGGTGGGTGGTGTCCTCACGTGTGATGATGGTATCTGTGTTGATGATCTGGCGATGAACGCGATGGACACCTACAGACACTGAAAGACGCCCTTGTAAGAACGGGATATGACGCTCGACTCGTCGATCGACAGTTCCGACGGGCCACAGCGAAAAATCGCATAGACCTCCTCAGAAGACAAATACGGGACACAACCAACAGAGTACCCTTCGTCGTCCAGTACTTCCCCGGAGCGGAGAAACTACGCCATGTTCTTCGCAGCCTTCAACATGTCATCGATGATGACGAACACCTCGCTAAGGCCATCCCCACGCCTCCACTACTCGCTTTCAAACAGCCGCCTAACCTCAAACAGACCATCGTTCGCAGCAAATTACCCAGCTTTCAGGAGAACAGCGACCACGACACCACACAACCCTACCACAGCAACCTCTGCAAGACATGCCAGATCATCAACACAGATAGCATCATCACACGTGAGGACACCACCCACCAGGTACATGGTACATACTCATGTGACTCGGCCAAAGTTGTCTACCTCATACGTTGCAGGAAAGGATGCCCCGGAGCATGGTACATCGGCGAGACCATGCAGACACTGCGACAACGGATGAACGGACACCGCGCAACAATCACCAGGCAGGAGTGTTCCCTCCCAGTCGGGGAACACTTCAGCAGTCAAGGACATTCAGCCTCCGATCTTTGGGTAAGCATTCTCCAAGGCGGCCTTCGAGACACACGACAACGCAAAATCGTCGAGCAGAAACTGATAGCCAAGTTCCGCACCCATGAGGACGGCCTCAACCGAGATCTTGGGTTCATGTCACGCTACATGTAACCCCACCTGACGCAGGGTCATCCAGACTCGAGTCGACATTGGCTTGTTCTCTCTACACAGATGCGGCCGGACCTGCTGTGATTTCCAGCCAAAAAAAAATGTTTTTTGTCTGGTTTTTTGTTTTTCATACAGACCCCAGCATCTGCAATATTTGACCCCTTGTGACCCCACCTCATTGTTCTTTGATGTAATGTTTCCCTGACTGACCTGTTTGGACACCATTCACACCTTTGACTGCTGTGATTATCTCTCTGCCGAGGTGTGATAAATGGCAGTTGGAAAGGTTACCTGTAAACATCTGACATGATTCTCTGACTATATAAGCTGTGTCTTTATGCATTTCTCCACTTCACCTGAAGAAGGAGCAGCGCTCCGAAAGCTTGTGATTTCAAATAAAACTGTTGGACTATAACCTGGTGTTGTGTGACTTCTTACATTTGTCCACCCCAGTCCAACTCCGGCATCTCCACACCATGACCTTCAGTTACACAGACTTGTTCTTATTGAGCCAGAGGAGCCTTGGGACCTTCAGCCCTGTCCAGAACAGTTGGATCCAGAAAGCTGACTGCGTCTTACTCGTCGGCCAGAATAATGGGAGCTGCTTTGGAGGGGAATGTCATCCTGGCTGAACAACTGGCAAGGGCACAGAGACAGAGGGAGAGAGGGACCGATTGGCCAGAAGGAGGAGGGCCAATGGACGTCGCCGAATCCGACCATACGCTGCCAGGATTTTCAGGCAGCAGGTCTCCTACCTTACCAAGTTGGTGGAGCAGTGTCTGCGAAGGCTCAGATTTGGTAAGGATGTTGTCACTGATCTGTGCCACCTGCTTGCTGGGGATCTGCAGCCACGGATACGGTGCAGGGCCTCTCTGTCGGTGGCCGTGAAAGTCACTGTTGCGCTCAACTTTTACGCCAGCGGATCGTTTCAGGCAGCAGCTGGGGACATATCAAATATCTCTCAATTTGCGGTGCATTGCTGCATCCGGCAAGTGACAGCTGCCCTCTACAGAAGGAGGTGCGAATTAATCACCTTCCCTGTGACCCTGGAGAAGCAGGGGGAGTGCGCACAGGGCTTCGCGGCTATTGCGGACTACCCCATGGTGCAGGGGGCCATTGATTGCACACACGTGGCTTTGCGGGCGCCATTACAGAATCCAAAGGAGTTCCACTCTCTTAATGTGCAGCTGGTCTGTGATCACCGGCAGATGATCATGGCGGTGAACGCACAATTCCCTGGCAGCAGCCATGACGCGTTCATCCTGCGGCAGACCTCAGTGGCTGACCTTTTTGAGGCCCCGGCTCACCCACGAGGCTGGCTTCTGGGCGACAGGGGCTATCCTCCCTGCCCATGGCTCATGACCCCGCTCCGTTTGCCCAGCACCCCGGCAGAAGAGCATTACAACAACAGCCATCAGGCCACCAGGAACATTGTGGAGCACACAATTGGTGTGCTGAAGCAGCGTTTCCATTGTCTGGACCATTCGGGGGGTGCCCTACAGTACTCACCGGAGCATGTGGTGCGCATTGTTGTTGTCTGCTGCATGCTCCACAACCTGGCCATTCGACGCACCCAGCCAATGCCAGCCGACCCTCAAGGTCCAGCAGAGCAGGCGGACGAGGAGGAGGAGGAGGAGGAGGAGGAGCATGCGGGCGAGGAGGATCAGGAGGAGGAGGAGGAGGAGGAAGATGGGAGGGCTCCAGAAACTGGAAGGGCCGTTCGTCAGAGGCTCGTAAGGACTCGGTTCTAGGCCCCTCGGACGGAATGGTGGCTGTGAATCGAACAGCGCCCTCCGGTTCACTGTAAACCTATGAAGGCCTCGATGATTGTAAATAGTGTACAGCTCGATTGTAAATAAAACGTTTTCTTTATTTTCAAACAAGTGCTTCCTTCCAGCATGACAACGTAATAGTAACAGAAATCATAACTAACAAACTAACAGATAACTGTCTGGCAACCCGGCGAAACTAACCAAACCATAACAAACAAACACAGCAGGTGTGGACGGCCTTAAATCCGGAAAAAGAGACGTCTTAGCACCTCCCTCTACTGGTGACCCCTTGATGGAGACCGACTCCTCTTACGAGTTCGGCCCCTTCCCTCCCTGCAGCTCCTCCGTAATTGGACCCCAGTGGCTGCGTCAAGGCTGGGGGACGCCTGCTGAGTGTCTGGAAGCGCTGAAGCCCCTGAGGGACGGCCTGGACGACCTCTGGGCTTGGAGGTCCCACAAGCAGGCTGCTCCAACTGGGCTGCTAGCAGTCTGCCACGCAGGTGGTGGCAGCTGCTCTGCTGACGTGCCAGCGGTGGCATCAGGACTGCTCACATGCAGAGAGAGGACACCTGCACCGTGGTCAGCCGAAACACTAGGGCCTAGAAATTGGTCAGGCGCTACCCAATATCAGCGCGGACGGGCGCAGCGCAGGTGATCTCAATTACCGGAAACCACGAGACTTCCAGGCGCCGGCCGGCTCTTAAAGGGGTGGGTCAGTCAGCCTGAGCTGCTACACTCAACGCCCTGTAGGCCTCAGAATCGGCGCTCGCCCTTCTCTGGCGCAAGAAACTTGGTGAGGATGGAGAAGGTGAGACAGAGAGCAGAGTGCTTCAGCACTGAGGCTCTGGACCACTTGATGTCTGCAGTTGAGCGCCGTCGAGATGTTCTGTATCCTGACAATGGCAAGAGGCCGAATCAAAAGGCTTACCGGCGATCTTGGAGGGAGGTTTCTCAGAGGGTCAACTCCAACAGCTTGGCGACCAGGACCCCTGTTCAGTGCAGGAAGAAATTCAACGACCTCACTCGGGTCGTTAGGGTGAGTGTTGATTATGCAAACTTCTGATTCCCTCCATCTGCACCTAACTTCGAGGACCCTGTTGCCATGATGCCCCAATGGTCATCTGTCAGCAAGCACCCATGGCCCTTTCTGGGCACACACATGGACATTTCTCTCAAGGCCACATGTAAGGGCTCTTGCACCATGGGGGGCATGAGATGATCTCTCAAGGCATCATGTAAGGGCTCTTGCACCATGGGGGGCATGAGATGATCTCTCAAGGCATCATGTTACAGAACTTCCCCTTCTTTCCCCTGCAGTCCAAGCTAGCGACGATGCGAAAGGAGCAGCGTCGAACCGGTGGCGGACCTCCACAAGTGGTCACTCTCACGGATCTCGAGGAGAAAGTGCACCAGATTCTTGGAGGACGTCTGTCTGGTCCTGTTACCACTGCAGCTGCCGACCCCATGTTCGACAGCGAGGATAAGGCGCTCACCTTTTGCAGCTGTCTCCTTCCACTTGGTCCCCCCGCCAGCATGCTTCCTCAGTGTGCCGCAATCTGCCATGCCTTCCCGCCAACCTGTCCTTTTGCTAAAGCCACTCTTCCACCTCCCTGCTTTCAGATGATGCATCACCAACTGGGGCTCCACGCCCTGAAGCTGCCAGTGCCAGTGCCTCCGGAGGTGAGGATCAGGAGGAAGCCGGACCATCCGCTCCAATCTCAGAGGAGCACACACATGTACAGACTGGGGATAGTAGTTCCCTGGAGGGGAGGGGGGGCGCTCTGAGGATCAGGCAGTTGCCGGACCAAGCGGCATGCAGCAACGCAAGGGGGGTAGGCAAGTTCGGCCACCATCTTCCTGGAGGGCAAGGCAGGTAGTGATGACTGCTGCACAGAGTGCAGAGGAGGTGCGTCGCCTGGCTGAAATGAGCACCCAGGCCCGGCTCAGGCACACTGAGCTGATGGCTGCAGTGGGGAGGATGCCTCAGTCAATAGATACACTGGCAAAGAGTGTGTTGGACTTCGGGGCAACAATGGAGAGGACTCTCCAGGGCTTCGGGGCAACAATGGACAGGACTCTCCAGGGCTTCGGGGCAACAATGTACAGGACTCTCCAGGGCTTCGGGGCAACAATGGAGAGGTCTGTCGAGGGCTTTGGACCAACAATGGAGAGGACTGTCCAGGGCTTCGGGGCAACAATGGAGAGGTCTGTCGAGGGCTTTGGACCAACAATGGAGAGGACTGTCCAGGGCTTCGAGGCCGCTATGGAAAGGACTGTTCAGGGCTTTGGACAATTCCTGGAAAGGTCTGTCCAGGGCTTGTCCGAGGCAGTGGCGTGGTCAGCACCGGCCTTGTCCGAAGCAATGGAAAGAACTGTCCAGGGCTTCTCTGAAGCACTGGCACCTGGCTCACAGGTCCTCACTGCTGCCACGCAGTCACTTGCTGGCCTCGTCCACACCCAGATTGAGGTAACGCGAACTCTCACTGCAGCCACCCTATCTGCATCAGCTAGGATCACCCTGGGCCCTTCCAGTCCCATACAAGGCCAGGAATCAGTGGAGCATGTGATTGTGGCAGATGAGCCGAGCCGGTCCCCTCAGAGAGCCAGTGTGTCGTTCGACAATGGTGCAGGTGTCCTCTCTCGGCAGGTGACCATTCCACATGCCAGCGCTGGCACGTCTGCAGTGCAGCTGCCACCACCTGCAGGGCACACTGCTTCCAGCCATGCTCAGATCAAGCATCCTGCGTCCGCACCCTCCAAGCCCAGAGGTCGGCCAGGCCATCCCTCAGGGGCTTCTGCGCTTCCAGACAGTCAGCAGGCGTCCCCCAGCCTTCACCCCGCCACTGGGGTTCAATTACGTAGGAGCAGCAGGGGGGGAAGGGGCCGAGCGCGAAAGAGAAGTCGTTCTCCATCAAGGGGCCAGCAGTAGAGGGAGGTACTGAGACGTTTCTTTGGCCAAAATCAAGGAGACCCTCACCTGTTGGAATTGTTGGAAATAGTTTGTTTAGTTTGGCGGCTTTGCCGAAGAGTTAACTGTTATTTTGTTAGTTATGGTTTCTGTTGACATGACGTTGTTTTGCTGTAATGAAAGACTTTTGTGACAATAAAGAGAAGTTTAAATGTGCTATGGTGTACGTGAATAATTACAGTGATGCTGGCCTTCAGATGCTTTCAAACATCCAAAGTGCGCAGCAGTTAAGACACTCATCATTCCGCCAGAGGGGCCTCGATACAAGTCCTCATGAGCCAGTGACGGATGGCCCTTCCACTTTCAGGAGCCCTTCCATCTTCCTCCTCCTCCTCCTCCTCCTCCTCCTCCTCGTCTGCATGCTCCTCCTCCTCCTCCTCCGCCTGGTTCTCCAGGGTCAGAGGGAAGGTGATGAATTGGCGCCTTCGCCTATAATGGGCAGCTGTAACTTGCCGGATGCAGCAGTGGACTGCAACCTGAGAAATATTCGCGATGTCCCCAATGGCTCACTGAAAGGATCCGTTGCCATAAAATTGAGGCCAACAGTCAGTTTAGCGGCCACCGACAGAGAGGTCATGCACCGTAGACGCGGCTGCAGATCCTCAGTAAGCAGGTGGCACAGCTCAGTAACAACGTCCATCCCGATTCGGAGCCTTTGCACACACTACTCCTCCGACATGTCAAGGTATGACCCCTAAAGACCCTCGCAGCATACCCTCGGATTGGGTGACCTCCATTGCCCCTCCTCCTTCTGGCCAATCCCGGCCCTCTCTCCCGCCGTCTTTCTGCC
Source organism: Somniosus microcephalus (assembly GCF_052327205.1). Lineage (NCBI taxonomy): Eukaryota > Metazoa > Chordata > Chondrichthyes > Squaliformes > Somniosidae > Somniosus > Somniosus microcephalus. The sequence continues at coordinate 104,154,002 of NC_140993.1, read as the reverse complement.
CCTTCATAGTGTTCGGCCATGAGGCCGTGGCCCTCCAAAGCATCTCCCATTCCGATGCCAGTTGGTCAAAAGGCTGTTAGGTCTAGTGCTCCAACTGCTCCGGACAGGTTTGAGGGTCCCAAGTACTCTAATGCTAAATTCCAAAAACTCTGCTCCACAGTAGCTCCCCAACTCTCTCCACCAACAATCGCAATCAACAGGCCAAGCGGCTGAAGCTTCTATACTAGAGCTGTCCCCTTTAAATAGCGCCCCCCGACTCCAAGAAGGGCCTGCTAACGCTCCTTCGAACTGTCACTAATAGCGCTAGGCGTAAAGGCTCCGGGCGCCACCCAATATCCGCTCAGGCACCCCTAAAAGGCGTTGCACAATGAAATGACGTCATTATGTGCTTGCGCTGGCGGGCGCGCGCAAACACTTAGTGCAGGCGTTAAATGTGGGAGTCAATATGGGAGTTGTCGCTATCTTCATTGCGCCCGCCCCAACATTAGGTAACGCCCCAATTCTCGGTCTCTTTAGGCGCTAACCGCTGGCGCAAACAACCGAATTTCTAGGCCTAGCACTCTGACGGGTCCGCACAGGATCATATGCCACAATCGACTGCTCCACAGATTCATGGCCTGCTGTGGTGCTGCAAGGGCCTGGGGTGATCCTGCCTGATGCAGCTAGGGTGGCAGCAGAGAGTGTTCGCATGGCCTCAATTTGCGTGTGGACGAGGCCAGCAAGTGACTGCGTGGCAGCAGTGAGGACCTGCGTGGCAGGTGCCAGTGCTTGGGAAAAGCCATGGACAGTCCTTTCCACTGCTTTGGACAAGGCCTGGACAGACCTTTCCACTGCCTCGGACAAGCCCTGGAAAGACCTTTCCACTGCCTCGGACAAGGCCTGGACAGACCTTTCCACTGCCTCGGACAAGCCCTGGAAAGATTTTTCCACTGCCTCGGACAAGCCCTGGACAGACCTTTCCATTGCTGGGCCGAAGCCCTGGACAGTCCTTTCCATTGCTGCCCCAAAGTCCAGCACACTCTTTCCCAGTGTGTCGATCGACTCAGGCATCCTCCCCACTGCAGCCATCAGCTCAGTGTGCCTGAGCCGGGCCTGGGCGCTCATCTCGGCAAGGCTACGCACCTCCTCTGCACTCTGTGCAGCAGTCATGGTGGCCTGCCTCGCCCTCCGGGGAGATGGCCCACGAGCGTCCCTACCCCCCACGCATTGCTGCAGGCCACTGGTTCCTGCAACTGGCTCCTCATCAGAGCCCCGCCCCTCCCCTCAAGTGCCTTAGGTGCCCCGTGTAACGCCCGAACTTGCGCCTCAATCATCTTTGGGGCGCTGCAACCCAATATCGCACGAGGTGTCGCGAAGTTGCGTCTGGCTATAAAATTTGCGCTCCGCCAATTCTAACGCCCCAAGCGGGGCTATACCCAATTTCTAGGCCTATATTTCTAGAATTGTCTCAAAGAGTGAATCTGTATAGACTCGCGAACCCACAAATTCCGTACACTCTTTTGTAAGGAGTTGCAGAAATCTGGGGGGTATTCCGGACCCCCATAATATCCGGAAGGTTGCAGTCTAGTTCAACTTATTAAAAGTACTATCTGGAGGACGGTAACATCTTTAGTTGTTCCTTTACTTTAGGGAGAGATAGCCTGAACCTTTAGACCCATTTAAGCATCTTATGGAATTCGGCTATCTCTAACTGAAGTTGAGGGTGAATATCTGGGGAATACGTCTGATCTGGGGTAGCCCAAAAGGGCTAGGACTGTAATTATCCCTTCAATGTCAAAGCCTTGGAGAGGGTGCAGAGGAGGTTTACCAGGATGATAGCAGGAATGAGGGGTTTCAGTTATGTGGAGAGATCAGAGAAGCTGGGATTGTTCTCTAGAGCAGCGAAGGTTAAGGGGAGACCTAATAGAGGTGTTCAAAATTATGAGGGATTTTGCTAGAGCAAGTAGGGAGAAAATGTTTCCTCTCGCAAGTGGGTCAGTAATCAGAGGTCATAGATTTAAAATAATTGGCAAAAGAACTAGAGGGGAAATGAGGAGAATGTTTCTCACACAGAGGGTTGTTAAGATCTGGAACATGCTACCTGAAAGGGTGGTGGAAGCAGATTTCATTAGAACCTTCAAAAGGCAATTTATAGCCCTCTTGGACTCTTTCCAATTGTCAAAAGTTGACGTCATATTGGTAACAGTGATGTTTTTTATTATTTGATATAAATAAGACTTAATGGCCCAGAAATTCGGGTCTCCACAGGTGAGTACGCACGGGGTACTCACCCGTAAGCCCGATGGAAGTGCCGGTTTCCTGCATGCACTGTGCATGCGCGGGAAACCGGCACTTCCGTTCCCCTGAACGAAGAGGTTCAGAGGTCGAATGCGTGCGCAGGAGAGGCTGCGCGTGCGCATCGAACTTCGTTTTTTTTTGCAGGTTTTCCCGGGAGGGTAAGTCTCCAGAAGCTAGACATGTAAAAAGCAGGCGTAAGGCCTGCTTTTTACAAGGTAAGTGGTGAATTAATTAAAATTAAAACATTTTTTCCACAGGTTTGTTATTTTTAAATACTTTAAAGCAAGGTAAGTTTATTTTTAGCCCCGTCAGAAAATAAAATTATTTTTTTCAAAAAATTAAATTATTGTTTAAAATAGTTATTTCATGTAATTTATAGTTTATTTAAAAAATGTGATGTTTTTTAAAAATTTATTTGAAGATTTAGTGATGTTTTGGAGCCGTAGTATTTATAACTTTTGACAGGTCTTCCTGTCAATCTTATGGATGGAGCATTCCCTGCTCCGATTGGCTCCCCATGGCCCACGTGATCCCAGGGGACGCATCGAACTAACTGTATCCCTGGGATACGCAAGCACTGCGCGCCAGCAGCTGGACCAGGCCCTGGATCGGAATTCCACGGGGGCCCACAGCTCAACGGCTGGCGCGCAAGGTAAATGTAGGTCGGGGGCTTGCACCCGCGGGAAGTCCCCGACCCGAATTTCTGGGCCATTACATTACAATATTTGAGCAGCAGTTTACAAGGTGGGGTGTGGGAATAAATTGGACAGCCCTTTCAAAGATCCGGCATAGACATGACGGGCCAAATGGCCTCCTTCTGTGCTGTAAGATTATGATTCTACGAAGTATTCCTGTGAGTAAACTGAACTTTTCAGAAGACAAGTTGAGAATTATATTACTCCAGTGTTCCTTGGGTAGAAGTTGTGACTCCTGTTCCCTGTTCCCTCTACAGTTTGTCCTTGTTCACCCTGCAGGTGCTCACTGTTGAATCTTCTACTCTGAGAGTGGTCCCAAGCTCCCTGGTTATACCCTCAAACAGGAACTTGCAGCAAAATTTGTCCAATCATGTTTTCTCCCATATTCCCCCCAACCTACCCAATCATATTGATGATACAGACAGACACAAATGTTGCTTGGGCCCCTCTTATCTCTGCCTTCAGTCTCATCACAAGCTTTTATTGTCTCTGAGTTAATGGCCCATCCTGCAGACCTTGAAACTAATGGCCTTACTGACTGCAATCAAGTCTCAAAACATTGTTCTCTTTACTAATTTACTTAGAGGAATGAATGTAATTGTGGCCTATCGAAGCTAAGAAATTAAATGAAGTCTACCGAGGCCCAATATTATAAACTAATTAAAGATTAAAGAGATTGTAAATTGGACAAAGGAATAAATAGAATACTCGGTAGTCTGGAAAAGCCGATTATCAATTGTAGTAGTTTAAGGTGAATCCACTGTTTTAGGCAAGGCTGCAATTAATTAATTTGGCCCAGTTTCCCCAAATACGTTCTAAACCCAAAGGGCTAGATTTTCAGTTGCTTGCGCCAGCAGTTAGCGCCTTAAGAGAAGTGATTTTCGGGCGCTATGCGTGTAGCGCCTGGGCGCAGCGCAGTTTGCGCCCCGCCCCAAATTAAGTTGCCCGTTAGCGCCGGCGCAAAGTTTAGTGGCCGCCCGGATGCGCGCGCAGAAAATGACGTCACATCCTCGTGCAACGCCCTTTGGCCGCCCCGAATCCAAACTTCAGTCGGACCGCCCCATTGTGCGCCTGGCGTCCAGAGCGTTTGTAAAATGGAACGCAACACACCCTGGGGAGCGCAAATTAAAGGGCACTCGTACAAAAGGCACTCTGCATGTGTTGTGTGGAAGTAAGCTGTGTGTTGTTCTGAACGGTCTATTTATGTTTCCGGGCACCAATCATTCCTCCTCCTCCTCCTCCTCCTCCTCCTCCTCCTTCCCGTTTCTCCCCAGACTTTGCATTTGAAAAAAATACATGCACCCTTCCCCTTTAAGAGCTCACTGGCACCAGAGTGTCTGCCGTGCGCTGCGCCCGAGCTCGGGTGTTGCGCTCTCCACCGCCGGCTTAGCGCCTAAAGATACTAGTGGAACGCCTCTTTTAGCGCTCCACCAACCTCTTAGGGCGAAGCCACTGAATTTCCGGCAATGGGGCGCTACTTTGGGGCGGGCGATAACTTCGGGCGGGCGCTAAGCTTAGCGCCCCAAAACTGTCTATACTGAAAATCTAGCCCAAAATTCCTTACAAATTAGACATGTACTTTAAGAGATCTAGGCCTAGAAATTCAGTTGCGTTCGCCAGCCGTTAGCGCCTTAGGAGGGGTAGATCTCGAGCGCTAGGCACTTAGCGCCCGGGCGCAGGACGATCTGCGCCTACGCCCAACTTCAGTAGACATTTAGCGCCGGCGCAAAGTGTTTGCGCGCGCTCAGCTGCGCGCGCAACTTCTGACGTCATTTCGTCGTGCAACGCCCTTTGTGCGCCCCAAACCGGAACTTCAGTCGCGCCCGCCCAATGTGGGCGTGGCGGTGTTAAGAACTGTGAAGTGGAACGCAGCAGAGGCCCTGCGGGCCTCGGGGAGCGCTAATTAAAGGGAACTTACACTGAACTATAAAGGCCAGCCATTTTGCTGCAATGACTTTTCTGCAACGGATTTCTGGACAGAGACCAAGGAAGAGACCTTACTGATTTGGCCCAACATAGGAGAGGTATTTTTGGCTTCTGGCCAGAGCTTGGAAATTTGCCTCATTGTGATTTCATTGTTTGCAAGTATATTATGGGGGCTGCATGGGGTTCCAACCCTCAGTTCCAGCATTATGTGCGAAGGGCTCGCAGACGCTGTGTGAGAGGGGCAGCCATGCCTAGACGCAGAGGGGGCATCAGGCGTCGGCAACGTAGGCCTTACCCACTCAGGGAATACCGCCAGCAGGTGTCCTATCTCACCATGACTGCCGTGCAGTGTGTTAAGAGGCTGCGCTTCAGAAGGGAGGTGGTTGCAGAGATCTGCCAGCTGCTTCACAGAGATCTGCGTCCACAGCTGATGTGCAGGACGTCTCTGTCGGTGGAAGTGAAGGTCACGGTGGCTCTGAACTTTTATGCAAGCGGCTCCTTCCAAGCCGCTGCTGGGGACATAGCTAACATCTCCCAGTTCGCCGTGCATCGCTGCATCCGGCAGGTCACCGATGCCCTTTTCACAAGGAGACACCAATTCATCTCCTTCCCCATGACCCTAGAGAGGCAGGAGCAGCGTGCAGTCGGATTTGCGAGGATCGCCGACTTCCCCATGGTGCAGGGCGCCATTGACTGCACGCATGTGGCTTTGCGGGCACCTATCGACAATGCTGAGGATTACCGCAACCGGAAGGGCTACCATTCCCTCAATGTACAGCTGGTGTGTGACCACAGGCAGCGCATCCTAGCTGTCAATGCCCGCTTTCCAGGCAGCAGCCACGATGCATTTATCCTGCGCCAGACTACTGTGGCTGACATGTTCCAGGCACAGCCTCCCCCAAGAGGATGGCTTATCGGGGACAAAGGCTATCCTTTGTGTACATGGCTCATGACCCCGCTCCGCGCGCCCAGGACCCCTGCTGAGGAGGCATACAACGAAAGCCTTCAAGCCACAAGGAACATCATAGAGCAAACGATTGGCGTCCTCAAGCAATGGTTCCACTGCCTGGATCGCTCCGGCGGATCTCTGCAGTATTCGCCGGATAGAGTCTCCCAGTTCGTCGTTGTTTGCTGCATGCTGCACAACCTGGCTATCCGCAGGACTCAGGCACTGCCACCTCACGTTGGACCACCACCTCAGGAGGACGAGCAGGGGGACCATGAGGAGGAGGAGGAGGAGGAGGAGGAGGAGTACCAGCCCAGGAGGGAGCCACAAGGTCCAAGGGCCGTCCGTCGACGGCTTATTGAACGACACTTCTAGGCCCCCTGTCAGGGAATGGCTTGTGGCAATGAAGGCACATGAATGCAGCCGCTCCGCAAGCCCTCAGCCGGTTAACGCAACAACCACTTGAAACATCACACATGGACAAGCTGAATAAAGAAAAAGCTTTATTGAACAAACTCAGGGCCCTTCCCACATGAAACCCAAAAACAGACAACACCCCCAAAAAACAGTCAAAAACATATCTCACTCCCACAACCTGGGGAGGAATAACAAAACTTGTCCATCCAAATGGCCTTCATCCTCGGCCTTACCAAAAGAACCCCCCCCATAGACAACATAACCACCCCCATATAAAAAAACATTTGCCAACACACTCTACTTTGTGTGCCGAGAGGGCGAGTCCTTGTCCAGCCTTTTCCGGCCCCTGGCCGACCTGCTGCTCCGCCTCAACCTGGGCCCTGTGGGTGCTGCAAGGCTGGGGGAAGGCTCCTGAGGGGCACATTGCGTGACGGCAGATGCCCTTGGGGGTCGGCCTAGGCGCGCTCTGGCCCTCGAGAGGCCGGCTGTTGACTGCTGCAGCTGTGGCTGGGCAGCATCAGTCCCTCCAGCAGCTCGTCGCAGCTTCGCTGGGGGAGTGGCAGTGGCGGCTGCAGCAATGGGGGCAAGCTGGCTGATGCCAGGCGCTCGCTGCTCGCCTGAGACACTGGCACTCGGCCGGGCTGGCACTGCAGCAAGCGCAGCAATCTGGTGAAGGCCAGACCGCTGTGCTGCTGCAGTGCGGCGGGTGCCCTGGCGATGCCTGCCTGACACAGCGAGTGTGGCAGCAGTGAGTGCCCGTACTGCCCTGGTCTGTGCCCGCATCAGACCAGCCAGTGACTGCACGGCACCACTGATCAACTGTCCACTCGCTGCCTGTGCTGCCCTGAATTCGTCCCGACTCGCGTCCTGTGCTGCCCTGAATTCGGCCCGACTCGCGTCCTGTGCTGCCCTCAATTCGGCCCGACTCGCGTCCTGTGATGCCCCGAATTCGGCCCGACTCGCGTCCTGTGATGCCCCGAATTGTTCGAGACCCCTGGCCTGTGCTGCCGCGAGTTGTTCGAAACCCCTGGCCTGTGAGGCCCCGAAATCGGACACACTATGAGCCAGGGACTCAATGGCCTCAGGCAACCGTGCCACAACCCCCATGAACTCGGTGTGCCGATGATCCGAGTCCGCGGACATTTGATCAAGGAGGCGCACCTCCTGGGCGAGGACCGTCTCCGGACTGGAGGCCGGACTCTCCCTCTGGGGAGAAGGCCGCCGAGCTGCCCGACCCTTCCCGCGTGGCTGGACGCCACTGGGCACAGGAGCTACACTCCCCTGCAACACTTCCCCCCTCTGGGGAGAAGGCAGCCGTGCTGCCCGACCCTTCCCGCGTGGCTGCACGCCACTGGGCCCAGCAACTACACTCCCCTGCAACACTTCCCCCCTCTGGGGAGAAGGCAGCCAAGCTGCCCGACCCTTCCCGCGTGGCTGGACGCCACTGGGCACAGGAGCTACACTCCCCTGCAATACTTCCCCCCTCTGGGGAGAAGGCAGCCGTACTGCCCGACCCTTCCCGCATGGCTGGACGCCACTGGGCACAGGAGCTACACCCCCCTGCAACACTTCCCCCTGGCTCTCCTCCAGGGAAGACGTGTCCCCTCCATTGCCATCCCCTGGCGCGGATGAGGGTTCCCCCGATGGGCCGCCTTCCTCTTGCTCCTCCTCGTCCTCCTCTTCCGAGGGACTGACACTCGCAGCTTCAGGGACCTCCTCCTCACCAGCTGAAAGCAGGAAGGCACAAGAGTAGCTTTAGAGTGAGGACAGGGCGTCAGCGAGGGAGGCATGAGTGGTGGCATTCTGCGCATTGGTCGGACAGTGGCAAAGGATGTAGATCTGAAGCGCAAGGGGAACGAGAGAGGTCCAAAAGGTCATGTCCTTACCATTGGGACCCAGCACAGGGTCGGCATCTCCAATTGCAACGGGGCCAATCACCTGGGCACCCATGAGTCAACCCACGCGCTCCTCCAGGTCACTGAGCTGCTGGAACTCGGGACGGCCTCCCCCGGTGACAGTCCGGCTCTTCAGATTCTGGGCCAGCTTGGCCTGCAAGAGAAAGGACGGCCTCTAAGTACAGTGTGGTGCCCTGCTGTTGTGTGCACTGCCTCCCATGGTCGAATAGCTTGGCCAGTGTGGTGCCCTGTTGCTGTGTGCACTGCCTCCCGTGGTTGAATAGCTTGGCCAGTGTGTAAAGTGCAGAAAGTGCAATTGATGTTCATGCCAGTGCCATAGCTGCTGGATGAGGGCTGGCCATTAGGCCTTTGAGGTCCCTTTGCCCATAATGTGAGGTGCACACTGGAAAGGGTACTCACCCTGACAATCCGAGTGAGGTCGTTAAACCTTTTCCGGCATTGGACAACAGTCCGGGGGACATCGCAGGTGGCTGTGACCCTCTGGGCGATATCCCTCCAGGCTCTCCTGTACACCCTGTTGGGAGGCTTCTTGCCACTGTCCGGGAACAAGATATGGCTTCTCTTCTCCAAAGCCCTAACCAGCACCTTTAAATCATGGCCAGAGAAGCGCTGCGCTCGCTCACGGGCCCTCTGCATCCTTCCTGGCGCTATTTCTCTCCAGCAGCAGTGTTTAGGCCTAGCTGGCGGGCTGCAGTATCCAGGGCGTGGCAGCAGACCAAGTCGACCCTTCCCCCTTTAAGAGCTGGCCGGCGCCAGGGTGTCTGCTGTCAATCAAAACATGACCGCACCTGCGCTGCGCCCGGCCTCGGCGGTATCAGTCTGCACCGCCGGCTTAGCGCCTAAAGATAGCCGTGCATCGCCAGTTTTAGCGCTCGAGCAAACTCCTTGGCCAAAGCTACTGAATTTCGGCGAACTGCCCTCCACTTTCCGGCAGGCGCAAGCTTTAGCGGCCGCCCGACTTTACCGCCCCAAAAGTGGCTATACTGAATTTCTAGGCCCTAATTTGCAGAGTTATGGGAAAAAGCTGAGGTGTGGGACTAAATTGGACAGTTCTTTCAAAGAGCCGGCATAGACACGATGGGCCGAATGGCTGCCTTCTGTGCTGTAAGATTACAATTCTACGAAGTATTCCTGTGAGTAAACTGAACTTTTCAGAAGACAAGTAAGATCTACTGACTGCTGCGTAGTCAAACTTGAAAAAATGTGTTGCAGGCTTGAAAAAATGTGTTTCTCTAAGGAAAAATAGGATTAGAGGGAGGATTGAGTCACTGGCCTCAGGGAATCAGGCAAATTTACCTGGGAGTTTCCACCGGCTGAGCCAGGCCCACGCACTGGGAGCTGATGGCACTCGCATGCCACAAAACCAATATAAAAGCAGCTTCTGGCTGCCACTCTTTAATTTCCTCTCACTCCCTTCCCAGCAGCTGTTGTAGTAAATAAAATAGGTTAGCAACTTAGTATTGTTTAAATGTATGTGTTAAAAGTAATGTTGGGGGTGGGGGTGTGCACATGTTCAAACTCTATATGCAATACATTCCATATTATCATGATAAGTTTTGTAGAATCCCAGAGGGACCCTGATTCCAAATGATTTGAGGTTGACCCGTATTGGGGACAGTGATTTAACTTTATTCAGCAGAAGCAAGACTTAATACATTACAGTATTCGAGCAGTAATTTACAGAGAGTAATTGAGACTTGTAATACCCCTGGGTAGAAGCCACAACCGTGAGTAAGCTGCACGCTGTGTCTCTTGTCTCTCGTCTCTCTTTGTCTCCCAGGTGTCTCCTTGATTCTTCCTGAAACCTTCTACTCTTTATGGATGTTGAGAGCACCTTCTTATATCCTCACTCTCATTCACAACCTATGGGGGCAAAAATTGGGTCACGCCCCGCACCCGAAATTCAATGGTAGCACCCCAAGCAGGAGGCGGGGCGCTACTAGAAGCACTCCCCCTCCCTCTTGGGGCACTCCAGCCCAATATCGCAGCGTTACATGCCGCAGTGCCACGCGCGCCGACACGTCGCGCTGCGGTACTGCAGGCCTTCCTCCCCTTATTAAATGGTAGGGGCATTGCGTTGCTCGAACCGGGGCCCAGCTGGGCCACCAAAGATCAGGGTGCCGGTAAAAGAGCCCAGCACTCAAGAGGAGTGCCGGGCTGCCCGATCGCGGCCGGCAGGGGAACGGCAGAGGGGGCAGGTGCTGGGAGGTGGCCAGCAAAAATAATACTGCTGCCCTGGCTGCACACACGCCCCCCTGACCCTGTTGGACATAGTGTCTGGCATTACGTCGGCGGTGCAACTGAAGTTTGTGGCTGGGGCATGAGCGGGGTGCTGCACATGGCAATGATGTCATCGCCGGGCGCTACCGGCTGCTGCCGCCGCTAACCTCCTGCTGAATTTCGTGGGAGACGTTAGTGGTGTCGCGCCTGGGCGCTAGTTGTTTTGTGCCCTGTGAGCGCTCCCTTAGGGCGCTAATGGGAGGCGCAAAGCAACCGAATTTTGCCCCCCATGGAGTCTTACTGAACCAATCACTGGCTTACACCCAAAACCCAAAATCCAATCAGAAATATGCCACATCCACAGCACCTTAGTTTACACAGGTTCTAGTCTTATGACTCCCTTACATCATCGGTGTTTGACGATCAACTATCATCTGGGGTAGTTATAGCAACACAAAAGAACATGTCTCCATACTGTAGAGATACACGCCCTTGCTGGTCCTGTGAAAGGCCTATGTTTTTAACTCACTGCAGACATCATAACATTCCAACATAGTCTACATCTGACCTTGGTTCCCAGGCAAGCTGCACTCTGTGCCTCATCCTTACTGTTGGCTAATATCCAACTTTCGTTAATTCGTCCAACAGCTTCCCTATTCGACTATGGCAGTCCTATTTCTCACCCCAGGCTGTCTGGCTTACAGCTTACTCACAGACTTTTAATTATAAGCAAAAGAGTACTTGTCATGTATAATTCAGGTTATCATTGCCTACTGTTGATGATTACAGATATCTATATTTAAATCTTACACACGATTATAAATCCATTGCTGATGATTATAAGATAGTAATAATTATAAGATATTGAAACAAGTATTCTAAAAACCAACTAATCCGTGATAATCTTACAGTTTATCTTTGTTGCCAGTTTTCCAACAAAAAGCTCAAATTTAAATTTACTGCAAAAATATTGGGGCCAAAAACCCAGCCTGTAACTAAATTTGTTTGGCTACTTTTACTTTGGAAAATTATTCAAGACAAGTACTTGTGGTCAAATTTCAAATCCTTTGATCAATTAAAATTTATAGGGCTAGATTTTCAGTAGCTTGCGCCAGCAGTTAGCGCCTTAAGAGAAGTGATTTCCGGGCGCTATGCGTGTAGCGCCCGGGCGCAGCGCAGTTTGCGCTCCGCCCCAAATTAAGTTGCCCGTTAGCGCCGGCGCAAAGTTTAGCGCCCGCCCGGATGCGCGCGCAGAAAATGACGTCACATCCTCGTGCAACGCCCTTTGGCCGCCCCGATTGCAAACTTCAGTCGGACCGCCCCATTGTGCGGCGGGCGGCCGGAGCGTTTGGAAAAAGGAACGCAACACAACCAGCGCGGGCCCCGGGGGGCGCTAATTAAAGGGAACGTCCTCTCCAGTATAAAGGCCATCCTTTTTTCAGGAAACAGTCTTGTGCAACGCATTTCTGGAGACACAACAAGGAGGATAGCTAACTGGTTTCAAGCAGCAAGAGCCAGGTATTTTTGGACTCAGGCAACAGCGCTGCAAGTGGCCATTTGGAAATTAGAGTGTTTGCCAGGATTTGATGGGGGTTGCATGGGGTGCCAACGCGGAGCTGCAGCTCCATGTCCGTAGGGCTCGCAGACGCATTGTGAGAGGGGCAGCCCTGGCTGGAGGCAGAGGGGGCTACAGGCGTCGGCCACGTAGGCCTTACCCAGTCAGGCTATACCGCCAGCAGCGCTCCTACCTAAACATGAGTGCCGCGCGATGTGTTAAAAGGCTCCGATTCCGAAAGGGGGTGATTGCAGAGATCTGCCACCTGCTTCGCCGAGATCTGCGGCCAAAGCTCAGGTGCAGGACGTCTCTGTCGGTGGAAGTGAAGGTGACAGTGGCATTGAACTTCTATGCCACCGGCTCCTTCCAATACGCTGCTGGGGACATAGCAAACATCTCCCAGTACGGCGCGCATCGCTGCATCCGCCAGGTGACCGAAGCACTGTTCAGAAGGAGAAGCCAATTCATCTCCTTCCCCATGGCCCTGGAGAGCCAGCATCAGCGCGCATTGGGATTTTCCAGACTCGGGGAATTCCCCTTGGTGCAGGGCGCCATTGACTGTACGCATGTGGCTTCGCGGGCCCCTCTGGAGCATGGCGAGCAGTATCGCAACAGGAAGGGCTACCATTCTCTGAATGTGCAGCTGGTCTGTGACCACAAGCAGCGCATCATGGCAGTCAATGCCAGCTTCCCAGGCAGCAGCCACGATGCCTTTATCCTGCGGCAGAGTACTGTGCATGACATGTTCCAGGCACAGCCTCCCCCAAGAGGATGGCTACTCGGGGACAAAGGCTATCCTTTGTGCACCTGGCTCATGACCCCGCTCCGCGCGCCCAGGACCGCTGCTGAAGAGGCCTACAACGAGAGCCATCAAACCACCCGCAACATCATCGAGCTAACTATTGGGGTCCTCAAGCAGCGGTTCCGCTGCCTTGATCGCTCCGGAGGAGCTCTCCAGTATTCGCCGGACCGGGTCTCCCAATTTGTGGTGGTTTGCTGCATGCTACACAACCTGGCTATCCGCAGGACTCAGGCACTGCCACCTGACGTTGGACCAGCACCTCAGGAGGAGGAGCAGGAGGAGCATGAGGAGGAGGAGGAGGAGGAGGAGGAGGAGCAGGAGTACGTTCCCAGGAGGGAGCGACCAGGGCCAAGGGCCGCACGACGCCACCTTATTACACGGTACTTCTAAGCCCCCTGTCAGGGAATGGCCAGGGGCCATGAGGGAAGATGAATGCAGCCGCTCCGCAAGCCCTCAGCCGGCGAAGCCAACAAACACTAAGAAGAACAACCATGGAGACTGCATGAATAAAGATAATTTTTTATTACACAAAAATGAAAAGCCCTTCCCACATGAATCCCCAAAAACAATAAACGGGCCCCACAAAAAGCCCAACAAACGACTCACTCCCACAAACTGGGGAGGAGCCACTCCACCTTTATTGAAACCGGGCCTCAACGTCGGCCTAACGCAAAAAAAAAGCCCTCCAAAAGCACAACCATGGGCAAAATAAAGATGGCCACCGCCATATTAAAGGAAAGCTGGCCACACCCTCTACTGAGTGGCCCGCGAGGGCGAGACCTTGGCCAGCATTTTGCCTCCCCTGCCCTGCCTGCTGCTCCTTCGCAAGCTCTGCCCAGTGGCTGCTGCGAGGCTGGGGGAAGGCGCCTGAGGCTCAGATGCCCTTCCGCCAGATGCCGCTGGGGGGCGGCCTACACGGCGTTTGGGCCTCGAGGGGCCGTCTGCTGAGTGGCGCACCTGAGCCTGGCCACCATCAGCTGCAGCCGCTTGCCGTCGACGCCCCAGAGGGGGAATGGCAGCGACGGATGGCGCAATGTGGGCCAGCTGGCGTCTGGGATGCGCTGGCTGGTGCTGTGGCGCGGTGGCACTCGGCCGGGCCCGCACTGCAGGATCCGCAGCAATCAGCCGACGGCCGGCTTGCTGGGATGGTCCAGCGCGGCGCCTGCCCTGGCGATGCCTGCCTGAGACAGCGCGTGTGGCAGCAGTGAGTGGCCCTGTGGTCCTGGTGTGCGCGCGCATCACATCCGCCAGGGTCTTGACGGCATCAGTTAGCATGCGGCCAGTCGCGGCAGTTGCTGCCCCGAACTCGCGCACACTGGTCGCCAGCGACTCGATGGCCTCAGGCATGCGCCCCACCACGCTCATGAGCTCCGTGTGGCGCCGGTCCGAGTCGTCGGCCATCTGATCGAGCTTCCGCACCTCCTCCGAAGTGAAGGTGTCCGGACTGGAGTCGCGACTCTCCCGCTGGGGAGGAGGGGGCCGAACTAGGGGACCCTTGCCGCGTTGGTGACGGCGAGTGTGCCGAGCAGCAGCACTCCCCTCTGATCCTTCCCCCCTTTGGGGGGAAGGCCGCGGGCCACGCGCACGGCTGCTGGGTGGCTGGACGCCACTGGTCCCAGAAGCTGCATTGCCCTGCGACAGTTCCTCCAGGCACTCGTCCAGTGAGGAGGTGTCAAGCATTTCCTCCTCTCCTGCGGGACGTGACTGTTCCCCCGAAGGTCCGGCTTGCTCCTCCTCCTCCTCCTGGTCGGAGGTGCTGTCACTGGCAGCCTCAGGGTCCTGGTCGTCACCAGCTGAAAGCAGGAATGCACAAGAGTAGCTTCAGAGTGAGGAGACGGCGTCAGCGAGGGAGTTAGGACTGGTGGGATTCAGCGCATTGGTGGGACAGTGGCAAAGGAGGTAGCTCGGATGGGCCAGTGCGACGCGAGAGGGCCAAAAGGCGAGGTCCTTACCATTGCCGGGCAGTGGAGGGTCGGATACACCGCACGCTGTGGGGACAATCACACGGGCTCCCATGAGCACACACACGCGCTCCTCCAGCCGAGTGAGCTTCTGCAGCTTGGCGCGGCCACCCCTGGCACGGGCCTGGCGATTAAACGCTACTTTAGCCTGCAAGAGAAAGGACGGGCTGTAAGTGCGCAGTGAAGCCCTGATGTAGTGTGCACTGCCTCCCATGGTGGAATAGCTTGGACAGGGTGAAGCCCTGATGTACTGTCCACTGCCTCCCATGGTGGAATAGCTTGGCCAAAGTGTAGAGTGCCGAATGGCCATTTGATGCTCATGACTGTCCCAATGCTGCTGGCTGAGGGCTGGCCAAAAGGACTTTCAGGTCCCTTTGCCCATCATGTCAGGTGTACATGCAAGAATGAGGAGGAGACTGGAAAGGCTACTCACCCTCACAATCCTGGTCAGATCGTTGTATTTCTTACGGCATTGTTTGTGGGTCCTGGGGGCCTCGCCGGTGAACGTCACCCTCTGGGCGATCTGCTTCCAGGCTTTGGTGCAGTCGTGGTGGGTTGGATTCCTCCCACTCTCTGGAAACAAGATCTTGCGCCTCACCTCCAGAGCTGTGACCATTATGTCCAGATCACCCTCTGAGAAGCGCAGGGCACGCTGACGGGCCTTCTCTGGCGTTGCCATGACTCCCTGGGGCTGAGCAGTAGTGTTGAGGCCTCTTTGCAAGGCTGCAGTGTGCAGGGCGTGGCAGCAGACCAATTCGTCCCTTCCCCCTTTAAGAGCTGGTCGGCACCGCGGGGTCTGCTGTCAGTGCAAAAATGACCGCACCCGTGCTGCGCCCCGCCTGGGCGCTATCCCTCTGGACCGCCGGCTTAGCGCCTAAAGAGAGTAGTGGAACGCCTCTTTTAGCGCTCCACCAACCTCTTAGGGCGAAGCCACTGAATTCCCGGCAACGGGGCGCTACTTTGGGGCGGGCGCTAACTTCGGGCGGGCGCTAAAGCTAGCGCCCCAAAACTGCCTATACTGAAAATCTAGCCCATACTGTTTATACTGTAATTTAAAATTCATGTCTGTTTGTACATGTGTGTGTGAGAGAGAGAGAGGCAGATACCCACTGATAATAAACATCCAAAAACGAGCACTAAACTTCCTAAATCACCTCAAATCTAGCTCCCCAGACACCCTTCATTTCAAAGCCTTTCAGACCCAAGAGCTAAACCCAGAAAAGAGTCCCCTGAGTCAGCTGCTACTGAAACTAAGTACTCAGCCGGACCCTGACCAGCCCCAGACCAACACAGCCGTCCAAACACCAATCCGAGTGAACCAAATCATTAAAAAATGCAAAGAAACCTACCTGGAACATTGGAACAAAATAACCGAAAGCCAAAGCAGATTAGAATGTTACCGGGCCCTAAAAAGAGAATATAAACTGGCAGACTACCTCACGACCATCAGAGACACAAAACAGAGACAGACCCTCACCAGGTACAGACTAAGCGACCACCAACTGGAAATTGAAAAAGGCAGATACAAGAAATCCTGGCAGCCTAGAGAGAATAGAATATGCGATCAATGTCTGGCTGGCGAGGTTGAAACAGAAATGCATTTCCTCCTAAAATGCGAAAAATTCAACACATCAAGAAACATATTATTCAACAAGCTAAGCCAAACAACCCCAGATTTCAAGGAATTGGATGATCTGTCAAAATTGAGATTAGTCCTAGGAGAAGGAGACAGACCATACCTTGGGGCTAAATATGTAACAACATGTCACAACCTGAGGACTGTTTAAAAGTAAGACTGTTTAAAATTAATATTGAACGTACCAAATGAAGTAGAAAGACTGTTTAAAATTAATATTGTTTAAAAGTAATATTGTATATACCCAACAAATGTCAAATCGATTGACACTTACAGAATGTTGGAAAACTGTACCTTTTTGCTATGTAAGCTTTGGCAATATGGTTCTCTGTAAACTTTCATGCCAATAAAGCATTTGAACTGAACTGAACTGAACTGATTGAAAACTCCATTAATCCAAATCAATTCTGGGAAATGTGGAATAACCTGAGTACAACACAATTGCAAGCATTACCAATCCAAGATGGCGACATCTGGAGAACACATTTTGAAAACCTCTACAAAGACATCCCAATAAACGAAACAAACCCAAGTAAACATCATGTCACAGAAAAACTCCACACATTAGAAGCAACAATTAAAGACAACCAAAACCCTCTAGACTCCCCAATCACATGGAAAGAACTGGCCACAAAAACAAAATCTCTCCACCTAAAGAAAGCCTGTGGTCCAGACAACATCAAAAATGAAATGCTCAAGTTCAGCAATATGGAGATGCAGGGTGCGGTACTCAAGTTATTCAACATCATATTACGTTCAGGCTGTTTTCCCGATATCTGGTGCCAAGGACTCATCTCTCCCATATATAAAAGTGGAAACAAATCAGACCCAAATAACTACCGCGGCATCTGTGTCAACAGTTGTCTAGGGAAGTTATTCTGCAGTATTCTAAATAGTAGATTACTGGATTTTCTTAACAAACATAAGATCCTTAGAAAAAATCAAATAGGCTTTCTTCCAAAACACCGCACCACCGACCATATCTATACCCTTCACACTCTCATTGAAAAGCATGTACACCAAACAAAAAATGGGAAAATATTTGCTTGTTTCATTGACTTCAAGAAAGCCTTTGACTCTATCTGGCACGAAGGGCTCTATTACAAACTTCTTCAGTGTGGAATAGGGGGCAAAGTCTATGACCTTATTAAATCGATGTATCTGAAAAATAAATGCGGTGTCAAAATTGGAGACAAACGCACCTGTTTCTTCACCCAGAGAAGAGGCATCCAGCAGGGCTGCAATTTGAGCCCGACCCTGTTCAACATATACATAAATGAACTAGCAGACATGCTGGAGCAAAGCGAGTCACCGGGTCTATGTCTCCTGGATGGAGAAGTGAAATCCCTGTTCTATGCGGACGACCTGGTTCTGCTGTCTCCCACAGAACAGGGATTACAGCAACAACTAGACCTACTCGACAAATACTGCCAAAATTGGGCCCTAACAGTAAATCTAAAGAAAACCAACATCATGATTTTTCAAAAAAGGCCCAGGTGTCAGGAAAACAAATACCAGTTTACTCTCAGTGATACCATCATAGGACACACTATGAGCTACACTTACCTTGGTCTAACCATTACAGCATCAGGGAGCTTCAGCATAGCAGTGAATGCACTAAAAGAAAAAGCCCGAAGAGCCCTATATGCAATAAAAAGAAAATTCTACAACATCCAAATCCCAATCAAAATCTGGCTAAAAATATTTGACAGCGTAATCCTGCCGATTGCGCTGTACGGTAGTGAAGTATGGGGCCCGCTCAATCACCATAGCTACACTAAATGGGAAAAACACACAATAGAAGCCCTACATGCAGAATTTTGCCGAAGCATCCTTCGCACCCAAAGGAAAAGACCAACAAATGCATGCAGAGCCGAACTAGGCAGATACCCACTGATAATAAACATCCAAAAATGAGCACTAAACTTCCTAAATCACCTCAAATCTAGCTCCCCAGACACCCTTCATTTTAAAGCCTTCCAGACCCAAGAGCTAAACCCAGAAAAGAGTCCCCTGAGTCAGCTGCTACTGAAACTAAGTACTCCTACTCAGCCGGACCCTGACCAGTCCCAGACCAACACTGCCGTCCAAACACCAATCCGAGTGAACCAAATCATTAAACAAAGCAAAGAAACCTACCTGGAACATTGGAACAAAATAACCAAAAGCCAAAGCAGATTAGAATGTTACCGGGCCCTAAAAAGAGAATATAAACTGGCAGACTATCTCTCGACCATCAGAGACACAAAACAGAGACAGATCCTCACCAGGTACAGACTAAGCGACCACCAACTGGCAATTGAAAAAGGAAGATACAAGAAATCCTGGCAGCCTAGAGAGAATAGAATATGTGATCAATGTCTGGCCGGCGAGGTTGAGACAGAGATGCATTTCCTCCTAAAATGCGAAAAATTCAACACATCAAGAAACATATTATTTGACAAGCTCAGCCAAACAACCCCAGATTTCAAGGAATTGGATGACCTGTCAAAATTAAGATTAGTCCTGGGAGAAGGAGACAGACCATACCTTGGTGCCAAATATGTAACAACATGTCACAACCTGAGGACTGTTTAAAATTAATACTGAATATACCCACTGATGTACAAAGACTGTTTAAATTAATATTGTTTAAAGTAATATTGTATGTACCCAACGAAGGTCAAAATTGTTTGACACCTACAGAATGTTGGAAAACTGTACTTTTTGTTATGTAAGCTTTGGCAATATGGTTCCCTGTAAACTTTCATGCCAATAAAGCATTTGAATTGAAAAAATTGAATTGAATTGAGAACCTGATAGAATGTACTGATTGCACACCTGTGGCAGATTCTTTTGGCGTTCCCAGGTACAGAGCAGAGGATAAAGGGGCAGAGACCCAATAAATCAGGTCTCTGTCCCCCACTGTGCCTTCCCAGAGATTTCCTGAGGCTTCTCTATGAGGCGCCTGTGTCTGCAGTAGGCCCAGGCCCAGTAAACCTAGCCTCCCGCCTCATTCTCTGATGGCTTCACTCAAAGGGTACCTCAGCACATGGCTCTTCATGAAAAGCTGGGACTATGGTCTGGCCACAGATCTCTACTGAATATTAGGTCTGCAATGGTTCCAGGGACAGACTGCAGATAAACCCAAACAGGTACAATATTTTAATAACCCCCCCACCCATGCTCTGGGATGAATTCAGGCACTTGGAGCCTTTGGACTTCGGGCTGCTATTCCACAGTAGCAACCAGATGGCCCTGATCTCCGAGGTATGGGAATTCGTGTCTGACGTTTAAGTACATGGCCCAGCCAGGCAAATGACCTGGGGGAGGAAAAACATGAGCAATTATTTCCTCTCATGCAACTGGGTTCCCATATTGTTACTGTAAATTAGTAGCCTTGATATCATCCCTTACATGGCATAACCCCCACCCCTGCATTGTTATACAACAGTGTATTGTCTGACTCACCATAAACAACACCATGGGAGATCTGCTAGTTTGTTAAATAAAGACAGAAAATACTGCAAATGCACAGCAGGCTAATCAGCATCTGAGAAAGAAAGGATAAAGTATTGAGTGGGACAGTCTGTCATGACTGATGATGGGACCCATCCGAAATTTTAACTTTTCTCATGCTTCCAACAGTTTCTGTTTTTATTTCAGATTTCCAGCATTCACGCTTTTTTCTTGATATCTATGTTTTTTTTCAGTCTGCATCTTTTCTAACATATGACAATTGTCAAATAGATTGTTACCTTTTTACCCAGTTAACCTTAGCTGAAAGAGCAAAATTCTGTAATATAATACACAACTAATGTAAGAGTTAATTAAATTGCTTTGCTATTTTAATTATTTGAACTGCCACCTTTGAAAGTTGTAGTGCAAATTTGTAGTTAAAGTTTGAATCCAGACTACAGTTAATTGCTTGTAACATTAAAATGCCAAGGTCAGGATATATAGAGGAAGAGAATAAAAAAGGGATGGAATTAATTACAATCATTTCCAAAGAGCGAAGTCTTATCAAGTTTGTACTGTAAGTTTCAGTGGCAGGAATGACTAAAGCAGCAATCAAGTAAAACGTTTCATTAAAGGAAGCCATAAGTAAAATAAAAGCTTTTCTTATATTCACCAAGGGCACATGGTGCCTAGCAATACTGTTGAGTAGCTGCTGACAGGTTCTAGTCTCATTTCACCTGTCAGACTGACTCAAGCTCTCCACGTTGTCTTTCTTTGTATTGATCTTTACAAAGATATTTCCCTCATTACCTGATCCTGAGCTCAGTACCCTTCCGTTATTGTCACAGTTTTTGTCACTGCAACCTTCACATTTCTGAAAGTGTGTGTCTACTGGTTATGTCTCAGCATGCATAGCATCTATTCAAGTTTAAACCCACACATCACATGCATTTTAAAGGATTCTCGGGCTGAATACTGATAAATGGTTGGAACCTTGTAGAAACCAAGATGTAAAGAGAACTACACACCTTTCATCCACCTTTATCATCTACAATATTTAATCTCTGTTTCATAAAGGCATCTATACTATTTGTTGAAAATATATACTTACATTCACACAAGGTAAAAGCTACTTTCTTCCTAATATTTGACCTTCTCTGGAAACTGTCTCGTGATTTTCTCAGTGATTGTGGCCAGTTAATATTGAAATGAAATAAACTCATCACTAGCGATACTCTTAGAGTGTCTCCAGAGGATTATTAAAACTGCAATGCTGTATTTTTGTAAGATTTCAGGTACATTTCTAATTATGTTGGAGGTAATGACTCCAGATCCTGACAGCACCCAGTGTATCATACTTTAATTGAGGGCAATTGGTAAATTATGTTGTGCACATACACTATTCATGTGTTGAAGTTAGGCAGAAATATTTCTTATAAAAAATTTAAACTATTAAAAATGCAAAGTGATTATAATGCAAAATATTTTTTTAAAAACATATAGGCCCAGAAATTTGATGGCGCTGTGCCCATTATTCAAAAGCAAAACAGGCGCCTAAGCATCCCATATGATGGGTGGGACCACATGCTCATTATATCTGCCATATTAGATTTGGCTGCTTTGTAGGTGTCGACGACACACACTAGAACTATTTAAATCACAAAGCGTCCTAAGGTTGTTGACATTGGACTGCCCCAGTGCCTGACTTGCCACGAGATAAAACCGCCCAGCAACTCGTGGGGGTACCAGGCAGGAAGAACCCATCAGCAGCGCTATTTAAAGGGCTCATCTAAGGTTAGTTACTGGTTTGTCATTTGAGGCTGTTGGTTAACTTCTTGGCATTTTCTTGCCTGTCTTCTGACTGTGAAAACCTAATTCTGAGAAGTTTTTGCTGGTGCTGCACTGCTTTTGGCTGCCTTCACAACACTTGTGCTGTGGTCATGGGTGGTCTGGTAGGGTTGTCTTTGCGGCTAGAGGACAAGGGGAAGCAGCAAGGAAGACAGGACAGAGCTGAAGCAGCTTGCAGAAGAGGGAGGAGAAGGGTGCTATGAAGGAGGTTGTACCCACAGTGGCTCTTCAGGGAACACTTCTACATGAATGCCACTAAGAAGCAATGCCTCAGATTCCTTTGCTTCACACAGTAGACTGTCATTGAGCTATACTGTTATGTTCATTAATAACTAGTCATTTTTATTAAGAACAGCTAGCTTTTGCTAGACACTTTATTGAGCACATGTGGACTAGGTACAGTATATGTAGAGGCATCCATCTTGACTGCTGCCTTGTGGGTAGCCTGGTGCATTGTGGGTAGCCCACTCTTATATACGTACAGCACCACCTAGGGTACCATTCCAGAATGACAGGTTACTGATCATTACATCCCCCTTTCTTTGAGGTTAAACAAAATCAGTATCAATCAATATCAATCAATCATAACAACATAAACATCTTCAACAGTCAATACATTTTCAATGTAGTTTTCTTTGTACTCAAAGATTAAGTCTATCAGGCTTTTTTACTTCACGTGTGGATCTTCTCAGCACAGGTAAGTCTGATGTGTTTTCATGAGAGCCTGTATGTGTATTTGTGTTAGATTGTTCTGGTGGTGAGTGACAAGATTCAGTTGCGGCATTGTCATCGATTTGCTCTTCGATAGTCTCTTGTGTTTTTAGGAGGGAACGGCGGTTCCTCCTGAGAATCTGTCCTTCCTCAGTTCTAACAATGTATGACCTTGGTTCTACTTCCTCAAGAACTGTAGCTTTCCTGTTCCATGCATCTGGATCCTCAATCCTGACAACATCATCCCTTGTCAATGGTTTCAGAGTTTTGGATGACTTGTCATAGTATGATTTCTGTTTCAGCTTTAACAGTTGAAGTCTCTGTCTCAGTTCCTTACTCTGCTTTTCTTTTGCACAGCAGGGTAGTGTGGTACGCAACTTGTGACCCATTAGGAGTTCAGCAGGTGAAGAACCAGAGTCTAAAGGTGAGGCTCGGTAGCTCAGCAGGGCGAGATAAGGATCAGACTTGCTTTCTGTCGCTTTCTTCAGTAGCTGCTTGAGAACTTGAGCACCTTTCTCTGCCTTTCCATTCGACTGAGCATACAAAGGACTGGATATGATGTGTTGAAAGTCATAATGTGCTGCAAACTGTTGCCACTCCTTACAGTTGAAGCACGGACCATTGTCGCTAACGGCAATCCTGGGAATTCCATGTCTGGCGAAGATGGATTTCACGTGCATTATGACACTGCTTGCTGTGGTGCTTGAGAGCAGCACCATCTCAGGATAGTTAGAATAGTAGTCAATCACTATTAGATAGTCTTTACCATTTAAATGAAAAAGGTCCATCCCAACCTTTTGCCATGGTGCTGTTGGTATGTCAGCTACTATCATTGGTTCCTTTGCTTGTTTGTTTTGGTGTTTCTGACATGTCTCACATTTGCCTATCATGTTCTCAATGTCCTTATTTATGCCAGGCCAATAAATAGCGTCTCTTGCTCTCCTTTTGCATTTTTCAATTCCGAGGTGTCCCTCATGAATCCTTTTGAGCATGTCTTGACGTAGAGCCTGTGGAATGACTATTCTGTTCTGTTTTAGTAATAGTCCACTTGCGACACTCAATTCTGACCTTATGTGAAAATATTTTGGACAGGAACCTTTTGGCCAACCATGATGAATGTTCTCTATTACTGTTTGTAATACTGTATCTTTTACTGTTTCTTCTGCTATTTGCTTTGATTTTGTGTCTGACATGGGCAGCGCAGCAGTGACCATACTCACATGAACAACCACGTCTTCTTCAGTAGAGCTCACATGACTCATTGTGGGTGCTCGGGATAGTGCATCTGCTATCACTATGTATTTGCCTGGTGTGTAGATCAGTTCAAAGTCATATCTTTGCAGCTTCATCATGAGTCGTTGAATCCTTGGAGACATCTCATTCAGGTTCTTTTTTATGATGGCAACCAGTGGGCTGTGGTCTGTCTCAACTGTGAAGGTGGGAAGTCCATATATGGTAGCCATGAAACTTTTCTAGTCCAACTACCAAGCCTAGACATTCCTTTTCAATCTGGGTGTATCGACACTCAGTATCAGTCATAGACCTGGAGGCATAGGCAACAGGCTTCCAATCTTCACCCTCTGCTTGTAGCAAAACCGCACCTAGGCCATCTTTTGATGCATCCGTTGACACTTTGATTCTTTTTGTTGGGTCAAAGAAGGTGAGTACAGGTGTGGTTGTCAGCACTGTTTTGAGGTTTATCCACTCTTGTTCATGTCTTTCTGTCCATGCGAACTCATATGTTTTACGTAGCAGGTCTCGCAGACAGGCTGTCTTGGCTGACAAGTTAGGAATGAACTTTCCAATGAAGTTTATCATCCCCATGATGCGTAGCACTCCTTTTTTGTCAGTGGGTCGGGGCATTTTGAGTATGGCGTTTACTTTTTCTATATCTGGCTCTATTCCTTTACCAGGTAGATTATCTCCTAGGAAAGTGACTTCCTGGACGCCAAACTGACACTTGGCTTTGTTGAGCTTCAGTCCATTCCGGCGTATGCTCTGTAGCACTTTAGTCAGTCTCTCATTGTGTTCTTTCAGTGTGGAGCCCCAGATGATGATGTCATCAACATAGACCTGAACTCCTTCCAGACCTTCAATTATGTGTTCCATCGCTCTATGAAAGATTTCAGATGCAGATATTATCCCGAAAGGCATTCTGAGGAAACAATACCTGCCAAATGGTGTGTTGAAGGTACAGTATTTGGTGCTCTCTTCATCCAGTTTTAGTTGCCAAAATCCTTGTGAGGCATCGAGCTTTGTAAAGTATCTGGCACCTGACATTTCACTGGTGATTTCTTCTCGCTTGGGAATCTGGTAGTGTTCACATTTTATGTTTGCATTTAAGTCCTTTGGATCCATGCATATTCTTAGATCATTGTTCTTTTTCTTTACACATGCCATGGAGTTAACCCAGTCTGTTGGCTCTTCGACTTTCCTGATGACTCCTAGTGTGGTCATTCTGTCCAGTTCATTCTTGAGCCGGTCACGCAGGAGTGCTGGAACTCTTCATGGAGCATGTACCACTGGCTGAGCATCCTCCTTTAGCTGGATCTTGTAAGTGAATGGTAGAACTCCAAATACTTTGAACACATCCTGGAAATTATTCACTACAGAATCCACCGAGTCATCTGGTCTGCTTATGGCACAGTTTATACGGTAGACACTCTTGACCAGTTCTAAGACCTCACAAGCTTTGTCACCCAGTAGTGAATCAAGTCCTTCAGCCACAACAGAAAACATGAGATGATGCACTTTGTCTTTGACTGTCACTTTAAGTCTGCATACACCTAAGCTATCTATTTTCTGTCCATTATAGTCCTTCAGTAGTACTGACTTTTTCTGTATTTTGGGCTTTTCTTTCATATTGTTAATGTCACTCATACTGATTAAGTTTGCTTTTGCCCCAGTGTCTAGTTTCAATGTAACTAATGCTCCATTTACCTGCAGTGGGATCATCAATTTGTCCTCTTTTACTGCATTAACTTTATGTTCAGCATTGTTAATTCCTGAGGGCTGCACATTTTCTGTATCCTTTTTGATATTGTCACATGACACCATTCCTACAAAACATGTCTCACTTAAATCAGTGTCCTCAATTACATTAACTCGTTGCCCTTTCTTAGTTTTTACTTTTGAAAAGCATTGTTTGGCAAAGTGATTCTTTCCATGACATTTTGTGCACATTTTTCGAAACGCTGGACATTGTTTTAACTGGTGTTTGTAACCACAGCGTTTACAATTAAAAATTCCTTCCTCCGATTGCTTTTCACTTCTGTTCTTCCCATGTTTCTTCCCCTTGTAGGACACAGCACCGACAGCAGCACTGACTACAATTGCATCATTATTGATTTCACTGAAAGTCTTCGCATGCTGTCGAGCTAGCTCACTGGCTTGGCATATTTTCACAGCATTTTCCAATGTCAGTTCGGTTTCTCTCAACAGATGTTCCCTGACCTTTTTATCCTGAATACCAAACACAATCTGGTCACGAATCATGGATGATTTCAGCTCAGAGAAATTACATGTCTGTGCTTTCAGTTTCAGATCAGTCAAAAAGCTATCAAAAGTCTCATTTTGCTGCTGTGTCCGAGAACAGAAAACATACCTCTCATAGGTTTCGTTCGTTTTGGGAGAACAATGTGTATCAAATTTCTTTAGCACATCATCTAATTTTTCTCTGTTCTCCTCTGGATTAAATACAAATGTATTAGATACCTCTATCGCCTGTGGGCCTGCAACCGTGAGCAGCAACGCTATTTTCCTTGTGTCTGGCTTCGTACCGTACCTGATGGCAGCAATGTAGAGTTCAAATTGTTGTTTAAAAGTCTGCCATTTGTAGCCAACATTTCCTGTGAGTTTCAAACGCTCTGGTGGCTTCAAATTCTCCATGTCGCGTTGCACAATATTCAGCAGATCTTACCAATCCTGGTACCATGTTATGTTCATTAATAACTAGTCGTTTTTATTAAGAACAGCTAGCTTTTGCTAGACACTTTATTGAGCACATGTGGACTAGGTACAGTATCTGTAGAGGCATCCATCTTGACTGCTGCCTTGTGGGTAGCCTGGTGCACTCTTATATACATACAGCACCACCTAGTGTACCATTCCAGAATGGCAGGTTACTGATCATTACATACCACCTGTTCCAGCTACAATTTGAGCCTCGTACTAGGGCATGGGCAGCACTACCTGTGGCTGTCAAGGTGGGTTTGGGAGGTGCTATCAAAGAAAACTTGGCTTTTTTATATTGGTTTGATCTAACAGAGTGGCTTGCTAGGCCATTTCATAGTCAACCACATTGCTGTGCCTGGAGTCACACATAGGTCAGACTGGGTAATTTTAGGGCAGGTGAAAATTAAAGGGCATTAGTGAACCTGGTGGGTTTTTCTGACAATCTGGTAGTTTCATGGTTACTGTTATAGACACTAGGCTTTTTAATTTCAGATTTATTTAACTGAATTTAAAATGGTAAGATTTGAACTCATATTTCCAGATCATTAATCTAGGCCTCTGGATTACTAACCCAGTAACATAACTGTAAAGTCTGTGGGTTGTACTGTTAATAACGACACAGACTTCAGGAGTAACAAACAAACAGGTCTTTACTATTCGAAGGTCAGGGCGAATCTGCCCAAGGAATCATGCCACAACACTTATATACCGGTGTGGTCACCGTCGGTATTACAGTATACAGAAGCCAAACAAGTAGTGCCACACCTAAAGTAGTTCTCTTAAAGGTGAACGGTTACATACAATAGTTCTCTTAAAGGTAGACGGGTACATACACTACAATAACCACTATGTTACCATACCCCTGCGCCCAGCTCAAATGAAAGAACCCCAGTTTTTCTAGTCTCGCCTCATAACTAAAGCCTCTCATCCCTGGGATCATTTTAGTGAATCTTATCTACATCCTCTCCATGACTGTGACATCTTTTCTAAGTAAGACATCAAAAACTGGACAGAATATTCTAACTGTGGCCTCATCAATGATTTGCATAGAATTAGTCTTGCCTCTTTGCTTTTGTGTTCTATACTCCTATTTAAAAAAACCTGGAATCCTATATGCTTTTCTTACAGCTTGTACTTTTAAAGATTTATGTACCTGATCCTCTAAGTCTCTTTGCTCCAGTACTCCTTTAAAGTTTAACCATTTAGTATCTAAGTCCTCTCCTTGTTCTTCCTTCCAAAACTCACGTGTCTCCACATTAAACTTTATTTGACATCTATTTGCCCAATCTACTAACTTGTTTATGTTCTCCCGAAGTTGCTTATAGTCCTCTTCACATTTAACAACACTCCCTATTTTTATGCCATTTGCAAATTTTGATATAATGCCCCATACCCTAGTTCAGATAATTTGTGTGTATATTTATATATATAAGATTAATAGCACCTATACTGACCCTTGGGAGACACCACTGCTTACAACCCACCAATCTGAAAGACATTCAGGGGCTGATTTTCGTCTGCCTCCCACCCCATTTCTTGGGGTGTTAGCGGTCAAAAATGGAGAAAAAAATTACTGACTCACCATTCCAATTTTTCGGCAGATCTCAACTTAGGTTGTCAGCGCTCCTGCCGGAAACAGACAAGGGCCAAATAAATACATTCAAATAAGGATCCTATGCTGTTGTTGGGATCCAAATGCTGTTTTTGTGTAAATCAGTGCTAAGTCCTCAACCTGCCCACAAATCATGGGTGGTACAGGGTGGCAGGCGATCATTTCCAACACTCCTTAAAGGAATCCTCACCTGCTCTCATTTAAATCACTGTAAATGTTTGGCAGACATCTTGTTGTTAGTCCACAGTCATTTTAGGCTACCGAACCACTTTATAGATTCTTGTAGTGGCTGGACAACCTTCACATACCTGCACTTCTCAGAGGAGTAGTGCATAAGGAGGCTGCACTTCTTCAGAGAGGCTGTCAAAGAACTAGATTGCCTCCTGCAACAAGCGCGGCAACCAATTACCACAGCTGGCACTGCGTTGCCTGTTGCAGTCAAGTTCACTATGGCCCTCAACTTCTAGGCCCCCAACTCGTTGCAGGCTGCAACAGGCAATATTAGTTAATGCTGGTATTAAGCAGATGACAAGTGCTTTTTTTGTTAAAGCAAACAATTACATCATGTTCCCCATGGACAATCAGAAACAGCAGGATAGGGCTATGGGATTCACGCAGATTACAGGCTTCCCCCGAGTCTAGGGTGTCATTGACTGCACCCACATCACCATGTGGGCTCCTGCAGATGAGCCTGCTGCCTTCATGAATCCCAATACCTTCCATTCTATTAATGTGCAGCTGGTGTGTGATCACCAGCAGCACATCATGCAGGCCAGTGCCCACTTACTTGGTATTTGCCATGATAGCTTTACCTTGCACCAGTCTTCCATCCCAACCCTAATTGCTGGTCCTGCACAACAATTGAGAGGTTGGCTGCTTGGGGACAAGGGCTATCCTTGCACACTTGGCTCATGACTCAACTCAGAGGCTCACGCTCACTGGCCAAACTGTGCTAAAGTCAGATCCATGGGTCAACCAGAGCCCTCATCGAGCATATCATCGAGTGCTTCCTGGACATGTCTGGTGGCTTCCTCCTATATAGCCCAGAGTGTCCCGTATCAACATGGCTGTGTGCTGCATAACATTGCTCTGCAACAGGGACAACATGGAGTTACCATTGGATGATGATCTTCAACCAGACAATGAAGACACCACAGATGGCAAAGAAGCAGGAGGGCACCAACACCAGCCTGAAGCCAGAGCTCTTCAGCAATGGCTAATTGAAGAGTGCTTCAGTTGAACAATCCCTGCACCCCCCCCGCATTAACCGTCTAACATCTCTCCAATCCTTCTACCCTCCAATAACCGACTACTGCCAAAAGACTGGCATTGAGATACATGACACGTGAAATTTCAGGATCAATAGATACGACAGGAACACTCTGCACACAAAAGCCCCAATTTTAACCCCTCTGTGCCCGGTGAGAACAGGGCATGTGGGGGTTAAAATATGGACAGATTACTTACGTCCCCTTGGACACTGCACTCCTGCCAGCTGCTATTTTAACTCCTGTTATTCGGGAGGCGTGTGAGGCCCTTGCTGTAAGCATATATGAATATTTAAAAGTTGGGGTGCGACGATGTGATTCAGACCCTGACACTATTTTAACACCGGGCTGTCTGAGTCGCACACAGTGCCGACTGTGCCTGGGGATTCTGCCACGACCTGGATCCAGGGACAGAAGAGGTGGAGGTAAGCAAATATTTTTAATTTTTTGAAGGATGCCTTGCAGGTCAGGAAGAGCAGGACTGTTCCTCCCATCCTACAGGAACTCTTGTGCTCCCCTGGTCCAGGCTTCCCTTTGTTGTGTATGTGCCTTTAAGAGAAGAACTGATTCTATACTGCAGTACCGGCAGTGACCACCCCTGTATATAAAGCCATAGCAGGCTTCTGTATTTCAGTCTTGAATTACTCTCTGTTCAGTAAATACCTGTTTTATTGTTCTCCTGCAGTCTGAGTATTATTGATCCTCGGACACTACACTGGCGACGGGCAGGTTTGAACTCACCTGCAGTACTGCATCACCTCACGGGGATCTTTTCCCTGAAGAGAAGCTTCTTGGAGGTCGAAGTCAGAACGGCGGGCGTCGACCGCGGGCAACCGCCCAGGGATCCATTGGAGAGTTGCAGGGGAGGCTGTGGAGAGCTGGGCCTGGCTCCCCAGTCGAGGTGTTCCAGCAAGTCGTGCTGGTAGCAGGTAGTGTGCTGACCCTTCCGGTCTGCGGCGGGCTCGGGCTCGATCGAGCGGCTCTGCAAAGGGACCGTGCAGCGTCGTCGGGAGGAAGAGAGAGAGAGAGGGTGGAGCGCACAGGGCACGGTCGGTGCTCAAGAACCGGGCAGCGTGGAGAGGATAGAACGAGGGGAAGGAAAAGTGAGACGCGCCGAAGCCGCGGGTCACCGCCATTACCCTGTAGAACGCTAGGAGCAGCATGGCAGCAAGGGTAGAAGGAAAAGCGCGGGAGGCGCCATTTTATTCCATTGGGGAAGAAGGAAAAGTGCGGGAGGCGCCATTTTATTACATTGGGGAAGAAGAAAAAGCGCGGGAGGCGCCATTTTAAATCACCCAAGATGCCGAAGAGTGGCGCTATCACTGCTTTTGACAACGAGGTAGAAGACTGGACCACGTATGTGGAAAGAATTGAAGTGTACTGCAATGCCAATGAGGTGGCCAATGGAAAGAAGGCGTCGGTGTTATTAAATTTGATGGGCGCGAGAACGTACGGCCTATTGTGGAATTTAATTACCCCAGCTAAACCAATGGAGAAAAGTTTTGAAGACATTGTTAATATCTTACAGGAACACCTAAACCCTACACCGCTGCTGATAGCAGAAAGATTCAAGTTCCATAAAAGAAACCAGCACAAAGATGAGAACAATGCTGACTATCTTATGGAACTACACAAGTTATCGAAGCACTGCCAGTTCGGAGCAGGACTGGCAGACACCTTGCGGGATAAGTTTGATGCGGGCTCCAGAGTGAAGGAACCCAGAAACAACTACTTTCGGAAAAGGACCTGACGCTAGAACAGGCTTTCAGCGTGGCAGTATCCTACGAAGCAGCAGCACGGGGAGCTGTGGAAATACAACAGAAACCACAGGAATACAGCGCTAATGAAATGGCGTATGGAGCAGAAAAGTGTTATCGCTGCGGCAGAACAACCCATGATCAGAAGGACTGCTGGGTTAAGGACAAAGTATGCAGGCAATGTGGGAAAATGGGACACATAGCAAGAGTCTGCAGGTTGGGAAAGAAAACCAACACTACAAGAACTACTAAGGAAAAGTACAAGAAAGTAAAGAAATTGACAGACAGTAGTTCGGAAGATCAGGAGAGTGATAAGGACTCCGGGAGCAGGAGACTAAGTTGTCTAAAGTTACACAACGTGATCGCAAAGGAGGATCACCGAACCATTTGGGTCACCCTCATGATAGCAGGGTCCCAGTAAAGATGGAATTGGACACAGGATCAGCCCTAACTGTCATGAATCGACGAGACTATGAGTGGCTATTCTCACACATACCCTTGAAGGACACGTCCATTGTATTGAAGACATACACGGGGCAAAAAGTCTACCCCAGAGGAAAAATAAGGGTGCCAGTTGAATACAACGGCAAGGAAACACAGAAACTGTATCTATATATACTACCAGATGGAGGACCACCATTATTGGGACATGAATGGATCCGAAAAATACAATTGGATTGGCATTCCATTCAGGCGCTAACTGTGACTGATAAAAAGGATGATGACGTCACACCTGGACGACAGTCAAAAATTCTAACTGACGCAAAAGAGGTGTTCCAACAAGGACTTGGGACTTTAAAAGGAGTAACGGCAATGATAAAAATCGAAGATAACGCAAACCCAAAATTTATGAAGGCCAGACCGGTACCTTATGCGATCCGCCCAGCCGTTGAAGCAGAGCTGGAGAGTCTGGAGCGTTCGGGTGTGCTGTCCAAGGTGGACTGGAGCGAGTGGGCCACACCCATCATTCCTGTAATGAAGAAATCATTGAGCAGCATGCCTGGGGAACCAAAGAAGGTTTGCATCTGTGGGGACTTCAAGGTAACTGTGAACCCAGTCCTGCACACAGTACAATATCCACTTCCACGGATAGAAGATATTTTCGCCTCACTATCTGGAGGGAAACGCTTTACAAAGATTGATCTGGCCCAAGCGTATCTACAAATGGAGGTGGAAGAAGCGTCTAGGAAATACCTCATGATAAACACTCACAAAGGCCTTTACCAGTACAATCGACTGGTATTCGGGGTAGCATCAGCCCCGGCTATTTGGCAGAGGGCGATGGAACAAGTCCTGCAAGGGATCCCGGGGACCCAGTGTTAATTGGACGACATCCTGGTTACGGGCGAAAATGACAGTGAACACCTTGCCAACCTGGAGCAGGTGCTCACGAGATTACAGGAATATGGGCTACGAGCCAACCGCCCCAAATGCGAGTTCTTCAGGAGACAAATCTCGTATTGTGGCCACATGATTGATGAGGAAGGGTTGCATAAGCCGCCGAACAAGATTGAGGCTGTAGTCAAAGCTCCAGCACCGGAAAATGTGTCGTAACTGAGGTCGTTCCTCGGGTTGGTGAACTACTACCATAAGTTCTTGCCGAATTTATCTACAATTCTGCACCAACTGAATGCCCTACTGCAAACTGGAGTAACATGGAAATGGAGTGATGAGTGTAAGCATGCCTTTCAGAAATGTAAAAGCTTAATCACTTCAAAAGAAGTATTGGCCCACTACAATCCAACACTACCGATTCGGTTAGCATGTGATGCGTCTCCCTACGGCATCGGAGCGGTGCTGTCACACAAATTCCCTGACGGTTCAGAGAGGCCAATAGCCTTTGCGTCGTGCTCTTTAACCTCGGCCGAGCGTTACTACGCCCAGATTGACAGGGAGGCCCTCAGCCTGGTGTGGGGGGTGAAGACGTTCAATCACTATCTGCACGGGCAGAAATTCACCCTACTGACTGATCATCAGCCCCTGGTCTCCATTTTTAACCCAAAGAAGGGCGTTCCGGTGATGGCGGCGCAACGGCTGCAAAGATCGTCACTTTTTCTAGGGGCACATCAGTATGACATAGAGTACAAGGGTACGAAACAGCATGGAAACGCTGATGGGCTATCGCGCCTACCGTTGCCTACGGTAGAGGAAGCACCTGCAGTGGACCCTGTTGAGATATTCCATGCGACCATAGTCGAATGTCTACCTGTTACAAACTCAAGTATAGAGAAGGAAACCCGAAATGACCCGACACTCTCTCGGGTCTATGATTTGACGGTGAAGGGATGGCCAGCACATGGCGACTCACTGTTGCCAGCATTCTCGCCAAGGAGAGAAAAGCTGTCAGTGTACCGGGGGACCTTGATGTGCGGATCCCGAGTGGTAATTCCACCCAAGTTGAGAGATAGAGTGCTCAATGAGCTTCATGAGGGTCATCTGGGAGGGGTAATAATGAAGAGCCTAGCCAGGGCGTTTGTGTGGTGGCCGGGAATCGATAAAGAAATCGAGGATATGACCAAGAGATGCACAGGATGCCAGAAGGTCCAAAACGCTCCACCACAGGCCCCGCTACATCCATGGGAGTGGCCCTCATCTCCATGGCAATGGGTACACATTGATTTTGCTGGTCCATTTATGGACTCAATGGCCTAGAAATTCAGTCTGGACACTTTTGGGGTGCTAAAGTCGGGCGCTCGCTAAAGTTAGCGCCCACCGGAAAGTGCAGGCCACCTCGTCGAAATTCAGTAGAGTTGGCCAAGAGTTTGGCTGAGCGCTGAAACTGGCGTTGCAATGCTCTGTTCAGGCGCTAATCCGGCGATGCGGCCTGATAACGCCGAGGCCGGGCGCAGCGCAGGTGCGGTCATGTTTTGATTGACAGCAGACACCCTGACGCCGGCCTGCTCTTAAAGGGGGAAGGGTCGACTTTGACTGCTGCCACGCCCTGCATACTGGAGCCCTGCAGCTAGGCCTCAACACTGCTGGTGGGCCAAAATAGCGCCAGGAGACATGGAGAGGGCCCGTGAACGAGCGCAGCGCTTCTCCGAGCATGCTCTGAGGGTGCTCATTAATGGTGTGGAGGACAAAAGACAGATCTTGTGCCCGGACAGTGGCAACAAGGCTCCCAGGAGCGAGTACAGGAAAGCCTGGAGGAGAATCGCCCGCAGGGTGTCATCCACCTGCGATGTCCCCAGGAGTGCGGACCAATGCCGCAAGAAGTTCAACGACCTCACTCGGTTGGTGAAGGTGAGTACCCTTTCCAGTGTCCTCCTCATCCTTGCATGTGAACCTCACATTATGGGCAAAGGGACCTCAAAGGCCTAATGGGCAGCCCTCCTCCCGCAGCAATGGCACTGGCATGATCATCAATAGCACTTTCTGCACTTACCACACTGGCCAAGCTATTCCACCATGGGAGGCAGTGCACACAGCAACAGGGCACCACACTGTACTTAGAGTCCGTCCTTTCTCTTGCAGGCCAAGCTGGCAAGGAATTTGATGAGCCAGACTGTCACCGGTGGAGGTCGTCCCCAGTACCAGGCGCTCACTGATCTGGAGGAGAGCGTGGCTGGACTCATGCGTTCCCGGGTGACTGGCCCTGTTGCGATCGGAGATGCGGACCCTGTACTGGAACCCACTGGTAAGGACATGACCGGTTGGACCTCTCTCGTTGCCCTAGCGCTTCAGATCTAGATCCTTTCCCACTGACCGACAAATGCGCATAATGCCACCACTCAGGCCTCCCTCGCTGACGCCGTGTCCTCACTCTAAAGCTACTCTTATGCCTTCCCGCTTTCAGCTGCTGAGGAGGAGGTGGTCCCTGAAGCTCCGAGTGCCAGGCCCTTGGAGGAGGAGGACGACGAGGACCAGGAGGAAGGCGGCACATCGGGGGAACCCTCAGCCGCGCCAGGGGGTGGCAATGGAGGGGGGACGTCTGGCCTGCAGGAGAGCCAGGGGGAAGTGTTGCAGGGGAGGGCAGATCCTGTGGCCAGTGGGGTTGAGGCACGCGGGAAGGGTCCGGCAGCACGCCGGCCTGCTCCCCAGAGGGGGGAGGTGTTGCAGGGGAGGGCAGATCCTGTGGCCAGTGGGGTTGAGGCACGCGGGAAGGGTCCGGCAGCACGCCGGCCTGCTCCCCAGAGGGGGGAGGTGTTGCAGGGGAGGGCAGATCCTGGGCCCAGTGGGGTTGAGGCAGGCGGGAGGATTCGGCCAGCTCGGCCGCCTTCTCCCCAGAGGGAGAGTCCTCCCTCCAGTCTGGAGAGGGTCCTCGCCCAGGAGGTGCGCCTCCTCGACGAGATCTCGGCGGCCTCTGAGCGGCGCCACCAGGAGTTCATGGGGGTTGTGGACCAGATGCCTCAGGCCATTCAGTCCCTGGCTCAGAGTGTGGTCGCATTCGGGGAATCACAGGCCAGGGGGGTGGAACAACTCGCGGCAGCCCATGACAGGGGTGCCCAGCATCTCGCGGCAGTGCAGGACGCGACTCGCGAGATGAGTGGTGCCGTCCAGACACTGGCACAGCTGATGCGGCCACATACCAGGGCAGTTCGGGCACTCACTTCTGCCACACTCGCTGTGGCGCAGAGGCTTCACCACGGCACCCGCCGCCCTGCTGCAGCACAGTGGTCTGGCCTCCACCAGATAGCTGCGCCTGCTGCACTGCCAGGCCGGCCGAGTGCCAGTGTCTCTGGCGAACACCGCGCGCCTGCCATCAGCCAGCTTGCCCCCCTTGGTGCAGCCAACACTGCCACTCCCCCAGCCAAGGTGCGACGAGCTGCTGCTGGCACTGATGCTGGCCAGCGACAGCTGCAGCAGTCAGCAGCCGGCCCCTCCCGGGACGTGCGTCGTCTAGGCCGACCCCCAAGGGCATCTGCTGACACGCCTCAGGGCCCTCATGAGCCTTCCCCCAGCCCTGTCCCAGCCACAGGGCCCAGGTTGAGGCGGAGCAGCAGGTCGGGCAAGGGCCGGGGAAGGCTGTCTAAGGACTCGCCCTCTCGGCACACCCACTAGAGTGTGGTGAGAGCGGTTTTTTATATATGGGGGGGCTTGTGTTTTGGGGGGGATTATTTTGGGAAGGCCGAAGATCAAGGCCTTGTTTGTTTTTATGGGGGTGTTTGTGTTGTGGAGGGGGGCCCTTATTTTTGTAAGGCCGATGTTGAAGGCCATTTGGATGGCCAAGTTTTGTAAGTCCTCCCCAGGTTTTGGGAGCAACAGATGTTTTTGACTGTTTTTTGGGGCTCTTGTCTGTTTTTCTGTTTCATGTGGGAAGGGCCCTGAGTTTGTGAAATAAAGCGTTTTATTTATTCAGCATGTCCAGGTGTCATGTTTCAAGTGGTTGTTGCGTTAACCGGCTGAGGGCTTGCGGAGCGGCTGCCTTCAGGTGCGTACATTTCCACAGCCCATTCCCTGACAGGGGGCCTAGAAGTGTCAAGCAATAAGCCCCCGGCGGACGGCCCTTGGACCTTGTGGCCCCCTCCTGGGCTGGTACTCCTCCTCCTCCTCCTCCTCCTCCTCATGGTCCTCCTGCTCGTCCTCCTGAGGTGGTGGTGCAATGTCAGGTGGCAGTGCCTGAGTCCTGCGGATAGCCAGGTTGTGCAGCATGCAGCACACGACGACGAACTGGGAGACTCTATCCGGCGAGTACTGTAGAGAGCCGCCGGAACGATCCAGGCAGCGGAACCATTGCTTGAGGACGCCTATCGTTTGCTCTATGATGTTCCTTGTGGCTTGATGGCTTTCATTGTATGCCTCCTCCGCTGGGGTCCTGGGCGCGCGGAGCGGGGTCATGAGCCATGTACACAAAGGGTAGCCCTTGTCCCCAATAAGCCATCCCCTTGGTGGAGGCTGTGCCTCGAACATGTCAGCCACAGTAGTCTGGCACAGGATGAATGCATCGTGGCTGCTTCCTGGGAAGCGGGCATTGACAGCTAGGATGCGCTGCCTGTGGTCACACACCAGCTGTACATTGAGGGAATGGTAGCCCTTCCGGTTGCGGTAATCCTCGGC
Organism: Somniosus microcephalus; assembly: GCF_052327205.1. Lineage (NCBI taxonomy): Eukaryota > Metazoa > Chordata > Chondrichthyes > Squaliformes > Somniosidae > Somniosus > Somniosus microcephalus. The sequence continues at coordinate 104,117,066 of NC_140993.1, read as the reverse complement.
ATTGTGGATAGGTGCCCGCATAGCCACATGCGTGTAGTCAATGGCGCCCTGCACTATGGGGAAGCCCGCGAACCTGCCAAATCCGACTGCACGCTGCTCCTGCCTCTGTCGGGTCATGGGGAAGGAGATGAATTGGTGTCTCCTCGCGAAAAGTGCATCGGTGACCTGCCGGATGCAGCGATGCGCGGCAAACTGGGAGATGTTCGCTATGTCCCCAGCAGCGGCTTGGAAGGAGCCGCTTGCATAAAAGTTCAGAGCCACCGTGACCTTCACTTCCACCGAGAGAGACGTCCTGCACATCAGCTGTGGACGCAGATCTCTGTGAAGCAGCTGGCAGATCTCTGCAACCACCTCCCTTCTGAAGCGCAGCCTCTTAACTCAATGCGCCGCAGTCATGGTGAGATAGGACACCTGCTGCCGGTATTGCCTGAGTGTGTAAAGCCTACGTTGCCGATGCCTGATGGCCCCTCTGCGTCTAGGCATGGCTGGCCCTCTCTCACAGCGTCTGCGAGCCCTTCGCACATAATGCTGCAACTCAGGGTTGCACCCCCATACAGCCCCCATAATGAAGTTGAAAACAGTGAAATCACAATGAGTCAAATGTCAAAGCACTGGCCAGAAGCCAAAAATACCTCTCCTATGTAGTCCCAAATCAGTTAGCTCTGTCCCTTGGTCTCTGTCCAGAAATCCAAAGCAGTAAAGTCATTGCAGCAAAATGGCTGGGCTTTATAGGTCAGTGTAAGTGCCCTTTAATTAGCGCTCCCCGAGGCCCACAGGGCCTCTGTTGCGTTCCACTTCACAGTTCTTAGAAGCGCCACGCCCACATTGGGCGGGCGCCACTGAATTTCCGGTTTGGGGCGCACAAACAGCGTTGCACGACGATATGACGTCATAAGCTGCGCGCGCACCTGAGCGGGCGCAAACACTTTGCGCCGGCGCTAAATGTCAACTGAATTTGGGCGTCGGCGCGGATCGCGCTGCGCCCGGGCGCAAAGTGCCTAGCGCTGGAAGTAGACCCCTCTTATGGCGTTAACGGCTGGCGCTATCCACTGAATTTCTAGGCCAATGTTCCTAATCGCTGTGGACGCCCATTCGAAATGGCCAGAGGTCATCAAAATGTCCTCCACCACCACGGAGAAAACTATTGCAGTCCTACGGACCATCTTCGCCAGGAATGGCTTGCCAGAACAGATTTGCTCTGACAATGGGCCACAGTTTGTGTCAGAGGATTTCCGGAGGTTTCTGAGGAATAATGGGGTGAAGCATTACACATCTGCCCCATATCATCCAGCCACAAATGGATTGGCTGAAAGGTTTGTTCAGACCTTTAAAAAGGCCATAAAGGTAATGCATAATGATGACATACCACTACAACACAAGGTGGATAATTTCTTGTTTGCTTACCGGAATGCGACACATGCAGTCACCAACCAAGCTCCAGCCATAATGTTCTTCAACCGAAGGCTAAGATGTCGCCTGGATTTGCTCAAACCAAACATAAGACGAGATGTTGAGGATAAGCAATTCCAGCACATAAATGAGAAGCCAACCAGGAGCTTCAAGATAGGGCAACCAGTCTTAGCCCGCGACTACCAAACAGAAAAATGGCAGCCAGGAACGATATGTACACAGCAGGGACCACTAATGTACACAGTGGACGTTGGAGAGAGCATCGTGAGACGCCATGCTGACCAGATTCTAGAGTCACAGGAACAAGCCAAACCCATACCACAAGCAGGTGCACCTGGTAATCAACCGGAAGTACAGATTGCGTCTACCTCAGAAGCAGTGGTATTGGAAGCTGACGAACCAACCAATGACAATGAGCCAGAATCAACTCCGCCGCAAGAACAGGATACTCGAGAAAGGCGCTATCCAGTCAGGATCAGGAAGCCTCCTCAAAGACTGAACTTATAAATAATTATTTCAGTTGATGTATATAGTACAGAGAAAATTGTAATTGTAATTAGTTATTATTTAGTTGTTAAATGAATGTTATGTACTGTTTATCTAAACGGGGAGGAATTGTTGTGTATGTGTCTTTAAGAGAAGAACTGATTCTATACTGCAGTACCGGCAGTGACCACCCCTGTATATAAAGCCATAGCAGGCTTCTGTATTTCAGTCTTGAATTACTCTCTGTTCAGTAAATACCTGTTTTATTGTTCTCCTGCAGTCTGAGTATTATTGATCCTCGGACACTACACCCTTCCCTTTCATGGGACCATGGTCACCTCGGACTCCCCCCCACCCTTACCACTCAGTTGTGCCGGGGGCTACTTCCTTGGGTTCCCGGTGTTGGCCCGCTACTGTGCAATTTCCTGCTTCTGCCTGCTGACCATCTCATTATGTACACCGGGTTCTGGCAGGAGTATGAATAAAAAATTTAAATGAGGCCCGAGAGTTAAAATGACTTGGGCCTCCCACTGGCGCAACCATGCGAGCTTGTTGCTCCATGCCACACTCTTGCCCTGAGTTAAAATCGGAATTTAAAAATGCTTTATATTCTTACTGGTTTACACAAATGCCTACAAACCCACAAATTCCACAATAATCACCCATTGTGAGCCCATAGTGCCTTGGCTTAACGGATCTCTTTCGTACTGCACTATTCATATGATATACTCCCTCAGTGGCTTCAGGATAGGAGGTGGAAGGCTTCCAGGAACATAGGAACAGGAGTAGGCCATTGAGCCCCTCGAGCCTGTTCCGCCATTCAATGAGATCATGGCTGATTTGCGACCTAACTCCATATACCCATCTTTGGCCTATATCCCTTAATACATTTGGTTAACAAAAAGCTATCAATCTCAGATTTAAAATTAACAATTCATCTAGCATAAATAGTCATTTGCAGAAGAGAGTTCCAAGCTTCTACCACCCTTTGTGTGAAGAAATGTTTCCTAATTTCACTCCTGAAAGGTCTGGCTCTAATTTTTAGACTATGCCCCCTCGTCCTAGAATCCCCAACCAGCGAAAATAGTTTCTCTCTAACTACTCTATCTGTTCCCCTTAATATCTTGAAAACTTCGATGAGCTCACCCCTTAACCTTCTAAATTCTATGGAATATAACCCTAATTTGTGTAATTTCTCCTCGTAACTTAACCCTTGAAGTCCAGGTATCATTCTGGTAAACCTACGCTGTACTCCCTCCAAGACCAATATATTCTTCCTAAGGTGTGGTGCCCAGAACTGCTCCCAGTACTCCAGCTGTGCTCTAACCAGGGTTTTGTATAGCTGCAGCATAACTTCTATGCCCTTGTATTCTAGTTCTCTAGATATAAAGGCCAGCATTCCATTAGCCTTTATGATTATTTTCTGTACCTGTTCATGACATTTTAATGATCTATGTACCTGGACCCCAAGGCCTAGAAATTCAGTATAGCCACGTTTGGGGCGCTAAAGTCGGGCGGCCGCTAAAGTTTGCGCCCGGCGCAAAGTCGCGCCACCTTCGCCGATATTCAGTCGCATCGCCCCAAGAGGTTGCTGCTGCGCTAAAACAGGCGATGCACGACTATCTTTAGGCGCTAAGCCGGCGGGGCTGAGCGATACCCCTGAGGCCGGGCGCAGCGCAGGTGCGGCGATTTGTTGATTGACGGCAGACACTCTGGCGCCGGTCAGCTCTTAAAGGGGGAGGGTGGATTTGTTTGCCTGCCACGCCCTGCACACTGCAGCCCTCAACCTAGGCCTGACCACTTCTGCTTCATCTGCACAATGCCCAGGGCTATGGAGAAGGCCAGGGAGAGAGTGCAGCGCTTCAGCGACGGTGACCTGAGGGTGCTGGTTGGCGGAGTGGAGCGCAGGCGCCATGTTCTGTTCCCAGAAGGTGGCAGGAGGCCGCTGCCCAGCGCCTACCGGAAAGCCTGGAGACAGGTCTCAAACAGGGTGACTTCCAACAGCGTGGTTGCCAGGACTCCTGTGCAATGCCGGAAAAAGTTCAACAACCTCACTCGGGTTGTCAGGGTGAGTACCTTTTCCAGTGTCCTCCTCATCCCTGCATGTGCACCTCAGTTTATGGGCAAAGGGACCTGAAAGCCCGAATGGCCAGCCCTCATCCAGCAGCTATGGGAATGTCATGAAAATCACTTGCACATTCAGCACTTTACACACTGTACAAGCTATTCGACCATGGGAGGCATTGCAGACAAGATCAGGGCTTCACACTGTCAGGGCCAGTCCACCATGGGAGGCAGTGCAGACAAGATCAGGGCTTCACACTGTACTTAGAGGCCGTCCTTTCTCTTGCAGGCCAAGGTGGCGCACAACCGGCGGAAACTAAGTGAGACCGGGGGAGGCCGTCCTGACGTCAAAGAGCTCTCCGACCTCTACCAGCGTGTGGAGCGCATTATGGCAGGCCGGTTGATTGGCCCCGTCACCAGTGGAGATGCCGACCCTGTTCTGGGCACCAATGGTAAGGGCATCACCTTTTTGACCTCTCTCTTTCCACTTGCACCTCAGATCAGCATCCTTTGCCACTGTCCGACCAATGCAGTGCATGGCAGCACTCATGCCTCCCTCGCTGCCGCCCTGTCCTCACTCTAAAGCTACTCTTGTGCCTTCCTGCTTTCAGATGGTGAATCGCCAGGTGAGGAGGCGGGCCCTCAAGCTGCCACTGTCAGCGCTTCCGAATTCGAGGAGGAGGAAGAGGAAGCCGGCCCATCAGTGCCACCCTCAGCCGCGCCAGCCCATGGCGATGAAGGGGACACGTCTTCCCTGGAGGGGAGCCGGGGGGAAGGGTCGGAGGAGAGTGAAGCTCCGGGGCGCAGCGGCCTGCAGCACCGCGGGAGGGGTGGGGAAGCTCGGCGGACTTCTCCCCAGAGGGTGAGTGCGGCCTCCAGTCCTGCGACGGTGAGCGCAGAGGAGGTGCGGCTCCTGGAGGAAATGGCCGTCCAGGCTGAGCGCAGGCACAATGAGCTCATGGCTGCAGTGGCAAGGATGCCTGACTCCATTGAGTCTCTGTCAAGGAGTGTGCAGCAATTTGGAGCAGCACAGGCCAGGAGTCTACAGGACTTCGTGGCAGCACAGGCGGCTTCGAGCCAAGTGCTCAGTCGTGCCGTCCATTCACTGGCTGTTGTCATGCGGACACAGACCAGGGCCACACGGGCACTAACTGCTGCCGCCCTCGCTGGATCAGCCAGGCATCGCCAGGGCACTCGCCGCGCAGCAGCAGCCCAGCAGTCTGTTCTTCAGCTGTTTGCTGCGCATGCTGCAGTGCTGGCCCGTGCGAGTGCCAATGTACCAGGCGACCAGGGAGCACCTGCGATCTGTCAGGTTGGCACCATTCCTGCAGCCGACACTGCCACTCCGCCATTGCAGCTGCAACGAGCCGCTGGACAGACTGCTGCCGCCCAAGCAGAGTTGGAGCAGCCAGCAGCCGGCCCCTCCAGGGCCAGAGCTGGTGCAGGCCGACCCCCAAGGGCATCTGCCGTCTCGCCATCTGACCCTCAGCAGCCTTCCCCCAGCCTTGCTGCAGCCACTGGGCTCCCATTGAGGAGGAGCTGCAGGGCGGGCAGGGGCCAGGCAAGGATGCAAAAGGCATCGCCCTCGCAGGGCAAAAAGTAGAAGGCCTGCACAAATGCTTTGTGTTTGTTGAAAGGCCGAGACTGGTGTAGTTGTGTTTTTGTAAGGCCGAGACTGGTGTCTTTCTTTGTATTTGTAAGGCCGAGACTGTTAGTTTTGTGTTTTTGGAGGGGGCTTCTCAACATGAGGTTGTAATGTGGGAAGGGCAGAGGTTTGCAATAAATTAATGTTCTTAAATCGCACTGTGCATGGTTTTTTTTGCAAGTCCTGGTTGCCCTGCTCGGCTGAGGGCTTGTGGAGCGGCTACATTCATCTGCTGACATTGGCACAAGCCATTCCCTGAGAGGGGGCCTAGAGCCGACGTTCAATAAGCCGGCGACGGGCGGCCCTTGCACTTTCTGCCTCCCTCCTGTGCTGGTCCTCCTCTTCCTCCTCCTCCTCCTCCTCCTCAGGTGGTCCTCCAATCTCTGGTGGCAGTGGCTGAGTCCTGCGGATAGCCAGGTTGTGCAGCATGCAGCACACGACCACGAAATGGGAGACTCGCTCCGGCGAATATTGTAGGGCTCCACCGGAACGATCCAGACAGCGGAACCATTGCTTCAGGACGCCGATTGTTTGCTCAATGATGTTCCTGGTCGCTTGATGGCTGTCGTTGTATCCCTCTTCAGCAGGGGTGCTGGGCGCACGGAGCGGGGTCATCAGCCAGGTACACAAAGGATAGCCTTTGTCCCCGAGAAGCCATCCTCGTGGGTGAGGCTGGGCCTGGAACATGTCTGCCACAGAAGTCTGGCGCAGGATGAAGGCATCGTGGCTGCTGCCTGGAAAGCGGGTATTGACAGCTAGGATGAGCTGCCTGTGGTCACACACCAGCTGGACGTTGAGCGAATGGTAGCCCTTCCGGTTGCGGTAATCCTCGGCATTCTCCAGAGGTGCCCGCAAAGCCACATGCATGCAGTCAATGGCGCCCTGCACCATGGGGAAGCCCGCGAATGCTGCAAAGCCCATTGCACGCTGTTGCTGCTTGGCAAGGGCCATGGAGAAGGAGATGAACTGACGTGTCCTTTTGAAAAGGGCATTGGTCACCTGGCAGATGCAGCAATGCACGGCGAACTGGGAGATGTTGGAAATGTCCCCAGTAGCGGATTGGAAGGAGCCAGTGGCATAGAAGTTGAGAGCCACCGTCACCTTCACTGCCACCGACAGAGACGTACTGCTCCTCAGATGTGGCTGCAGATCACCGCCAAGCAGGTGGCAGATCTCTGTGACCACCTCCCTTCGGAATCGCAGCCTCTGAACACACTGCTCGTCAGACATGTTCAGATAGGAGAACTGCTGGCGGTATACCCTGGGTGGGTAAGGCCTCCGTTCCCGACGCCTGTTGCCCCCTCTCCGTCTAGCCAGGACTGCCACTCTCTCACGGCATCTGTGAGCCCTTTGGATGCAATGGAGAAGGCCAGCGTTTGCACCCATTGCAGCCCCCATTATATGTTAGCAAACAATGATATGTCAATGAAGGCAAAGACAAGTGGAAAGCTGTGGCCTGAAGCCACAAGTACCTGTCCGAGTGTTGAGCCAAAGCAGAAAGCTCTCTACCTTGGTCTCTCTGCAAAGATCCGTCTCTCAAGAAGGAGTGCTGCGAAATGGCAGCCTTTTCTAGTGCAGGAGGAGTGCCCTTTAATTTGCGCCCCCCGCGCCCCGCATCGACTGAGAACCGTTCCCCTCTACCAGTCGCTAGGGGTGCCAGGCGCACAATAGGGCGTCGCGACTGAATTTCCGGTTTGGGGCGCACAAAGGGCGTTGCACGAGGAAATGACGTCAGGATCTGTGCGCGCAGCTGAGCGCGCGCAAAGACTTTGCGCCGCCGCTAAATCGTGAGTGAAGCTGGGTAGATGCGCAGATCGCGCTGCGCCCGGCCGCTAGCCGCCTAGCGCCCAACATCTACTCCTCCTAAGGCGCTACCAGCTGGCGCAAGCAACTGAATTTCTAGGCCCAAGTCTCTTTGGACCGCCACTGTTTTTAGCTTGCCACCATTTAGAAAGCATCCTGTTCTAACCTTTTTAGGTCCAAAGTGGATTACCTCACATTTGCTTAGATTGAAATCCATTTGCCACAGTTTTGCTCATTCACTTAATCTATCAATATCTCTTTGTAATTTTATGCTTTCATCTATACTGCCAACCATGCCACCTATCTTTGTGTCATCAGCAAATTTGGATATATGACTTTCTATGCCATCATCTAAGACGTTAGTAAATACTGTGAATTGTTGAGGCCTCACCACCAGTCACATCCAGTCACATCCTGACAATTTGAATATCTACCCATTATCTTTTTCCTGTGCTCAGCCAATTTCCTAACCAGGTCAATAATTTTCCCTCCGCTCCGTAGGCTTCTACTGTAGTTAATAGTCTCTTATGTGGGACTTTATCAAATGCCTTCTGAAAGTTCATATAACTAACATCCATAAACATTCCCCTGTCTACTACTTTAGTCACCTCTTCAAAAAATTCAATCAGGTTTGTCAGGCATGACCTACCTTTCACAAATCCATGCTGGCTCTCTCTGATCAACTGAAAATTTTCAAGGTGTTCAGTCACCCTATCCTTAATTATAGACTCTAGCAATATCCCAACAACAGATGTTAGGCTAACTGGTCTATAATTCCCTGCTTTCCCTCTCTCACCATTCTTAAATAGCGGAGTGACATACACAATTTTCCAATCTAAAGGAATGGTTCCTGAATCAAGAGAACTTTGGAAGATTATAGTTAAGGCCTCTGCAATGTGCTCACCTACTTCCTTTAAATCTCTGGGATGGAAACCATCTGGTCCTGGGGATTTGTCACTCTTTAGTGCCATTATTTTCTTCATTACTTACTTTAATTTTATTGAGTCCCTGTCCCCGATTCAATATTAGTTTCCTTGGGATTTCTGGCGTAGGCCCAACAAAAGTGCCGGTTTCGTGCATGCACTGCGCGGGAAACCGGAACTTCCGCTCCCTTAAAGGAAGGGGTTCACAGGTCGAACGCGTGCACTGGAGAAGCAGCGCGTGCGCCTGGAATTTACGTTTTTTTTGCAGGTTTCTCCAGGAGGGTAAGTCTCCAGGAGTTTCACTTTTAAAAAGCAGTCACAAGGCCTGCTTTTAACAAGGTAAGTGGTGAATTAAGTAAAATTAAAACATTTTTTCCACAGGTCTATTATTTTTAAATACTTTAAAGAAATGTAAGTTTATTTTTAGCCCCGTTAGAAACTGTAATTACTTTTTTCAAAAATTTAAATTATTGTTTATAATAGTTATATTATGTAATTTATAGTTATTTTTAAAATGTGATGTTTTAAAAAATTTATTTGAAGTTTTAGTTATGTTTTGGGGCTGATTTGTATTTATAGTTTTGACAGCTCTTCCTGTCAAATTTATGAATGGGCATTCCCTACTACCATTGGCTCTCCTTGGCCCACGTGATCCCAGGGGACGCTTCGAATTAACTGCGCCCCAGGGATACGCAAGCACTGCGCGCCGGCAGTTGGAGCAGGCCCAGGATCGGAATCCCATTTGGGCCCACAGCACAATGGCCGGCGCACTAGGTAAGTGCAGGTCGGAGGCTTGCACCCGCGGGAAGCTTCCGACCCAAATTTCTGGGCCATAATCACCGCTTTCGGTTTTTAAGGGCCAACATTGCTCCTGACTACGCTCTTTTTCCTAATGTAATTGTAAAAATTCGTGCCAATGATTTTGATATCCCTTGCAAGTTTCTTTTCATTGTCCCATTTTGTAGCCCTTATGCTCTGTTTTGTGACCCTTTGCTGCTCTTTGTATTTTTCCATTTGCCAGGATCTGTGCTATTTTTGTCTGCTTTTTCTTTTAGTTTTATGCTGTCTCTCACCTCTTTAGTCATCCATGGCTGTTTTTGGCAAGTAGAGCTCTTGCCCCTCAGGGGTATAAACTGGTTCTGTATCACAGTAAATTCTTTTTTGAACATCTCCCACTGATCTTCTGTCGTTTCACCCACTGTGGCTCAGTCAAGGGCTCGTGAGTTGCTTGTGGTACGTGATATCTAGGAATAGGTGTGAGAGGGCCCGGCTGACTGCCAGGGCAGTCAGGCCCATCTGTCTTTCTGGCAGCAGTGTGGGCATTGGTTGAGGGAGATTGGCGAGGTTGTGGATGTGCTGCCATTCTGAGAGAGAGCAACATGGTCCACACCCTTTGCATGACTGCCCCTGCTATCGGGATGTGGCTCAATGCTCTCACACTGATATGTAAGAAGATCTGTGATGTGACAGTAGCCATAATCCAGCCGTGTCCTAGCCTATCCAAGGGGGAAGGAGATGGTACAACCCAGAGCCTGCATGGTCCCAGTATGAACATCCCTGAGATGCTACTAGGAGGGCCCAGCAGCAGTGTTCACTGAGGTGACCACACACTCCACGGTTGGTTGCAGATCATCAATGCTTTGCTCAGAAGTTGGTAGTGGACTCCTCCACCATCTTCGATGTGTTACGGAAGCTCCCTGGAAGACATCCAGAACCAGGCCTACCAGATTTCCTTCCAAACAGTGAGCAGCCTATAAGCAGCGTGATTAGCGTTGACAGCTTGTCTCCTGTATTTAAATGAGACCAGATCATGAAAATTGATCAGGCCTCCCGTCGATGTCATTGGGCAGGTAGGTGGATGGAGTGGATGCCCCGCCCATTGGCCGCTCATTAGAACATAAGAACATAAAGTAGTCAGCAAAACTAGTAGGAAGCAGAAACAAAGGCCAACAGTAAAGATGGTCAAAATGTAATTTTTTGTAAAAAGTAATTAAAGATTTTTTATGGAGCTAAAAATAAACTGACTTTTTAAAAAGTATTTTAAAGTTATAAATGAGTGAGAAAAAATATTTTTAAACTTTTTAAAACTCTTATGCTGGTAAAAGCAGGCCTTATGCCTGCTTTTACCAGGCGTAAGATTTTTAAGTGATTTCAGCAGGCGGAGGTTCTGCAGAAAGTGGAACTCTCCCCCCGCAGAGGCCCTTCTCTAGGGCTGGCATCTTCTTGACAGATCGGAAATGCCGGTTTTCAGCACATGAGCGTACACACCTGTAGGCATCGGAAAATACGGACCATTGATTGCTTTACCTTTATCAATACATTCCATTATTTCCTTCAAGGACTCTATTAAATTTGGCAGACATGACTTGCCTTTTACAAAAGTCATTTTCAATTACAAGTTTCCAAGCATTTATCTGTATTATGTTGTAAATCCTTTAAAATGAATGTGATTTGTAGGTTTTAACTCAAAAAGGCAGCTAGAAATGAGATGAAAATAAATATTTATTCACTACTTTACTTTCTTGAATCTGACCTGGCCCTCATTTTATTCCATGTTACAGATCGACTTGTACCATTTTGGCTGTTATTAAATTTTAAAACAGGGATATTTATATTTTGGGGGGCTAAATTTTCTGTTTGGCACAAGGGTACACAATTTGTGCTGGTGCAATGGAATTTTCCTATCAGGATAATGGTAAAAACCTCTTGGAAGTAGTCTTGCATTGATTTTTTTTGTGCCGACGGCACTTCAGCTATAGTTGGCAAAACATTTGTCTTTTATTTACTGTCTCATTGCCTCTTTGCAATCAAAGGAAAATTCAGCAGCAGTACAGGAAGCTGGTAAATTGTACTCTGTGCATTCATTTATATATGGAGCTCCGACATAGTGCTATGAGTGGCCAAAATAAATGATGTCAACACTGCATGAGGGCTAGCATATACTGGAAGTATTAGATTCATCACTAATGCCCATCATGGTCCTTTTCTGGCACATAGCTTTATGTGAGACCAGCTGACAACAGATTAAATCACATGAGGCACTCGTAACCTAACCTCTTGACCTGCAAAAATATATTAATTTTCATAGCCAGATGATGTCTGACATTCTTCCTCTCTGTTGGAATGAGAGCCCTTTATATTACACCCCTAGCTATGTTTTTCTTTCTTTTCAGCACCTCTTCGACAAAAAGATCCACCTTGATATCGCAATGCAAATATTTCTAATGCAGCTCAGCTTTCACTTCTGCTCCTTCTACTTTCCTCCCATGGAACAGCACATTAAAAGAGCGGAGTGCCATTCACATAGAAATTAATGGAGTGAATAGAAAGCAGAGGTGCTCATATGGGCCTAGATATTCAGTTAGGGGCGCCCAGCTCGCCTGGGCGCCGGAATTACCGCTGCGCGCGGAGCCACTTGCGCCAGCGGGATATTCAGTTTCAGCGACCCAAGTGGAAGCCGGCCGCTAAACAAGGGTTTCCGGGGCGCTGAAACTGAATATCGGCGTGCAAAGTGCCGCAGCGCCACCCGCTGCGGCAGGGCAGCCTGCGGTACTGCAGGCCTTCCTCTCACTCTTAAGGGGGAGGTGCCTGCAACAGCGCGATCCCCGCTCGCGAGTGGCGGCAAATGAGCCCGGCACCAAGGAGAAGTGCTGGGCTCTCTGGAAACAGCCGGCAATGCCGCGGGGGGGGGGTGTAGGAGGCCGGGGACAGAGGTGCGGGCAGGCGGCTGCCGAAAAAGCGGCCGACCGCACCTCCACCTTAACTCGCCCCACTACCGGCACAGGTAAGCCCCGTGTACCTGTCGCTGTTTGCGGCCGGCGCGGAGGAGGTGGCAGCAACCAAATATGGCCAGCGGGGCGATAGCGGGGCACTGCGCACACCGATGACGTCATCGGTGGCGGCGCAGCGCTACTGGCTAACGCCGCCATTAGCGCCCCGCTAAATATTGCGGTAGGTTTGCACAGTGGCGCAAAAGCCCTCTTTGGGCGTAAACTGGTGGCGCAGGCCACTGAATTTCTAGGCCATGATGTTTTAATTCCAAGAACAAAGTTCAAGAAGTTCATAATTTACTGTGATCTGTTACATTCCATTTCTTTTCCTTCCTGTGGCAGATGTCATAGTGGTCACCGGCTCTCAGCGCGCTTTAAGCAGTTGCTGTGTGATGACTGAAGCATTAACAACTGTGATACAAATACAAGTGCCGAATGGTAATCGGTGGCTAATTACCAGAAAAGAACAGTCAGTATATATATTATATTATATGTAATTACTATGCCTACAAAATTCCACATGGCCACTAACAGGTGATTGTTAAAAAAAAAATTAAGGCGATGGAAGAGAAGATATCCGGCTTGAGGCGTTAGAACTGGCGCTGCGCAAAGTTTATAGCCAGACGAAACTTATCGCCGCCTGGTGCGATATTGGGTTGCATCGCCCCTAAAGGTGATTGAGGCGTGAATTCAGGCATTACACGGGACTCCTAAGGCGCTAAACTTCCGGCGCAACCCAATATCGGAGCGGACGGGCTCAGCGCAGGTGCTCTCAATTACCGATGACCACGAGACTTCCAGGCGCCGGCTAGCTCTTAAAGGGGTGGGTCAGTCAGCTTCAGCATCCACACTCTGCGCCTTGCAAGCCTCAGAATCGGCGCAGGCCCTTCTCTGGCGATAAAAATTTGGACCAGATGGAGAAGGTGAGACAGAGAGCAGAGCGCTTCATCAATGAGGCTCTGGAGCAATTGGTGGCCGCAGTGGAGCGCCGGCGAGATGTTCTCTACCCAGACAATGGCAGGAGGCCGAATCATAAGGACTACCGATGAGCTTGGAGGGATGTATGCCAGAGGGTCAACTCCAGCAGCATTGTGACCAGGAGCCCTGTCCAATGCAGAAAGAAATTCAACGACCGCACTCGGGTCGTGAGGGTGGGTGTTGTTCCTGCAAACTTCTGCATCCCTTCATTTGCACCTGACTTTATGGCTACAGGGTGGCCTGTGCCCCATTGGCCATCTGCCAGCAAGCACCCATGGCCCTTTCTGGGCACACACATGCACATTTGACTCAGGGCATCATGTAAGGGCTCTTGCACCATGGGGGGCATGAGATGATCACTCAGGGCATCAGGTAAAATAACTTCCCCTCCTTTCCCCTGCAGTCCATGCTGGCGAGGATTGGCAAAGACCAGCTTCGCACCGGTGGAGGACCTCCACAAGTGGTCACTCTCACGGATCTCGAGGAGAGAGTCCACCAGATTCTTGGAGGACGTCTGAGTGGTCCTGTAACCACTGCAGCTACCGACCCCATTGTCGACAGTGATGGTAAGGTTCTCACCTCTTACAACTGTCTCCTTCTACTTGTTCCCCCTGCCAGCATGCTTTCTCACTGTGGACCCATGTCATAGCCTTGCCGCAATCTGGCATCCCTTGCTGCGAACCTGTCCTTTTGCTGAAGCCACTCTTCCACCTCCCTGCTTTCAGATGCTGCATCACCAGCTCGGGAGCCGGGCCCTCAAGCTGCCAGTGCCAATGCCTCCGAAGGCTCAATGAGAAAATTACTGTCCAACAGAAGGTCAGCAACTCTCTCCAGCAATGATCAGGATGGCCAGCCCAAATGGCTGCAGCTTTTATACTAGTGCTGTCCCCTTTAAATAGCGCCCCCCCCGAGTCCGAGAAGGGCCTGGGAACGCTCCATCCAACTGTCACTAATAGCGCCAGGTGGAAAGGTTATGGGCGCCACCGAATATCCGGTCCGGGGCGCAAAAATGGCGTTGCACACTGAAATGATGTCATGATCTGCCTGCGCCCGCGGGCGCACAAAAAGAGTTAGCGCCAGCGCTAAAATCATACTCAATATGGGAGGTGGCGCTATATTCACAGCGCCCGCCCGAAAATTGGGTAACGCCCCAATTCTCGGGCTCTTTAAGCGCTAATCGTTGGCGCTACCAACTGAATTTCTAGGCCAAGGTGTTGACAAGAGGTAGGATCTGTGGTTACATGCTCTTGTTGCAATTCTTTCCTAGTGAAATCACAGAGATGCCAGACCTTGAGTGCTGCTATATGGTTTTTTGGTGCTTCCGTGTATTTTCTTGTGTACCGGCATAAATCAAAGTGCATTCAGAACATCTAGAAACATTGGAGAGAACATAATGCGGAACAATTCGACATGGAGTTTTTTAAAATTCATTTATGGGATGTGGGCATCGCTGGCAAGCCCAGCATTTATTGCCCATCCCTAATTGCCCTTGAGAAGGTGGTGGTGAGCCATGTTCTTGAAGCGCTGCAGTCCGTGTGGTGAAGGTACTCCCACAGTGCTGTTAGGGAGGGAGTTCTAGGATTTTCTCCCAGCGACGATGAAGGATCGACAATATAGTTCTAAGTCAGGATGGTGTGTGACTTGGAGGGGAACTTGGAGGTGGTAGTGTTTCCATGCGCCTGCTGCCCTTGTCCTTCTAGGTGGAAGAGGTCACGGGTTGGGAGGTGCTGCCGAAGAAGCCTTGGTGAGTTGCTGCAGTGCATCTTGTAGATGGTACACACTGCAGCCACGGTACGCCGGTGGTGGAGGGAGTGAATGTTTAAGGTGGTGGCTGGGGTGCCAATCAAGCAGGCTGCTTTGTCCTGTATGGTGTCGAGCTTCTTGAATGTTGTTGGAGCTGCACTCATCCAGGCGAGTGGAGAGTATTCCATCACATTCTTTACTTGTGCCTTGTAGATGGTGGAAAGGCTTTGGGGAGTCAGGAGGTGAGATACTTGCTGCAGAATAGCTAGCCTGTGACCTGCTCTTTTTGCCACAGTATTTATGTGGCTGGTCCAGTTAAGTTTCTGGTCAATGGTGACACCCAGGATGTTGATTGTGGGGGATTCGGCAATGGTAATGACGTTGAATGTCAAGGGGCAGTGGTTAGACTCTCACTTGTTGGAGATAGTCTTCGCCTGGCACTTCAGTGGCGCGATTGTTACCTGCCACTTATCAGCCCATCCTGAACATCGTCCAGGTCTTGTTTCATGCGGGCATGGACTGCTTCATTATCTGAGGAGTTGTGAATGGCGCTGAACACTGCAGTCATCAGCGAACATCCCCATTTCTGACCTTATGTTGGAGGGAAGGTCATTGATGAAGCAGCTGAAGATGGTTGGGCCTAGGACACTGCCCTGAGGAACTCCTCCAGCAATGTCCTGGGGTTGTGATGATTGACCTTCAACCACCACAGCCATCTTCCTTTGTGCTAGGTATGACTCCAGCCAGTGGAGAGCTTTCCCCCCGATTCCCATTGACTTCAGTTTTACTAGGGCTCCTTGATGCCACACTCGGTCAAATGCTGCCTTAATGTGAAGGGCAGTCACTCTCACCTCACCTCTGGAATTCAGCTCCTTTGTCCATGTTTGGACCAAGGCTGTAATGAGGTCGGGAGCTGAGTGGTCCCGGCGGAACCCAAACTGGACACCCGTGAGCAGGTTATTAGTGAGTAAGTCCCGCTCGATAGCACTGTTGATGACACCTTCCATCACTTTGCTGATGATTGAGAGTAGACTGATGGGGCGGTAATTGGCCGGATTGGATTTGTCCTGCTTTTTGTGGACAGGACATAGCTGGGCAGTTTTCCACATTGTCGGATTGATGCCAGTGATGTAGCTGTACTGGAACAGCATGGCTAGAGCTGCAGCTAGTTCTGGAGCACAAGTCTTCAGCACGATAGCCGGGATGTTGTCGGGGCCCATAGCCTTTGCTGTATCCAGTGCGTTCAGCCATTTCTTGATATCACGTGGAGTGAATCGAATTGGCTGAAGACTGGCTTCTGTAGTGGTGGGGACCTCAGGAGGGGGCCGATATGGATCATCCACTCGGCACTTCTGGCTGAAGAAGGTTGCAAATGCTTCAGCCTTGTCTTTTGCACTCACGTGCTGAGCTCCACCATCATTGAGGATGGGGATATTCATGGAGCCTCCTCCTCCCGTTAGTTGTTTAATGGTTCACCACCATTCACGACTGGATGTGGCAGGACTGCAGTGCTTTGATTTGATCTGTTGATTGAGGGATCGCTTAGGCCTGTCTATTGCTTGCTGTTTCCACTTTTTAGCATGCATGTAGTCCTGTGTTGCAGCTTTCCCAGGTTGGTACCGCATTTTTAGGTACGCCTGGTGCTGCACCTGGCATGCTCTTCTACACTCCTTATTTGAACCAGTGTTGGTCCCCTGGCTTGATAGTAATGGTAGAGTGAGGGATATGCCAGGCAATGAGGTTACAGATTGTGGTGGAATACAATTCTGCTACTGTTGATGGCCACAGCACCTCATGCATGCCCAGTTTCGAGTTGCTAGATATGTTCTGAATCTATCCCATTTAGCACGATGGTAGTGCCACACACCACGATGGAGGGTGTCCCCAGTGTGAAGACGGGACTTTGTCTCCACAATGACTGTACGGTGGTCACTGCTGCCAATGCTGTCATGGAGAGATGCATCTGCGACAGGTAGATTGGTGAGGCCGAGGTCAAGTAGGTTTTTCCCGCGTGTTGGTTCTCTCACCACCTTTCGCAGACCCAGACTGGCAGTTATGTCCTTCAGGACTCAGTCAGCTCGGTCACTAGTGGTGCTACTGAGCCACTCTTGGTGATGGACATTGAAGTCCCCTACCCAGAGTACATTCTATGCCCTTGCTACCCTCAGTGCTTCTTCCAAGTGGTGTTCGACATGGAAGAGTACTGATTCATCAGCTGAGGGAGGGCGGTAGGTGGTAATCAGCAGGAGGTTTCCTTGCCCATGCTTGACCTGAAGCCATGACACTTCATGGGGTTCGGAGTCAATGTTGAGGACTCCCAGGGCCACTCCTGTCCGACTGTATACCATTGTGCTGCCACCTCTGGTGGGTCTGTCCTGCTGGTGGATCAGGACATACCCAGGAATAATGATGGAGGAGTTTGGGACATTGGCTGAAAGGTATGATTCTCTGAGTATGGCTAAGTCAGGGTGTTACTTGACTAGTCTGTAGGATAGCTCTCCCAATTTTGGCACAATTCCCCAGATGTTGGTGAAGTGGACTTTGCAGGGTCGACTGGGCTGGTTGCGCCGTTGTCATGTCCATAGCCAGTGCCGAGGTCAATGCCGGGTGGTCCGTCCAGTTTCATTCTTATTATTGTGTTTTGTTGCGGTTTTTTACAACTGAGTTGCTTGCTAGGCCATTTCAGAGGGCAGTTAAGAGTCAACCACATTGCTGTGGGTCTGGAGTCATATATAGGCCAGACCAGGTAAGGATGGCAGATTTCGTTCCCTAAAGGACAATAGTGAACCAGATGGGTTTTTACGACAATCCAATAGTTTCATGGTTACCATTACTGACACTAGCTTTTCATTCCAGATTTATTCAATTAATTGAATTTAAATTCTGCAGCTGCCATGGTTGGATTTGAACTCATGTCTCTGGATCATTAGTCCAGGCCTCTGGACATTACTAGCCCAGTGACATTACCAGATAGAGGTGAGACCTTCAGGAAATTCAACTTGTAGACTTAAAAGGGTCTCTCACTATTGCTCACTGTGTACCTTCTGTCAGTGAAATGGCTGTGAAACGTAAGATGATCATGCAAAGGGCATTTTTATTTTCTCATCCAGAAAATGCACTAGGATACATACAAATTTTAGTATTAATATATCCCAAACATAAAGGCATAATCAATTATTCTATTTTGAAGCAATGGTACAGAAGGGCAAAGAACAAGAACACGCAGAAATAAAAATAAAAACATGCAGAAGTCAAAATAGAAAATTCTGAAAATATAATCAGCTTCTGCATAGAAAAAAGGCAGGTTATTTTGTTTTGGGTGCATACCCTTCATCCGAACTGAAAGATAAGCCGGCATTTCAGTAATGCCTAGACTTGAGCACAAAAATCAAGGGAGTGCTGCACTGTCGGAGGTGTAGTCTTTCGGATGAGACGTTAAACCAAGGCCCCATCTGCTCTCTCAGGTGGATGTAAAAGATCCCATGGCACTATTTTGAAGAAGAGCAGGGGAGTTATCCCCGGTGTCCTGGCCTATAGTTATCCCTCAATCAATATAACAAAATCAAATTATCTGGTCATTATCACATTGCTGTCTGTGGGAGCTTGCTGTTGTAAGGGTTGGTGTGTATGGTCAGCTTTGCTTCTGACTCCCTGAGCGGTTCGAATCCCTCCCACTCCCTTGGTTCTAGACCTTGGACTTATTTGGGGGTTGTAATGAAATTGCAACAGACAACTGAGTTGGTGAAAAAAACTTGGATTTTTATTTTTGAGACAGGAAAATATACAATACAATAAATCTTATACTCTAAAAGGGGGAACACTTCGGAATATGCAAGGGAGAATGACAATAGACAAGGGGGGAGAAATTCGGTTGTTTGCGCCACCCATTAGCGTCTAAAGAGGTCGAGAAGTGGGGCGCTAACCAACTAGCGCCCGGGCGCAGCGAACCCTGCGCCTCTTCCCAAATTGAGCGGACATTTAGCGCCAGTGCTAAACTGTAGCGCCCGCTCATCGGCGCACGCAGATCATGACGTCATTTCAGTGTGCAACGCCGTTGGGGCACTCCCGGACCGGAAATTCAGTGGCGCCCCCCTCCGTTCCACCTGGCGCTAACAAGGACAGGTTACCTTGAACGTTTCCCAGTCGCTGTCGGGCTGGGGGGGTGCTATTTAAAGGGGACTCTTCCTGGATTATTAGTGGTAGCCATTTTTGGACCACACCTTCTGTGAGAGAGAGAGAGAGAGTTGCTCAGAGACAAACGGAGAGCCATTTCTGCAGTGAGCCAGCACTGGCTGAGGAACTTTAGCCTTCTGAACATTACTTTGCAGTTGGTAAGATTCTCAACCGGCATAACTTTCAGTGCGCACTTACTATGGGGGCTGCATTGGATGGGAATGTCATCCTTCTCAATCATATTGACAGGGCACAGAGACGCAGGGATAGAGTGGCAGGCATGGCCAGACAGAGGAGGGCCTACAGACGTCGGCACATGAGACCTTACGCTGCCAGGGTTTTCCGCCAACAGTTTTCGTATATCAACATGTCGGAGGAGCAGTGTTTCTGAAGGCTGCACTTCAGTAAGGAGGTGGTCACTAAGCTCTGCCACCTGATTCAGCCAGATCTGCAGCCTCAAGTAAGGTGCAGGACATCTCTGTCGGTGGCTGTGAAGATCACTGTGGCTCTAAACTTCTATGCCAGCGGCTCCTTTGAGGCCACTACTGGGGACATTGCCAACATCTCACAGTTCGCAGTGCATTGCTGCATTCGCCAAGTGATTAATGCCCTCTTTAAAAGGAGACGGCAGTACATCTCCTTCCCAATGATCCCAGACAAGCAGCGAGAGTGCGCAGAGGGCTTCGCAAGGATAGTGGGCTTCCCCATGGTGCAGGGTGCCATTGATTGCATGCATGTGGCTTTGCGGGCGCCTCTAGAGAATGCGGAGGATTTCCGCAACCGAAAGGGATTCCTTTCTTTGAATGTGCAGCTGGTCTGTGACCACCGACAGCTGATACTCGCTGTCAATGCCCACTTTCCAGGCAGCAGCCACGACGCCTTCATCCTGCGCCAGACTTCTGTGGCAGACCTTTTCAAAGACCCGGCTCACCCAGGAGGCTGGCTTCTCAGGGACAAGGGCTATCCTCTGTGCCCCTGGCTGATGACCCCACTCCGTTCGCCCAGCACCCCTGCTGAAGAACGTTACAATGAGAGCCATCAAGCGACCAAGAACATCATTGCGCACACAATCGGCGTGCTGAAGCAACGGTTCCGCTGTCTGGACCATTCCGGAGGAGCCCTTCAGTGCTCACCTGAGCGAGTCTCCCACTTCGTGGTTGTGTGTTGCATGCTGCATAACCTGGCAATCCTCAGGACCCAGCCAATGCCACCAGACATTGAAGCACCAGCAGAGGAGGAGGAGGAGGAGCACCAAGACGGGAGGGAGGCACAAACTGCAAGGGCCGTCCGTCAGAGGCTTATAGCAAGTCACTTCTAGGCCCCTCTGAGGGAATGCTTTCTGCCATTCCAAGAACATGAATGGAACCATTCTACTATCCCTAAGCCGGTCAAGGCAACATTTAGTGCAAAGAACAGACATGGACATTGTGAATAAATAAACTTCTTTATTTAACAAAATGTGTATCCTTCCCGCATGACAAAGCAATGGAAACAAACAGCAAAACAAACAGACTGCCACATAACTGTCTCTCACACCCTGGAGACAATGTCCAAAACATAACTGACTCTCATACTCTGGAGACAATGTCCAAAACATAACTGTCTCTCACACCCTGGAGACAATGTCCAAAACATAACTGTCTCTCACATCCTGGAGACAATGTCCAAAACATAACTGTCTCTCACACCCTGGAGACAATGTCCAAAACATAACCAACATTCAGACCAGCATCCTCGGCCTTGAATGAAAGAAATAACATAATTTAGCAGCACCTCCTACTTTTTGCCCCTCGATGGTGATCTGCTTCCCTTGCGGAATTGCCCCCTTCCCACCCTGCAGCTCCTCCGTAGTGGGACCCCAGTGGCTGCAGCAAGGCTGGGGGAGGCCTGCTGACTGTCCGAAACTGAGACCGCAGATGCCCTTGAGGTACAGCCTGGACCAGCTCTGGGCCTGGAGGGCCCGGCTGCTGACTGCTCCAACTCCGCATGGGCGGAAGCAGTCTGTCCTACAGGTGGTGGCAGCTGCAGTGGAGAAGTGCCAGTGGTGGCATCAGGAATGCTGTCATCCTGAGAGCGGACAGCAGCTCCCTGGTCGGCCGACACACTGGCACTCTGACGGGGCAGCACCGCAGCATGCGCAGCAATCGGCTGGTGCACAGATTGCTGGCCTGCTGTGGCACGGCGAGGGCCCTGGGGAATCCTGCCTGATCCAGCGAGGGTGGCAGCAGTCAGTGCTCGCGTGGCCTCAATCTGCGTCTGCATGAGACCAGCCACTGACTGCGTGACAGCACTCAGCACTTGTGTGGCAGGTGCCAGTGCTTCACCGAAGTCCTGGAGATTCCTTGCCACTGCTGCGCCAAAGTCCTGCACAGCTCCTTGCCTGTGCTGCGCCGATGTCCTGGACACTCCTTGCCAGTGTCTCAATGGAGTCGGGCATCCTTGCCACTGCAGCCATGAGCTCAGTGTGCCTCAGCCCAGCCTGGGCGTTCATTTCTGCGAGGGCACGCACCTCTTCTGCGCTCTGTGCAGCAGCACTCGCGGCCCAATTTGCCCTCCGGGGAGATGGTGCCCCCGAGCTTCCCTACCCCCCTCGCATTGCTGCAGGCCGTTGGGTCCTGGAGCTGCATCCTCCTCAGACCATTCCCCCCGCTCCCCTCCAGGGAAGGCATCTCCCCAGTCTGGACATAGGCTGGCTCGCCTGAGGGTGGTACGGATGGTCCGGCTTTCTCCTCCTCGTCGCCTGCAGAGTCACTCGCACTGGCAGCTTGAGGGCCCGCCTCCCGAGCTGGTGATGCAGCATCTGAAAGCAGGGAGGTTCAAGAGTGGCTTTAGCGAAAGGACAGGGTGGCAGCAAGGGATGCATGAGTGCTGCAATGCTCTGAGTTGGCTCGAGAGTGAAAAAGCATGCTGGTGTGGGGAACAAGTGGAAGGAGAGAGGTCAAAAAGGTGATGACCTTACCATTGCTGTCCACAATGGGTTCAGCATCTCCAGAGGCGACGGGGCCAATCATCCGGCTTGCCACAATCCGGTGGACTCGCTCCTCCAGGTCTGTAAGGGTCTGCAGGTGAGGCCGGCCTCCTCCAGTCTGATGCTGTTGCCTTCTATTATTGGCCAGCTTGGCCTGCAAGAGAAAGGACGGGGTGTGATACAACCTGCAGCCCTGATCTGGCATGACATGCCTCCCATGGTCAATTAGCCCTTACATTATGCAGCCCTGATCTGGCATGACATGCCTCCCATGGTCGATTAGCCCTCACATTATGCTGCCCTGATCTGGGGTGACATGCCTCCCATGGTCGATTAGCCCTTACATTATGCACAGAGCTGAATGTGCGTGTGTGTTTCCAGAAAGGGCCATGGGTGCTGGATGACAGCTGGCCATTGGGGCTTTGCACACCCTCGGGCCATAAAGTGAGGTCCAGCTGGAGGGATGAAGATGATTCTGAAAAAGGCACTCACCCTGACGACCCGAGTGAGGTCGTTGAACTTCTTCCTGCATTGCACAGGAGTCCTGGGAACCATGCTGCTGGAGGTGACTCTGTTGGAAACCTCCCTCCAAGCAATGCGATAGTCGCTGTGTTGAGGCCTCCTGCCATTCTCTTGGTAGAGTACAGATCACCTGCATTCCACCGCGCCAAACAGAGCATCCAATGCCCCCTCGCTGAAGCTCTCTCCCTGGCCCTCTCCATAGTCATGCAGTTGTCGACGCCACAGGTAGGTTACCGCCGAGTTTGAGGCCTATGAGGCGCAGGGTGCGGCTGGAGATGATAATCGATCCGCCCCTTTAAGAGCTGGCCGGCGCCAGCGTGTCTGGCTGAAATCGATAATTGACAGCACCTGCGCTGCACCCACCCGCGGAGAAATTGCGTTGCGCCGCCGGGTTAGCACCTTAAGACTGTCGTGCAGCACCTGATTTAGTGCCGCAATCACCTTCAGGGGCGCAGCTACTCAATATCGCTCGAGGTGGCGATAAATTGCGCCTGGCGCTAAACTTTGCGCACTGCCAATACTAGCGCCCCAAACGGGGCGATACCGAATTTCTCCCCCAAGATACCTTACCCCTCCCAATCCCACTATACTAACTAGGTTGAATTCCAGAGGACCAGGAAATGCTCACCAAACGACTTTCTTGACAGTTGTAGAGGTTCGCGATTTTGGGGTTCTCTTTAGTTGTGGCGGTTGGGGCCTGCTGTACCCCGGACGTGGTGGAAGACTGCACCTGCATTGGGTTTTCAGTCTTCGCGAGTCCGCTGCTGCGGTCGGGTGCGTAGTTGGATTTGTCGGGTATGTACCCAATTTACTTTGGTTATGTATAGTTTTTAGAGTCTTTTGTATTAAATCTTACCCAGGGGTAAGTCAGGCTAGCTTGTAAAGTGGAAACAAACTTGCGAGTCTTCGGTTTCTTCCAGGTTGGTTTCTTGTTGGTCGTGGTGGCCCAATATTACCTAGTTGGTGGTAATATTGTTAGTTGTTGGTTTCTTGAGGCCTTTGGTTGCTGCGATTCCTTTCTCCTTTCGTTTCGTTCTTCTTTCCTCGAGTCACCGATTCGCCAATGATGACGAGTAGTACCTTCTTCTCTCGTGTTGCTGTTCCGAGGGGCTGTTCGTATCGGGACGAACTGTGAGGTGAACACTGCTTCTCAACTGCACTCAACTGAACAGTACTTTCTGAACTGCTCTCCTGCTCTGAACTCCTCAACTCCTCTACTCCACACTCCGAACTGCTTTCTGTGTCAAAGTAGGCCTCAATTATACTGTTTTGAGGCCTGGCTTATCTGACCACCATATCTCCTCTGGCCCATTGTTAATTTTGGCGGGCTCGTTAATTTTAATAGTTTTAAAATCATTATCGAGTTTCGGGGCTGGTCCCATCTATTTTTAACTAGTTTCGGGATTGCTTCGAAATCAGTTTAAGTGTGCAAAATGGTTTTGGATGTCTCTCTGAGTGGTTTTAAACTGTTGTTCGATTGTCTTCTCCTGCTGGGGCTGGGGCCTCTTTCGTTGATTAGTGGCATGTATTGTATTATTCATGTTCTTGATGGCCCTGTAGGTTTCGGCGGGAACTGTCCTTCCATGGGCCTATTGTCTTTATGTAGAATGACTGGGACAGTTCAGAACATTCTCAGACAATCTGGCCTTTTCCAATACTCAAACTGTCTGTCCCACAGTGCCCAACCCAGTTCCTTTGGTTACAGCTTTCCACAGGCCTGGACATGCCTTTTAAAATAGTTAAAAATCCTGGGGTTTTGATTTTAAGCCCCTTTTGGTCCAATATTATTTAAAACAGTCCAAAATCTCTCCTTTTCTTGGTTTGGGGGTATCTGTAAAATTTTGTGAACCTTACACTGTGCACAAATTGGCCGCCGCATTACAACTGTGACTACAGTTCAAGAAGTACTTCATTGGCTGTAAAATGCTTTGGGGCGTCTGATGGTTGTGAAAGGCGCTATATAAGTGCAACTCTTTCTTTTTTCTTTTATTTGGAAAAAAGAGAAAAAGGGACGCTGAGATGGGAAAAGAACTAACATGTGCCGAATACAAGGAGAGAGTTACTGTGTTAAATGACCTGCAAACCATTGAATATGAACCAATTAGTTGATATGAAAAGATAATCAGAGAGCTAATTTGTAGTTCCACATCCAAAAATATGCATAAATTGATTTGGATGCTGTTGATCATCTCTGAAATAGCTACAATGCAATATGAAGAGTCTTTGCGCCACACGTCAAGCCACCAACCCCGACACTGGCAGACCCTCTCAAAAGTACAGGCAGTCCCTCTTCATACTACGGCAGTCTCTGCTGTGAGAAAATGGGGGGGTATAGCAAAGGGATGAAGTTATTAATGCCAGAATAACAACAGAAAATGCTGGAAAAACTCAGCAGGCCAGGCAACCTCCATGGAGAGAAATTAGAATCGACGTTTCGGGTCTAACCCTTTTTCAAAACTGGAAAGGAAATGAAATAGATCAAAAGGCAGGGCTGGGGAGGGAACAAAAGAAGTGAAGAGACATTAAGAGGTATTCAAAACGAGACGAGATGGTGATAGGACTAGTGGAGACAAAAGACGGCTCAGATTAGGTGTGAAATGTATTGGCAGAATGAGAGACAGCTGCCATGTAAAAAAAAAAGTGGAAGCGGGGGAGGGAAAACCCAAAACAAAGGGGTGGAAAAAAAATTTAAGTAAAAATGTAATAGGGGCTGAGGTTATGATCTGAAATTGTTGAACTCGATATTGAGTCCGGAAGGCTGCAAAGTGCCTAATCGGAAGATGAGGTGCTGTTCCTCGAGTTTACGTTGAGCTTCCGTGGAACAATGCAAGAGGCCAAGGACGGTGAGGTCTGAGTGGGAATGGAGCGGTGAATTAAAATGACAGGCGACCGGAAGCTCGGGGTCACCCCTACGGACTGAATGGAGGTGTTCCGCAAAGCGGTCACCCAATCTGCATTTGGTCTCCCCAATGTAGAGGAGACCGCATCGTGAGCAGTGAATACAGTATACTAGATTGCAAGAAGCACAAGTAAATCGCTGTTTTGCCTGGGAGGGGCGTTTGGGGCCCTGGATAGTGGGAAGAGGGGAGGTATAGGGGCAGGTGTTACATCTCCTGCACTTGCACGGGAAGGTGCCAGGCAAAGGGGAAGGGGTGCTGGTGGTGATAGAGGAGTGGACTAGGGTGTCTTTCTGTTGTTATTTCAGATTTCCAGCATCTGCAGTATTTTGCTAACGTTATTAATGCCAGTATTTAGACCAAAGGCTGCTGAGTGCTCAAGGGGTAGATGAGATACGGAATTACTTTCAATTTCAGCGGGGGTGGAAAACTGCCGGTGTCGGATTTGTTGTGTATGTACCTTTAAGAGAAGAACTGATTCTATACTGCAGTACCGGCAGTGACCACCCCTGTATATAAAGCCATAGCAGGCTTCTGTATTTCAGTCTTAAGTTACCCTCTTGTGGTATCTTGAGGTGGCCATAGATGGAGACAGACACAGGTTAACTCCTTAACATGGTTTAATCAACATTTGTACATAAAAGCTTCTGCCATGAGGCAGCAAAAAACAAAGAGTACAACCAGTACAGATCAGACTTAACTCAGGAGAGCAATTGCCACAGCACCACCTGGTGGATCAGGTTACTCATAACCTCCCAGGTTACTACACTCCTCCCCCCTTAAGACTGCCGTATGCAATTCTTAAACAATAACCCTTACTAGGTACTACGTTTTAATTAACCAGTATGCTCTAACCATGGTTAACCCCTGACTAATTTAATAGGTTTGTATAAGTCTTTCTGGTTGCTTGCGAATCCTTTGTGAACGTCTTAATTCCACTTGTGGTGGATTCTCAGATTCATTCGCACTTGAGATTGGAGTAGTCTCTAATGTTGGTTTTACTCTGTCCCACTGTGGCCTGGCAGTACCAGTGTCCACTGGCACCTTATAAGCCGTGCTGGGTCCTGGAACAGCCTCCTCTACTGCCCTTTGTTCCATCTGAGGCAGTTCCCTCTGCTGCCGGCTGAAAAGCTGATCCACATGCCGACAAACCCCTCGACCATCCCCTAGTAACACGGAGTACGACACAGGTCCTGTAATGTCCTGGATTAGTCCTGGTATCCATTTAGGTCCATAACCAAAGTTCCGGGTGTACACAGAGTCCCCTATGGCAAAACGGCGAGCTTTAGTATGTTTGTCATGGTATGCTTTTTGGTTTGTTTGTTTTGTCTCAACCTTGCTTTTGAGATCTGGGTGTATCAGGTCTAACGTGCACCGCAACTTTCTCCCCATCATCAACTCAGCCGGAGAAAGCCCCGTGGTAGCTTGGGGTGTTATACGATAACTAAACAAGGCTCTATTGAGCTTGGTCTCCAGGGTGTCACCTGAGCTCTTCCTCATGAGCTCCTTAAAAGTCTGCACGGCTCGCTCGGCTAACCCATTTGAGGCTGGGTGATATGGAGCCGAGGTGACATGTGTGATTCCATTCCTTACCATGAATTCTTTGCTCCCTTCACTAACAAAACACTGTGCATTGTCGGATACAATCATTTCTGGAATACCATGCATGCTGAAGCTGTTCCTGAGACAATTCAGTGTGGCATCAGTCGTTGCAGAGCTCACTGGATAAACGTCGATCCACTTTGAGTGAGCGTCAACCAGCACCAAAAACATTTTGCCCATAAAAGGTCCCGCATAGTCTATGTGAATTCTCCTCCAGGGTTTGGTGGGCCACTCCCAGGGATGGAGTGGTGCCCCGGCAGGTGCTTTCCTCTGTTCCTGACATATAGTGCATGACTTTACCTTTGACTCAATTTCAGCATCCAAGTTAGGCCACCACAGGTAGCTCCTAGCCAGTCCTTTCATTCTAGTCATTCCTGGGTGCGATTGATGCAACTGTTCCATCAAAGTAGAGCGTCCCCGCTCTGGGACTATGATGCGTGCTCCCCATAGCACACATCCATCTTGGACACTGAGCTCGTGCTGTCTCTGTCTGTACGGCGCGAACTCCGGTCCCTCACGGTGATCTGGCCAGCCTTTCAACACATACTCACGGACCCTTGACAGAACGGGGTCCTTGGCTGTCCAGCCCTGGATTTGCGCTGAAGTCATCAGGGGACTGATCTCCTGATCCAGCATCAGGACATGCTCCTCAGGGGAAGTACCGCGAGGAGCACGTCCTGATGCTGGATCACATATTCATAGGCTCTTAGTATTACTGCCCATCTCATTATTCTCTGTGATGCCATTTGAGGCACCGCTTTCATCTCATTCAGTAAGCTAATAAGAGGCTTGTGGTCAGTACTGATTACAAACTTCCTCCCACATATGTACTTATGGAATTTCGTTACTCCAAATATAATGGCCAAACCCTCTTTATCAAGCTGTGAATAGTTCTTTTCCGCAGCTGTGAGCGTGCGTGAAACAAACCCGATGGGCCTTTCCGCTCCATCTGGCATGCGGTGGGCCAACATTGCCCCCACTCCATAGGGTGATGCGTCGCAGGACATTATCAGCTCCTTCTTCTCGTCGTAATGCACTAACACCCTGCTGGACTGAAGTAGCTCCTTTGACTGCTGAAACGCTTTCGCTTGCTCTGGCCCCCAATGCCATGGCTCCTCCTTTCTCAGCAGTTTGTGCAGGGGTGCCAGCAGCATCGATAAGTTTGGAAGAAACCGGTTATAATAATTCAGGAGCCCTAGATAGGCTTTCAGTTCAGTCACAGAGGTGGGTGCCGGTGCATCCTGCACTGCCCGCACTTTCCCTGGTAATGGATGGAGGCATGTGGCATCCACCCGATGTCCCAGGAATGTAACTTCCTTCTCCATGAAACTACACTTACTCCGTTTCAGGTGTAGCCCTGCCTCTTCCAGCCGCTGTAGCACTTTGTCCAGTGTTTTTAAGTGATCCTGATCGTCACTTCCTGTTAGCAGAATATCATCTAAATACACGGCCACCTTTGGAATGCCCTGCAGAATGCCCTCCATAGTCCGTTGGAATATTGCTGGGCTAGAACTGACACCAAATGGTAACCTGGCATACGTGAACAGCCCCTTGTGCGTGTTCACCGTGACAAACTTTTTTGATTCTTCATCTAGCAATATCTGCTGATACGCATGACTCATGTCCAGTTTGCTGAATCTTTCTCCCCCAGCGAGCGATGTTAACATGTCCTCCATTCTCGGAATGGGGTACTGCTCCAGTGATGATAATCTGTTCACTGTTAACTTATAGTCACCACACACCCTTACGTTACCGTCAGGCTTCAATACCGGGACTATTGGTGCCGCCCAGT
The DNA here is from genome assembly GCF_052327205.1 of Somniosus microcephalus. Classification (NCBI taxonomy): domain Eukaryota; kingdom Metazoa; phylum Chordata; class Chondrichthyes; order Squaliformes; family Somniosidae; genus Somniosus; species Somniosus microcephalus. The sequence continues at coordinate 104,088,290 of NC_140993.1, read as the reverse complement.
CTGAAAATTTCACTGGTTCTATTACTTTGTCCTTTAGCAGGTGATCTAGTTCCACCTCAACCTTGGTTTTCATTGCAAAAGGTACCGACCTTGGTTTAAAGAAATGAGGCGTGGCATCACTGGCTACATGAATCTTGGCTGTGGCTCCCCTTAAGGTGCCCAGTTCGTCCTTGAACACTAACTCATGATTCATCAGCACTTCTTGCAGTGCCTCTGTACTGTCCTCCATTTTATTCATTGCCTGCCAGTCCACACTCAACTCACTGATCCACCCTCGCCCTAGCAGGTTTGGCCCTTACCCTGCTACCACTACCACCGTAAGTTCTTTGGTGACTCCTTTGTGTTCCACTTGTACTTCGGCCGCCCCCAAAATGTCCACTGTTAGATCCGTGTGTTAATGGAGACACGGAATGCAGGAGTTGATTTAACAAGTGTTTACTGAACAAAGCCTGGAGGTGAACTAACTACACAAGACGCTACACAGGCTTATATACCCGAGTGGTCACTACTGGTACTACAGTATACAGGGGCTTCAAAAACATAGTTCCTCTTAAAGGTACATACACTACAATTCCTCCCCTTTTAGATAAATAGTACATAACATTTTAAGTAATCATTAAATAACATTTTTACAAGAACAATAATATACACATTTGCTGAAGTTAATCAATTACAAATTCAGTCTCTCTGGAGGCTTCCTGACTCGGTCCGGATAATGCCTCGGTGGTGTAGTAGGTTCTTTTGGCAAGGTCAATTCGGCTTCAATGCCAGTGTCGGGTTCATCTGGTTCCAGTATCACCGGATCGGAGGTAGATACTATGGGTATCTCTGCTTCATCACTAGGCGTATACAGTTGTGGTGTAGGTTGTCCTTTTTCGGATGACTCTATGATCTGGTCAGCATGGCGCCTTATTATGCTTTCTCCAATGTCCACGGTATACATCAGCGGTCCTAGTCATGTGCAAATAGTACCAGGCTGCCATTTCTCGGTACGCTAGTCCTGGGCCAAAACTGGTTGACCTATCTGGAAGGTTCTAGTTGGCCTTTCATTCATGCTTTGAAATTGCCGGTTCTCTACGTCCCTTCTGACGTTTGGCTTGACCAAATCCAGCCGGCATCTTAGGCTTCTATTGAAAAACATCATGGCGGGGGTTTGGTTTGTAACCACATGTGTTGCATTCCTGTACGCAAACAAGAAGTTATCTACCTTATGTTGTAGATTTATGTCTTCATTACCCATGGCCTTTATGGCCTTCTTGAAGGTCTGGACAAACCTTTCAGCCAATCCATTGTTGGCGGGATGGTATGGGGTGGACGTGTAGTGCTTAACCCCATTGTTTTTTAAGAACTTCCTGAATTCTTCGGATACAAATCGCGGTCCATTATCAGAACAGATCTGTTCAGGCAGCCCATTCCTGGCGAATATGGTCCTTAATACTGTGGTCGTTTTTTCCGTGGTGGTGGAGGACATCTTTATTACCTCCGGCCACTTGGAGTGTGCATCCACCGCGATTAAGAACATTGAGTCCATAAATGGACCAGCAAAGTTGATATGTACCCTTTGCCATGGAGATGAGGGCCACTCCCATTGATGTAGAGGGGCTTGTGGTGGGGCGTTTTGGACCTTCTGGCATCCTAGACAGCTCTTGGTCATTTCTTCGATGTCTCCATCGATACCTGGCCACCACACAAACGCTCTGGCTAAGGTCTTCATTTTCACTCCACCCAGATGCCCCTCGTGAAGCTCTTTTAGCACTCTATCCTTGAGTTTGGGTGGAATCACCACTCTGGATCCACACATCAAGGTTCCTCGGCACACTGACAGCTGTTCTCTTCTTTGCGAGAATGCTGGCAACAGTGGTTCACCATGTGCTGGCCATCCCTTCACCGTTAAATCGTAGACTCGTGAGAGAGTCGGGTCATTTCGCGTTTCCTTTTCAATGGTAGAATTTGTCACCGGTAGACATTCCACTATGGTCAAGTGGAACATCTCCACTGGGTCCACTGTAAGTGCCTCTTCCACCGTTGGCAACGGTAGGCGCGATAACCCGTCAGCATTCCCATGCTGTTTTGTTCCTTTTTATTCTATGTCATATTGGTGTGCCCCTAGGAAAAGGGACCACCTCTGTAGCCTTTGCGCTGTCATAATGGGAACGCCCTTTTTAGGGTTGAATATGGAGACGAGGGGTTGATGGTCAGTCAACAAGGTAAATTTTTGTCCGTGTAGGTAATGGTTGAATTTCTTCACCCCCCACACCAGGCTGAGTTGCTCCCTGTCGATCTGGGCATAGTTACGCTCAGCTGAGTTCAATGAGCGTGACGCAAAAGCTATCGGCCGCTCCGAGCCATCAGGGAATCTATGCGATAATACCGCTCCCACGCCGTAAGGGGATGCATCGCACGCCAGTCTGATTGGCAGTGATGGGTTGTAATGAGCCAACACTTCCCTGGACATGATCAAGCCTTTGCATTTATGGAAGGCACGTTTACACTTTTCGCTCCATTTCCAAACTACTCCCGTTTGTAGCAGTGCGTTAAGAGGGTGCAGAACCGTCGACAAGTTTGGTAAAAATTTATGATAGTAATTTACTAATCCCAGGAACGACCTTAATTGTGAGACATTTTCAGTCGCTGGGGCCTTTACGACCGCTTCAATTTTTTCAGCTGACTTATGCAACCCTTCTTCGTTAATGACATGGCCACAATATGATATTTGTTTCTGGAAAAATTCGCACTTGGGGCGATTTGCTCATAGGCCCTGTTCTCTCAGCCTCGTGAGCACCTGCTCCAAGTTGGCAAGGTGCTCGTTGTCATTTTCTCCTGTTACAAGGATGCCATCTAGGTAGCATTGAGTCCCCGGAATCCCTTGCAGGACTTGCTCCATAGCTCTTTGCCAGATAGCCGGAGCTGATGCCACTCCGAAAACCAGTCGATTGTACTGGTACAGGCCTTTGTGTGTGTTTATCGTGAGATACTTTTTAGAGGCCTCCTCAACCTCCATCTGTAGATATGCCTGTGCCAAGTCAATTTTGGTGAAACGTTTCCCTCCGGATAGTGAGGCGAAAATATCTTCTATCCTCGGGAGAAGATACTGTATCGTGTGAAGAACCGGGTTTACAGTCACCTTGAAGTCCCCACAGATGCGAACTTTTCTCTGTTCTTCAGATTTATCATTATTCAACGTTTTCTTCATGACCGGGACGATGGGTGTTGCCCACTCGCTCCAATCTACCTTGGATAACACGCCTGCTTTTTCCAAATTCTCCAGCTCTGCCTCGATGGCTGGACGAATTGCGTATGGCACCGGCCTTGCCTTAAAAAACTTGGGAATTGCCGCATCTTCCACTTTTATTGAGGCGGTGGCACCTTTCAGGGTTCCTAGTTCCTGTTGAAACACTTCTTTGGCGTTAGCCAAGATTTCTTTTAATCGTCCAGGTATGACGTCATCATCGTTTTTTTTCTTACTGGTCACCGTCAGTGCCTGAATGGAGTGCCAGTCTAAACGTATCTTTCTGATCCATTCACGTCCCAACAACGGTGGACCACCATCTTGCAGAACGTATAAATACAACTTCTGTATTTCCTTGCCGTTGTATACAACAGGCACCCTTATTTTCCCTCTGGAGTATACTTTCTGCCCCGTATATGTCTTCAAGATAATGGATGTGTCTTTCAAAGGTATATGCGGAAATAGCCGCTCGTAATCCCGTCGACTTATGACGGTCAGAGCTGATCCTGTATCTAGCTCCATTTTGACTGGGGACCCCGCTATCGTGAGGGTAACCCAAATGGTCTGGTAATCTTCTTTGGCAATTACATTATGTAATTTGAGACAGCTTAGTCTCTTGTTTCTGGAGTCGCTATCACTCTTCTGGTCTTCAGAGCTACTGTCCGTCATCATTTGTAACTTTCTGCACTTTTCCTTATTGACCTTTTTACTGTCAGCGGATTTCTTTCCAGATTTGCATACACGTGCAATGTGTCCCATCTTTCCGCATTGCCTGCATGCTTTGTCCTTGAACCAGCAGTCCTTCTGGTCATGGGTGGATCTGCTGCAGCGATAACATCTCTCGAAACCCCGTGTCATTTCATGGGTGCCGAAGTCCTGTGGCTTTTGCTGTATCTCTGCAGCTCCTCTTGCTGCTGCTTCGTATGATACAGCCACACTGAAAGCCTTGTCCAGTGTCAAATCTTTCTCAGAAAGTAGTCCTTTCTGTGTTCCTTCGCTTAGGAGACCGCAGACGAATTTGTCTCGTAGAGAATCTGCCAGTCCTGCCCCGAATTGGCAGTGCTTTGACAGCTTTTGTAATTCGGTGAGGTAATCAGCGTTACTTTCATTCTTGTGCTGATTCCTCCTGAAGAATTTGAATCGTTCCGCTATCAGCAGCGGTGTTGGGTTTAAGTGCTCCTGTAAGATATCAACAATCTCCTTAAAATTCTTGTCCATCGGTTTGGCTGGAGTGATCAAGTTTCGTAACAGCCCGTATGTCCTTGCGCCCATCAGATTTAGAAGTACCGATGCCTTTTTATCGTCCGCTACTTCATTCACCTTGCAATATACCTCCACTCTTTCCACATATGTGGCCCAATCTTCTATATCACTATCGAAAGCAGTAATATTGCCAGTCTTCGGCATCTTGAAAATCTAAAATGGCGCTTCCCGCGCTTTTCCTCCGTCCCCGATGGATCGAAATGGCGCCTCCCGTGCTTTTCTTTCTTCCCCGCCGAGTTAAGATGGCGCCTCCCGCGCTTACCCGCCACTGCCGCTGCTGCCAACGCTGTTCTCCACGGTTCCCGTTGCGACCTGCAGCTTTTCGCGGTATTTCTATATTTTTTTTAATATATCGCTTCAATAGTTTCTCCGTTACTTGGAGAACCATTCCCGTCGTGGAGTGGACCCTCTGGGACTTTCCCCTCCCTCTGCTCGGTCCGAACGCCGACCTGCTTTGCAGCACCGGCCGCGCCCTGAGTGCTCCACCCTCTCTCTCTCTTTGCTTCTGCTTCCCGACTCGCTGCCTGGCCCCATTGCAGAGCCACCCAATCGAGCTCTAGCCCGCCGCAGCCCAGGAAGGATCAGTGCACTACCTGCCACCAGCCCGTTTAGCTGGTGAAACCACAGTTTTTTATTTTCTTGCTTCTGGCTTCGACATTCGTCTGAGGAATCGACCCCCTTGAGGTGCTGCCGAATTGCAGGTAAGTTCATTACTAACTCGTCGCCACTGTTAGATCCGTGTGTTAATGGAGACACGGAATGCAGGAGTTGATTTAACAAGTGTTTACTGAACAAAGTCTGGAGGTGAACTAACTACACAAGACGCTACACAGGCTTATATACCCGAGTGGTCACTACTGGTACTACAGCATACAGGGGCTTCAAAAACATAGTTCCTCTTAAAGGTACATACACTACATCCACCTTCTGTCCTGTGTCGGTTTTGAGACTAATGGGGCATGTACCTAGCTCTGGTACTTTTGCTTCCCCCCATAGATTGGCTTACTCAGTCTGCGACATTATGGTTACACCTCATCCGGTGTCAATCTCAAACTTTACTTGACCTCTGTTCACTATCCAATACTGAGTGAGAGGGGGTACGTTGGGCCTTGAAGTGTCTATACTGTATATAGTGAAAACCTCCTCACTAGACTCACTAGACTCTTCCTCGTGTATGTAATTTGCCCGCTTTGTGTACTTCTCCCTCCCCCCTTTAGCATGCTTTGCCCCTTTAGCACTGCTTCTCTCACTCACTGCCCTTTTACAGACTTTCTTTAAGTGCCCTATTTTTCCACAATTGTGGCACTTTGTCTTTGCAAACCTGCAGTCCTTTGCATAATGGCTCGTCCCGCCACATCGGTAGCAATCCCCAACCCTGACTGGTGGACTTTTCGCGCCAGCTTCCATCTTGAAAACAGCTCCTCCCACTGGTTTACTCCATTTCTCCTTGCTCATACTGTTTAAGTCCTTAATGTCCTTGTTAGCCATCTCCATGGCTTGTGCTTTTTTAAGTGCCGTCTCAAACGTTAATCCTTCTTCTGACAGCAACCTTTGCTGTATACTGTTGTCGTTAACTCCGCATACTAGTCTGTCCCTTAACATGACTGTGAGCGCATTTCCAAAATTGCAGTCCTGTGCGAGCTTCTGAAGCTCCTCCACATACTCAGTAACGCTTTCTTCCGGCCTCCTAAACCTCAAATTGAATTTCCATCTCTGTACTATTTCACTAGGTTTCGGATTGAAATGATTCTTTAGTAGACTCACCAACTCGTCAAAAGATTTTTCTCCTGGCCGTTCCGGGCTCAGCAGATTCCTCATCCGTGTATAGGTTTGCGCTCCCACACAACTCAGTAAAATGGCCCTTTTCTTTTCAGCACTGTCCACCTTGTTTGCCATAAAGAAATGGCCCAGTATTTCACAATACTCCTCCCAAGACTGCGAATTGATGTCAAAAGGTGCCACGGAGCCTACCGTTCCTGCCATTCTTGGAGTCCGGTCACTTCAGCCAAAAAATCAAACTCCGTTTCGACTCCCGCGGCCTAGCCTCGTGCTTTTCCGACTAGTTTGCTAACCAACCCGAGCACCTCTTCCGAATACTCCAAAACTCTTCCGTCCTTTATTCTCGTCGCCATATGTGGTATCTTGAGGTGGCCATAGATGGAGACAGACACAGGTTAACTCCTTAACATGGTTTAATCAACACTTGCACATAAATGCTTCTGCCATGAGGCAGCAAAAAACAAAGAGTACAACCAGTACAGATCAGACTTAACTCAGGAGAGCAATTGCCACAGCACCACCTGGTGGATCAGGTTACTCATAACCTCCCAGGTTACTACACCTCTGTTCAGTAAATACCTGTTATTATTGTTCTCCTGCAGTCCGTGTATTATTTATACTCGGACACTACTTTGGCGACGAATAGGTTCGAACTCACCTGCAGTACTGCATCACCTCACGGGGATCTTTCCCTGCGAAGAAGCTTCTTGGAGGTCGAAGTCAGAACAACGGGCGTCGACCGTGGGCAACCGCCCAAGGATCCATCGGAGTTCGGAGAGTTGCAGGAGAGGCTGTGGAGAGCTGGGCTTGGCTCCCCAGTCAAGGTGTTCCAGCAAATCGTGCTGGTAGCAGGTAGTGCGCTGACCCTTCCAGACTGCGGCGGGCTCAAGCTCGATCGAGCGGCTCTGCAAAAGGGGCCATGCAGCGTCGTCGGGAGGAAAAGAGAGATAGGGTGGAGCGCACAGGGCATGGTCGGTGCTCAAGAACTGGGCAGCGTAGCGAAAATAAAACAAGGGGAAGGAAAAGTGAGACGCGCCGAAGCCGCGGGTCGCCGCCATTACCCTGCAGAACGCTAGGAGCAGTGTGGCAGCAAGGGGAAGAAGGAAAAGCGCGGGAGGTGCCATTTTATTCCATTGGGGAAGAAGGAAAAGCACGGGAGGCGCCATTTTGATCCATTGGTGAAGAAGAAAAAGTGCGGGTGGCGCCATTTTAAATCACCCAAGATGCCGAAAAGTGGCAGTATCACTGCTTTCGACAACGAGGTAGAAGACTGGACCACGTATGTGGAAAGAATTGAAGGGTACTGCAAGGCAAATGAGGTGGCCGATGGAAAGAAGGCGTCGGTATTATTAAATTTGATGGGCGCGAGAACATACGGCCTATTGCGGAATTTAATTACCCCAGCTAAACCAATGGAGAAAAGTTTTGAAGAGATTGTTAATATCTTACAGGAACACCTAAACCCTACACCGCTGCTGATAGCAGAAAGATTCAAGTTCCATAAAAGAAACCAGCACAAAGATGAGAGCAATGCTGACTATCTTACAGAACTACGCAAGTTATCGAAGCACTGCCAGTTCGGAGCATGAATGGCAGACACCTTACGGGATAAGTTTGTCTGCGGGCTCCAGAGTGAAGGAACCCAGAAACGACTAATTTCGGAAAAGGACCTGAAGCTAGAACAGGCTTTCAGCGTGGCAGTATCCTACGAAGCAGCAGCACGGGGAGCTGCAGAAATACAACAGAAACCACAAGAATACAGCGCTAACGAAATGGCGTATGGAGCAGAAAAGTGCTATCGCTGCGGCAGAACAACCCATGACTAGAAGGACTGCTGGTTTAAGGACAAAGTATGCAGGCAATGTGGGAAAATGGGACACATAGCAAGAGTCTGCAGGTCGGGAAAGAAAACCAACACTACAAGAACTACTAAGGAAAAGTACAAGAAAGTAAAGAAATTGACAGACAGTAGTTCGGAAGATCAGGAGAGTGATAAGGACTCCGGGAGCATGAGACTAAGTTGTGTAAAGTTACACAACGTGATCGCAAAGGAGGATCACCGAACCATTTGGGTCACCCTCATGATAGCAGGGTCCCCAGTAAAGATGGAATTGGACACAGGATCAGCCCTAACTGTCATGAATCGACGAGACTATGAGCGGCTATTCTCACACATACCCTTGAAGGACACGTCCATTGTATTGAAGACATACATGGGGCAAAAACTCTATCACAGAGGAAAAATAAGGGTGCCAGTTCAATACAACGGTAAGGAAACACAGAAAATGTATCTATATATGCTACCAGATGGAGGACCACCATTATTGGGATGTGAATGGATCCGAAAAATACAATTCGATTGGCATTCCATTCAGGCGCTAGCTGTGACTGATAAAAAGGATGATGACGTCACACCTGGACGACTGTCAAAAATTCTAACTGACGCGAAAGAGGTGTTCCAACAAGGACTTGGGACTCTAAAAGGAGTAACGGCAACGATAAAAATCGAAGATAACGCAAACCCCAAATTTTTTAAGGCCAGACCGGTACCTTACGTGGTCCGCCCAGCCGTTGAAGCAGAGCTGGAGAGTCTGGAGCGTTCGGGTGTGCTGTCCAAGGTGGACTGGAGCGAGTGGGCCACAACCATCATTCCTGTAATGAAGAAATCGTTGAGCAGCACGCCTGGGGAACCGAAGAAGGTTCGCATCTGTGGGGACTTCAAGGTAACTATGAACCCAGCCCTGCACACTGTACAATATCCACTTCCACGGATAGAAGATATTTTCGCCTCACTATCTGGAGGGATATGCTTTGCAAAGATTGATCTGGCCCAAGCGTATCTACAAATGGAGGTGGAAGAAGCATCTAGGAAATACCTCACGATAAAAACTCACAAAGGCCTTTACCAGTACAATCGACTGGTATTCGGGGTAGCATCAGCCCCGGCTATTTGGCAGAGGGCGATGGAACAAGTCCTGCAAGGGATCCCGGGGACCCAGTGTTATTTGGACGACATCATGGTTACGGGCAAAAATGACAGTGAACACCTTGCCAACCTGGAGCAGGTGCTCACGAGATTACAGGAATATGGGCTACGAGCCAACCGCCCCAAATGCGAGTTCTTCAGGAGACAAATCTTGTATTGTGGCCACATGATTGATGAGGAAGGGTTGCATAAGTCGCCGGACAAGATTGAGGCTGTAGTCAAGGCTCCAGCACCGGAAAATGTGTCGCAACTGAGGTCGTTCCTCGGGTTGGTGAACTACTACCATATGTTCTTGCCGAATTTATCTACAATTCTGCACCCACTGAATGCCCTACTGCAAACTGGAGTAACATGGAAATGGAGTGATGCGTGTAAGCGTGCCTTTCAGAAATGTAAATGCCTAATCACATCAAAAGAAGTATTGGCCCACTACAATCCAACACTACCGATTCAGTTAGCATGTGATGCGTCTCCCTACGGCATCGGAGCGGTGCTGTCACACAAATTCCCTGACGGTTCAGAGAGGCCAATAGCCTTTGCGTCGCGCTCGTTAACCTCAGCCGAGCGTAACTATGCCCAGATTGACAGGGAGGCCCTCAGCCTGGTGTGGGGGGGTGAAGGAGTTCAATCACTATCTGCACGGGCAGAAATTCACCCTACTGATTGATCATCAGCCCCTGGTCTCCATTTTTAACCCAAAGAAGGGCGTTCCGGTGATGACGGCGCAACGGCTGCAAAGATCGTCACTTTTTCTAGGGGCACATCAGTACGACATAGAGTACAAGGGTACGAAACAGCATGGAAATGCTGATGGGCTGTCGCGCCTACCGTTGCCTACGGTAGAGGAAGCACCTGCAGTGGACCCTGTTGAGATATTCCATGCGACCATAGTTGAATGTCTACCTGTTACAAACTCAAGTATAGAGAAGGAAACCCGAAATGACCCGACACTCTTTCGGGTCTATGATTTGACGGTGAAGGGATGGCCAGCACATGGCGACTCACTGTTGCCAGCATTCTCGCCAAGGAGAGAACAGCTGTCAGTGTGCCGGGGGACCTTGATGTGTGGATCCCGAGTGGTAATTCCACCCAAGTTGAGAGATAGAGTGCTCAATGAGCTTCATGAGGGTCATCTGGGAGGGGCAAAAATGAAGAGCCTAGCCAGGACGTTTGTGTGGTGGCCGGGAATCGATAAAGAAATCGAGGATATGACCAAGAGATGCACAGGATGCCAGAAGGTCCAAAACGCTCCATCACAGGCCCCGCTACATCCATGGGAGTGGCCCTCATCTCCATGGCAACGGGTGCATATTGATTTTGCTGGTCCATTCATGGACTCAATGTTCTTAATCGCTGTGGACGCCCTTCGAAACGGCCAGAGGTCATCAAAATGTCCTCCACCACCACGGAGAAAACTATTGCAGTCCTACGGACCATCTTCGCCAGGAATGGCTTGCCAGAACAGGTTTGCTCCAACAATGGGCCACAGTTTGTGTCAGAGGATTTCCGGAGTTTTCTGAGGAATAATGGGGTGAAGCATTACACATCTGCCCCATATCATCCAGCCACAAATGGATTGGTTGAGAGGTTTGTTCAGACCTTTAAAAAGGCCACAAAGGCAATGCATAATGACGACATACCACTACAACACAAGGTGGATAATTTCTTGTTTGCTTACCGGAATGCGACACATGCAGTCACCAACCAAGCCCCAGCCATAATGTTCTTCAACCGAAGGCTAAGATGTCGCCTGGATTTGCTCAAACCAAACATAAGACGAGATGTTGAGGATAAGCAATTCCAGCACATAAATGAGAAGCCAACCAGGAGCTTCAAGATAGGGCAACCAGTCTTGGCCCGCGACTACCGAACAGAAAAATGGCAGCCAGGAACGATATGCACACAGCAGGGACCACTAATGTACACAGTGGACGTTGGAGAGAGCATCGTGAGGCGCCATGCTGACCAGATTCTAGAGTCACAGGAACAAGCCAAACCCATACCACGAGCAGGTGCACCTGGTAATCAACCCGAAGTACAGATTGCGTCTACCTCAGAAGCAGTGGTATTGGAAGCTGACGAACCAACCAATGACAATGAGGCAGAACCAACTCTGCCGCAAGAACAGGATACTTGAGAAAGGCGCTATCCAGTCAGGATCAGGAAGCCTCCTCAAAGACTGAACTTATAAATGATTATTTCAGTTGATGTATATAGTACAGAGAAAATTGTAATTGTAATTAGTTATTATTTAGTTGTTAAATGAATGTTATGTACTGTTTATCTAAAAGGAGAGGAATTGTTTTGTATGTACCTTTAAGAGAAGAACTGATTCTATACTGCAGTACCGGCAGTGACCACCCCTGTATATAAAGCCATAGCAGGCTTCTGTATTTCAGTCTTAAGTTACCCTCTGTTCAGTTGCAAGCACGAGCAGAGGGAGCAGCCAGACTTTGGAGAGTGGATTAAAGTGGTGGTCCCCTGACCAGGAAGAGGAGGAGAACGTTGGACCACCACCACCAACTCCACCATCATTACATCAACTGAGGTGCCTGGAGAGAGAGGACAGAGGAGGAGAAGGAGAAAGGAGGCCTACATCAACATCAACCAGGGGAGAGGCCTTTCTATCACTGCCTCCCCAAATTGGCCTCCACTTCAGGAGAGGGAGAGAGGGGAGAGAAACCAACTGCTTGAAAGGAGGGAAGAAAACTTCATCCGGAACATCTACAGGTGGGTGTTATTTGGGGCACTCTCCCAAGACTTTGTATTTTAGGTGGGGGGAGAAAAGAAGAAGCAAGGCCGGATCATCAAGGGGTGTAGTGTGTGTGTGTGTGTGCTCTTGTTAAAAGCTAGGCCACACACACCACTAATTAGCATCCCTTCTATTGCCTGCCCTGGGAGAGCTTGGAGCTGCCCAAGGTGAAGTCCTTAATTTAATTTAATTACATCGTTAAGACCTGTTGCAGGACTAAGCCTGGGCTTCTCCAGCTTTTCCAGGTGAAGACGTCTTCTCCCCCTGCCAGAAGACCACCATCACCAAAGACTTTTTCCATCGGAGAGTGCAACCCTGCCAACACCCACCCACCATCCTGAGTGGCAACACTGCCCTTTGCGGCCTCCCTCCTTCCCCCCACCCAACCTCTCTCTCTCTCTTTGTCTCTCTCTGCCTGTCTTTCTAAGGCACCTTAGTTTCATCTATTTTATTAATTGCCAATTGAGCAGAGGGGAGAGGCCACTCTCCCAATTTAAATCAATAAGGAGAGAGGTGTGTCCTCATTTTAATCAGCTCCCTCTGCTCAATAGAGGACAAAAAAAATATATATACACCGAGGCCATTAACACCTTCAGGCCTGTGACTTGGGGTGAGTGTAGCCCTTAAAAAAAGCACCCCAGAATGGCGACTGCGTCTTCGCCGGTGGCGGGGCCAGCCGGGACCTATGCGAGAGTGGTAGCCACGGCCACAGCTGCTCCCGCTGTTCCTGCTGCCCCGTCACCTTTTCGATTAATAACAAAAAAGCTTGGGGTGAAGAGCTACACTCACCCCACTATGACCATCGAGGCCTGCGTCAAGGCCATGGCTGGGGTTGTCGGCCCCTCAGCCATCGTCGCGGCCTCGAAAATGTATGGGAAGGCTGTGTTCTTCCTGGGGTCGGAGCGGGCGGTGTCCCTGGCTGTCGCCAAGGGGCTCACCGTGGGCGGGACCTTCCTGCCGGTGGATCCTCTCGAGGCCACCGCGCAGAGGATCATTATTTCCAACGTCCCGCCCTATGTTCCTGGTGAGCTCCTCCTTCCCCATTTGCGACAACTTGGGGAGGTGAGGTCGGGGATCACGCCCATCCCGCTCGGCTTCCGGGAGGCCAGCCTTCGCCACGTCTTCTCCTTCCGGCGCCAGCTGTTTATCCAGCTGGCGCGGGAGGAGGACACTGAAGGGGCGTTCGTCGTCCTCCACGAGGGGACCGCCTACCGCGCCTTTTGGACGTCGGACGGTGTGAGGTGCCATGCCTGCAGGGAGGTGGGGCACATCAGGAGGAACTGCCCTGCCTCCAAGGCCGCCGGATCATCTCGTGCGGCCGAGGCTGGCGCCGCCGCCGCCGCCCTTCCCCCCGGATCTGCCCACGCGTCAAGTACGTCTGATGCGCGGTTGACGTCGGGGGCCGATGCCACCAAGGCCTCCGGCGGGGGGGAGGGAGCGTGTCCGGCCGGAAAGAAGGCGCGGGGAAAAAAGAAGCACCTTAGGGCAGGTCCCCCCGTGGATGGTGAGCCCTTGCCCCTTGAGCCCCTTACACCCGCGCTCCTCGCGGAGTTGATCAGGGCAGATGTGAGCGGGAGGGGCCCCATGCCCGAGCCTGTGGCCGCAACCGCCGCAGCGGTAATGCCAATACCTGCGGCCGGGCTCGGGCCCGAGGAACCCGACAAACCTGCTCCGCCGGAGGGAGTCGAGGAGGAGGCCTTTGCAGACATGGAGGTCTCCCTCGCTCCCTCCGTGCTAAAAAGAAGGCGCGACCCCCTGGATGAGGAGGAGGACCGGGAGGAGGAAGGTCCCTCCGAGCAGGGGGAGTCGTCGCCCGCCGCGGGTACTGCGCCCCCCCGCCCCCCCAGCGCTGTCGTCATCACCAGCGATCGGCAGGGGTCGCCTGTCCCTCGGGAGGCTGAGGCAGATGTGTCTGTCCAGCACGTGCCGCCCGGGGATGGGGATGAGACCCTGCCCGTGGGGGGGGTTGCGGAACAACCCGCGGCAGTAATTGAAGTTGACCTTTTATCGGTGTCGTTACCCCTCGCCGGGTCGGGCAGCCTGGAGGCTGGGTCGGGCGAGCTCGAGGATAATGAGCTCGCCCAATGCGACCCGGACGTCTCCCAGGGGATGCTCGTCCTGGTAGAGCTTTTAATTCAAAACCCCCCGTCCGCTGGGTCGGAGGTTGGTGGCGGGGAGGAGGATGGCCCCCTGGCTGCGTCTCTGGTGCCGGACGTACTGGAGGAGCTGGAAATTGTTCTCTCCCCGGTTTCTCCGGTCGTTCCGGCGTCTGAGGCGGAGGGGAGCTCTGAACCGCTGCCGTCTTCTGGCCCGGCACCCCTAGAGGAGCCCAGGGAGAAATCCTCTGCCGCCGATCCTGGGGGTGGGATCCGGGCGGAGGCGGGGCTGGCTGGCGCGGCCGAGTCGTTCGCTTCGCACTGCGCGGCGGACGGGTCGGCCGCTGGTGACGACCCCCTGGAGGAGGATGGGGACTCGGTGATGGGCACGGAGGACGATTCGGACTCCAGCGCCGACGTGGCGATGGATGACCTCGTGCCCCTTGCCGAGTCTCCCCTCATTTCCGTAAGGGAACTCCGGGATTTTATGGCCACGTGCCTGGGTCAGCGCAATAAGGTCCGGCTGGCCCTCGACAGGTGGTCGGAGCTGGCGCTGCTCATCGATTCCGTCCGCGCCGCCGTTAAGATCTTGGGCGCGGACGAGGGTGTGAACCCGCTCGAGCTGCGTCGGCTCACAACGTTTCTCACTGGGCTGCTGAGGAAGTGGCGGCGGACCAGCGGCTGCGCTTCCTCGCCCCGTTAGGTGTAGGTAGAGGTTGCACTATGCTTCTGACATGAAGATAACCATAGCCAGCCTCAACATCAACGGCAGCAGGGAGGCGCGCCGCAGATTCAATAACTTCTCGGTCCTTCGGGACGGGAAGTATGCGGTGTGCTTCCTGCAAGAAACCCACACCGTTCCGGGAGACGAAGCCACGTGGCTCCTGGAGTGGCAAGGAGGGGTCAGCATGAGTCACCTCTCCAACAATTCCAGCGGGGTGGCTATCTTGCTGGCCCCGCATTTTCAGCCGGAGATCTTGGGGGTCAAGGAGCACGTGCCGGGCCGCTTGCTCCAGGTCACTGTTCGCCTGGGGGGCGTGCCGCTCCATCTAGTGAACGTGTACGCCCCTCAGACCAGTGCGCAGCAAGTGCGCTTCTTCGAAGAAGTGTCCGCTCTCTTGGGCTCCATCGACGTGGGCGAGTGCGTCATCCTCGGGGGGGATTTTAACTGCACCCTCGAGGCGAGGGACCGTTCGGGTCCCCCGCGAAGCCCGGCGGCGATGGAGAAGTTGAGGGACCTGGTTGGGTCCTTCGACTTGGTGGACGTCTGGCGAAATCTCCACCCCGACTCCAGCGCCTTCACTAGCGTGAGGTCTGGGGGAGGAAGGTCCAGAATCGACCGCCTCTACATTTCCCAGGCGTTCGTCTCCTGCGTTCCGGCAGCCTCCATGCGGCCGGTGCCGTGCACGGACCACCACCTGGTGTGGGCGGAGCTCGCTCCGCTGCGCGTACGGGGGGGGTCCGTGTACTGGCATTTTAACAACTTGCTGCTGGAGGACGCACGGTTCCGGGATTCGTTTCGTCGATTCTGGGCCGACTGGAGAAGGAAGCAGGGGGGCTTCCCCTCCTTGAGGCTATGGTGGGATGTGGGCAAGGCTCACATCCGTCTCTTCTGTCAGGAGTACGCGAAGGGGTCGACCAAGAGGCGGGAGGCCCGGGTCGGGCGGTTGGAGAAGGAGGTGCTCGACCTGGAGTCCCGTCTCGGTCAGGTCGTCGAGGACCCGGCCCTGCGGAAGGTGTACGAAGAGAAGAAGGGCGCGCTGAAGGACCTGCAGCTCGTCGGGTCCCGAGGCGCGTACGTGAGGTCGCGGATCCAGCTCCTGCGGGACCTGGACCGCGGCTCCCCCTTCTTCTACTCGCTGGAAAAAAGACGGGGGGTCCGTAAGCAGCTCTTGGGGCTGCTGGCCGACGACGGATCTCTGGTCTCGGATCCGGAGGGAATCCGCGCGGAGACCCGCGCCTATTACGGGGCTCTGTTCTCTCCGGATCCGTCCAGCGAGGATGCGCGCAGAGTTTTGTGGGAGGACCTGCCGAAGGTTGGCCCGGAGGGCGCCGAAAAATTGGACGCTCCGCTAAGTCTGGCGGAGCTGACCGGCGCCCTCCGCCAGCTCTCTAGGGGAAAGTCCCCGGGGCTGGACGGGCTGACCGTGGAGTTCCACAGGGCGTTCTGGGACGTCTTGGGGGGCGACTACGCGCGGGTCCTGGGGGAAAGTTTGGCGACCGGGGAGATGCCCCTCTCTTGGCGCAGGGCGGTCATTGTCCTGCTGCCTAAGAAGGGCGATCTCCGCCTCCTTAAGAACTGGCGCCCGGTCTCCCTCCTCAGCACGGACTATAAAATCTTTGCCAGGGCCATGTCTGCTCGCCTTGGCACCGTGCTGGCCCACATGATCCACCCCGACCAGTCCTACACGGTCCCGGGCCGGACCATCCACGATAACATCCATCTGGTCCGGGACCTGGTCCACCACTCCCAGAGGGCTGGTCTGTCGGTCGCCTTCCTTTCCCTGGATCAGGAGAAGGCGTTCGACAGGGTGGATCACGAGTATCTCTTCGGGACTCTGCGCGCATTCGGGTTCGGGACGCATTTCGTCGCCCGGATCCGACTTCTGTACGCCGCCGCGGAGTGTCTGATTAAAGTTAACGGGTCCTTGACGGCGCCCCTTCGCTTCGGGAGGGGGGTGCGTCAGGGATGCCCCATGTCCGGTCAGTTATATGCCATTTGCGTGGAGCCTTTCCTGCGCCTCTTGCGGAAGAGGTTGACGGGACTGGCTCTGCAAGGGCCGGGCGTGGAGGTGGTCCTCTCGGCTTACGCCGATGACGTGCTCCTCACGGTCACGGATCCCGCTGACTTGCGGAGGATGCGGGAATGCCAGCAGATTTACTCGGACGCATCCTCCGCCCAGATCAACTGGGAGAAATGTTCCGGACTCCTGGTGGGTCAGTGGCGGGTGGACTCCCTGCCGGAGGAGTTCAGGCCTTTCGCCTGGAGCACCACGCACCTCCTCTATTTGGGAGTCTACCTTAGCCCTGCCGAGGACGCTTGGCCGGCGAACTGGCAAGAGCTGGAGGCCAAAGTCACCGCTCGCCTAGGACGCTGGACAGGACTGCTCCGAGTGTTGTCCTACAGGGGTCGAGCGCTGGTCATAAACCAGCTGGTGGCCGCCATGTTGTGGTACCGGTTGGTCACTTTGATCCCTCCCCCTGCGTTTGTCGCCAAGATTCAGAAGAAGCTCATCGACTTCTTCTGGGACAAAAGGAAGCACTGGGTCTCTGCCGCGGTTCTGTGTCTCCCGCTTAGGGAGGGCGGTCAGGCGCTGGTGTGCCTTCGCACCCAGGCTGCGACTTTCCGTCTTCAGACGCTGCAGAGATACCTGTACGTCGAGAATCCTCCGAGATGGTGTGCGCTGGCGACGTTTTTCTTCCGTCAGCTGCATGGCCTCAATTACGACACGCAGCTCCTGTTTGCGAAAGTGGGCAGCAGGCGTGCCGGCCTGCGGGAGCTGCCTGTCTTCTACCAGGAACTACTATGGGTTTGGAACTACGTCGCTTCCAGGCGGAGCTCTCCCCCGTCAGGAGCGGCGGCTCTCCTTCGGGAGCCGCTGCTCAGGAATCCGCACCTCCACGAACACGGGTTCGGGCGGCTGGCGGAGGGTAGGGCTGTGGCTGGCAAGGTGACCAGAGTCGGGGACCTGCTCGATGGCGGAGGAGCGGGCTGGATGGCGCCGGAGGAGCTGGCGCGGCGCCTGTCCTGGGCCAACGTCCAGCTCGCGGTCGAAACCATCGAATCGGTAAAAGCGGCACTGGGCCCCGACTCCACTAGGTGTATCGAGGCGGCTCAAGCACGTGGGGCGATCCCGTCCGAGCTTACCCCCGTTCGGACGGAATTCCTCATCGGCGCCCGGCCCCGAAACTCCCCTCGGGAACCGGCGCCTCACAACTTGAGCCGTCTCGAGGAAATACCCTCCGTGCCTTTTCATTCCGCGCGGAGGGGTTTCCTGTACGGGCTGCTCCTGCACACTCTCCACTTTGCCATCTTCGTCTACCGTCCGGACACGCCTTGGCGTGGCGTTTTGCCGACCGGCGGTAGCGGAGGTCCCCAATGGAGGGCTCTCTATGCGGGAGTCCTCCCTTGTTCCATCGGGGACTTGGCCTGGAGGGTGTTGCACGGAGCGGTCCCGTGCAATAAAGTTTTAAGTAGGTTCACGGACTCCCAGGCCGCCTGCATTTTTTGCGGCCTGGAGGAGTCCGTGTTTCACGTTTATATGGATTGTGAGAGGTTGCAGCCCCTCTTTCACTACTTGAAGGGGCTGCTCCTCGATTTTTGGTTGCACTTCAGTCCCACGCTCTTGATCTACGGTCACCCGGTGCGGAGGGGAGCGGACAGGTTGGAGGACCTCCTTGTGGGCCTGCTCCTGGGCCTGGCTAAAAGAGCCATCAATTGGTCCAGGCAGCGGGCGGTCGAGGGGGTCGTCCAGCCGGATTGCCTGCATCTCTTCCGCGGCCATGTTCGCGCCCGGGTGGCCCTGGAGATGGAGCACGCGGTGTCCGCCGGTGCGCTTGAGTATTTCCGCGACCGGTGGGCGCCGCGGGGACTGGAGTGCTTCATCAACACGGAAAACCAAATTTTAATTTGATTTGTTAAGCTTTAGTTGAACTTTTGTTTATTTACAGTCGAATTGGTTTTTTTTTTGGGTCCAAATAAAAGAGTACCCTCTGTTCAGTAAATACCTGTTATTATTGTTCTCCTGCAGTCCGTGTATTATTTATACTCGGACACTACAGGATTGGCTACTTGTTATACACCCCATCCGATATTCCTTTCCATTTCATTTCCCGAAAGCTGCTGCCACGCCGGGATCAGCCTCCTCATGTTCTCCAGGACTTACTTTCAAGCTCCCGGTGAGGCAAGCGGCCGGACATCGATATTTATAAAATGTTCGAGCTGCCTGTGGAGACATGCTAAGTGCACCACACTCACTGACACACTTCCCTTTCTCTCGCAGGCCAATATGCACATAACCGGCGCCATCAGTAGCTAAAAGGCGGGGGGCAGGCACAGCTGCAGAACTTAACCCAGCTGGAGAAAACAGTGCTGGATATCATTGGCGGGGCCGTCACTGAGGCTATGGTAATCAGCGAGGCTGAAACCATTGATGATGATGGTATGCTCATACATAATCCTCCTTCTCACGTCCAACTTCCCTCACATCTCACAATGTCTTCTCACTTAGAAGTTGCTGATGGTGTATGCATGCGCATCTTGCTTTCTCCCCTCCCCTCACTACAACCTACCCCGTGCCTTTCTCCTTTCAGATACCCAAGAACCCCAACCAGCCCAACCTGTACAGGAATAAGAGGAGAGTGAGAGAAGGGACACCGTCACTCGCAGGCACCAGCTCAGAAAATGGCCTGCACGAACTTTAGAGGGTAGTATACAGGCGGGATCTGCAAGTGGTGAGTCAGCGAGCACAAGTGGCCTGCAGCCAGGACAGGGGCAAAAGGTAGCACAGGTGCCAGCTCCCTCGAGGACAAGGTTGCACATGAGTTCTGCTGCAGAGGAGTCAGATAATGACCTCGATGGGGCAGCCTTCAGAAGAAGGGTGATGGGCATGAACACAAAAATGCTTGATGCATTGGCAGGCCTGCAAGAAAGGCTGTTGTCCATGTCAAAGAGCATGGAGGAGCACTTGTGGACCCTTCCATGATGCTTGGTGTGAGTGCTGCAGTGGAAGCTCAGGCTTCTGTCATGCTGGCTCAGCTTGCTGCCACACAAGCTCAGACTACTCTCATGGTGAACATTTATCAAGAGCTTTTTTAGTGCCTACTATAATGGATTTCCAGAGACCAGTGGGGCGATTTTCTGACATCGGAGGAGGCGGGTTTGGAGGCGGGAAAGGCGGGAAAATCAGAATCGAAGAGGTCGGGTTTGGAACCCGTCTCCAACCCGCCTTCGTGGGATTTTGCCGATGTCGGTTTTGGAGGTTGGGAAACGCTCCCACTTCTAGCTGGCCATTGCGCTATTAAAGATCCTTAAATGCTCGTTAAGGGCCTCTCTAAGCCTATTTTGAGAGGCCCTCGTGACTTTTCCAGCTTTTCAGCGTGATCCACGCACCTCCTAAACCACGCCAGGTAAACCTGGCGGGTTGACTCGTGGGTGGCCTCCTCACCTGCTGCAGGTCTAACAAGGCATTGTTTATTGCAGCAAGGAATACTTGCAGGTAACAGACCTTGGCTTTAAAAGGTACTGAGTACTGTCGGAGGTGCTGCAGCTTGACTCCATCAACAGTCTCCATCAACAGTGGGACCCCCTTGGAAGAGCCTCTCCCCGCTTGCAATGAGCGCTTTCCCAAAGGAGGCATCTACAAGCAGCATGGGAACCATTCGTTTTCTTTCT
The DNA here is from genome assembly GCF_052327205.1 of Somniosus microcephalus. Lineage (NCBI taxonomy): Eukaryota > Metazoa > Chordata > Chondrichthyes > Squaliformes > Somniosidae > Somniosus > Somniosus microcephalus. Next base: position 104,067,791 of record NC_140993.1, on the reverse strand, counting down.
GCAAGGACCTCAGATGAGGATGAGGAAGAGGAGGAGGAGGATCTGGAGGAGGAGGAGGAGGTCAGAGTGCCGGTGTATCGACCAGCGGCCGCGGCAGCACGCGAGCACATGGCTGCCCGGGATGCAAGAGATGAACTTATCATGGCCAGATTTGCATAGGTTGCCCAAGTTGGCACATGTCCTTGGCTTCATCCTAGGACATCATTGACAATGGACATGATTCTCTGGCCTCTTTCAGTCAGGCCACCAACCTGACAATGCAAGTGTGGCGGTGCCTGCAATGTGGAGCTGCCTAAGGTGAAAGAACAGATGGCATAACGACAACATTTTGGCTTCAAATCATTTGAATGCTTTCCAACAGGGATGGTATTTCATCAATACACAGAAACAGCCTCCCAATCTGCACACAGACCCGGAGGTTATATCCCTTGCACTTCCATGCTAGCTGCCACCCCCTCAAACAACATTTGCAGCGCCTCATCCGAGAGCCTTGGGGAGGCCCTTGCCTTGGAATTGGACATAGTGGTTTCTCAAAAGATGTTGGAGGTGGTGCTGGAGATGCAGAAATGCTGTGGAATGAGCCAAGGGAGCAAGAAGTCATAAAATCAGACTGGAAAAGTGCTGTCAACAGAGGTGCGTTTCAGTCCCAAAACAGTAATTGAACAAGGGCATCCCACACCTCTGAAAACAAGTGGCCAATCATGGGAAAATTGCAAATTTTTGAAACCTATCAGTGGAGGCGAGTTTCAAACCCACCCAAACTGAAACCGACCTCCATCTCGCCTCCAGTGGGAAAATCGCCTCCCTGGGGGGAGAAATTCGGTAAGGGGGCGGTAACCTTTGAAAGCTGGGAAACTTAGCGCCAGGCACTAATGATTTCCAGCTTTTTCTAAATTCGGTGTTAGCGCTCCAGGAAGGCAGTGGAGTGCTAAATCAAGTGCTCCACTTCATTCCCGGAGCGCTAAAGGACGCAGGCGGGGTGGTAGTGGTGCAGCGCTGCACAATGTCCCGTGCAGTGCTGCTGCGATCCGAGGCTCCTTCCCTCCCTTAAAGGGAAGGGCCATCGTTGCAGGCTTTGCATTGGGACCGGTTAGCTGGTCCCCGATGGCAGCCGCGATCTTGCCCAATCAGCCCCATGCACTTCAGCAGAGTGCTGAGCTGATTGATCACGGCGCAGGAGAATTGAAAAAAATTGAAATAAAGCATTTTAGAAATTTTCCTACTTACCTTGGCAACCTCCCCTTTAACTTCTGCCCCTGAAGCGCCTGGCCTCCCGAAAAACGCCTCCCGCAGCTGTCGGTGTTTTCGCCCGGCGATGCAGAAAGGGGTGGAACCGAAGTTCGGGTCAGGGGCGTTACTGGGGTGATGGGCACAGCAATGACTTCACGATTTCCAAGCGCAGGAGATCGTTGCGCAAAGTGTTACTGCTGCCACAAACCTCCCGGCCAAGTTAGCGGGAGTCGTTCATCTCACCACACCCGGGCAGTAAGTTGTTAGTGCCCCGTTATCGTCCCTCCAGAGGTGATAATGGGAGGCGCTAAGGAGGCCGATTTCCAGCCCTTTAAAGTCTTTTTTAAAATTTTGATTACATTTTTGCTGGATTGAATTTTTTATTAAAACTTTTATTACTATTTTAAACTATTAAAGCTCAGACTTGGTTATGTTACTGGACTAGTAATCCAATGGCCACCTTTTGAAAGAAGTGGCTATTGGAATAGTGGATGTATTGGTTGTCATCTTCCAAAATTCTATAGATTCTAGAATAGTTCCTGCAGATTAGAGGATAGCCATTGTAACCCCGCTATTTAAGAAAGGAGGGAGAGAGAAAACGGGGAACTACAGACCTGTTAGCCTCACATCAGTAGTTGGTAAAATGCTGGAATCTATTATAAAGGATGCAATAACTGGGCACTTAGAAACTAATAGTAAGATTGGGCAGAGTCAACATGGATTTATGAAAGGGAAATCCTGTTTGACAAACCTATTGGAGTTCTTTGAGGATGTAACTAGTGGAGTGGACAAAGGGGAACCGGTAGATGTGGTGTATCTGGATTTTCAGAAGGCCTTCAATAAGGTCCCACACAAGAGGGTGGTGAACAAAATTAGGGCACATGGAATTGGGGGTAATATACCAGCATGGATTGAGAATTGGTTAACAGACAGAAAACAAAGAGTAGGGACATAGGGGTCTTTTTCAGGATGGCAGGCTGTGACTAGTGGGGTACCGCAAGGATCGGTATTTGGGCCCCAGCTATTCACAATCTATATCAATGATTTGGATGAGGGGACTAAATGTAACATTTTCAAATTTGCTGATGATACAAAGCTAGGTGGCAGTGTCAGTTGCAAAGAGGATGTGAAGAGGCTTCACGGGGATCTCGACAGGCTCAGTGAGTAGGCGAGAACATGGCAGATGGAATATAATGTGGATAAATGTGAAGTTATCCACTTTGGTAGAAAAAACAGAAAGGCAGAGTATTTCCTAAATGGTGAAAGATTGGGGAATGCAGATGCTCAAAGGGACCTGGGTGCCCTTGTACATGAGTCACTGAAAGTGAATGTGCAGGTGCAGCAAGCCATTAGGAAGGCAAATGCTGGCCTTCATTATAAGAGGATTTGAGTACAGGAGTAAAGAAGTCTTACTCCAATTATATAGGGCCTTGGTGAGACCACACCTGGAGTACTGTGTACAATTTTGGTCTCCTTACCTAAGGAAGGATATACTTGCCATAGAGGGAGTGCAATGAAGGTTCACGAGATTGATTCCTGGGATGGCGGGACTGTCATATGAGAAGAGGTTGAGTAAACTAGGCCTGTATTCTTTTGAATTCAGAAGAATGAGAGGAGATCTCATTGAAGCATACAAAATTATTACAGGGCTTGATAGGATGGATGCTGCGAGAATGTTTCCCTTAGCTGGGGAGTCTAGAACCAGGGGCCACTGCCTCAAGATAAAGGGTAGGCCATTCAGGACTGAGATGAGAAGACATTTCTTCACACAGAGGATGGTGAATCTTTGGAATTCTCTACCCCAGAGGGCTGTGGAGGCTCAGTCATTGGGTATATTCAAAACAGAAGTCGATAGATTTCTGACTAGTAAGGGCATCAAGGGATATGGCGATAGGGCCGATGAATGGAGTTGAGGCAGAAAATCAGCCATTATCTCATTGAATGGCGGAGCAGGCTCGAAGAGCTGAATGGCCTACTCCTGCTCCTATTTCTTATGTTCTTATGTTCTTATGACTAGTAATGCAGAGACATGAGTTCAAATCCCACCATGGCAGCTGTGAAATTTAAATTCAGTTAATTAAATAAATCTGGTGTAAAAAGCTAGTATCAGTAATGGTTACCATGAAACTACCGGATTGCTGTAAAAACCCATCTGGTTCATTAATATCCTTTTGTGAAGGAAAGCTGTCGCCCTTACCCGGTCTGGCCTACATTTGACTGCAGACCCACAGCAATGTGGTTGACTCTTAACTGCCCTCTGAAATGGCCTAACAAGCCAGAGAGTTGTAATAAACTGCTATGAAAAACAGTAATAAGTGTAAAACTGGACAGATCACCCAGCATTGATCGAGACACCTGATTCAGACACAACAAAGGCACACCCAGCCCAGTTGACCCTGCAAAGTCCTCCTCACTAACATTTGGGGTCTTGTGCCAGAATTGGGAGAGCTGTACCACAGACTAGTCAAGCAACAGCCTGACATAGACATACTCACATAATCATAAATTTTAGCCAGTGCCCCAGATTCCTCCATCACCATCCCTGGGTACGTCCTGTCCCACCGGTGGTGGCACAGTTGTATACAGTCAGGTGGGGATGACCCTGGGAGTCCTCAACATTCACTTCAGACCCCATGAAGTCTCCTGGTATCAGGTCAAATATGGGCAAGGAAACCTCCTGCTGATTACCACCTACCGCTCACCCTCAGCAGTACTTCTCCATGTTGAACACTGTAAAGTCCGCGCCTCAATAATACTCGGACTTCGGGAGAACAATTAAACAGGTATTTTACTGAACAGAGGGTAACGTCAGACTGAAGTACAGAAGCCTGCTAGGGCCTTTTATACAGGGGTGGTCACTGCCGGTACTGCAGTATAAAATCAGTTCTTCTCTAAAAGGTACATACACAACAAACACCACTTGGAGGTCACACTGAGGGTAGCAAGGGCACAGAATCTAATCTGGGTGGGGGACATCAATGTCCATCATCAAGAGTGGCTTGGTAGCACCAGTATTGAGCGAGCTGGCCAAGTCCTGAAGGACATGGCTGCCAGTCTGGGCCTGCGACAGGTGGTGAGAGAACCAAACTGACATAAAAACCTATGTGAACTTGTCCTCACCAATCTACCTGTTGCAGATGCATCTGCCCATGACATTATTGGTAGCAGTGACCACCGCACAGTCCTTATGGAGACTAAGTCCTGAAGACACCCTCTATCGTGCTGTGTGGCACTAACACCGTGCTGTGTGGCACTACCACCGTGCTCAATGGGATAGATTCAGAACAGATCTAGCAGCTCAGAACTGGGCATCCGTGATGCGCTGTGGGCCATTAGTAGCAGCAGAATTGTATTCCACCACAATCTGTAAATGCATGGCACGGCATATCCTTCATGCTACCATTACCATCAAGCCCATGGACCAACCCTGGTTCAATGAGGAGTGTAGAAGGGCATGCCAGGAGCAGCACCAGGCGTATCTAAAAATGAGGTGCCAAACTGGTGAAGCTACAACACAGGATTACGTACATGCTAAACAGCAGAGCAGCATACTATAGATAGATCGAAATCATCCCTCAACCAATGGATCAGATCAAAGCACTGCAGTACTGCCACATCCAATCATAAATGGTGGTGGACAATTAAACAACTGGAATTTTTTGAGGACGTAACTGGTAAAATAGATAAGGGAGAACCAGTGGATGTGGTGTATTTTGACTTTCAGAAGGCTTTCGATAAGCTCCCGCATAAGAGATTAGCGTGTAAAGTTAAAGCATGTGGGATTGGGGGTAAGGTACTGACTTGGATAGAGAACTGATTAGCAGACAGGAAACAAAGAGTTGGAATAAACGGGTCTTTTTCCGAGTGGCAGGCAGTGACTAGTGGGGTACCGCAGGGATCGATGCTAGGACCCCAGCTATTCACAGTATATATTAATGATCTAGACGAGGGGATTAGATGTAATATCTCCAAGTTTGCAGACGACACAAAGCTGGGTGCGTGTGTGTAAGATTCGAAATTTTCAGCAATAATCACGCAAGAAAACAGGATAAAATAAGACAGTTTATTGACCAAAGTAAGCTTGCACAGAAAAACCTTTGATAAAAGGGCATACAAAATGGCCACCGGGCCTCGTGATCAGTTTCTGGACCATTTGATTTCTGTTACTGCAAGCCAGACAGGCTTGTGGATTGAAGACAGTAAGCCCGCGAAAGCCAGTATTGGGAAACCGAAACTCAGGGAAACAGCATACATATTCAATGGATTCTAAGTACAAGACAGTTTCAGGCAAACAGGATGGGGCCCATCAAGATATGGGCGGACAATGAATGAACACTTAAACCCATTTAATGTACAAAGGAAAAACCGTTCAACAGCCATCAAGGGAAATCTCCAGACCGATCAATATGCGAACCGAGTTACGGTGACAAAGTAAAAGACATTGAAAGACATTATCGGCCAGGAAGGCCAGCTAAGTTATCACCGGCTCCCATTACAAGACAAAGCACCCCTGCAGAGATTTCTGCCCGCCAAAATATTACAATGACTGGGCTATGAACTGGCGGGAGATAAGGCTGGCCCAAAAAGGGTATAAATATGGATTTTGAAAAGTCCATCAGCGCCTCTTCTACCTCGGTAGCTTCGGAATTCGATCAGGACGTTTCGGACGGACATTTCGGAAAGGACAACGTGGCCGGTGTTCAGCCAGACAAGGCTCGGCCGCGACGAGAAAACGACGAGGGTGGCCCGGGTACTGTTGTCTGGAGATCATCGACGACCCAGGCCGAAGAAGAAGACACCCTCAGGAAAACCGACGATCCAGGCCGGAGAGAAAGGACATTCCGGGCCTAGCACTTCCGTGCCTCAACATCCCATTGACGTGTTGTTCTGTTCCATGAACCCAAATCCACAACAGACTTAGTGGATTTCAGCCATGACGAGCGCTCACCGAGGCTGTGTCCACTGCCTCATCGCCTGAGAGAGAGAGAAAAACAAGCTGCGCCAGAAGTTTCCAAATCCACGTGATGACGGAAAGCTGTGCCAGAAAGGCTGCGAACCCCTCCTTTTTGCGATTCTGATAGTGGTGAGCATGATCCCGAGTTCCTCAAGTCAAAACTTAGTTTAGGTATTAGGGGAGGGAGTAAGGTTAAATCGTAATGTGTTTCCCCTTTTACGACGTGCCGTGTGTTCCCCATTTCCATAGAGTCAAGTTCATAAATTTGTGCATGATTGTAGTTACTTTAATCTGTGCCTATGACATGTATTTTGTAATGCTTCAAACTGTTTAAAAATAAAAGCATCCATTTCGTGCTATTCAACCTGGTCTATTGAGTCCTTTCTCTGCACTACAGTTCTCTGCATCTAAGTCCAAGGTCCAGAACCGTAGGGGAGAGTGGGTCGAACCACTCAAGGGTAATTATTGCACAAAGCCTGGCAGGAGACCAGAACGAGCAAGAGAAACCCCCTACAGAAATGGCGACCGTGGCAGGACCTTGGCAGCAGGAAAGTCGTGTGTTAGATCAAGGTCTGAATAAACGAAATGTGATGGATGAAAGAATAGCGGATTATGTTTTTGGAAAGGTAAACCTCACAAAACAATGGATATCTGACCTATTAAGGGATAGGCGCCCGCTAGACGCAGCCATCAAGTGGACAGAGGGTAAAGAGCATAAGAAATCTGTAGAAAAGGCGGTCTGGCTGATGTGCTACAAGAAGCAAGTCCAGCTTTTGGACCAAGTCGTTGTAGCACAGACAGCCCAGATCAAAGGGTTGCTTACAGAAGTAGAGGAAAAGGTTGCGGGAGGTCAAAAACTGATTGAATCGCTTAACGCGCTGAATCAGGAACGCCAATCCACAACTCACCGCCACGAAACCCGGGTAGAGTATTTAAAATGTCAGGTCATTGAAGCCAAGGCCTGTGAAGGTAGAATGAGAGAAAGGTGTTTCCGTCTAGCTAAGCAAATAGAGACCCAAGAGGAAAAACTTCTGGGAGCCAGGGCATCATATAAGATGGCCATGGAGGATAGATCTGAGAGCACCGACCACAGCGCTTGCCGCCGGGAGCAAGAGGACCTGAGAACGGCCCTAGCCAAGGCAAACGGGTTGGTGTGTCTCATAAACCCACCAGCGAGCCAGCTATTGGTAGCCAAGGAATCCAAAAGACCGATTGCACAAGAGATAGTTCAGGAACCAACCCCCGAACCCTCTGCGCCTCCTGCTTATGATTAGTCTTGGACTCCGGGAAAGGAAACGGAGACGGTAGATGAAGAGATTCTTGAGGAAGAGCCACCCCAGGTAGCAGAGTCAGGACCGGCACCGATGTGTCCCACGCGGCACCGAAGGCTCGGTCCAGGCGCCAATGATGGCGAGGACGGACCCCTTGTGAACCAGATCATAATGCCCCACAGCGCACAACAGCTGAGGGCAATGATAAGTCACATCCCAAAACTCTCTGAGTCAGGAGATCCCTCCGTCCATTTTAGGGACGTGGAGCAGACCGCAGCCGTTAATGACTGCGACGGGATTGAACAGTCTAAGATGCTGCTGTTCTCCCTGGACAGCTCGCTCCTCCAGTGTCTCCCTGACGAGACCAAGAGAGGGCACAGGGAATATGGGTTGTTACGGGACGAGATCCTGGAGATTATAGGAGAGGGTGACGGAACTCCGTTCCTCCGTTTAGAAAGACAGTGCAGCTAGAAGGAGAACCCCCATGGGTTTTCGCCGGAAGGTTGTGGCCCGTGTACCGGCGCAGCTGCCCGGGAGGACCGGACCGGAACGCGCTAAATGATGAACAAAGGGCTCGTTGGCTCCGGTGCCTGGTAGCAGGTTGCTTGCCAATAGTGAGGGAGCAGGCCGAAGCATGGTTTGACCCCACTAACGCCCGCTCCACGGAAGACGTAGTGCTCGATCAGCTCACGATCAGTTACAGGAACAACAAGGGTAGGAAAATGCCTGCTTTAAAAGGAAAGGTACATGAGGCAAGGCCCGCAGCTTCTGCTAAAAAGGAATGGCATCAGGAGGGGAATCGCCCTCCCCAAGCCAAAAGCAGTTGTTACGGGTGTGGGAAGGAGGGTCAATGGCGCAAGGACTGTAGAAATCCATGGAAGGATAATAGAGGGAGATTCCCCGCAGCCCAAGCCCAAGCCCAAGCCCAGACAGTTGCCCCAGCAGCAGCCCAAAACCCAACCGTAGCCGCTGCCCCAGCAACAGGAGGTGGTGCGGTTGTGGATCCCGCTACGATTGAGTCAATTTTAGAGACTATGCGGTCTCTGATGACCTCGCAGGGGAAGGTAGCAGTCGCCAACAGCCCTATCGCTCACGAGACCCCAACCGAAGCACCTAAATGACTGACGCCTGCGCAGCCCGTCTACTTGTGTCCACTCCGCTATGACGCCTGGAGAAGACCTGTGGTGGAAATGGAGGTGGAAAGGGAAAAGGGTAGTTACCTGTTGGAAACGGGAGCTTCGTGCACCGTGATCCACACAGCTAGACCTTTTGCCTCACCTCTGTCCACCCAGGCTCCATTCTCAGTAGCGGGTTTCACAGGCAGAGAACAGGCTGGCGCGTACTCCATCCCGCTCTCCATTCATTTGGGAGCATTCCGCACCACATGGACGTGTATCCTATTGAAGTGGAGTGAGGGGGGTGGAAAAGGCATCCTCGGGGCTGATTTCTTGGTGGAACACGGGATCCTCGTGGACCTGAGAAATCACTGTCTCTGGGGAGCCGAGAGCGGTTTGGGTAAGGTAGTTGTAATCCCAGGGAGGGAAGAAAAGGGGGCTCTGTGCACCATGAAGCCGTCAGGAGGTTACGATCTCGAGCTCATGGTAGCGAACGTCCCAACGGACTTGCAGGCGTGTGTGTCGGAAAATCTGACCGCGTTTGCCACCCACAAGCATGACTGTGGGAGAGTCACCGGGTTTGAAGTCAGCGTAGACGGGGACCCCATGATCCGACCCCAAAAGCAGTATAACTTCCCCAAGGAGGCAGAACCCGACATGGAGACCGCAATATCTTCATTGGTGCAGCAGGGCGTACTGAGACCAATAGCCACTCACGTGAACTCCCCCTTATGGCCGGTAAAGAAGCCGGACAATTCGTGGAGAGCCACGGTGGACTACAGAGTCCTCAATAGTAACATCCCAGCCTGCGCGCCCACGGTAGTAGCAGTTGCCGACCTAATAGGGAGTATTCCAGCATCGGCGACCACGTTCACCTTGCTGGATATCTCGAACGGTTTTTGGTCCATTCCGCTGCGGAGGGAGGATCAGTACAAGTTTGCCTTTACTTTCAAAGGGCAACAGTACACTTGGAACTGCTTGCCACAGGGTTTTCACAACAGCCCCAGCATTTTCCATCAATGCATGGCGGGGAGTTTAAAAGAATTTAGCCAGCCCAACCAGATTGTACAGTATGTGGACGACTTACTCCTGTTCACGGACACAAGGGAGGAGCACGGCCCACTATTAGCAGAATTATTGGAGCTGTTAGAAAGGAAGGGTTTCAAAGTAAACCCAAAGAAAGCACAGATCGGCCAGCAGGAAGTCAAATTCCTGGGTCTGGCCATCCGCGCTGGAGAAAGAGCCATAGATAAGGCCAGAAGGGAATCAGTACAAGGTCTGCCGATCCCCAACACAGTAACGGGTGTAAGGTCCTTTTTGGGATTGACCGGGTACTGCAGAGATTTCATCGAGGACTATGCTGCCACAGCAGCCCCGCTACTCCGACTCTTACATAAGGGAATCGAGTGGTCTTGGGATGAGGGGTGCCAGGCAGCATTCGAGAAGTTGAAAAGAGATCTGCAGACCGCGCCAGCCCTAGGGGCCACAGATGGGGGAGAGGAGTTTTTCCTGGAGGTAGCCGCTAGTGGGGACAGCCTGAGCGCCGTGCTGCTCCAGGAGCGGCACGGCAAGCTGAGACCGGTAGTTTATTCCTCCAGGGTGCTCACGGATGTAGAGAGGAGTTTCTCCAATTGCGAACGGCATCTCCTGGCCACGCATTGGGCTGTGAACAGATCAGTGATCTTCACAGGAACCTCTCCCATCACGCTCCTCACCCATCACACCCCCACAAAGATGCTTCTGGATGGAAGGATTAAGGATGGGACCGTAAGCAGCGCTCGGATTGCGCGCTGGACCCTCCTCCTTTCCCAGATGGATCTCAAGGTTAAAGGCCTCTGCGAGCCAAAGCTCGCAGCCAACATGGTATGTCCCGGAACAGCCCATCGGTGATCCGTAGAAGGGGTATGGGAGGTCAACATAGGTTTACGGGCCGGGATACACCCTACAGGCCGCGAAATCTACGTAGACGGTTCCAGCACTGTATCTGCTGGCGAACGACTCACAGGGTGTGGAGTTTATGACCCTGCGGCAAACATTGCCCTGGCAATTAAGCTCCCCAGCACTATGAGCGCACAGCAGGCTGAACTGTCCGCGGTGGCGTACGTGGTTACCCACCCCGAGATTTTCCCAACCCCATACACGATTTGCTCAGGCAGCATGTTCACATGCAATTCGTGTACGGAGTACCTCGCCATCTGGTCCCGCCGCGGATATACCTCCGCGGACGGGCGGCCTTTAACAGTTAAGCCCTTGCTGGAAAAGATCCTAGCAGCTGTGGGGGAGGAAGGGGAGGTGTTCATCCACAAGGTGAAGGTTCATTCCACCACAGAACCCGCAGTCAGGGCAACCAGCCGGCGGATGCGCTAGCCCGGGAGGGTGCCCGCAACGGCACTTTCTGGGACCCCTATGGACCCGGACCCGTGGCAGCGATCCGAGAAGGGGAGGGAACTCCAGTGAACACAGGGGTGACACCGCCCCCAGACCTAAAGACCGTCCAAACCCTGGATCCCGCCTTAAAAACAGTCCTAAAAGCCATCACAGAAGGCAAGCAGGTAGAGGCTCCGTACAGTACGGCAGCCCTCTCAGTCAAAGAAGGCATGCTGTTCCGAGAGGAGCACTGGGTTGTGCCGCAGCAGCACCGGAGGGAATTCCTGCAACTGGCCCACGAGGGTCCAGGGGCGGGACACCCCGGGCCTGAGGTTACCTGGCAACGGGTAGAGCAGGCGGGATGGTGGCCGGGACTTCGGGACGATGTCCGCGAGTTCTGCACAAGCTGTCTTGTGTGCGCTGCAAACAACCCAGACCCCCACAAAAGGAAGGTGCCCATGGGGCACATCAGGAGGGCAGAGGGACCATGGCAGTCGATTCAGGTCGACTACATAGGGCCCCTGCCCGCCGCCCAGGGAGGATATAAGTACTGCCTTGTCCTGGTAGATGTGTTCACCAAATGGGTAGAAGCTTTCCCGTGCAGAACAGCTACGGCACTGGGCACTGCTAAGATCTTGATTCGGGAAGTGTTCTCACGGTGGGGACTCCCCCGTTTTGTAGAGTCCGACCAAGGGAGTCAGTTCACCGGTCAAGTAATGCAGAACGCCCTCATGCTCTTGGGCATTGAGGGGAAGTGGCACGTAGCATACAATCCCCAGTCATCCGGGATTGTTGAACGCATGAATCGGACCCTCAAGGAAAAGCTGAGGAAAGAGACAATGGGCTCGCCCCAGAAATGGGCGGAGGTCCTGCCTTTAGTCCTCATGGGGATCCGGGCCAGCCAATCCAAAAGTACGGGGTACTCCCCGCACGAATTAATGACTGGAAGGATCATGCGAACACCCACCCATGCACTAGCCCCGGTGCTCACTGAGGGCCAGCTCCGAGAGGTGAAGCGAGACAAATTCATCCAAACCCTTTTGGAGCGCCTGAAACAGATTTATGGGCAGGCGGCTGGGAACATGGGAAGACAGCATCAGGGAAACCGACTGTTACTGGAACCTCGTAAGCAACAAGAGTGGGTAGTCGGAGACCAGGTCATTGTCCGAAACTATGCCAGGGTAGGGAGTTTTGAACCATTGTACATGGGGCCTTACAGCATTGTAGACAAGGCCAGCCCCATGGTTTATGCAGTGAAGGTGCCCCGACGTACCAAATGGTTTCACATTAACCAGTGTAAACTGTTTAAATCGGGTGCACAAGGGCCAACAACAGGGACCAGTTCTGAGAACAAAAATCCTCAGCCTGTAACAGAGTCACAGACCACACAGGCTGGAACAGTAGCCTGCGTGAAGGGAGGGGCCACCCCATCGGAGTGGGAGGTCTCCCCTCTAATTTGGGATTCGGACGAGGAAGAGCCCGAACAGCTCGACCTCGCCTTAGACCCAATCACGGAGGAGGAAGAGTCAGAGGACGACGATCCCGCCCTCGACTCAAGCTTGGGGGAGGTAGGGAATGGGGGCGGAGACTCACTACCTGTAGGGACAGGTGAGGTGGAGTCAGAAGCCACAAATCCCGGCCCCGGGGGGGGCGGAGCCTGAGGGAGGGGAGCTGGAGCCGGCAGCAGTGGTGGAACCACAGGCTGTGACGGTGACAGTCCCAACCCCCGGTCCATCAGCCCCGGGAGCCTCACCCAAAGCAGCCCCTCGTAGGTTGACTCGAGCGCCCCAGCCCAGAAAGTTTTGGCCAGATTCTCCCCATCCTTCCCAACCTCGGTCTAGAGCAGCCCCAGAAAGGCATGGTTTCCGTTCAACAGCGACAGGCTGCGGGGGATCAAAGCTGAAGGTCAGTGCAGCCCCACCACAGGGTGCGGCACGCTGCAGCCCTCACAGGAATTCAGTAGGCCGCCCGGCGGAGGGCGGCGCTGTACATAAGTTAAGTTAGGTAATTATGATGATAGTTTAAGGAATATAAAGTTTACGGTGTTAAGAAATGTTAAGAGTACAATTTTGAAGTCTGCCCAGTATGTGTGCTTGTTTGGAAGCGGGGTCTAGGAACCCGCGCGTCCATTTAATTAGGCCAGCACCTATTGGGAGCCTGGCTACATCATTTTATTGGTTACAGAAACCTGGGATATGATGAAAAAGATTCTCATCGTGTTCGTGGCGATCAGGTGCGGGTGGGCCTACCGAGGCCGCACCAAGGACGTCATCATCTTCGGGTGTTCCGGGGACACGGCCCCCATCGCGACGGATGGGACAGGGGAGCGAGAGGTTGAGGAAACCGCCACCTACTTCCACCAGGGGAGATGGCCAGGTTGGCTGGGGACGAATTCTACGGAATACTCCAGCAATTTCGGTTTTGCCTACCAAGAGACTTCGTTAACGTGCCCTCGGGTGAGGATCCTTGCACCCAGAGTCAGCGTTACCGTGGGAAAGAGGATCTGTCTGGTGTGTAATGGGAACGTACCACTAAGGCGATGGTGGTGGCTGCGAAAGCTGGGAAAGGACATGAAGAACTCTACGGTCGAGTGGGAGCGACTGGGTAATAATACCCATCGGACTATTACGGGGACTCACGGACAATTACGTGTGTGTTGGGACAAATGGTGGGAACCAGATGAAGGAATATATGTCTGTATGTGGGGTTCAAAATGCGTTTGCCCCAAGGGCGTATCCATCATCTTCCAGAGGCAGTGGCAGGATGAAGGAAAGGGGATGAAATGGGATGTCAGCACTCGAGCGTGCGGAGCCCCATACTCCCCTATTCCGGTAAACGCCACTGAACTCATCACCCGCCCACGCAAGCCCCTGCCCACGCTTCCGGTAGCACTAGCCCAGAAAGAAGGGTGCCCCACCACCACCAAGGGACCCGGGAACGGTTTAGTATTGGTACCCACCGGTCAGGTGCTGTACCAAGGGGTACACTACGCGGTAGCCTCAGTGATTTTAAACCTCACTGAGGTACGATTGCCGGAGTGGTGTCCCAAAGAAACGGAACAATTATACCAGGTCCTGTTAACCCGAATGTTTAGACAGTTTTACGAGTTTGACTTTGCCGACATCGACAAAGACAAATTATACACCACACCACCGGAAGTTTTGGATCGAGTCGGGAGGCAAAGAAGGGGTACAGTAAATGACATATTCACTGCTTTTAATACCGGGACATCTGTCGTCAATGTTCTAGATAACGTGGAGCTGCAGACACAGGTCAACGGTTTAAAAGCCCAGTTAAGGAACATACTGACAGACGAAAATAAGGTAGTGGGTTCTGAGTTACATGAAGACCAGGCCATGACACTACACTTTAAGGAAATAATAGCTGAGCTGGAGAAACACGCGAGAACGGTAAATGCGCTCATTAAGGAGGATCGGAATGCGTCCGATCAAGCTGCGCAAAACGAGGCCCGTGTGCTATACGGGGCGTGGTTACTGGGCGAGGGCCGCAGTAATCTTGAGGATTTAAAACAGGGTTTGGTCCCGTCCTGGATCAGCAACGAGCACTTGCAAGCGCTCCACCCTTTTGAGAATGCATTAAGCCCGTGCCAGCTCAGACTAGCTGCAGAAGCGTACCCAGTCCCAGTGGACTGCGGACGTTCGAATCATACTATCATGGGAATAGTGGTAAGAATGCCGGTGTTGGGTCCTGCAGCAAAGCCCGCCCCGATATACAGGGTGGAGAACATTGGAGTCATTCAGGGGGGCGCGCACATTCGTTACGAAGTGGTCCCGCCTTACGTCATCAGATGGGAGCGTACGATGACAGGCACTGACCTCTCGGGGTGTCGGAGCCGGGGAGCACACATCATCCTGTGTCCCCAGCACTTGAATGCCTTTTTGAAACCACAGTGCGGGTTCAGAACCGCTAGCGCGAAGCCGATAAATTGCACCATGGAGGCAATGGCAGAGGACCATGTGCCCCCGCAGGTAGCATATATCGGGGGTGGGACATACTGTGTCACCACTGCAGCGCCTCACTACCGCCACGGACAGCACAAGTGGTGTTCGATCAGTGATAGCAGTTTCTGTTTCAAACCCAGGGCCGAGGTTCAAGTGACACAACAACGAATTGTCCCCATTCCTGCACCCTCCACCGTTCACCTCACTGTAAAAGAGAATTTCACGGACTTGCAACGATTCGTCGCGCATTTTGGTTATGTCATTCCCCCTCTTCCCGAACACCTCACCAAGGTTTTAAAAGCCGTTATAGTTTCACAGAAACATTTTTACACACTGGAGCAGAAGACTTTAGAGATAGGAAAAGACATATTGGACAGAGTCATCCCACCATGGTGGGACTTGTTCACTAACATAGAGATCCTGGCCTGGATTAGAATAGCATCCCACATCCTAGTAGTGTGTCAGGTTTTAATTGTGATATTTTTGCTGTTCGTGCATTGCAAGAGAGGCAAACGCCTCCAGAGGCACGAGAACACAGGAGAATGGAGAGAACGCTATGTGCGAATGGGGGAAGAAGACACCCCACTTTAAGCTGCTAGTATTGAAAGTTAGGCGTCCCTCCATTTTTAGATTTTGGCCATTTGCACGTTTTCTTTTAAGTGTATGAATATTGTTATGTTATTAGTCGTTGTTAAGTTTTTGGATTAATAAAAGGTGTATGCAGGTGGTGCAAGAGGGTATCAACCCCTGCACATCTGACAGATGAATGTGTTATAGTTTAAGAAGTACTGCCTATGATTGTCCAAATGTGCACAAGGTAATCTTTCATTTTTTCGGAAATGGGAACTGCATGTGTCGTGAGGGTCATAGATAGTTAAGTGCCAGGAATGTTTGGATGTGGGGAATCAGGGAAAATTTGCTCACCAAGGATCATTGATACCTGTAGCAAGCTATCAGTATCACAGGGGGGCCTGTATGATTCAAAATTTTCAGCAATAATCACGCAAGAAAACAGGATAAAATAAGACAGTTTATTGACCAAAGTAAGCTTGCACAGAAAAACCTTTGATAAAAGGGCATACAAAATGGCCACCGGGCCTCGTGATCAGTTTCTGGACCATTTGATTTCTGTTACTGCAAGCCAGACAGGCTTGTGGATTGAAGACAGTAAGCCCGCGAAAGCCAGTATCGGGAAACTGAAACTCAGGGAAACAGCATACATATTCAATGGATTCTAAGTACAAGACAGTTTCAGGGAAACAGGATGGGGCCCATCAAGATATGGGCGGACAATGAATGAACACTTAAACCCATTTAATGTACAAAGGAAAAACCGTTCAACAGCCATCAAGGGAAATCTCCAGACCGATCAATATGCGAACCGAGTTACGGTGACAAAGTAAAAGACATTGAAAGACATTATCGGCCAGGAAGGCCAGCTAAGTTATCACCGGCTCCCGTTACAAGACAAAGCGCCCCTGCAGAGATTTCTGCCCACCAAAATATTACAAAGACTGGACTATGATCTGGCGGGAGATAAGGCTGGCCCGAAAAGGGTATAAATATGGATTTTGAAAAGTCCATCAGCGCCTCTTCTACCTCGTTAGCTTCGGAATTCGATCAGGACGTTTCAGACGGACATTTCGGAAAGGACAACGTGGTCGGTGTTCAGCCAGACAAGGCTCGGCCGCGATGAGAAGACGACGAGGGTGGCCCGGGTACTGTTGTCAGGAGATCATCGACGACCCAGGCCGAAGAAGAAGACACCCTCAGGAAAACCGACGATCCAGGCCGGAGAGAAAGGACATTCCGGGCCTAGCACTTCCGTGCCTCAACATCCCATCGAGGTGTTGTTCTGTTCCATGAACCCAAATCCACAACAGACTTAGTGGATTTCAGCCATGACGAGCGCTCACCGAGGCTGTGTCCACTGCCTTATCGCCTGAGAGAGAAAAACAAGCTGCGCCAGAAGTCTCCAAATCCACGTGACGACGGAAAGCTGTGCCAGAAAGGCTGCGAACCCCTCCTTTTTGCGATTCTGATAGTGGTGAGCATGATCCCGAGTTCCTCAAGTCGAAACTTAGTTTAGGTATTAGGGGAGGGAGTAAGGTTAAATCGTAATGTGTTTCCCCTTTTACGACGTGCCGTGTGTTCCCCATTTCCATAGAGTCAAGTTCATAAATTTGTGCATGATTGTAGTTACTTTAATCTGTGCCTATGACATGTATTTTGTAATGCTTCAAACTGTTTAAAAATAAAAGCATCCATTTTGTGCTATTCAACCTGGTCTATTGAGTCCTTTCTCTGCACTACAGTTCTCTGCATCTAAGTCCAAGGTCCAGAACCGTAGGGGAGAGTGGGTCGAACCACTCAAGGGTAATTATTGCACAAAGCCTGGCAGGAGACCAGAACGAGCAAGAGAAACCCCCTACATGTGTGCGCTGTGAGGAGGATGCTGAGAAACTCCAGTATGATTTGGACAGGTTGGGTGGTTGGGCAGATGCATTGCAGATGCAGTATAATGTGGATAAATGCGAGTTTATCCACTTTCCTGGCAAAAACAGGAAGGCAGCTTATTATCTGAACGGCAATAGATTGGGAGAAGGGGAAGTGCAACGAGACCTGGGTGTCTTTGTGCACCAGTCGCTGAAGGTAAGAACGCAGGTGCAGCAGGCGGTTAAGAAGGCAAATGGTATGTTGGCCTTCATAGCGAGAGGATTCGAGTACAGGAGCAAGGATGTCTTGCTACAGTTGTACAGGGCCTTGGTGAGACCACACCTTGAGTATTGTGTGCAGTTTTGGTTGCCTTATCTGAGGAAGGATGTTCTTGCCATGGAGGGAGTGCAGCGAAGATTCACCAGACTGATACCTGGGATGGCAGGATTGACGTATGAGGAGAGATTGGGTCGATTGGGCTTATACTCGCTGGAGTTTAGAAGAATGAGAGGGGATCTCATTGAAACTTATAAAATTCTAACTGGACTAGACAGACTAGATGCAGGAAGGATGTTCCCGATGGCGGGGGAGTCCAGAACCAGGGGTCACAGTCTAACGATAAGGGTTAAGCCATTTAGGACAGAGATGAGGAGGAATTTCTTCACCCAGAGAGTGGTGAACCTGTGGAATTCACTACCACAGAAGACAGTTGAGGCCAATTCATTAAATATATTCAAGAAGGAGCTAGATATATTTCTTAAGGCTAAAGGGATCAAGGGATATGGGGAGAAAGCAGGGACAGGGTACTGAATTTGGATGATCAGCCATGATCTCATTAAATGGCGGAGCAGGCTCAAGGGGCTGAATGGCCTACTCCTGCTCCTATCTTCTATGTTTCTATGTTTCTATGATGGGAGGAGGAGGCTCCATGAACATCCCCATCCTCAATGACGACGGAACCCAGCACCTGAGTGCAAAAGACAAGGCTGAAGCATTTGCAACCATCTTCAGCCAGAAGTGCCGAGTGGATGATTCATCTTGGCCTCCTCCTCCTGAGGTCCCCACCATCACAGAAGCCAGTCTTCAGCCAATTTGATTCACTCCACGTGATATCAAGAAACGGCTGAGCACACTGGATACAGCAAAGGCTATTGGCCCCGACAACATCCCGGCTATCGTGCTTAAGACATGTGCTCCAGAACTAGCTGCATCTCTAGCCAAGCTGTTCCAGTACAGCTACAACACTGGCATCTATCCGACAATGTGTAAAATTGCCCAGGTATGTCCTGTCTACAAAAATCAGGACAAATCCAATCCAGCCATTTACTGCCCCATCAGTCTACTCTCAATCATCAGCAAAGTGATGGAAGGTGTCGTTGACAGTGCCATCAAGCGGCACTTACTCACCAATAACCTGCTCACCAATTCTCCATTTGGGTTCTGCCAGGACCACTTGGCTCCAGACCTCATCACAGCCTTTGTCCAAACATAGACAAAAGAGCTGAATTCCAGACGTGAGGTCAGAGTGACTGTCCTTGACATCACGGCAGCATTTGTCTGAGTGTGGCATCAAGGAGTCCTAGTAAAATTGAAGTCAATGGGAATCAGGGGAAAACTCTCCACTAGCTGGAGTCACACCTTGCACAAAGGAAGATGGTTGTGGTGGTTGAAGGCCAATCATCTCAGCCCCAGGACATCACTGCAGGAGTTTCTCAGGGCAGTGTCCTGGGCGCAACCATCTTCAGCTGCTTCATCAATGACCTTCCCTCCATCATAAGGTCAGAAGTGAGGATATTCGCTTTTGATTGCACAGTTTTCAGTTCAATTCACATCTCCTCAGATAATGAAGCAGTCCTTGCCCGCATGTAGGAAGACCTGCAGAACTTTCAAGCTTGGGCTAATAATTGGCAAGTAACATTTGCATCACACAAGTACCAGGCAATGACCATCTCCAACAAGACAGAGTCTAGCCACCTCCCCTTGATATTCAATGGGATTACCTTTGCCAAATCCCCCACCATCAACATTGTAAGATTTTGCAAAATTTCTGCATTTCCCCGAAGGCTGTTGTTAATAAACAGGACCCTGCGTGGACATTTTAAATCAAAAAGGGTACCCAAGATGGCGTCCGTGCTTCATTGCAGAAAGCCTGTGAGATTCTAAAATGGACTCTGCAACGCAGACAGCTTGTGGATCGAAACCCAAGCTGTAGGTTTCTGTGAAGAGAGACTTTGTATTTTGAAACCAGACAGGACTCTGAATTATGAATTAGACCGAATTGGAGACAAATCAAAATTCAGTTTAGGCCTATAGTTAAGGCCATCAAGCAGTCTACATATATAATCGGAAACAGATTAACAGAGCCATCGAGGCTGGACAGGCCCATCAAGGAACTTTCATGACAATACAAGTCAATTATCGGGCCGATAGACACGATTACCGGCCATCTAAAAACAGTTAGTATGGATTGCTACCATTATTTAAAATAGCCCGCCAAAATTAAGACAAAGAACTAACCTGATTTGGTGCGCAGATAAGGGTTTTCGAAAAAGGTATAATTGAAGGCCCCCGGGTAGCAATCGCTCTCTTCTCTGCTCTTCCCTTCTTTTCTCTCTCTGCTCTTCGGCCCCTTGCCCTCGTGGCTGCTGCTCTTTCCCCGTCCCACGCTTACACCCTGGCCTTTGCCCGTGCCTTTTCCCCACTCCATCTGGAATCGCCCCGGTACCGGGTCGGGCAGGCACGGACAATTCAGGCCAGGCGAGGCGGGACGCGACGAGGGGAGGAGGGAAGACCACCAGAGGGAAGGCCACCTGAGGAAGACCGGCTGAAGAAGACCAACTGAGGAGACGAACTGAGGGGAGACTTCGAATTATCGGGCCTTCAGCCTCAGTCGACCTTCGAATATCTGCTCACCAACTCAAACTGGCAGCTGGCGATGAAGAATCATCCCTGCAAGGTAAAGTACCCTAACAGAGACTTTAACTTTGGGGTACTCGAACCTGGACAACGCCCTTGCAGCGCCCAGAGACCACGTGATGACGGCAGGCTCCAGAGAGCACCAAGAGAGAACCCCGAACCCCAGCACTGTTTTGAGTCCAACAAACATTTTCATTGGTGAGCATGAAGTTTTGACCCCTCATAGCCTAATCTAGTTAGGTATAGGGGGTGGGATAAGGATAAGGGGATTGTTAAGATGGTTGTTTTCCCTTGATGTGCCGTGTGTTCCCCATTCCCTGTATAAGTACAGTCATTCTTCTTTTGTATTTTTTGTCTGTAGAAGTGTACACTAGTAATTTTCCATAAGATTGTATCAGTTTTTCCTCTTCAATAAAATCTTGGTTTTTGTTTACATCCAACCACCTGTCTACTCGAGTCTTCTCTGTACCGCCACCTTGTACCTAAGTCCAGTGTCTAGAACCCAGGAGCATGGGAGCGATTCGAACCATTCACAAAAACAGTCAGAGGCATAACTGACTGGATGTACGTGCCAAACACCACCACATGCCACCCCCTACAGAAATGGTGACCACGGCAGGACACCGGCAACAAGGTTGCGATGCAGTGAACAGTAGTTCAGATGAGCGAACCGTGATGGAGGAAAGGATTTCTGATTCTGTGTTTAGCAAGGTGAATATCACCAAGAAGTGGATCACCACTCTGTTAAGGGCTGGCCGTTCGATAGATGCAGCAGCTAAGTGGACAGAGGGAAAGGAACACAAGAAGTCCTTGGAGAAGGCAGTTTGGCTGATGTGCTTTAAAAAGCAGGTCCAGCTCTTGGTCGGGTTCGTTGCAGCACAGGCAGTCGAGATAAGGGAGTCAGCCCTGGAGATCCAGGATAAGGCTCTCGCAGGGGAGAAGTTATTAGTAGCTTTGCAGGCTTTGAACCAAGAGAGAGTACATTTAGTAGGAGAAGACAAGGCCCAGTTGGAATACCTACGGTGCCAAGTCACTGAGGCCAAGGGAAATGAGTTAAGGTTGCGGTAGAAAAACGCCCGCTTGGCAAGGCAGATCAGGGAACAGGAAGACAAAGTACAGGAGATAAAAGCCGCTAAAAGGGTTTCAAGGTAAATCCCAAGAAAGCGCAGATCGGCCAGCAGGAGGTGAAATTCCTCGGTCTGACCATGCGCGCTGGAGAAAAGGCCATAGATAAGGCTAGGAGGGAGGTGGTACAAGAACTACTGGTCCCTAACACAGTAACGGGTGTGAGGTCGTTCCTAGGGCTAACCGGGTACTGTAGAGACTTCATTGAGGACTATGCAGCCACCGCAGCCCCTCTGCTCCGACTCCTACACAAGGGAGTGGAGTGGCTTTGGGATGAGGGTTGCCAGGCAGCATTTGTCAGGCTCAAGAAGGACTTGCAGACCGCGCCAGCTTTGGGGCCATAGATGGGGGGAAAGAGTTTTTCCTGGAGGTAGCAGCCAGCACAGACAGCCTGAGCGCTGTGCTCCTCCAAGAGCGGCACGGCCGGCTGCAGCCGGTGGTCTACTCCTCCAGGATACTCACCGATGTGGAAAGGAGCTATTCCCATTGTGAGCGGCATCTTTTGGCCACACATTGGGCTGTGAAAAGATCATTGATCTTCACAGGCACCTCTCCCATCACCCTCCTCACCCATCACACACCCACCCAGATGCTTCTGGATGGGAGGATCAAGGATGGAACAGTGAGCAGTGCCCGCATTGCCCGCTGGACCTTGCTCCTCTCACAGATGGATCTGAGGGTGAAGGGTTTCTGTGAGCCAAAGCTCGCAGCCAACATGGTATATCCTGGAACAGCCCATCGGTGTTCCATTGAAGGGGTTTGGGAAGTAAACCTAGGTTTACGGGCCGGGATACATCCCACAGGCCGTGAGATCTATGTAGACGGTTCCAGCACGGTATCTGCTGGCGAGCGTCTCACGGGGTGTGGAGTTTACAACCCAGTGGCAAACATTGTCCTGGCGATTAAGCTCCCCAGCACCATGAGTGCCCAGCAGGCTGAACTGTCCGCGGTGGTGTACGTCGTTACACACCCCGAAATCTTCCCCACCCCCTACACGATTTGCTCAGACAGCACGTTCATGTGCAATTCGTGGACGGAGTACCTGGCCATCTGGTCCCACCGCGGATATACCTCCGCTGACGGGAGACCCCTCACAGTAAAGCCCCTGCTGGAAAAGATCCTGGCAGCAGTGGGGGAGGAAAGGGAGGTTTTCATTCACAAGGTGAAAGCCCATTCCTCCACAGAACCCCGCGGCCAGGGCAACCTTGCTTGCCAAGGAGGGTGCCCGCACAGGCACTTTCTGGAACTCATTTGGGTCCAGACCCATGGCGGCGGTCAGAGGTAGGGACGGGACCCAAGGGAGTGTAGGAGTAGCATTAGCCCCGGACCCACGAACCCGTCCTTAAAGCAGTCCTCAGCGTCATAGCTGAGGGAAAGGAGATAGAAGGTCCATACGGCACAGCGACTCTCTCCGTTAAAGAGGGTATGCTGTTCCGGGGGGAACAGTGGGTTGTGCCGCAGCAGCACCGGAGGGAATTCTTTCAACTGGCCCATGAGGGTCCAGGAGCGGGATACCCCGGGCCTGAGACCACCTGGCAATGGGTGGAACAGGCGGAATGGTGGCCGGGACTCAGGGATGATGTCCGCGAGTTCTGTGCAGGCTGTCTTGTGTGCGCTGCGAACAACCCTGACCCCCACAAAAGGAAGGTCCCTATGGGACACGTCAGGAGGGTAGAGGGACCATGGCAATCAATACAAGTTGACTATATCGGGACCCTGCCCACCGCCCAGGGAGGCTATAAGTACTGCCTGGTCCTAGTGGACACGTTTACCAAGTGGGTAGAGGCTTTTCCCTGCAGAACTGCCACAGCTCTGGGTACTGCCAGGATCCTGGTCTGGGAAGTGTTCTCGAGGTGGGGACTACCACAGTATGTGGAGTCCGACCAAGGGAGTCACTTCACCGGACAGGCGATGCAGAACACCCTGATGCTGCTAGGCATCGAAGGGAAATGGCACGTAGCCCACAACCTCCAGTCATCGGGGATTGTAGAACGCATGAATCGGACCCTGAAAGTAAGATTAAGAAAGGAAATGGTTGGCTCGCCCCGTAAATGGGCAGAAGTCCTACAGTTGGTTTTGATGGGGATCTGGGCCAGCCAGTCCAAAAGCACGGGGTATTCCCTGTACGAGCTAATGACTGGCAGAGTTATGCGGACCCCCACCCATGTACTAGCCCCGGTGCTCATGGAGGGTCAGCTCAGGGAGGTAAACCGGGACAGGTTTGCCCAAAACCTCTTTGAGCACCTAAAGCAGGTCCATGGGCGGGCGGCTGGGAACATGGGAAGGCAGCATCGGAGTAACCGATTGCTGCTCGAACCGAGAAAGCACCACGAGTGGGAGATAGGAGATCAGGTTATGGTAAGGAATTATGCCCGAGTAGGTAGTTTGGAACCATTGTACATGGGGCCCTACAGTATTGTAGATAAAGCCAGCCCCATGGTATATGCCGTGAAGATGCCCCGGCATACAAAATGGTTCCATATCAACCAGTGTAAGCTGTTTACACCTGAAAGAGGAAAGCAGCCAGTTGGAAAAAGGTCTGAGGATAAAGATCCTCAGCCTGCAGCAGGAGCGAGTTCACAGACTGCACAGGCAAGCGCTGTGGCTTGCTTGAAGGGATGGACTATCCCGCCCATCGATTGGGACACTCCCCCTCTCTTCTGGGATCCAGACGAGGGGGAGGGACCTGAGGTCAAAAACCCCGTCCCGGACTCAGCCATGGGACCTGGGGGCAGAGACTCTCAGCTCGCAGCTGCAGGCTGCGAAAAGTTACCTGCCCCCAGCCCAGGTTCGGGAGGGGTCAAGCCTGGGGGAGCAGCGGTTCGGGTAAAAGGCCCAGCGGCCAAGAAAGCCCCACCCGTCAAAGCCCCTAGAAGGTCCCCACGGACGCCCCAGCCGAGAAAGCCATGGTCACCAGCCCTCCAGTTACCAAGGGCCGCCCCTCGAGCCAGGGAGAGGTCTAAAGACACAGGTCCTCAGCCAGCAGCCACGGGCTGCGAGGGACCAACAGTGAAGGACGGTGCAGTCACGCCAGGGGTAGCGGCGAGCCGCAGTCCGACCAGGGATTAGCCTGGCCGCCCGGAGACGGGCGGCGGATGTATATAGTTTTAGTTTAAGTTTAAGTTTTAAGAAAGTGTAATTATTTAGCTTAAGTTTGGGTGTTTATAATTTAAGTTAAATAAGGTGATGGGTAGTTTTAAGTTAAGTGGTCTGTTACGAGTGTATATTTGGGTCGAGGTCGCGGGACCCGACCATGCCTCACCAAGCCAGAGAATCTCTTTGGGACTTGGCTGCATGTTTTTACATCTTTTTGCAGAAAGATTTTCGGGATGGAATGGATCTTGATCCTATTCGCCCTGATGGGGATGAGTGTGGAGAGGTGGGGCGACGTCCAGGACTCCCACATCTACGGGTGTTCGGGAGACAGAGCGCCCCTGGCGATCGATGGGAGCGGTGGACAGGATGCGGAGGAGACCGCCGTCTACTTCCACGAGGGAAGGTTGCCAGGATGGCTGGGGTCCAATTCGTCTCAGTACTCCAGCCAAACCGGATTCACGTACGGGGAAGCCTCCCTCCTGTGCCCAGGGTACGAGTCATTGCCACGAGGGTCAGCGTCACCGTTGGAAAGCGAATATGTTTGACGTGTAAAGGACACATTCCACTAGATAGATGGTGGTGGCTCAGGAAGTTGAGCAAGGATATGAGGGACCCTGAAGTCGAGTGGGAACGGTTGGGAAACAACATCCATCGGACGATCACCGGGACTCATGGAGGACTAAACGTGTGTTGGGACAAGTGGTGGGAACCGGATCAAGGGATTTACATCTGTATGTCGGGGTCAGAGACAGTCTGCCCTGCAGGCATATCCATTATTTTCCACCGGCAGTGGCAAGACGCCGGGGATGGGATGAGGTGGGATACCAGCCTGAAGACGTGCACAGTCCCATTCTCCCCGATCCCAGTCAACACCACTGAGCTGGTAACCCACCCCCGTAAGCCCCTGCCCATGGCGCAGGCGGCGAGGTTACCCAGGGAAGATTGCCCCTCCGCCACCAAGGGACCAAGGAATGGGTTGGTACTAGTCCCCACCGATCAGATGCTGTACCAGGGGGTACACTTGTAGGGGGTTTCTCTTGCTCGTTCTGGTGTCCTGCCAGGCTTTGTGCAATAATTACCCTTGAGTGGTTCGACCCACTCCCCCTACGGTTCTAGACCTTGGACTTAGATGCAGAGAACTGTAGCGCAGAGAAAGGGCTCAATAGACCAGGTTGAATAGCACGAAATGGATGCTTTTATTTTTAAACAGTTTGAAGCATTACAAAATACATGTCATAGGCACAGATTAAAGTAACTACAATCATGCACAAATTTATGAACTTGACTCTATGGAAATGGGGAACACACGGCACATCGTAAAACGGAAAACACATTACGATTACCCTTAACTCCCTCCCCTATACCTAAACTAAGTTTCGACCTGAGGAACTTGGGATCATGCTCACCACTCAAAATCGCGAAAAAGGGGGCTCGCAGTCTTTTGGCACCGCTTTCCGTCGTCACGTGGATTTGGAAACTTCTGGTGCAGTCGATATTCTCTCTCTCTTGAGGCAGCGGGGTAGGCACAGCCTCGATGAGCGCTCGTCAAGGTTGAAGATCAGCTACAAGCAGTTGAAGAACTGCATACAAATGGGAGAATCTGAAGGTCTCTGGCCGAATGGTATGTCGAGGACCTTCCTCGCTCCCGCCTGGCCCGGTGGCTTTCCAGAGCGTTTCTTCTCCTTCGGCCTGGGTCGTCGATGCTCTCCCGACCCCAATACCCGGGCCACCCTCATCATCTTCCCGTCGTCACCGAGCCTTGTCTGGCTGAACACCGACCACGTTGTCTTTTCACCGAAATTGTCCGTCCGAAGCGTCTTTAAAAAGACGAAGCGTCTTCATCGATTCCGAAGCTACCGAGGTAGAAGAGGCGCCGATCCTGGCACCGTCCGTCTTTCGTTCCTCCGTTAGTTCCGTCGATGACTCCAAAGTCGATGTTGTTGTCCAAGAAGAAGCGAAGTAGAAGTAGAAGTAGAAGTCCTCTCCTAGATGGACTTTCAATCCATAGTTATACTCTTTTGGGACAGTCTTATCTCCCGCCAAATCATAGTCCTGTCTTTGTATTAATTTTGGCGGGCAGAAATCTCTGCAGGGGCGCTTTGTCTTGTAACGGGAGCCGGTGATAACTTAACTGGCCTTCCTGGTCGATAATGTCTTTTAATGTCTTTTACATTGTCATCGCGACTCGGTTCGCATATTGATCGGTCCGGAGATTTTCCTTGATGGCTGTTAAATGGGTATAAGTGTTTTTGCAATATCCGCCCATATCTTGATGGGCCCCATCCTGTACTTAGAATCCATTGAATATGTATGCTGTTTCCCTGAGTTTCGGTTCCCAGATACTGGCTTTCGCGGGCTTACTGTCTTCAATCCACAAGCCTGTCTGGCTTGCAGTAACAGAAATAAAATGGTCCAGAAAACTGATCACGAGGCCCGGCGGCCATTTTGTATGCCCTTTTATCAAAGGTTTTTCTGTGCAAACTTACTTTGGTCAATAAACAGTCTTATTTTATCCGGTTTTCTTGCGTGATTATTGCTGAAAATTTTGAATCTTACACACTACGCGGTAGCCTCTGTGATTTTAAATCTCACGGAGGTACATTTACCGGAGTGGTGCCCCAAAAAAACAGAGCAGTTATACCAGGCCCTATTAAAGGACATGTTCAAGAAGTTTTACGAGTTTGATTTTGCCCATGTGGACAAGACTGAACTCTACACCACACACCGAGAGTTTTTGTGTAATGCAGGGAGACAAAGAAGGGGTGTATGGAATGATGTTTTTACTGCGTTTAATACTGGGTCCTCTGTCATCAACAGCTTGAATGACATAGAGCTGCAGACCCAGATAACCGGCTTAAAAACACAGTTAAAAGGGATATTACTGGATGAGAACAAGGTAGTGGGCTCAGAGTTGCATGAGGACCAGGCCATGACGGTCCATTTAAAAGAGGTCATAGCCAAGTTGGAAAAGCACGCAAAGACGGTAAATGCTCTCATAAGGGAGGACAGAAATGCTTCTGACCGGGCTGCGCAAAATGAGGTGTGCGTGTTATACGGGGCGTGGTTACTGGGTGAGGGCCGCAGTAATCTGGAGGATTTAAAACAAGGTTTGGTCCCCTCCTGGATTAGCAGCAAGCACCTCGCAGCCCTCCACCCTTTTGAGAATGCATTGAGCCCATGCCAACTCCGGCTAGCCTCCGAAGCCTATCCAGTCCCCATGGATTGTGGGCAGTCCAACCACACAATCATGGGAATAGTAGTTAGGATGCCAGTCATGGGTAGGGCAGCCCGACCCGCACCGGTATACAGGGTTGAGAACATTGGAGTCATTCAAGGGGGTGCACACATTCGTTTCACAGCGGTCCCGCCTTACATCATAAAGTGGGAACACGCTATGACAGGTACTGACCTCTCAGGGTGCCGGAGCCGGGGAGCACACATAATCCTGTGACCCCAGCACTTGAATGCCTTTTCAAAACCGCAGTGTGGGTTCAGAGCTGCTGACGTGAAGCCTATAAATTATACCATGGAGGCAATGGCAAAAGGCCATGTTCCCCCGCAGGTAGCATATATAGGAGGTGGGACATATTGTGTCACCACCGGCGCATCCCACTACCAGCATGGACAGCATAGCTGGTGTCCGGTTAGTGACAGCAGTTTCTGTTTTAAACCGGGGCAGAAGTTCAAGTGGCCCAGGAGCGAATTGTCCCCATTCCTGAACCCTCCACTGTTCAGCTCACTGTGAGGGAGAATTTTACGAATTTGCAAAAGTACGTAGCGCACTTTGGCTACGAAATTCCCCCTCTCCCTGAACACCTTACCAAAATACTCAAAGCCGTTATAGTTTTGCAGAAACATTTTTATACACTCGAACAGAAAACAGTAGAGATAGGGACTAAGATATTGGATATTATGACTCCACCCTGGAGGGACATTTTCAGTAATATAGAGGTCCCTTTGTGGATCAGACTGGCTTCCCACATTCTCGTGGTTTGCCAGTTAGGGATAGTGTTTGTATCCAGTGTAAGGGAAAAGGTTGGTGGTCAGAATTCCGAAACCAGAGGATTTGGAAAGAACATTATGTAAAGGTGGAGGGAGATACGCCGGTTTAAGTCTTTTCCCCTATATTTTGATTAAAGGATTGTTGTTTCTTTTGTGTTTTTTATTTTTAATAAAGGTTTTGTCTTTTGTTGTTTTTTTTGTGACGCGGTTTAATAAAGATATGTGTACCAAGTGGTGCAGGGGTGTTGGACCCCCTCCATGCTTGGATGGGTGTGTAAAGTCTATAATTTTACTCTCTATATGCTGATGTACACTACATTTTCATGGAATGGGAAGTGCATGTGTCGTGGGTATATTAGATAGATAATTACAGGGGAAGGTTGACTATGGAGGGTCAGAAAAATTTTGCTCACCTTAAAAGAATGATAATTCAAGCAAGTTTTAGTATCACGGGGGGAATGTAAGATTTTGCAAAATTTCTGCATTTCCCCGAAGGCTGTTATTAATAAACGGGACCCTGCATGGACATTTTAAATCAAAAAGGGTATCCAAGATGGCGTCCGTGCCTCGTGGCAGAAAGCCTGTGAGATTTTAAAATGGACTCTGCAACGCAGACAGCTTGTGGATCGAAACCCAAGCTGCAGGTTTCTGTGAAGAGAGACTTTTTATTTTGAAACCAGATAGGACTCTGAATTATGCATTAGACCGAATTGAAGACAAATCAAAATTCAGTTTAGGCCTATAGTTAAGGCCATCAAGCAGTCTACATATATAATCGGAAACAGATTAACAGAGCCATCGAGGCTGGACAGGCCCATCAAGGAACTTTCATGACAATACAAGTCAATTATCGGGTCGGTAGACGCGATTACCGGCCATCTAAAAACAGTTAGTATGGATTGCTACCATTATTTAAAATAGCCCGCCAAAATTAAGACAAAGGACTAACCTGATTTGGTGCGCAGATAAGGGTTTTCGAAAAAGGTATAATTGAAGGCCCCCGAGTAGCAATCGCTCTCTTCTCTGCTCTTCTCTTCTCTCTCCATTTTTCGGCCCCTTGCCCTCGTGGTTGCCGCTCTTTCCCCGTCCCGCGCTTACCCCCTGGCCTTTGCCCGTGCCTTTTCCCCACTCCATCTGGAATCGCCCCGGCACCGGGTCAGGCGGACACGGACAATTCAGGCCAGGCGAGGCGGGACGTGACAAGGGGAGGAGGGAAGACCACCGGAGGGAAGGCCACCTGAGGAAGACCAGCTGAAGAAGACCAACTGAGGAGATGAACTGAGGGGAGGCTTTGAATTATCGGGCCTTCAGCCTCAGCCGACCTTCGAATATCTGCACACCAACTCAAACTGGCGGCTGGCGATGAAGAATCATCCCTGCAAGGTAAAGCACCCAAACAGAGACTTTAACTTTGGGGTACTCGAACCTGGACAATGCCCTTGCAGCACCCGGAGACCATGTGACGATGGCAGGCTCCAGAGAGCACCAAGAGCGAACCCCGAACCCCACCGCTGTTTTGAGTCCAGCAAAGCTTTTGATTGGTGAGCATTAAGTTCTGACCCCTCATAGCTTAATCTAGTTAGGTATAGGGGGTGGGATAAGGATAAGGGGATTGTTAAGATAATTGTTTTCCCTCGATGTGCCGTGTGTTCCCCATTCCCTGTATAAGTACAGTCATTCTTCTTTTGTATTTTTGCTTGTAGAAGTGTACACTAGTAATTTTCCATAAGATTGTATCAGTTTTTCCGCTTCAATAAAATCTTGGTTTTTGTTTACATCCAACCACCTGTCTACTCGAGTCTTCTCTGTACCGTCGCCTTGTACCTAAGTCCGGTGTCTAGAACCCAGGGGCGTGGGAGCGATTCGAACCGCTCACAAAAACAGTCAAAGGCATAACTGACTGGGCGTACGCGCCAAACACAACCACACGCCACCCCCTACAACATCCTAGGTGTCACCATTGACCAGAAACTTAACTGGACCAGCCATATAAATAATGTGGCTATAAGAGGAGGTCAGAAGCTGTGTATTCTGTGACAAGTGTCTCACCTCCTGACTCCCCAAAGTCTTTCCACCATCTACAATGCATATGTCAGGAGCGTAATGGAATACTCTCCACTTGCCAGGATGAGTGCAGCTCCAACAACACTCAAGAAGCTCAACACCATCCACGGCAAAGCAGCCGAATTTGATTGGCACCTCATCCACCACGTTAAACATTCACTCCGTTCACTACTGGTGCACCGTGGCTGCAATGTGTACCATCTACAAGATGTACTGTAGCAATTCACCAAGGTTTCTTCGACAGCACTTCCCAAACCCGCAACCTCAGCTGTTTAGGAAAGGGAGTTGAATGGAGTGGCGACATCCAAAATGGCAGGTCGTGTGTCAAATCAGCGTTACATGCTGACTGATGTTACTATCTGCCTACTCTGCATATTGCTGGTCCATGCACGTCCAGCCCGCTCTATCGACCTTACCAAGATGACGAACAGGGCGGGCCGCGCCGGAAGTGAGGCGGACGCCTTTTTATTCCAAACCGGCCTGAACTATCAGTGCTAAGGTGCCAAATTTCACGGCAAATATGTGTGAAATACAACAAACCACATTCACTGAATGGAAGCATATTTTATTTAATTAATTGGAAGTGAGAATTTGTTTGTATGTTCTGAGAGATGTGCTAAGTTGGTATATAAGTGGAAGTCTTTCTTTTTCTTTCAGTGTTTAATACAGATGCCAACAAAGGTTCAAGGATAAAACTGATTCAATAAGGGCTCTGAAAGACTGATGGAAAGTGCAATTGCATTGCACTTATAAATTAGTTTTGCATAGGGATA
This sequence comes from Somniosus microcephalus, assembly GCF_052327205.1. NCBI lineage: Eukaryota > Metazoa > Chordata > Chondrichthyes > Squaliformes > Somniosidae > Somniosus > Somniosus microcephalus. Next base: position 104,036,480 of record NC_140993.1, on the reverse strand, counting down.
TGGCCTGTGAATAAAACATCAGAGGTCAGTATGGGCTGTTAAACATTAAATTCAAGCCTTGGATAGTAAATGCACAAATACATTTCATTCATCATAAATAAATATCTGGGGAATGTGATTAATGTTAAAGAATAAACCACTGAAGTGTGTAGTTTTCAATTTGTATTAGCTTGCATAATTCATATTTCCTGGATTCCTCTTGATACTGGTGTTATAGTCAAAATACAATAGGGAATTCCTTCCATTATTATCAAACAATACCACGTTGGTGTGGATGTATAATTAATATAAAAAGTTATGTGTGATTCCAATTTCATTCATGATATAGTACTTCTGATACAGCAGGAGGTCTTGTTTATTATGCCAGAGTTTCTTCAGCTGTTTGTTATTTATAATGACTCATTATTGGCTAAAAAGAACTGGTGCAAAAATGGTTTTATGCTGTGCTCCGTGAAACTAAAATGACATATTTCAAACCTATTTCACTTAGAACTCAAACAGCAATCAAAGAGGGGACATTTTAATACCACTAGATTTGGATCCAGATCCTAGAAGTGTGGGGTACTGCTCCAAGCTATTGTGCTATCTTATTCAAATGCACAGGACAACCTTAGTGATACGTATATGTTTATATACAGTTACCTCCTTTTCCCAAGTCCTAAACCAAACAGGGACAAGACAGCGGCAAATCAACGAATGGGATCATGGCTTGAGTTCTTGTATTTTCTTTGCTGCTGATGAAAAGTCATTGGACACTTTAGTAACTAACGGGAGGAGGAGACTCCATGAACATCCCCATCCTCAAAATGCAAAAGACAAGGCTGAAGTGTTCGCAACCATCTTCAGCCAAAAGTGCCAAATGGATGATCCATCACGGCTTCCTCCTGAGATCCCCACCAACTCAGAAACCAGTTTTCAGCCAATTTGATTCACTCCACATGATATCAGGAAATGGCTGAATGAACTGGATACAGAGAGGCTATGGGGCCGACAACATCCCGGCTTTGTGCTGAAGACTTGTGCTCCAGAACTAGCCGCGCTTCTAGCCAAGTTGTTCTAGTACAGCTACAACACTGGCATCTACTTGACAAAGTAGAATATGCCCCAGGTATGCCATGTCCACAAAAAGCAGGACAAATCCAATCCGGCCAATTACCGCTCCATCAGCCTACTCTCAATCATCAGCAAAGTGACGGAAGGTGTCATCGACAGTGCTATCAAGCAGCACTTACTCACCAATAACCTGCTCACTGATGCTCAGTTTGGGTTTTGCCAGGACCACTCGGCTCCAGACCTCATGCAGCCTTGGTCCAAACATGGACAAAAGAGCTGAATTCCAGAGGTGAGGTGAGAGTGTCTGCCCTTGACATCAAGGCAGCATTTGATCGAGCGTGGCATCAAGGAGCCCTAGTAAAACTGAAGTCAATGGGAATTGGGGGGAAAACACTCCACTGGCTGGACACATACCTAGCACAAAGGAAAATGATGTGATTGTTGGAGGCCAATCATCTCACCCCCAGGACATTGCTGTCGGAGTTCCTCAGGGCAGTGTCCTAGGCGCAACCATCTTCAGCTGCTTCATCAATGATCTTCCCTCCATCATAAGATCAGAAGTGGGGATGTTCACTGATGATTGCACAGTGTTCAGTTCCATTCGCAATTCCTCAGATAATAAAGGAGTCCATGCATGGATGCAGCAAGACCTGGATGACATTCAGGCTTGGACTGATAAGTTGAAAGTAAGATTTGTGCCATAGAAGTGCCAGGCAATGACAATCTCCAACAAGAGAGAATCTAACCACTGCCCCTTGACATTCAACGGCATTACCATCGCCGAATCTCCCAACATTAGCTTCCTGGGTGTAACTATTGACCAGAAACTTAATTGGACCAGCCACATAAATAATGTGGCTGTAAGAGCAGGTCAGAGGCTGGGTATTCTGCGGCGAGTGTCTCACCTCCTGACTCCCTAAAGCCTTTCCACCATCTACATGGCACAAGCTTGGAGTGTGATGGAATACTCTCCACTTGCCTGGATGAGTGCAGCTCCAACAACACTCAAGAAGCTCAACACCATGAAGGATAAGGCAGCCCACTTGATTGGAACTCCGTCCACCACCTTAAACATTCACTTCCTCCACCACCAACATACCGTGGCTGCAGTGTGTACCATCTACAAGATGCACTGCAGCAACTCACCAAGGCATCTTCGGCAGCACCTACCAAACCCGCGACCTCTACCACCTAGAAGGATAAGGGCAGCGGGCGCATAGGAACACCACCACCTGCAAGTTCCCCTCCAAGTCACACACCATCCTGACTTGGAAATATATCGCCATTCCTTCATAGTCGCTTTGTCAAAATCCTGGAACTCCCTCCCAAACAACACTGTTGGAGTGCCTTCACCACATGGACTGCAGCAGTTCAAGAAGGCGGCTCACTGTAAGGAAATCTCTTTAAACTCAATTAAATGATTCCATGTGGTTCAGACTTGAGCGTATTATCCAAATGCAAGTTTATTACTGTAGTGTATGTACCTTGAAGAAGGAACTATATTCTGCAGCCCCTGTATACTGCAGTTCCAGTAGTGACCACCCCTGTATATAAGCCTGTGTAGTAACTTTGTATAGTAGTTCCAGTTTTGTCTCCATTCAGTAAACACCTGTTATAACCAACTTCTGCAGTCCGTGTCTCAATTACACACGGACGTTACATTGGCAACGAACAGATCCGAACTTACCTACAGTTCTGCACCACCTCACGGGAATCCATTCCTGAAGCGAAGTTGTTAGAAGTCGAGGCCAGAAGGAAGAAATCCAAAAAGAAAAAAAAACAAACAGAAGAAACGGGCGTCGACCGTGGGCAACCGCCCTCTGATTCATCGAATTCGAAGATTTGCAGGAGAGGCTGTCGAGAGCTGGGCTTCGTTCTCCAGTCTATGGTGTTCCAGCTAATCGGGCTGGTGGCAGGTAGTACACTGATCCTTCCTGGGCTGCGGCGGGCTAGAGCTCGATCGGTGGCTTTTCAACGGGGCCGAGCAGCGTTGTCGGGAAGAGGAGAGAGAGAGAGAGGGTGGAGCACACAGGGCGCGGCTGGTGCTACGAAGCCGGGCAGCGTACAGACCCGAGAAGAGGGAGGAAAGTGTCCCATAGGGTCTGCTCTGACGATGGGAACAGTAATTAAAATAAAAGAAATTAGAAGCGCAGAAAGCCGCGAGGAGCTGCAGTTTGCCACGGGGACCGCGGAGAACGGCGTTTGCAGCAGCGCGGGGGGAAGTGCGCGAAGACCATAGGGCGTCGCCATCAAGGCATAAAAACACCAGCAACAGCGCTGGCAGCAGCGGAAAAGACAGAAAGCGCGGGAGGCGCCATCTTAATCCAGCGGGGAAGAAGGCAAAGCGCGGGAGGCACCATTTTGTTCAATCGGGGAAGAAGGCAAAGCGCGGGAGGCGCCATCTTAGATCTCGAAGATGCCGAAGATTGGCAATATCACTGCCTTCGATAATGCAATAGAAGACTGGACCACATATGTGGAAAGAGTCGAAGTATATTGCAAAGCAAATGAAGTAGCCGATGAGAAAAAGGCATCGGTACTACTAAACTTAATGGGCGCAAGAACGTATGGCCTATTGCGGAACCTGATCACTCCAATCAAACCGATGGAGATGAGTTTCAACAAAATTGTTGATATCCTACAGGAACATCTAAATCCTACACTGCTGCTGATAGCAGAAAGATTTAAATTCCACAAGAGAAATCAGCATAAAGATGAGAGCAATGCTGATCACCTTACGGAACTACGCAAGCTATCAAAGCACTGCCAGTTCGGAGCAGGACTGGCAGATACCCTACGGGACAAATTTGTCTGTGGACTCCTGAGTGAAGGAACCCAGAAGAGGTTACTCTCAGAGAAAGAGCTGACGCTAGATAAGGCTTTCAGTGTGGCAGTATCGTATGAAGCAGCAGCAAGGGGAGCTGCGGAAATACAGCAAAAGCCACAGGAATACGGCACCCATGAAATGACACGGGGATTTGAAAAATGTTATCGCTGCGGCAGAACAACCCATGACCAGAAGGACTGCTGGTCCAAGGACAAAACATGCAGGCAAGGCGGAAAGATGGGACACATTGCACGAGTTTGCAGGTCCGGGAAGAAGACTAACGACAACAAAAAGACTACTAAAGAAAAGTACAGGAAAGTACAAAAGATGACGGACAGTAGTTCCGAAGACCAGAAGAGCGATAGTGAATCCGGGAACAAGAGACTAAGCTGTCTCAAACTACACAACGTAATCACAAAAGAGGATCACCGAACCATTTGGGTCACCCTCATGATAGCAGGGTCCCAAGTCAAAATGGAATTGGATACAGGATCAGCCCTGACCGTCATGAATCGACGCGACTACGAGCGGCTATTCTCACACATACCCTTGAAAGACACATCCATTGTCTTGAAGACATATACGGGGCAGAAAGTATACCCCAGAGGGAAAATAAGGGTGCCTGTCGAATACAACGGCAAGGAAATACAGAAATTGTATCTGTACATACTGCAAGATGGTGGACCACCGTTATTGGGACATGAATGGATCAGAAAGATAAGTTTAGACTGGCACTCTGTTCAGGCACTGACTGTGGCTGGTAAAAAGGATGACGACGTCACACCTGGACGATTGTCAAAAATCTTGGCTAACGCTAAAGAGGTATTTCAACAAGAACTGGGAACTCTTAAAGGCGTAACCGCCTCGATAAAAATAGAAGAGAATGCAATTCCCAAGTTTTTCAAAGCAAGACCGGTACCGTATGCAATTCGCCCAGCCGTCGAGGCAGAACTGGAGAATCTGGAGAATGCAGGCATGTTAACTAAGGTAGACTGGAGTGAGTGGGCGACACCCATCGTTCCTGTCATGAAGAAAACGTTAAACAACAAGTCTGAGGAGCCAAGGAAGGTTCGCACCTGTGGGGACTTCAAGGTGACTGTGAACCCAGTCTTTCACACAGTACAGTATCCTCTTCCGAGGATAGAAGATATTTTCGCCTCACTATCTGGAGGGAAACGTTTTACAAAAATTGACCTTGCGCAACCATATTTGCAGATGGAGGTTGAAGAATCCTGTAGGAAATATCTCACGATAAACACTCACAAAGGTCTTTACCAGTATAATCGACTGGTATTCGGAGTTGCATCAGCTCCGGCTATATGGCAAAGAGCGATGGAACAAGTCCTGCAAGGGATTCCGGGGACTCAGTGTTACTTGGACGACATCCTAGTGACAGGTGAAAATGACAGTGAACACCTTGCCAACCTAGAGCAGGTGCTCACTAGACTAAGAGAACATGGGCTATGAGCCAATCGCCCCAAGTGCGAGTTTTTTAAGAAACAAATATCGTATTGTGGCCACGTGATTGATGAAGAGGGGTTACATAAGTCCCCTGACAAAATTGAAGCGGTAGTTAAGGCTCCAGTGCCTGAAAATGTGTCACAACTGAGGTCATTCCTCGGATTGGTGAATTACTACCATAAGTTTTTGCCGAATTTGTCCACAATTCTGCACCCACTGAACGCCCTGCTACAAACTGGAGTAGCATGGAAATGGAGCGATGAATGTAAGCGGGCCTTTCAGAAGTGTAAAGGCCTGATCACTTCAAGAGAAGTATTGGCTCACTACAACCCATCACTAGCGATAAGACTGGCGTGTGATGTGTCTCCCTACGGCGTTGGAGCGGTACTGTCACATAAATCCCTTGATGGTTCGGAGAGGCCAATAGCTTTTGCGTCACGCTCGTTAACTGCAGCCGAGCGTAACTGCGCCCAGATTGACAGAGAGGCCCTCAGCCTGGTGTGGGGGGTGAAGAAGTTCAATCACTACCTGCACGGACAGAAATTTACTCTACTAACTGATCATCAACCTCTTGTCTCCATTTTCAACCCTAAGAAGGGCATCCCGATAATGACAGCACAACGTCTACAGAGGTGGTCCCTTTTCCTAGGGGCACACCAATATGACATCGAGTACAAAGGAACTAAACAGCATGGGAATGCTGATGGATTGTCGCACCTACCGTTGCCGATGGTGGAAGAAGCACCTGCAGTAGATCCTGTGGAGATATTCCACTCGACCATAGTCGAATGTCTACCTGTGACGAATGCAAACATAGAAAAGGAAACACGAAATGACCCGACACTCTCCAGGGTCTATGATTTAACGGTGAAGGGATGGCCAGCACATGGCGAAACACTGTTGCCCGCATTCTCGCCGAGAAGAGAACAGCTATCAGTGTGCCGAGGAACCTTGATGTGTGGATCCAGAGTAGTAATTCCACCCAAGTTGAAGGATAGAGTACTCAATGAGCTTCATGAGGGTCATCTGGGAGGGGTAAAAATGAAGAACTTAGCCAGAGTGTTTGTGTGGTGGCCGGGAATCGATACAGAAATCGAAGAGATGACCAAGAGCTGTACAGGATGCCAGAAGGTCCAAAACGCCCCACCACAAGCCCCTCTACATCCATGGGAGTGGCGCTCATCTCCATGGCAAAGGGTACACATTGATTTTGCTGCTCCATTTATGGACTCGATGTTTTTAATTGCGGTGGATGCACATTCAAAGTGGCCAGAGGTAATAAAAATGTCCTCAACCACCACAGAAAAAACTATGACAGTCTTACGAACCATATTCGCCAGAAATGGGCTGCCTGAACAGATTTGTTCCGACAGTGGACCACAGTTTGTGTCTGAAGAGTTCCGGAGGTTCTTAAAGAACAATGGTGTTAAGCATTACACATCCGCCCCATATCATCCAGCCACCAATTGATTGGCTGAGAGGTTTGTTCAAACATTCAAGAAGGCTATCAAGGCAATGTGTAATGAAGACATACCCCTACAACACAAGGTGGATAACTTCTTGTTTGCCTACCGGAATGCGACACATGCGGTTACCAACCAAACTCCAGCCATGATGTTCTTCAATCGAAGACTAAGATGCCGCTTGGATTTGGTTAAGCCAAACATCAGAAGAGATGTGGAGAACAGGCAGTTTCAGAATATGAATGAAAGGCCAACCAGGAGTTTCAAGATAGGTCAACCAGTTTTGGCCCGGGACTGCCGCACAGAGAAATGGCAGCCAGGAATGATCTGCACATGGCAAGGATACTTGTATACCGTGGACGTTGGAGAGAGCATTGTAAGACGCCATGCTGACCAGATTCTAGAGTCACTGGAAAACGTCAAATCTGCACCACGATCCTATACACCTGGTGATGAAACCGAAGTACCAATTGCATCTACCTCAGAATCGGTGATATTGGAAGCAGACGAACCAAACAACGACGTTGATCCCGAATCAACTTTGCCAGAAGGACCTGATACCCCAAAGAGGCGTTATCCGGACAGAATCAGGAAGCCTCCTCAAAGACTGAATTTATAATTGATTACTTTCAGCTAATGTATATAGCAACTGTAATTGTAAATATGTTATTTAATTATTAATCGAATGTTATGTACTGTTTAGCTATAAGGGGAGGAATTGTAGTGTATGTACCTTGAAGAAGGAACTATATTCTGCAGCCCCTGTATACTGCAGTACCAGTAGTGACCACCCCTGTATATAAGCCTGTGTAGTAACTTTGTATAGTAGTTCCAGTTTTGTCTCCATTCAGTAAACACCTGTTATAACCAACTTCTGCAGTCCGTGTCTCAATTACACACGGACGTTACAATTACTCAGACACCAAAATTACAATAACTATTACGGTTATACAATAGACTTATACAGCCTGGTTTCCTGCAGACCCAAGGTGATTAAGCTTCGCTTCTGTAGGTGTTGGACTTCCAAAAGTCCCGTGAGCTCCAACTACAAGAAGCTACCCATTCTCTTTTACTCATCTATCACATGTCCAAAAAGACCTTCCAGGCATCCTTAAAGGATCTTCTCCTTTAACTGAGTCATATCACATGATGCCCAGAATGCATATTGAAGTGAGGTTCCTTCTCACTAAACCTCTACAGCAGATTAACAGATGACCAGATTATCAGCTGCTTGTGGGAGCTTGCTGTGCACAAATTGGCTGCTGCATTTTCTACATACACTCGGCCCGAGCTGCCTAAGGAGGCATGACCAGCACCTGTGCACAGTTGGTTAGCTGCTTGGAAAGGGACCATAACCAATTTCTCCCCCAATTTCTCCTCCTCTTTAACTTGTGCTAAATTATTCTGTATCAACAAAATGCCAAGCGCGCAGCTTGTTCCTAGGCCTCTACCACTTCAACCAACACTACTAATTTATCTCATTTGCTCTTTGTTGTGTGCAAATTGGCTGCCACATTTGCCTAAATAACAACAGTGATAACACTACAAAAGTAATTTATTGTTTGTGAAGCACTTTTGAGCTGTCCTGATGATGTGTAAGTTCTTTTTTTTCCCCTTACTGTAATTGGCTCGGCTGAAGTCTGTGAAAGACTCCTAATTTTCTATTCCTTCCTGTGGGAGAAGCTTGTTCATAGCTGTCAACAGCAGAGATATTTGCAATTAGCAAGAATGATACAGATTATGAGCCTATTTAAATGTATGAAGGGATGTTTATTTTTAAAAGTGACTTTCATCAAAATAGAAGATATATTTTAACCAGAATGAGCGATTCTCACTCTTGGTGGGTGTCACTTACCAGGTCTGCTTGCTTTTGCTCTGTTCCTTTCCGAGACAACCTAGTAGAGAGAGTGATCTCACTGTGAGCAGAACTGGAGGGAAAAACCATTGCAGTGTGACTCCGTGGCTTCGGATGATCACATCGATGCACTTCAACGTGGGCTGCATCATGCAAATAGTTATCTGCCAATCTTGCTGGAAATTTTAATTACATATACGAGTTAAAATACAAATACTTGGCAGAAAATTGTGATTCTGAGGCAACTCCCTACAATTCAAAAGCCTCGGAATGTACATGGGTTGATTCCAGAATGAAGGCAAACGTGTAAAAAAAAATTGAGACCTAACATTTTTTTTCCCTAGTGGATTTTAATCGCCTTGTTAACCAGATTTTACAAAAATGCCTTTTCTTACAGATATATGATCCAACAATTATTGCTTTATGAAAGTAAATATTTAGATATTGTGAAATAAATAGCTCAACAAAATAATTGGAATTTAAAGCATCTGAGTTGTTCACCGGCTGCAATTAAACTGACCACTGTTCATTTCTATTCTGCTCACACTCCAGTTTGCCAGTCAGGATGTCGCTGTGGTGCATTGCACATCAGGGGATCAGAACAAACAATCATTAAAAATCTGAGTACAGGCCATGCATTCGACATTACTTCTGAGATCTCTGTGAGTTGTACTAAGTGGCTCTGGGGAGTACATCAACTTCAGAAGGACTAAATAAGTAATGCTGTGCAATAAAAAAATATTTTTTAAATGTTATTTCTTTCAAAAATTTTGAGCTCATTTTTTGTCTTAAAAAGCAAGTTTCCACTATCAGCACCCCTTTCTAAGACCAATCAACATGAATTAATATTAACAGAGAGACAAAACTGGATATTGCTTTTAGGGGAAATGTGCTGCCTGCTTTTTAATTGATTTTGTACCTGTCTGTAGTGGCAAACAATCAGGTGAAATGATTTTGCTGCTTGCAGAAATTAGTTAATTACCATTGAATGCCAGTGGGATTACTGAATTAGTTCCCAACTTTCGGTTTTAAAATGTCAGCAGAGATAAGACCTATGGCCCTATATGAGAGACAGTTCTACAGGCAGGAGAAGCATTGTAAAGCTGCACCACTGCTATTCTGTAGTCTTACTGACCAACTTTTGCAATATGTTTCTGACTCAGACTGAGTCATGTCCTTTCCGGGGAATGACCTTGAGCTAATATTCTGGATGGAAGAGGATGTCATTTTTGGGTTGATGAGGGCTTTGTGAGCATCAAGAACGATTTATTATTCAACAGAACACAACTGTATCTGATTGTAGAGCTGAATTTGTTTGTAGCAATGCCAATAATGTAACATTCTGGAAATCTGTTACTGACTCTAGCCTTGGGAAGCTCATTGTGGCATCAGAATCCAACTGTACTTATTGTCATTGTGGTCTTATTGGAGGATTTCCCCCCTCCCTATTTACTAACATGGATGTTCAAAGCAGCTCTTACTTGGCTTGTGTGATATAATTTGATGCACTGGCTTACCTGCTGAAGCTTGTAATAACCTGGAAGCATAGAAGATAAGAATGGGAGACACTTTCAATGCTGTTACTAAGGATATGCTCACTGCAGAATCTGCCTCCAAATCAACTCTTTGGAGACAGCAACAACACTTTGCTTAGACAAGGGGTGTCCCACCTTTTGAAGCCAGATACATGTCTCAAAACCAGTGATTAGCCGCATAAGATTACACAGTAATGTGAGTCCCCATACACAAAAATGCGAGACACCATATACAAAACACAAAGACCCCTATAGATTCAAAAGGTGAGACCCCATACACAATAAGCACAAGCTCCATACATGAAGAGTGAGTCACCTGTACACAAAAACTTGCAATTTCCACCCCCACCTGCCATATACACAAAAAAGAGACCCCTTAATATACCAAAAAATGAGAACTACCATACACAATAAACACAAAAAAGTGTTTCTACTCTATTCACAAAAAGAGTGAGACTCCTCCATACACAAAAATTGCAAGGACCTCCCTAACCTCCATTTCTGTCCCCTTGTTCTTGGCCTACCTCAAAAGGCTGAAAACTTGGAAACTTTAGCTCTTTAAAATTCCCAGGCATGGAGAACTGGCAAAGGATGCTCACTGACTGGTCAAATTCCACCAGTCAGGACAAAGCTTTTTCCAGTCCTCCAGGCCCAGGAATGTTAAAGAAGCTGAGATTCAAAGCTTCCATGTCATTGGCAGGAGCTTCACAAACTGCGTAAGATTACACGGTACTGCGAGTCCCCATACACAAAAATGCAAGACATCATAGATAAAACAGCAAGGCTGAAATTTTGCCTACCTGGGTGGGTCCGGTGCGGGCGGTGGTCATGGCGGGTCACGGCCCTGCTGCTGACTCCATCCCACTGCTGAAAATGACTTTCCCTTAATAGGGCCTATTAAGCCCACCCTGCACGTTACCCAGCCCAATTAAGTGGTGCGGGTCTGGTGACGTCATCGATGACATGTTTTCAGCCGGGATCTTTAAAGGGGCCATGGCCACGTTAGATTTGAATGTCAATGTAACATAGTGCTGTCAGTGCACTACAGCATTGGAGTGCTGCAAACACTGACAATGACTGCACAGAGCCAGAGGGCTGCACCCAGGTTCTCCGATGACTCCCTCCATATGCTTATGGAAGGAGTCAGAGCATCCAGGGAAGTCCTCTTCCAATGGGCGGAAGAGACCTCCCCAGGACACCAAAACAGCCTGATTGGAGATTTCAGAGGAGGTCACCAGCAGGGATGTGGTCAGGAGGACCTGGGTGCAGTGCTGCAAATGTTTCAATGATCTCATTAGATCAGGAAACGTTAGTACAAAGCCACACTCACCTTCATCATGCTGTGCATTTAGGACTGAGATGAGGAGAAATTTCTTCACTGAGAGGGTGGTGAACCTATGGAATTCTCTACCACAGAAGGCTGTGGAGGCCAAGTCACTGAATATATTTAAGAAGGAGATAGATAGATTTCTAGACAAAAAAGGCATCAAGGGGTATGTGGAGATAGCAGGAATATGATATTGAGATAGAGGATCAGCCATGATCATATTGAATGGCGGAGCAGGCTCGAAGGGCCGAATGGCCTACTCTTGCTCCTATTTTTCTATGTTTCTATGTGCCTCTCATCACATCCCCACCACTCTGCCTTCCCAACCCTGCCCCTGCACATCCTTACTCACAACAACATACCTTGCATGTCCACCTACTCTCTCTTTCTACATTATCACATCCCCATCTGACTAGCCACTCTCACACTCACCCTCACCCTAATGCAATCATACCAACTAACTACACACAAGGAGGCCACTTGGCATTGCCACCCGACTCCATCATAGTCACCCTCTAAAGATCTAACCCATTCATGCCTTACACTCATTCCATCACTTTCACTCAACCTTCTCTTCTTTCCCTCCTTGTAGGAAAAGGGAGCCCAAAATAAAAGGGAGAGGGGGAGAACCAGCGGTGGTCCTCCATCATTTGTAAATCTCACAAAAGCAGAGGAGGCTACTTTAGAAATATCTAGAGTTGCCGAGCAGCTGGAAGTGGGAGACGGAGAGAGGGGGGTCTTCTCAGCAACCTGGTGACAAAATTACATATCATACAGCTACATGGCAGACATCAGTCACTCATATCAACCCAACCATCTTCAGCTGCTTCATCAATGACCTTCCCTCCAACATAAAGTCAGAAATGGGGATGTTTGTGGAAGACTACACAGTGTTCAGCACCATTCACAACTCCTCAGATAATGAAGCAGTTCAAGCCCACATGCAACAAGACCTGGACGATGTTCAAGCATGGGCTGATAAGTGGCAGGTAACATTCGCGCCACAGAAGTGCCAGGCAATGACTATCTCCAACAAGCGAGAGTCTAACCACTGCCACTTGACATTCAATGGCATTACCATCACCGAATCCCCCTCCATCAACATCCTGGGGGTCACCTTTGGCCAGAAACTTAACTGGACCAGCCACATAAATACTGTGGCAACAAGAGCAGGTCAGAGGCTGGGTATTCTGGGGTAAGTGTCTCACCTCCTGACTTCCCAAAGCATTTCCACCATCTACAAGGAACAAGTAAGAAGCGTGGTGGAATACTCTCCACTTGCCTGGATGAGTGCAGCTCCAACAACACTCAAGAAGCTCGACACCATCCAGGACAAAGCAGCCCGCTTGTATGGCACCCCATCCACCACGTTAAACAGTCACTCCCTCCAACACCAGCATACCGTGGCTACAGTGTGTACCATCTACAAGATGCACTGCAGCAACTCGCCTAGGCTTCTTCGGCAGCACCACTCATACCCGCGACCTCTTCCATCTAGAAGGACAAGGGCAGCATGCGCATGGGAACACCACCAACTCCAAGTTCCCCTCCAAGTCTCACACCATCCTGACTTAGAAGTATATCACCGATCCTTCATCATCGCTTGGTCAAAATCCTGGAACTCCTTACCTAACAGCACTGTGGGAGTACCTTCACCAAACGGACTGCAGCAGTTCAAGAAGGTTGCTCACAACCACCTTCTCCAGGGCAATTAGGGATAGGCAATCAATGCTGGCCTTGCCAGCGACGCCCACATAAACGAATATAAAAAAAATATGGGCACTGATGCCAGCAGTCACTGAATGGTCATCATGTGCATATTGTTATCTGTACCCAATCTTCATATGACATATCTAACTCATCTATTTACTCTCCCACAGGTCCATCAAGAACCGCCCCACCCCTACCTTCCAGGAGGAAGTGGCGGACGCCTCCTCAGAGGAGTCTCCAGCCTCTGAGGGCACAATGTCACCAGACATAAGCGCACCCAACACCAGCGCAGATACGCACACCTCGGTGGGTGGCATGCGAGATAGAGTAGTGTTGTCACCTGGTGTCTCATAACTCAAAAGTGAGCAAGAGCAGATGGTGGAGACAGGGACAGCAGTGGAGACTCCTTGCCAGAGGGCGCAGGATGCTCCTAGCTCTGCTCAGTTACATGCAGGCGCTGAGCCTCGGGGGCCATCCAGAAAGAGGGCGATCCTGGAGGAGCAGGAAGAAGTGCCGGGGACTCTGACAGGTTTTGCGAGAGGAATGTCTGCAAATGGTCAGAGAATGGAGGAGTTCATCTCTAACATGAACACCACCATGTTGTCGGCACTGGTGACTGTCGGCTCCTCCATGGATAGGATGGCCACCTACCTGGAGCAGCTAATGCGCCACTCACAGGAGCACATGGTCTCTATGGAGGATAGATGGCTCTCTATGGAGAATAGATAGCAGAGGCTCATAGACATCATCTCTAGGGAAAACGGCAGTGTGACATCATAGGTAAGGCAGGTAAGTGATTGGTAGTGACCGTGGGCTGTTTTAAGTTAACATGTAACTAAATTTTAAAAACTAAACTTAATTTAATTAATTTAATAAACTAAATGAGGTAAATAATTTGATAACACTAAACTAATTAATTAAATAAATAAAATAATGGGAGAACAGGAGATGTGTTGCTGCTGCAATATGTGGGAGCTTGTGGACATTTTTGTCCAGGGCGACTACACCTGCGGTAAGTGTCTGCGGCTCGAGGAACTTCAGCTCCGAGTTGAAGAGATGGAGTCCGAGCTGCAGACATTGCGAGACATCAGGGAGGGAAAAAGTTACCTAGACCTTTTGCTCCAGGAGGCAACCACACCCCTTAGATTACATACTTTAGAATTGACACGTGGTCAGGGACAGGATGGTGTGACTGTGAGTGAGGCAGGTATGGGGATCCAGGGGGTAGTATTGCAGGAGCCTCAGTTCCTACACTTGTCCAATAGATTTGAGGTTCTTGCAATCCTTGTGGACAAGCGCGGAGACTGCGGGGAGGACGAGCAAACTGACCACTGTAGGGGTTTCACAAAATTACCCTATTTTTCCCTGAAGATTGAAAATATTGGTCCACATCGTGGACGAAGAATTGGGTGATGTGACTTGTCTACAATGTTTTAAAATGTGCCTAGAACCGCAAAAGACTGCTCTGAGATGGAAAGAACATGGACAACACCGGACTCGTGGAGCTCTGTGGAAAATATTCACACACCTTAAGACAGTACTTTTATTAATAAAATTGTTCCCTGGAGTTTGGGCAAACACAAAGGCCTAGAAATTCAGTTGGGCGCGCCAGCCATTCGCGCCTTAGGAGGAGTAGATCTCGAGCGCTAGGCGCTTAGCGCCCGGGCGCAGCGCGATCTGCGCCTCGCCCCAACTTCAGTACACATTTAGCGCCGGTGCAAAGTCTTAGCGCGCGCCCTGCTGCGCGCGCAGATCATGATGTCATTTACTAGTGCAACGCCCTTTGTGCGCCCCGAACCGGAACTTCACTCGCGACGGGCCATTGTGCGCCGGGCGGCCCTAACGACTGTGAAGTGGAACGGTACACAGCTGAGGCGGGCCGCGGGGAGCGCTAATTAAAGGGCACTTACCCTGCACTATAAAGGCCAGCCATTTGCAGCATTCACTCTTGTGCAACGGTTTTTTGGAGAGAGACCAAGGAGGAGAGCTTACTGGTTTGGACCAACACTAGGACAGGTATTTTTGGCTCAGGCCAGAGCTTAGCAATTATCTTTGCCTTCATTGAGAGCTCATTGTTTGCCAGCATATAATGGGGGCTGCATTGGGTGCCAACGCTGACTTTCAGCCTTATGCCAGAAGGGCTTACAGACGCCGTGAGAGAGTGGCAGCCCTGGCTAGACGCAGAGGGGGCAACAGGCGTCGCCAACTGAGGCCTTACCCACCCAGGGTATACCACCAGCAGTCCTCCTATCTGACCATGTCTGCCGCGATGTGTGTAAGGAGGCTGCGATTCAGAAGGGAGGTGGTTGCAGACATCTGCCAGCTGCTTCAGAGAGATCTGCAGCCACAGCTGATGCGCAGGATGTCTCTGTCGGTGGCAGTGAAGGTGACGGTGGCTCTCATCTTCTATGCCACCGGCTCCTTCCAATCCGCTGCTGGGGACATCGCTAACATCTCCCAGTTCGCCGTGCATTGCTGCATCCGCCAGGTGACCGAAGCCCTTTTCAGAAGGGGACATCAATTCATCTCCTTCCCCATGACCCTGGACAAGCAGCAGCAGCGTGCAGTGGGATTTGCAAGAATAGCGGGCTTCCCCATGGTGCAGGGCACCATTGACTGCACGCATGTGGCTTTGCGGGCACCTCTGGAGCATGCCGAGGATTACCGCAACCGGAAGGGCTACCATTCCCTCAACATACAGCTGGTGTGTGACCACAGGCAGCGCATCCTAGCTGTCAATGCCCGCTTTCCAGGCAGCAGCCACGATGCCTTTATCTTGCGACAGACAACTGTGGCTGACATGTTCCAGGCACAGCCTCCCCCAAGAGGATGGCTTATCGGGGACAAAGGCTATCCTTTGTGTACCTGGCTCATGACCCCGCTCCGCGCGCCCACGACCCCTGCTGAAGAGGCATACAACGAGAGCCATCAAGTGACTAGGAACATCATAGAACAAACAATCGGCGTCCTCAAGCAACGGTTCCACTGTCTCGATCGCTCCGGGGGAGCCCTCCAGTATTCGCAGGAGCGAGTCTCCCAATTCGTCGTCATTTGCTGCATGCTGCACAACCTGGCTATCCGCAGGACTCAGGCACTGCCACCTCACGTTGGACCCCCACCTCAGGAGGAGGAGCAGGAGGCGCATGAGGAGGAGGAGGACGAGGAGTACCAGCCCAGGAGGGAGGCACAAGGTCCAAGGGCCGCCCGTCGGCGGCTTATTGAACGTCACTTCTAGGCCCCCTGTCAGGGAATGGCTTGTGCCAATGAAAGAACATGATTTCAGCCGCTCCGCAAGCCCTCAGCCGGTTAAGGCAACAAACACTTCAAAGATCAAACATGGACAATGTTAATAAATAAAATGCTTTATTGTACAAACTCAAGGCCCTTCCCACATGAAAACCAAAAACAGACGAAACCCCCAAAAAACACTCAAACACATTACTCGCTCCCACAACCTGGAGAGGATTAACAAAACAGTGCAACTAAAATGGCCGTCATCCTCGGACTTCGTAAAATACAAACATCACATCCTCGGCCTTCAAAAAACAAACATCACATCCTCGGCCTTCGAAAAACAAACATCCAATTCTCGGCCTCAAAAAACAAACACAACTGGCCACACATTCGACTTTTTGGCCCGCTAGGGCGATGCCTTGGCCATCTTTGTGTGGCCCCTGCCCGCCCTGCTGCTCCTCCTCAAAGTAAGGCCATTGGCTGCTGCAAGGCTGGGGGCAGGCTCCAGAGGGGCACATGTCATGACGGCAGATGCTGTGGCTGGCCAGCATCAGTTGCTGCAGCAGCTCCTGGCAGCTCCACTGGGGGAGTGGCAGTGGCGGCTGGCGGAATGGGGGCAAGCTGGCGGATGGCAGGCGCTCGCTGGTCGCCTGAGACACTGGCACTCGCCCGGGCCAGCACTGCAGCATGCGCACCAATCTGCCGAGGGACAGACCGCTGTGCTGCTGCAGCGCGCCGGGTGCCCTGGTGATGCCTGGCTGACACAGCGAGTGTGGCAGCAGTGAGTGCCCGTGTTGACCTGTTCAGTGACCTCATCAGAGCACCCAGTGACTGCACGGCACCACTGATCAGCTGCCCACTCGCTGCCGGAGCTGCCCCGAATGCCGCCCGACTCGCTGCCTGATCTGCCCCGAATGCCGCCCGACTCGCTGTCTGCTCTGCCCCGAATTCCACCAAACTGATGGCCTGTGAGGCCCCGACGTCGGTGACACTCCGAGAGAGGGACTCGATGGCCTCAGGCAACCGTGCCACTACCCCCATGAGCTCCATGTGCCGGCGCTCTGAGTCCGCAGACAAGTCCTCGAGGCGTTCCATCTCCTCGGCGAAGACCATCTCCGGACTGGAGGCCGGACTCTCCCTCTGGGGAGAAGGCCGCCGAGCTGGCCGACCCTTCCTGCGTTGCTGGACGCCGCTGGGCCCAGCAATTGGACGCCCCTCCGACCCTTCCCCCCTCTGGGGAGAAGGCCGCCGAGCTGGCACCCCCCTCCCGCGTTTCTACAGGCCGCAGGTCCCATGAGCTCCCCTCCCCTCCAACACTTCTGCGACGCTCCTCTCCAGGGAAGACGTGTCCCCTACATTGGCATGGGTTGCCACGGCTGAGGGTTCCCCTGATGGGTCGCCTTCCTCTTGCTCCTCCTCCTCTGAGGGGCTGTCACTGGCAAGTTCAGGGACCTCCTCACCATCTGAAAGCAGGAAGGCACAAGAGTAGCTTTAGAGTGAGGAGAGGGCGTCAGCGAGGGATGCATGAGTGGTGGCATTCAGCACATTGGTCGGACAGTGGCAAAGGATGTAGATCTGATGCGCAAGTGGGACGAGAGAGGTCCAAACATTGATGTCCTTACCATTGGTGCCCAGAACAGGGTCGGCATCTCCACATGCAACGGGGCCAATCACCCGGCCACCCATGATGCGCTCCACGTGATGTTGCAGCTTGGTGAGCGGCTGGATCTGGGGCCGGCCTCCCCCGGTCACAGTCCGGCTCTTCTTGTTATTGGCCAGCTTGGCCTGCAAGAGAAAGGACGGCCTCTAAGTACAGTGTGTAGCCCTGATCTTGTGTGCACTGCCTCCCATGGTGGAATAGCCTGGCCAGTGTGTCGCCCTGATCTTGTGTGCACTGCCTCCCATGGTGGAATAGCCTGGCCAGTGTGTCGCCCTGATCTTGTGTGCATTGCCTCCCATGGTGGAATAGCTTGGCCAGTGTGTTAAGTGCAGAATGTGCAATTGATGTTCATGCCTGTTCCATAGCTGCTGGATGAGGGCTGGCCATTAGGGCTTTCAGGTCCCTTTGCCCATAATGTGAGGTGCACATGCAAGGATGAGGAGGTCACTGGAAAGGGTACTCACCCTGACAATGCGCGTGAGGTCATTAAACTTTTTGCGGCATTGGACACCGGTCCTGGGGACCTCGCTGTTGGCTGACACCTTGCTGGCGACATGCCTCCAGGCTCTCCGGTAGGCGTGGACCGGCGCCTTCCTGCCATTGTCCGGGTACAAAATATGGCGCCTCTTCTCCACACCACCAACCAGCACACGCAGATCACGCTCTGAGAAGCGCTGCGCTCGTTCACGGGCCCTCTGCATGGCTTCAGGCGCTATTTGGGTCCAGCAGCAGTGTTCAGGCCTAGCTGGAGGGCTCCACTATCCAGGGCGTGGCAACAGACAAAGTCGACCCTTCCCCCTTAAGAGCTGGCCGGCGCCAGGGTGTCTGCTGTCAATCACGAGATGGCCGCACCTGCGCTGCGCCCGGCCTGGGCGCTCTCGCTCAGCACTTCCGGCTTAGCGCCTAAAGAGAGGCGTCCAGCGCCAGTTTTAACGCTCGAGCAAACTCTTAGGGCGAAGCTAATGAATATCAGAGAAGTGGCCTCGATTTGGCGGCGGGCGCAAACTTTAGCGGCTGCCCAACTTTAACGCCCCAAAAGTGGCTACAATGAATTTCTAGGCCAAAAGGTTTTAAAATGGCCACAGAAAGCATTGGCCAAGAACAATGGGGCTTGGAAAAAAAGCAGCTCGAGTTAATAAGAACATAAGAACACAAGAAATAGGAGCAGGAGTAGGTCAATCGGCCCCTCGAGCCTGCTCCGCCATTCAATAAGGTCATGGCTGATCTGATCCTAACCACCAATCTACTATCACAGAACCATCTCCTGAATCTAACAGAATTAGACACACGAAATAGGAGCAGGATCAGGCTACACGGCCCCTGGGCCCGCTCCACTACCCACAGGGCCATGTCCAATCCGAACCTAGACTCATGTCCAAATTCCTGCCCGCTCCCCGTAACCCTTAATTCCCTTTACTTCTAGGAAACTGTCTATTTCAGTTTTAAATTTATGTAAAGATGTAGCTTCTACAGCTTTTTGGGGCAGCATATTCCATGGACCTACCACCCTCTGAGTGAAGTAGTTCCTCCTCATCTCAGTTTTGAAAGAGCAGCCCCTTATTCTAAGACTATGCCCCCTAGTTCTAGTTTCACCCATCATCGGGAACATCCTCCCCACATCCACCCGATCCAACCCCTTCACAATCTTATATGTTTCAATAAGATCGCCTCTCATTCTTCTGAACTCCAATGAGTAGAGTCCCAATCTACTCAACCTCTCCTCATATGTCCATCCCCTCATCCCCGGGATTAACCGAGTGAACCTTCTTTGTACTGACTCGAGAGCAAGTATGTCTTTTCTTAAGTATGGACACCAAAACTGTATGCAGTATTCCAGGTGCGGTCTCACCAATAACTTGTACAACTGAAGCAATACCTCCCTATCTTTATATTCTATCCCCCTAGCAATGAAAGCCAACATTCCATTGGCCTTCTTAATCACTTGCTGCACCTGCATACTAACCTTTTGAGTTTTGTGCACCAGGACCCCCAGATCCCTTTGTACTTCAGTACTTTCAGTTTCTTGCCATTAAGATAATAACTTGCTCTACGATTTTTCCTGCCAAAGTGCATAACCTCACACTTTCCAGTATTGTATTCCATCTGCCAAATCTCTGCCCACTTACTTAGCCTGTCTATGTCCCCTTGCAGGTTTTTTATGTCCTCCTCACTCACTACTTTCCCTCCCATCTTAGTATCATCTGCAAACTTTGATATGTTACACTCGGTCCCCTCCTCCAAATCGTTAATATAGATTGTAAAGAGTTGGGGATCCAGCACTGACCCCTGCGGAACACCACTTGTTACTGATTGCCAGTCTGAGAATGAACCATTTATCCCAACTCTCTGCCTTCTGTTAGATAGCCAATCCTCTATCCATGCCAGAATATTACCCCCAATCCCGTGATTTTTTATCTTAAGCAATAATCTTTTGTGTGGCACCTTGTCAATTGCCTTTTGGAAGTCTAAATACACTACATCCACTGGTTCCCCTTTATCCACCCTATATGTTACTTCCTCAAAGAACTCCAGCAAATTTGTCAAACATGACTTCCCCTTCATAAAACCATGCTGACTTTGTCCTATTAAATTATGATTATCCAAATGTCCTGTTACTGTCTCCTTAATAATGGACTCCAAAATTTTACCTACCACAGATGTTAGGCTAACCGGTCTATTGTTTCCAGCCTTCTGTCTACTGCCCTTTTTAAATAAGGGTGTTACATTAGCAGTTTTCCAGTCTGCCGGGACCTTTGCTGAGTCCAGGGAGTTTTGGAAAATTATTACTAATGCATCCACAATCCCTACCGCCACTTCCCTCAAGACCCTAGGATGTAAGCCATCAGGTCCAGGTGATTTATTCACCTTGAGTCCCATTATTTTACCGAGTACCACTTCCTTAGTGATTTTGATTGTGTTTAGCTCCTCCCCCCCTTTAGCCCCCTGTTTGTCCAGTGTTGGGATATTCTTAGTGTCCTCTACTGTAAAGACTGATACAAAATATTCATTCAGTGTTTTTGCCATCTCCATATTTCCACCATTAATTTCCCGGCCTCATCCTCTAAGGGACCAACATTTACTTTAGCCACCCTTTTTCTTTTTATATAAGTATAAAAACTCTTACAATCTGTTTTTAAATTTTTTGCTAATTTACTTTCATAATCTATCTTCCCTTTCTTAATCAATCTTTTTGTTATTTTTTGCTGTCTTTTAAAGTTTTCCCAATCCTCTATCCTCCCACTAGATTTGGCTACCTTATAGGCCCTTGTTTTTAGTCGAATATTATCCTTAATTTCTTTACTTAGCCACGGATGGCTGTCTTTTCTTTTACATCTTTTTCTTCTCAGTGGAATATATTTTTTTTAGAAGTTGTAAAATAACTCCTTAAATGTACACCACTGATCATGTATCGTCTCACCCTTTAATCTATTTTCCCAATCCACTCTACTCAATTCCGCTCTCATACCTTCATAGTCTCCTTTATTCAAGCTTAGCACGCTTGTTTGAGATCCAACCTTCTCACCCTCTAATTGAATATGGAATTCAGCCATGTTATGGTCACTCATTCCAAGGGGATCCTTTACTAGGACATTTTTAATTAATCCTGTCTCGTTACACAGGACCAGATCTAAGGTTGCTTGCCCCCTGGTCGGTTCAGTTACATACTGCTCAAGAAACCCATCCCTAATACACTCAATGAACTCATCCTCAAGGCAGCCCTGCCCAATTTGATTTGTCCAATTAATATGATAGTTAAAATCCCCCATAATTATAGATGCTCCCTTATTACAAGCCTCAACTATTTCCTGATTGATACTCCGTCCAACAGAGTTGCAACTGTTCAGAGGCCTATAGACTACGCCCACTTGTGTTTTTTTCCCCTTATTATTCCTTATCTCCACCCAAACTGTTTCATTATCCTGATCTTTTGACCCAATATCATTTCTCTGTATTACAGTGATTCCTTCCTTTATTAACATAGCCACCCCACCTCCCTTTCCTTCCTGCCTGTCCTTCCTGATCGTTAAATAACCTGGTATGTTTAATTCCCAGGCATTGTCACCCTACAGCCATGTTTCTGTAATGGCCACAAGATCATACCCATATGTAGTTATTTGTGCCATTAACTCGTCTATTTTGTTATGAATGCTACGTGCAATCAGATAGAGAACTTTCAAATATGTTTTGTGACACTTAGTTCCTGCTTTTGCCCTTTTTATTACTTTACCTTTTACTCCATACCTTCTGCCCCTTCCTGACACGCTCAGGTTTTTAATTTCCCCTCTGCTACCTAAGTCTATGACCTTCTCTGTTGTCATTTTTATTATTTGCTCTCTAGGAACCTCCCCCCCACTAGTTAGTTTGAAGCCCTCTCTGCAGCCCTAGTTATATGATCCGCCAGGACTCTAGCCCCAGCACTGGCCAAGTGAAGCCCATCCCAACGGAACAGCTCCCTCCTGCCCCAGTACTGGTGCCAGTGTCCCAGGAAGCAAAACCCATTTCTCCCACACCAGTCTTTGAGCCACGCATTTAACTCTCTAATTTTATTTGTCCTAGCCAAATTCACTCGTGGCTCAGGTAATAATCCAGAGATTATTACCCTTGAGGTTCTGTTTTTTAATTTGACCCCTAGCTGCTCATACTCCTTTAACAGAACCGGCTTCCTAGTCCTATCTACGTTGTTTGTACCAACATGGACCACGACAACTGGATCCACCCCCTCTCACTGCAAGTTTCTTTCCAGCCCAGAGGAGATGTCCTTAACCCTGGCACCGGGTAGGCAACACAGCCTTCGGGACTCTCGCTCTCGGCTGCAGAGAACTCTATCTATCCCCCTAATAATACTATCCCCTACCACTACAACATTCCTATTTACTCCCCCCTCTTGAATGGCCCCCCATTCCATGGTGCTGTGGCCAGGTTGCTCATCCTCCCTGCAGTCCCTGCTCCTGTCCCCACAGGGAGTAAGAACCTCGAACCTGTTGGACAAGAGCAAGGGCTGCGGCTCCTCTAGCTCTACCTCCTGGCTCCCAGTACCTGCCTCACTCGTAGTCACACCGTCCTGTCCCTGACCATGGGCTACATCTGAATTAATTAACTTCATAGGTGTGACCACCTCCTGATACACAGAGTCCAGGTACTTCTCCCCCTCCCTGATGTGTCACAGTGTCTGAAGCTCAGACTCCAGCTCATCAACATGGAGCTGGAGTTCCTGTAGCAGCAGACACTTGTCACAGACGTAATCACCGTGAGCCTCAATGGGGTCCATCGGCTCCCACATCTCGCAACAGTAACCCATCACCTGCTCCATTCTATGTAATTAATTAAATTTTTTATTGTTAGTTATGGATACCCTCTGCCCGATTTTAGATGCTAGTATCCCCTTTAATTAATTGGATTTAAATTAAATCAATCCCTCTAATTACACCAGCTAAATGGTTTACCAACAGTCACTCTGCACCAGAAAGGCCTTGTTAACTACAACCCACCGAGTTAAAGTTTGAAAAGAGCACCTAACACCCCACTTACCCTAACTCACACTTAACCAAACTCACAGCACTCTCTGCTGACTCGCACTCAGTGCTTGCTTGCACTAGCACTGGTCTTTTTATACTTTTTGTTTGTTTACAGCCAAATGAGTTGTCTGTGAAAAAGTGGGAGGATACAGTGGCAGTCAAAGACATGCCAATCAAAGGGAGGTTCCCTTCAGAGGCACTTGAAGTTGCTTATTGACATAAGAGATTAGCCCACTTGAGGCTAACCGCAGGACAATCAATTGAAATGGTTTCTGTTTCCACAACCATTCAAAGCACTCACAGACAATGAGATACTGAAATCATGGGACGGATTTTTTATGCAACAGTTTAGGAATTGAATGGGTTTTTGGAGCACCCATCATTCTAGACAATAGGGTAGTTGCATTCCCTTTTGTTTTAGCCCAGGTGAGCTCCGGATGTGGGCGGGAACATTACGGCCCCACAGTGCAGACACATTAACCCATTCCAACCACTTTGAATCAACCAATCATCAGTGCTTCTCTTGTGTATTGGAACTTTGGGCGCAAATTTTGCAGAGAGACTTTTCCAGGTATAAAAGGTAGCTCCTGAGAAGCTATCGCTCTCTGAGCTCTTACTTCGCTGGACCACAGGTGAGCAGGGTTTCTGACTCCTCAGCAAAGCAACCTAGTAAGGAGTTGGGGGATGTTAATTAAGGGGATATTGCTAAGATTGCTTAATCAACATTGCAGCCACTTACCCCTCATTTTTGCCATCTGTCTTCCTCCATTTAAGCAATTTTACTGTAATTTACTGTGTTCGTGTGGTATAGCTTTATATTTGATTATAGTTTCTTCTAGTTAATAAAGCTTGATTTTCTCTCATCCAGACCATTTGTCCATTTTAATATCATTAATTATAAGTCCTTCAGTCAGAACTGGAAGGTGGGGTAGCGATTCAAAACCGCTGTTTGAAAATTGGTTTATTGGAATTTGGTTTACAGTGTAGCAGCAGGCTGCCTGACCAGGTGAATTACCGTAAACCAGGTAAAAGATTGGAATTGGTCAGATGCAGGCAAAGGCTGCAAGGCCAGGGAAATTACCTTAAACCAGTTAATAGATGCCCCCCTACAAAATGGCGACCGCGGCAGGACTGGAGGCCGTTTTTGATTGGATAAGTGGTCTGGATCTGGAGAAAGCATTAGCTCTTGTTTCTCTCGTTTTCAGTATGTGGGCAGCCCTGTGGATGTTAGCGGCAGCGTGTAGGCTTACCTATCATGGTATAGGTGGCTGGGTTAAGAAGGGTGAGATGAGGGAACAGGAGGAGGCTAAAGAGGCCAAGAATCAGGAGTCCCAGTTTGAAAACTGCCAGGCATTTATAGAGCGCCTGGTGCAGGACGTCACTGAGGCCAGATATAGCAAGATGAGACTGCGGGAAGAGAATGTCCGCCTCATGTCAGAGGTTACAGAGCAGGAGGAAAGGTTTAGGGAAGTAAAGGCAGCCTATAAGCTGGCCTGTGCCCAAAGGTTTAGTGAAGCAGATCATGGCCCCTGTAGAGCAAGGGGAATGATTTGCCTGATCAGCCCGAAGGCAGGTCAGCCGGATTTTACCAGCAGCCCAAGTAGAACCATTCCACAGGCAGCACCCAGAATGGTGCTGGATAGGGAGTTAGATAAACCTGGGGCTCCATATCAGAAAGAGTGGCGCCAGGAGGGGAGCCATCGCTCCCAGAACAAGGTCACTTGTTACAAGTGCGGGGAGGAAGGCCACTGGTGCAGGGATTGTAAAAGGCCTGGGAGAGATGATACAGCCAGGAACCCCGCAGCCACAACTCAGAAGGCAGAGACAGACACAATCGAGTCTGTCCTGGAGATGTTAAAATCTCTCATGAGGGCCAATCAGGGAAAGGGAGCAGCCATCAGTGGTGCTGCAGCCCCCTCGCCCTCCTCTGCCTTCCCACAATGACTGGCCGGTATGCTGGCCAAGGAGGGTGCACGTGCATGCACTTTCTGGGACCCATATGGGTCTGGGCCAGTGGCAGTGATTACAGGCAGGGATGGGACACAGAGAAATTCAGAAAAATTGTACAAGTCAAGTGCAAGTTCACAGAATGTAAAAACAGGCACTGTGGCTTGTTCTAAGGGAAAAGTTGTCCAGCCCACAAATTGGGACATTTCTCCGCCCCAGTGGGACCTAAATTTTGGCCAAAGCTTAAATTCAAACCAAAGTTTAAATTTGAAAAGGTTATGTGGCTTAGAAATGGAGAAACAGCAGCCTGGGATCAGAAATCATCAGGCTGCTGCCCATCCATTCACATAAGATCACTTGGAGACTGCCCGCGCATGCGCAGTCGCTGGTCTGGAGACAGGAATCCGCCAGTCTTCTGAACAGCAGTTTCACGCAGGCACAGTCACGCGCCTGAGGGGAGAAGTTTCCCAAGACCAGGTTTGTGCAGGCGCGGTTCCCCAGCCGGTGCCCCCAGCAGACCCTTTTCAGTTTTCCCGCACAGGCGCAGTCGCACGCCTGAGGGGAGAGTTTTGCCAACAGGAGGGCCGCGCAGGCACAGCCGCGCGGCTGAGGGAAAGGGTTTCTCAACACCAGGTTTGCGCAGGCGCAGTCGCGAATCCGGAACCCCCAGCGGCTCTTGCTCACAGTGAGGCTGAGCGCGCAGGCGCAGTCGGCCATTTAAAGATCCCTGCTGCTCAGTTTTTACACACAGGCACACAGGCCTGCTTGGAAGACCCAACGGTTCTCCCAACCCTTTTTAAAGTAACCTACGTGAAGGCGCAGTTTCCTGCAGGACCACAGTGGCTCTTTCTAAGTTATCCCATGCAGGTGCAATTGCCTGTTTGAAGCCAGAGGCTTCACAGCCTCTGCCGCAGGACTCCCAGGAGGAGGTTTGCGCAGGCGCGCTCGCCTGCTTGAATACAGAAGCTTCACAGCCTCTGCCGAGGGACTCAGGGGAGGAGATTCGCGCAGGCCCAGTCACCTGTTTAAAGGGACCAGCTTCCCAGCCAGCCTCTAGAATGGTTCCCCCCATGATGTGGGACCCTGGGGAGGCAGGGATAGTGATTCCTCTTACAGGGGACACAGCGGGGGAGCTGGCACCAGGTTGTGGACCCGGAGAGGAGGATTTGCAGCCACCAGCAGCGGGTGGTGAGGGAATACCTGCCCCCAGCACAGGAGTGGGCAGGGAAAAGGAGGCAAACCTGGAGTACCGGCAGGCTGCCAGGTATCTTATACAGTGCAGGCTGTTGGCGCCAGCGGGAGAAGGCTCCCAGCCAGCTAGGGCTGCGACCCTGGCTCAGGGTCCGCCAGCCAAAGTTTCCCCACAGAGATGCCCCTAAGAAGGTCTCAGTGGGTCCGCAAGCCTGAGAAAAGATGGTCAACCACTTTACAGTGGAGTAAGGTGGTCTCCCGAACCAGGGAGAAGCCAAAGAACAGAGGTCCCCAACCAGCGGCCATAAGCTACGAGGGACCAGAGACAGGAGGCAGTCCAGCTTCGCTGCAGCCAGCAGCAATCTGTGACCTGGCCGTCCGGAGACGGGCGGCATTTGTATTATAGCTATGTGTGTATATAGCGTGCTTTTAAGGTTTGTATTTTAAGTTTAGCATGTTTCAAATGATTTGAGTTTAAGTAAGAAGTTTACATGTGTGCCAAATGTTTGTATTTTGGTCCGAGGTCGAGGGACCTGACCATGTCTCCACCTAAGGCAGCAGCTCAGTGAGACCTGGCTGCATGTCCTTTTAAGTTTTTGCAGGAGATTGGACAAAGAAGCAGCCCTGTTCGCCCAGCCCGAGCTGGGCATCGAATGAAGATACAGATACAGGATGTTGGAGATCACCTCGCCACTGGATGAATCCAGAGGGAAACCCCGCAGCGACCTTCAGGAGAAACCGGACAGGGTCCAGAGGAACTTGCCTACTCCTCCTACGTGGAAGAGATGGCCCCAGCTGGGTGGGGCACGGCCCCCAACCCAGCACTATCCTGACCGAAGTTCACTTGCGGGAGACCTCGCTGTTGAGGAGTCATGGTGGGGAAGCATGGGCGCCTTCTCAGATAGGGACGCGTTCCTCGGGAATGGGTGGTGATGGCCTAGGAAAGATTGTAAAGGGAAGGGGGAGACCCAAGAGTTGCGTGGGTGCGTTCGGGGGAGGTTAGAGTGTAAGTGTGGCTGGGGAGGATGAATGGGTGGCCGGGTCTGGGACCCAAGTATGAGTGTGGGGCCAGCGAGAGCCACCACACAGGCACCCATCATTTTCTGCAGCCAGTCAAGGGTAGACAGGAGGGGGAGGGATTGGGAGTTGCGATCCCAAACTCCCCGGTCTCGGTCTGTGCCAAGGTAATTTTAAACATGAGGGGTACCCCGCCTCCACAAAGGGACAAGGGAAAGGCTTGGGGCTGGTCTGTAAATCCATTCTGTCTGTTTCAAAGTTTAAGACAATCAAAGGGGGATGGAAGGTACATTTACTGCCCGGGTGGGAGGAGCAATACCCACTCGAATTTTCACGACCCATCATCGGCACGTGATGGTCGGGGTTTTATTTAAGCATGTTGTGTCAAATGTTTAATGAAGATTTTTTTGTATTTTGTGTTACAGCCCCAAGTTGAGCAGAGGCGTAGGACACTCTCCGTGCTTGGGATCATTTTGATTACATTGTGTAACTAAAATTGCAACATTTTGTAATAAGTTATAATGTAACAAGTGATTGTAAATTTTGATTACATTGTAATTTTACAAGTGTGTAGGGGTATGAGACCCCTTATTGTAAACTGATGTATCTGTAAGATGCCTACCGTACCACGGTTTTTTCTCAAATTTTAGGGGAATAGACGGTTCGGGGGATCAGTGGCGGATAGCTATTAGGTAAATACAGGGGATGGTTGTTTGTGAGGGGGGTCTGAAAATTTTGCTCACGCCTTTGAGTTGATACTACAAGCAAGTTGGAGTATCAAAAGCAAGGAATGTAGGGGTTTTGCAAAATTCCCCTATTTTTCCCTGAAGATTGAAAATATTGGTCCATATCGTGGATGAAGAATTGAGTGATGTGACTTGTCTACAATGTTTTAAAATGTGCCTGGAACCGCAAAAGACTGCTCTGAGATGGAAAGAACGTGGACAACACCGGACTCGTGGAGCTCTGTGGAAAATATTCACACACCTTAAGACAGTACTTTTATTAATAAAATTGTTCCCTGGAGTTTGGGCAATCACAAAAGGTTTTAAAATGGCCACAGAAAGCATTGGCCAAGAACAATGGGGCTTGGAAAAAAAGCATCTCAAGTTGTCTGTGAAAAAGTGGAAGGATACAGTGGCAGTCAGAGACCTGCCAATCAAAGGGAGATTCCCTTCAGAAGCACTTGAATTTGCTTATTAACATAAGAGATTAGCCCACTTGAGACTAACCGCAGGACAATCGATCGAAACTGCTTCTGTTTACACAGCCATTCAAAGCACTCACAGACAATGAGATACTGAAACCATGGGATGGATTTTTTATGCAACAGTTTAGGACTTGAATGGGTTTTTGAAGCACCCATCATTCTGGACAATAGAGCAGTTGCATTCCCTTTTGTTTTAGCCCAGGTGAGCTCCGGAAGTGGGCGGGAACATTTCAGCCCCACAGTGCAGACACATTAACCCATTCCAACCACTTTGAATCAACCAATCATCAGCGTTTCTCTTGTGTATTGGAACTTTGGGTGCGAATTTTGCAGACAGACTTTTCCAGGTATAAAAGATAGCTCCTGAGAAGCTATCGCTCTCTGAGCTCTTACTTCGTTGGACCACAGGTGAGCAGGGTTTCTGACTCCTCAGCAAAGCAACCTAGTAAGGAGTTGGGGATGGTAATTAAGGGGATATTGCTAAGATTGTTTAATCAACATTGCAGCCACTTATCCCTCGTTTTTGCCATCTGTATTCCTCCATTTAAGCAATTTTACTGTAATTTACTGTATTTGTGTGGTATAGTTTTATATTTGATTATAATTTCTTCTAGTTAATAAAGCTGATTTTCTCTCATCCAGACCATTTGTCCATTTTAATATCATTAATTATAAGTCCTTCAGTCAGAACTGGAAGGTGGGGTAGCGATTCGAAACTGCTGTTTGAAAATTGATTTATTGGAATTTGGTTTACAGTGTAGTAGCAGGCTGCCTGGCCAGGTGAATTACCGTAAACCAGGTAAAAGATTGGAATTGGTCAGAGTGCAGGCAAAGGCTGCAAGACCAGGGAAATTACCTTAAACCAGTTAATAGATGCCCCCCTACACCACGGCACCATGGTACAGGAAGGCGTTGAAGTGGTGGGAGTAAAAAGGAAGATGATTGTAGTAGGCGACAGTATAGTTAGGGGGATAGACACTGTTCTCTGCAGCCAGGAGCGTGACTCCTGAAGGCTATGTTGTCTACCCAGTGCCAGGGTAAAGGACATCTCCTCCGGGTTGGGGAAGAACTTGGAGTGGGAGGGGGAGGATCCAGCTGTCATGGTCCATGTAGGCACCAACGGCATAGGTAGGACAAAGAAAGAAGTTCTGCTGAGAGAGTTTGAGCAGCTAGGGACTAAATTAAAAAGCAGAACCACAAAGGTCATAATCACTGGATTATTACTGGATCCACGAGCAAATTGGCATAGGGTCAATAGAATCTGGGAGATGAATGCATGGCTCAAAGATTGGTGTGGGAGAAGTGGGTTTCGACTCGTGGGGCACTGGCACCAGTACTGGGGAAAGAGAGAGCTGTTCCGTTTGGACGGACTACACCTGAACCATACTGGGACCAGAGTTCTAATGAATTGAGTAATTGGGAGATAGATAGGGCTTTAAACTAAATAATAGGGGGGAGGGGGAGGGTCCCGGTGGAAAGAAATCTAGAATATTAAAGAGAAAAGACAAGGAAGCAGTGCAGGAAAGTGATTGGGGTAAGGATAACGACATTGTGTCAGGAAGGGACAGAGTGTACAAACAAAGGAGTGCACTAACAAATAGGGTCCAGGTAAGGAAAAATGGTAATAAGACAAATAGGGCCATAGTACAAAAAATGTTAAGGTGTATAAAAATGTTAAAAAGACAAATCTAAAGGCACTGTATCTGAAAGTACGAAGCATTCGTAATAAGGTAGATGAATTAACAGCGCAGATAGATGTAAATGGATACGTTATAATTGCGATTACGGAGACATGACTGCAGGGTGACCAAGGCTGGGAGCTGAATATCCAAGGATATTTGATATTTAGGAAGGACAGGCAAAAAGGAAAAGAAGGTGGGATGGCGTTGTTAGTTAAGGATGAAATCAGAGCAATAGTGAGAAAGGATATTGGCTCAGAAAATCAAGATGTAGAATCAGTCTGGGTGGAACTAAGAAGCACCAAGGGGCAGAAAATATTGGTGGGAGTTGTCTATAGGCCTCCAAAGAGTAGTGGTAATGTAGGGGATGACATCAAACAGGAAATTAGAGATGCATGTAACAAGGGTACTACAGTAATCATGGGTGACTTTAATCTACATGTAGACTGGCCAAACCAAATTAGCAATAATACTGTGGAGGATGAATTCCTGGAGTGTATACGAGATGGTTTTTTAGACCAGTACATTGAGGAGCCAACTGGGGAATAGGCTATCCTAGATTGGGTATTGGGCAATGAGAAGGGGTTCATTAATAATCTTGTTGTGCGGGGTCCTTTAGGGAAGAGTGAACATAACATGATAGAATTCTTCATTAAGATGGAAAGTGAATAAGTCCAATCCAAAACTAGGGTCCTAAATCTAAACAAAGGAAACTACGAAGATACGAGGAGTGAGTTGACTATGATAGATTGGGGAGCTTCATTAAAAGGCATGACAGTGGATAGGCAATGGTTAACATTTAAGGAATGAATGCATGAATTGTAACAGTTATACATTCCTTTCAGGTGCAAAAACACAAAAGGAAAAGCGGTCCAACCATGGTTAACAAAAGAAATTAAGGATAGTATTAGAGCCAAATACATATAAAGTTGCCAGAAAAAGTAGCAAGCCTGAGGATTGGGAGAAGTTTAGAGTTCAGCAAAAAAGAACCAAGAGACTGATTAAGAGGGGAAAAATAGAGTATGAGAGTAAACTTGCAAGGGACATAAAAGTGGACTGTAAAAGCTTCTACAGGTATGTAAAAAGAAAAAGGTTAGTGAAGACAAATGTAGGTCGCTTACAGTCAGAAACGGGAGAATTTATAATGGGGAACAAGGAAATGACAGAGCAATTAAACAAATACTTTGGTTCTGTCTTCACCGAAGAGGACACAAATAACTTCCCAGAAATGCTAGGGAACCAAGGGTCTAGTGAGAAGGAGCAATTAAAGAAAATTAGTATTAGTAAAAAAATAGTGCTTGAGAAATTAACGGGGCTGAAAGCCGATAAATCCCCAGGGCCTACTAATCTGCATCCCAGAGTACTAAAGGAAGTAGCCATGGAAATAGTGGATGCATTGGTTGTCATCTTCCAAAATTCTATAGATTATGGAACAGTTCCTGCAGATTGGAGGGTGGCAAATGTAACCCCACAGTTTAAAAAAGGAGGGAGAGAGAAAACAGCAAACTACAGACCAGTTAGCCTAACATCAGTAGTAGGGAAAATGCTAGAGTCTATTACAAAGGATGTGATAACAGGACACTTAGAAAATATCAATGGGATTAGACAAAGTCAACATGGATTTATGAAAGAGAAATCTTGTTTGACAAACCTACTGGAGTTTTTTGAGGATGTAAATGGTAGAATAGATAAGGGAGAACCAATGGATGTGATGTATTTTGATTTTCAGAAGGCCTTTGATAAAGTCCCACATAATAGGTTAGTGTGCAAAATTAAAGCACATATATTAGGGGTAATATACGGGCATGGATTAAAAATTGTTTAACAGGCAGGAAACAGAGAGTAGGAATAAATGGGTCTTTTTTGGGGTGGCAGGTGGTGAATAGTGGGGTACCGCAGGGGTCAGTGCTTGGGCCCCAGCTATTCACAATATATATCAATGATTTGGATGAGGGAACCAAATGTAATAGTTCCAAGTTTGCTGACGACACAAAACTAGGTTGGATTGTGAGTTGTGAGGAGGATGCAAAGAGGCTTCAAGGCAATTTAGACAAGTTGAGTGAGTGGGCAAATACATGGCAGATGCAGTATAACGTGGATAAATGTGAAGTTATCCACTTCAGCAGGAAAAACAGAAAGACAGAGTATTATTTAAATGATGATAGATTGGGAAATGTTTGGTGTCCTTGTACACAAGTCACTGAAAGCAAACATGCAGGTGCAGCAAGCAGTTAGGAAGACAAATGGTATGTTGGCCTTCATTGCAAGAGGATTTGAGTACAGGAGCAAGGATGTCTTACTACAGTTATACAGGGCCTTGGTGAGGCCACTGTGTGGTCTCTGGAGTACTGGAGTATTATGTGCAGTTTTGGTCTCCTTACCTAAGAAAGGATATACTTGCCATAGAGGGAGTGCAGAAAAGGTTCACCAGACTGATTCCTGGGAAGGCAGGACTGTCGTATGAGGAGAGATTGGGTTGACTAGGCCTGTATTCACTAGAATTTAGAAGAATGAGAGGGGATCTCATTGAAACGTATAAAATTCTGACAGGGCGAGACAGACTGGATGCCTGGAGGATGTTTCCCCTAGCTGGGGGGGTCTAGAATGAGTTCACAGTCTCGGGATATGGGGTAGGACATTTAGGACTGAGATGAGGAGAAATTTCTTCACTCAGAGGGTGGTGAACCTGTGGAATTCTCTACCACAGAAGGCTGTGGGTGGCAAATCACTGAATATACTTAAGAAGGAGATAGATAGATTTCTAGACACAAAAGGCATCAAGGGGTATGGGGAGAGAGCGGGAATATGGTACTGAGATAGAAGATCAGCCATGACCATATTGAATGGCGGAGCAGGCTCGAAGGGCCGAATGGCCTACTCCTGCTCCTATTTTTCTATGTTTCTAAATATTTGCATTGTGCTACCTTGGAATCATTTAGGTTTCAATCAAGCTCATTGTAAAAGTATTAGTAGCTTCTTACAAATTTGACTATTGCTGAGAAATAAAGAGGCTGTTTGTGTTTGTGTGTTTGTGTGTTTTTATGTATATGTGTGTATTTGTGTGTGCATGTTTACACCTTTAAAAAAAACCTTTATTTTCAACACTTTCCAGTCTTGGATATATTTGTGTGCACCTTTGTAAGTGGCTTGTTGATTTGCAGTGAATGGTGAGACATAATGGTACCTCCAGCAAAGGTGGTAAACGTGAAAAGAATGGCTTGGTCATTGCAGGGATGCTTTATGGTGTTGCTCTGGGGTGGTGCTAACCTGGCACATCATGTGGCAGCCATATGGGTGGACAGCATCAAGTGAAGTAAATCTGGCCATGATGAGGCCATCCCTGGCCTTCCGGGCAGTACTGTGCTCGGGTGCTGATGGCCTCTGTCCTGTGCAGCATCAGGTGATTGCGGAGAAGGTTGATGGTGTTGTTGTTGGTGCTGCTGGTGTATCTGGTGCTGCTGGTGTTGGGGTTCATTGTGGTCCCATTCTGAGGACCAAGGTGAGACAGTATAAATGGCATCCAAAAAATTCCGGCCCAAAACCCCTTTAGTATCAAAAGGTGAGACCCCATACACAACAAGGCGTCACCCCCATCCAAATAAAAAATTTGACCCTTAAAAGTGGGACCCACATCCACCCTTAAAAGTGAGGCCCAAACCTACAATAAGCACAATCTCCATACATGAAGAGTGAGTCTCCTGTACACAAAAACTTGCAACTCCCCCCATATACACATAAAAGAGACCCCTTAATATATGAAAAAAGGCTACATCACAGGCTACGTCTTTGTTACCCCTGCTTAGACCACCAAAATCTCCAGAGATATTGTTTTGTTTCTCAGGCAATGAAAACTTTGTAGAAGCTGATTTACAGACAGAAACAGACATTGCCACATATTTAGATAAAGTGAAAATAGTTAAAAGTAGCCAGTATGGATTTCAGAACTATGATGGTGTTCGACCAACCTCATAGAATTCTTTGAGCAGGTAACAGATATGGTTGACGGGGGAAATGCAATGGATGCAGTGTATATGGACTGGAAAAGCCTTTGATAAGGTACCACACAGATTACTAGAGAAGATTCAAAGGTATGGAATTTGGGGAAGGATAACAAGTGGGTTAAAAATTGGTTAGAAGGGAGAAAATAGTGTGTAGGGGTTTGATATTAACCCACCTGTGATGGGCAGGAGCGGGTCGGTTGAGGTTTTAAAAACTAAAAATCGCGAAATGTGGCCCTAACTTGCCACGTACACGCCTGCTGCCATTTTTACTGCAATGGGTTGCATGGCATGTTTGTGTCCTGCTCTTGAGAAGCGGGATACTTCATTATAATATTTAAATCAGGCTTCCACAGTGCAGTTGGGAGCCTGATTTAAATTTAACTCTGACCGACCGAGTTTCCCTCAGCTCAGGAAACCCGGCAGCTAAATGGAGAAAAGAGCAGCCGAATCAAGCAGATAAGTGCTTTTTATAGCATTGCTTGTGAGCCAGGAAGAGCATGAGTGCGCTCCTGGCCCCTCAAGCAAACCTTCTGCCGTTCGTGGCCTCTCCTCACTGCAGTGATTGTCCAAACCCCACCCCCCCAACCACCGGACCATGCTCTGATCTTTGCCTCTCTCCCGATTGTCAGGCTTCAACCCCACCACCATGCCCCAAGCTTTGCTTCCCTCCCGTTTGCTATGCTCTCAGCCAACCACCATGACCCAATCTTTGCCTCCCTCTCTCCCTCCCGATTGCCATGCTCCAACCCCCCCACCATGCCTCGATCTATTCTGATTGCCGGGGACCGTCCCCAATTCTAATCAAAACTTATTTCAGACAAAATAGAATTATTCTCTAACACTTGATTAAATGCAATGGATCCCAGCTTGTATTGTGCAAATAGCAGTGCAGATGAATACTGATCCAAATTGGAGATCCAAAGTAAGTCAAATTTGGATGTTTCAGAATAACTTGAAAACACCAAAAATGACCGCGTTCCAACCACCTCAGCTAAAACCTTTCTTTTGACCTTCCAAAGATAAGAATCTCATTGTATGTAGAATTGCAGCCACAAACCTGTATCCTGCAATGCATTGTCTTAATGCACCAACAAATGATTCAATTTCTGGAGCTTTGCTTTGGATTTACATGTTTTAAGTCAGACGCAGCGCTTTTACATATACAGCAGTATTTAATGGTATGATCAACTTCTTTCAAGCATGAGTAGGTCTGATACATACAGTTTCTAGCTGATAGATGCTTGTCACATGTCCTTGCTTGTGACTGCTTGAAAGTTCCTATTGTACATTCTACAAATCACTTCATTTCGCAAAGAATAGCAGCACTTGCTAATTTGTGCTCTCACAGAAAGCAGAACTGAATTTTATTGTTGAATATGCTGTCCTTGAAATGAAAATTCAAGTAGAATGAATGAAGATGAGATATTCTGGTGTGGAAAATTAACTGTTGTAGCTATATGAGGCAATTTTTTTGTATTCGTTCACGGGATGTAGGCGTTGCTGGCAAGGCTAACATTTATTGCCCATCCCTTATTGGCCTTGAGTACGTGGTGGGCTACCTTCTTGAATCACGGCAGTCCGTGCAGCAATTAGATAATTAGAATTATCTATAGTGCAAACACTGATTAAAAGAAAAGCAAGTATCTAGGTAGCAAAATCATTTCCTCATAAAAACATAAGAAATAGGAGTAGGAATAGGCCACTTGGCCCCTCGAGCCTGCTCCGCTTGCTAACCAGCAGAAGCAGCATGCTATAAACAGAACCAAGCGATCCCATAAACAATGGATCAGATCATAGCTCTGCAGTCCTGCCACATCCAGTCATGAATGGTGGTGGGGAATTAAACAACTAACAGGAGGAGGAGGCTCCATGAACATCCACATCCACATCCGCATTGATGGCGGAGCCCAGGACGTGAGTGCAAAAGCCAAGGCTGAAGCTTTCGCAACCATCTTCAGCCAGAAGTGCCGTGTGGATGATCCATCTCGGCATCCTCTTGATGTCCCCACCAACTCAGAAGCTGGTCTTCAGCCAATTCAATTCACTCCACGTGATATCAAGAAATGGCTGAGTGCACTGGATACTGCAAAGGCTATGGGCCCAGACAACATCCCAGCTTTGTGCTGAAGACTTGTGCCTCTAGCCAAGCTGTCCCAGTACAGCTACAACACTGGCATCTCCCTGACAAAGTGAAAAATTTCTCAGGTGTGTCCAGTCCACAAAAAGCAGGACAAATCAAATATCGCCAATTACCGCCCCATCAGCCTATTCTCAATCATCAGCAAAATGATAGAAGATGTCTTCGACAGTGCTATCAAGTGGCACATACTCACCAATAACCTGCTCACCGATGCTCAGTTTGTGTTCTGCCAGGACCACTGAGCTCAAGACTTTATTACAGCCTTGATTAAAAAATGGACAAAAGAGCTGAATTCCAGAGGTGAGGAGAGAGTGACTGCCCTTGACATTAAGGCAGCATTTGACCGAATGTGGCACCAAGGAGCTCTAGTAAAATTGAAGTCAATGGGAATCAGGAGGATAACTCTCCACTAGCTGGAGTAATACTTAGCACAAAGGAAGATGGTTTTGGTTGTTGGAGGCCAATCATCTTAGCCTCAGAACATCACCACAGGAGATCCTCAGGGCAGTGTCCTAGGCCCAACTATCTTCAGCTGCTTCATCATAAGGTGAGAAGTAGGGATATTTGTTGATGATTGCACAGTGTTCAGTTCCATTCGCAATTCCTCAGGGGTTTAAATTAATGAAGGGGAGGTGGGTGGGATTATTCAGGAAAGTGTAAATTTAAAAGCAGCGAGAGAAATGTCAAAGCTCTAGAGCAGAGTAGAGTTTTGGGTAAAAATAAGCAGAGTGGGTCAGGAAGGGACAGAGAGAGTAACAAAGGTAATAAGGCATCAGTGACTAAAGTGACATCAGGGAAAATAGAAATAAGTCAAAGCTAAAGGCACTATATCTGAATGCGTGAAGCATTCGCAACAAAATAGGTGAATTAATAGCGCAGATAGGAATTAACAGGTTTGATCTAATAGCCATAAAGGAGACGTGGTTGCAAAGTGGCCAAGGTTCAGAACTAAATATTCCAGGATACTTAACTTTTAGAAGAGATAGGCAAAATGGAAAAGGAGGAGGGGTAGCCCTGATAATAAAGGATGGGATAAAGACAGTCGAGAGAAAGGATCTTAGCTCCGAAAATCAAGAAGTAGGATCAGTTTGGGTGGTGCTAAGAAACAGAAAGGGGCAGAAAACATTGGTGGGAGTTGTTTATAGGCCCCCAAACAGCAGTTGTAATGTAGGAAAGAGTATAAATCAGGAAATTAGAGGCGCATGTAACAAGGGTAATACAGTGATCTACATATAGACAAGGCATCCAAATTTGCAGTAATAATGTGGAGGACGAATTAATGGAATGTATGCAAGATAGATTTCTAGATCAGTATGTTGAGGAACAAACTAGGGAATAGGCTATTTTAGATCTAGTATTGTGCAATGAGAAAGGGTTAATTAATAACCTTGTAGTAAAGGGGCCTTTAGGGAAGAGTGACCATAATATGATAGAATTCTATATTGAGTTTGAAAGAGATTTAGTTAAATCCGAAATTAGGGTCTTAAATCTAAACAAAGTAAACTACGTAGGAATGAGGGGCAAGTTGGCTACAGTAGATTGGGAAACCACATTAAAAGGTATGATTGTAGACAAGCAATGGCTAGCATTTAAAGAATTAATACATATTTCACAACAAATATACATTCCTTTAAGGCACATAAACCCCACAGGAATAGTGGTCCAACCGTGGCTAACAAGAGAAGTTAAAGATAGTATTAGATCAAAGAAAGAGCTTATAACATTGCCAAAAAGAGTAGTAAGCTCGAGGATTGGGAGGATTTTAGAATTCAGCAAAGGAGGACCGAGAAATGAATAAAGAAAGGGAAAATAGAATATGAGAGTAAACTAGTGACAATCATAAAAACAAACTATAAAAGCTTCTATAGGTAAATAAAAAGGAAAAGATTAGCGAAAGTAAATGTGGGTCCCTTACAGGCTGAGACAGGAGAAATTATAATGGAGAATAAGGAAGTGGCAGAGAAATTAAACAAATACTTTGGGCTGCATTTTCTCAATGGAGACGAGTTGGAGGTGGGACTGCTGCTTGTCGTGTCAATGTCCCGCCTCCATCCTTGCCTGACCAACCAGAGAGATTTTCCCTTGATTGAGCTTGTTAAGCCCGCCCTGCGGGCTCAGCAAGCCAATTAGGGAGGAAGTCACTGACAGAGCACGTCAACGTCAGACGTGCTATCTGTCAAGACTTCTTGGAAGAAGAAATGTCAGCATTTGACAGCTCTGTGAAGCTGTCAAACACTGACATTCTCTGTAGTTTGATGAGACCTTGAGTTCAGGACTCATCAAACCTTTCAACTTTGTCGATTTCAGATGGCTATTGGTTCGGAGGATCCAACAGCCAGTCTGTGAAATCAACAACGAGGATGTCGGGTCTCCCGATCCAGAGAGGATGAAGTCTGTAGGAAGAAAACAAGGTAAGTGAACATTTTTTTACACTTATCACTCACATTACATATTTACCACTCCACACTTGCACCCATCACTCACCTCTACATCTTACTTCCAGGTGCCTCCGACCGTCGCAGACCTCCTTCACATCTCCTCCAACCCGACGGGGTTCTCCGAGGTCGGGAAGCCTTCACCTGTGAAGGTGAAATGGCACTAATCCTTTTTTCTGCCTGTTAACTACCTGTTAACAGGCAGTTAAAAGTATTTAATGCCTTTCCTGTCTCCAGGAGATGGGACCCGAAGCAGCACATCTTTCCGCCTCCTGGCAAAAGGGCACAGAGGTGGGATGGGGGCGGGTTTGCCATCTGCCCCCACTTTCTGCTACCTTACCAGCAGTCCCGCCTCCATGCCTGCCACCTCGGGGCTTGGAAAATCCAGCCCCTTGTGTCTGACATCACGGAAGAAGCAATAAACTTCCCGGAAATAGTGGAGAACCAAGGGTCTAGCGAGAATGAGGAACTGAAAGAAATTATTATCAGTAAAAAAATAGTTCTGCAGAAATTAATGCGACTGAAAGCAAATAAATCCCCTGGACCTGGTGGTCTACATCCTAGGGTTTTGAAAGAGGTGTCTATAGAGATAATGGTTGTAATTTTCCAAAATTCCATAGATTCTGGAATGGTTCCTGCGGATTGGAAGGTAGCAAATGTAACCCCACTATTTAAGAAAGGAGGGAGAGAGAAAATGGGGAACCGCAGACCAGTTAGCCTGACATCAGTAGTAGGGAAAATACTAGAATCTATTACTAAGGACGTAGTAACAGGGCACTTAGAAAATAATAATAG
This sequence comes from Somniosus microcephalus, assembly GCF_052327205.1. Taxonomy (NCBI): domain Eukaryota; kingdom Metazoa; phylum Chordata; class Chondrichthyes; order Squaliformes; family Somniosidae; genus Somniosus; species Somniosus microcephalus. The sequence goes on along the minus strand of NC_140993.1, from coordinate 103,996,424 downwards.
GATTGGGCAGAGTCAACATGGATTTATGAAAGGGAAATCATGTTTGACAAATCTGTTAGAGTCTTTTGAGGTTGTAACTAGCAGAATAGATAAGGGGGAACCAGTAGCTGTGGTGCATTTGGATTTTCAGAAGGCATCTGATAAGGTGCCACACAAGAGGTTATTAAACAAAATTAGGGCTCATGGGATTGGGGGTAATATACTAGCATGGATTGAGGATTGGTTAATGGACAGAAAGCAGAGAGTAGGAATAAACAGGTCATTTTTGGGTTGGCAGGCTGTAACTAGTGGGGTACCGCAAGGATCAGTGCTTGGGTCTCAGCTATTTACAATCTATATCAATGATTTGGATGAGGGGACCAAATGTAATATATCCAAGTTTGCTGATGATACAAAGCTGGGTGGGAATGTAAGTTGTGAGGAGGATGAAAGGAGGCTTCAAAGGGATATAGACAAGCTAAGTGAATGGGCAAGAACATGGCAAATGGAATATAATGTGGAGAAATGTGAAGTTATCCACTTTGGTAGGAAAAATAGAAAAGCAGAGTATTTTTTAAATGGTGAGAGATTGGGAAATGTTGGTGTTCAGAGGGACCTGGGTGTCCTTTTACACAAATCACTGAAAGCTAAAGTTAACATGCAGGTACAGCAAGCAATTAGGAAAGAAAATGGTATGTTGGCCCTTATTGCAAGAGGATTTGAGTATAAGAGTAAAGACGTCTTACTGCAATTATATAGTGTCCTGGTGAGACCACACTTGGAGTATTGTGTACAGTGTTGCTCTCCTTAATGAAGGAGAGGATATACTTGCCATAGAGGGAGTGCAACGAAGGTTCACTAGACTGGTTCCTCGGATGAGAGGATTGTCATATGAGTAGAGATTGGGTAGACTAGGCCTATATGCTCTAGAGTTTAGAAGAGTGAGGGGTGATTCCATTGAAACACACAAAATTCTTACAGGGCTTGACAGGGTAGATGCAGGGAGGATGCTTCCCCTGGCTGGGGAGTCTAGAATCAGGGGTCACAGCCTCAGAATAAGGGGTCGGCCATTTAGGATTGAGATGAGGAGAAATTTCTTCACTCAGAAGGTGGTGAATCTTTGGAATTCTCTACCCCAGAGAGCTGTGGAGGCTCAGTCGTTGAGTATATTCAAGACAGAGATCGATAGATTTTTGTATATTAAGGGACTCAAGGGATATGGAGATAGTGCAGGAAAGTGGAGATGAGGTAGAAGATCAGCCATGATCTTATTGAATGGCAGAGCAGGCTTGAAGGGCCAAATGGCCTACTCCTGCTCCTATTTCTTATGTTCTTATAATGAAGCAGTCCATGCCCGCATGCAGCAAAACCAGGCTTGGGCGTACAAATGGCAAGTAACATTCGTGCCGCACAAGTGCCAGGCAATGACCATTCCCAAAAAGAGAGAGTCTAACTACCTCCCCTTGATATTCAATGGCATTATCCTCATTGAATCCCCCACCATCAACATCCTGTGGGTCACCATTGACCAGAAACTTAATTGGACTAGCCACATAAATACTGTGGCTACAAGAACAGGTCAGAGGCTGGGTATTCTATGGCGAGTGACTCACCTCTTGACTCAGCTCTTAAATACCTGGAAAACTGAAGTCTATGGGCTGGATTTTAATTCAGGGGCGGGTTGGGGTCGTGTAATCCGCATTTCGTGTTATCCACCCGAATCTAAATCGATGTGGGAGATTGCTGCGATTTTTAACTTAATTGGCCAATTGAGTTCCAACGTGTGGGAACCCATGACAAATGAGTTTTTCCACTCTGAAAGTCGCCTCCGATGACATCATTGTTGCTGCTGCATTTAAGGTCTGCAACAAGCCTAGCTTCTTCTGCAGGCTGCCAAGCTTTTGGCCTTTCATGCTACAGGGACCTGGAGGCAGAATGACCAGCGAGAAACCTAGGTCTGCTCCCAGGTTTGATGACGTTGCCTTGCAGGCTTTAGTTGAGGGAGCAAGAGCTCATAAAGAGGTGCTCTTCCCTTCTTCAGGGAGGAAGAAGCCTCCCCAGCAGACCAAGGCTGTGTGGATCCAGGTGGCAGAGGCGGTCAACTCATTATCAGTAACCCGCAGAACCTGGATTCAATGCAGGAAGAGATTTCATGACCTTCTGCGCACTGGAAAAGTGAGTATGTATTTCCCATCACCCTCAATCTGATCCCCATTGCCTCTCCTCACCAGCACTCAGCTTTAGCAATCTCTTCCTCCACATCCCACTTGACACTGACATCCATGCACCCTTACCCATTCCCTCTCTCTCTATGGTCACATTCACCTAACTATTCGACTATGCAGCCCTCACACTCCCTATCACTGTGATGCTATGAAAACAACTGACAACACACAGGGAGGGCCATTGGTCTTGCCACCTCACTCCATCTTTGTATCCTTTTAAGTATCTATGCTATGGAAGCTCTACACTCCTTCATTCCCACTCAACCTCCACTTGTCTCCCTCATTGCAGGAAAAGAGCACTCACAATAAGTGAGAAAGAGCGAGGACAGGAGGAGGGCCACCCTCAGTAGCCCAACTCACCCCCTGGGAGGAGGCGGTCCTGGAGATCGTAGGAGTGGAGGAAGATGCGCAAGTAGGGGACGGACAGACGGGTGCATCACAGCAAGCTGGTGACAGAATAGTTTTCCATCTCTCTCATTGACATTGCATGAGTCGCTGATAATGATTCTGAAGCTATAACAGATGGACCTATGATCATCTGCAATATTCAATGTGCATGTAACCTTGGCATCACATCTTTGACTCTTCCCTTTACTCCCCCACAGGACCATCGCAAGCACCCGTCCCCACTAGCCAGGAGGAAGAGCATGAGCCTCAAGACTCCTCAGAGGAAGCTGCAACATCTGAGGGTGCAGCATCAGCAGAATTCAGCGCAACCAGCACCAGCGCAGACACTCACACCTCAGTGGGACCTTCGGGACATAGAGTAGTGTTGTCACCTGGTGTATCACAGCTCACAAGTGAGCATCAGCAGATTGTGGAGACAGGGACAGCAGTGGTGAGTCCTAGTCAGAGGGCGCAGGACACTGCCAGCTCGGCTCAGCTGCATGTCAACCCTCTGCCTCTGGGTCCATCCATAAGATCAGTGGTGCTGGAACTCCAGGAACAGATGCAGGAGTCTCTGGCAGGTTTTGTTTCCAGGGTCACTGCGATTGTGGAGCGAATGGAAGAGTCCATAGCGAACATGAGCAGAGCCTTTGTGGAGTCATTGGCGCATGAATGCATCACCATGGAAAGGATGGCAACCTCCATGGAGGTGATAAGTCACCAGAGTGCAGAAAACATGGTGTGTGTTCAGAATAGAATGACATCTCTGGAGGAGCGATGGTCATCTATTAAACAGAGAAACCAAACCTTCATGGAAGTCCTTCTGAGTAGGACTGCCAGTGCAGATGTGGGTCCCCATGGCCCACCTGATGTGCAGCAAGGGGTTCTCAAGCCACTTGCAAGCGCTGAGGGGGACCTGACCCATGAGAGGGAAGTTGGTGGCAGACATCAAGGAAGTGGGGGCTCCTCTCCAAGCGCTCACACTTCCATGCCACTGCAGAGCCCTCGGTCAGAGCCCCACCAGAGTCCACACCCATCTGAGATCGGCGTCTCAACCCCTGCACAGCCGCAGGAGCAGCAGACTGTTGCCGAGCCCTCACAGGTTCACAACCCCAGAGGATGCCCGCCAAAGGTATCGAGACAGGAGCAGCAGGAAAGTGAGCAAGGGGCCTCCACATCTGCTGAAGCCACAGGGGAAGCACCACGTAGGAGCAGGCGTAAGAGAAAGATACTGCACAAATAATCACAAGGGTAGTCACTTGGGTGAAATTTGATGTTTTCTGTGAAAAAGCTATCAGATGAATAATGTAAATAAAAAAATCTGATGGCTACTGCTGTAGTTGTGGCGTGTGTCACATTGAGGGCTTAGGATTACATGCAATTGTCAGTATGGTGGTCAAATTGCTAGGAATCCACTGGTCCTTGGCCATTGTCAATGCTCAGGTAAGAAGCTGCGAGGCAAAAGTGCTTGATTGGCTAGCCTAAGCAAATCTGGCCAAGATGAGTGCACTCCTTGCATCCCAGGCAGCAATGTTCTCGTGTACTGCTGCCACTGGTTGATGGGCCTCTGCAAGATGTTCGTTTTCGCTCTCCTCCTCCTCCTCCTCCTCATCTGAGGAGGATATGTGATGAGCCATTTGGTCGTCAGGAATCTGCAAGCCACATTGCTGTGCCATGTTGTGAAGTGCACAGCAAACCACGACGATTCTGGAGACCCTGGCTACTGAGTACTGCAGGGCTCCACCTGATCTATCCAGGCATCTGAAGCGCATCTTCAGCAAATCAATGGTTTGCTCGATTATGGCTCTGGTGGAAATGTGGCTGGAGTTGTAGCTCTCCTCAGCTTCGTTGGATGGTCTCCACAACGGCATCATTAGCCATGTCTTCAGGGGATAGCCCTCGTCTCCAAGTAGCCACCTGTTAAGTTGGTCTGGTGGACTGAATAGCGGAGGCACACTAGACTGGCGCAGTATGAAGGAGTCATGGCAACTGCCAGGGTACTTGGCACAAACATGCAAAATTTCCTTCTTGTGGTCACACACCAGCTGAACGTTAAGGGAGTGGAAGCCCTTGCGTTTGACAAAAATACCTGGATTGCGATGGGGTGCCTTAAGGGCCACATGTGTGCAGTCAACGATGCCCTGCACCCTTGGAAAGCTTGCCAGATTAGCTAATCCAACTGCATACGCCGTGACACTTGCTTGATCCTTGGTGAGATGGATGTGATTGTGCGCGATGGCAAAGAGGGCACCAGTTACCTGCGTGATGCAAGTGTGTGCGGCCGCCTGGGAGATGCTGCTGATGTCTGCTGCTGATCCCTGGAATGAGCCTGAGGCAAAAAAGTTGAGTGCGATGGTGAGTTTGACAGCCACTGGTACTGCTTGTCCACCTGGTCCTCTGGGCAGCAGGTCTTGCTGTAGCATTGCGCAGATGTCAGTCACTACCTCTTGCGAAAGTCGGAACCGCCTTTGGCACTGCTGCTCAGATATGTTGAGGTAGCTGACCCTGTGTCTATAGACCCTGTTTGGGGGGTATCTCCTGCGCCGACAGGCTTCCATGCGCTGGCCCCTTTTGGCCTGTGCAGCTTCAGGTGGGTGAGCAGCATCTTGGCGCTCCTGTTGTTGCTGCTGCTGTTGGTGCAGCTGCTGTTGGTGCTGCTGTTGTTCCTGGTTCTGCTGGTGCCGCGGCTGGTCTTCGTCCTCATCTAATGTCCAGAAGGGAAGGAAATAAATGACTCCAATGATTCTGGTATATGCCTCAGTTGAGGAAGCGCTCAGTGAAGGTGGCGAGAGGGGTTTCCCAGGAGGTCACACTGGAGATGGGTGTCAGGCTCCAAACTTCCACAGCTGTGGTTATGCCTTCTAAAAGTTCCCCCAGACCTGAGTCTACAAAGTCCTGCCACCTGCAAATGATGGCTGATCAAATCTCCTCTTTAATGGTTGAGCTGCAGCTGATAGTCAGCAATCCAATTGTGCTCCCGCCAGGTTTCACCATTGTGTTTCAGAACAGGCGTGTTTCACATGGAAAAAGGGTTAAAATCGCAAAGGCCTTTCAAAATGGCATTATAGAGGCAATTTAGTGCTTGTTAAGGGCCTTAATGGCCTATCCCGCCTCTTGAAGGCAGGACGGAGACGGGACCATTAGACACGAATTAATGAAAATTGCTTGGAGGCGGGATGGAGGCGGGTTTGGGCCCGCACACCAGTTTTTGCAATTTTAACACCCCACACGCCTCCAATCCCACCTCCACAGCCCAATGAAAATCCTGCCCATTGTCTTCGGTTGACACCACAAACTCTATTCTCTTTCTACTGATTCGATCTCTCTCCCCGGCAACTGTCTAAGGTTGTCCAAGTCTGTTCGCAACCTTGGTGTCATATTTGATTATGATTTGAGCTTCCGATCTTATATGCGTTCTGTCGCTGACTGCCCATTTGCACCTTCATAATATCGCCCATCTCCTTCCTTACCTGCTGCTGAAACCCTCATCCATGCCTTTATCACCTCTAAACTTGACTATTCCAATGCATTCCTGGCCAACCTCCCTAGTTCTACCCTCCTTATGGTCATCTAAAACTCTGCCACCTGTGTGATAACTCGCACCAAGTCCTACTCACCCTTCTCCCCTGTGCTTGCTGACCTACATTGTCTCCCAGGAAAGCAACACCTTGATTTTAAATTTCTCATTCTTGTTTTCAAATCCCTCCATGGCCTTGCACTTCCTTATCTCTGTATTCTCTTCCAACCCTATAACCCCTCGAGACCTCTACACTTCATCTATTCTGGCCTTTTTAACATCCCCAATTTTACATGCTCCACCATTGGCAGTCATGCCTTCAGCTGCTTAGGTCCTAAGCTTTGGAATTCCCTCCCGAAATCTCTCTGCCTCTCCATTTCTCTTTAAACATTCACTCTCTCTACCATCGGCGCAACGTGGCTGCAATGTGTACCATCTACAAGGTGCTCTACAGCAACTCACCTAGGCTTCGTAGAATCATAGAATTATAGAATGATTACAGCATGAAAGAAGGTCATTCGGCCCATCGGGCCCGTGCCGGCTTGCTGCAAGAGCACTTCAGCTAATCCCACTCCCCCGCCCATTCCCCATAGCCCTGCAATTTTTTTTCCTTCAGTTACTTATCCAATTTCCTTTTGAAAGCCATGATTGAGTCTGCCTCCACCACCTTCTCAAGGGCAATTAGGGATGGGCAATAAATGCTGGCCTTGCCAGCAATGCCCACAATCCATAATCCAATAAAAAAAATTAGATCACCCCTCAACCTTCTAGAATCAAGGGAATAGAATTCAAGTTTGTGCAATCTCTCTTCATAATTTTACTTTTTAAGCCCAGGATCATTTTGGTTAATCTGTGCTGTACCCCTTCCAAGGCCAATATATGTTTCCTGAGATGTGATGCCTAAAACTGAATGCAGTACTTCAGATGGGGTCTTACCAAGGCTCTTTATGACTAAAGCATCATTTCCTCCCCTTTGTTTTTCAACCCCCTTGAGATAAAGGCCAACACTCCATTAGCCTATTTGATTGTTTTTTGTACCTGTGATCCGGCATTTAATGATTTGTGTATATGAACACCCTAATCCCATTGTTCCTCCATAGTTGCTAGTCTCTCGATTTTAAGAAAATATTCTGATTTGCCTTTCTTGGATCCAAAGTAGATTACCTCACACTTCCCCATATTGAACTCCATCTGCCCACTCACTTAATCTGTCAATGTCCTTTTTTTAACTTCCTGCTCCCATCTGCATAGTTTACTGTTCCTCCTAACATAGACAAAAACATCTTCCTCTTGAATTCCTTCAAGTTTGTCTGCTAAGATGTCTTAAACCCATTGTCTTGTTTTGCACACTTTGTACAAAAATAATAAATTGCAGGACAACGGAGTATTACAGTTTAAACTCTTTTAATGAAGCATCAGGTCTGTAAGCTTTCTCAATCATCCAGCACCGTGTGGACAAGATGGAGTTAGGACGCCCTGGGTCTTCCAAACAATAGCAGTCCTTACAGATGCCTGCAGGCCAATGACAACTCAGCATGTGATCACATGTGAATATAATAGGTATTCCTCACAGATGCCTGCGGGCCAATGACAACTCAGCATGTGATCACATGTAAATATAATAGGTATTCCTTACAGATGCCTGCGGGCCAATGATAAATCAATATGCAAATGTTACACCCATTAAAATGGCAGCAGCTGATTTCATGTACTGGTGTAACTCAGTGCTGAAGGAATGACTGGTGCAAATCATGCCAGGATGGCAAAGTGCTAATTGCACACAATTTTCTTGGGTCAGCTAACTTGCATAATTATTCACAGCTCCAAGTGGAGATTTGCTAGGGGATAACGTAAAGGAAACAGATGAAATTTTAAAGAAACAGCCACTTAAAGGAAAATGGTAGCATGAGACAAACATTTTCACAGCCTGTAGAAAGACATTTCAATCCGATGGCAGCCTTTGACAAGACTGAGGGAAGACAGATGTATACAGGCAAAGAAGAAACCCAATATGTAGGTACTGTACCGATTCTTGGGAAAAGTGATGAAGCAGTCCAACATCTGCCCCTTTGTGGTTGGTGCATGTGATGATGCCTGAGGTGGGTGTGGTCAGAAAAGTATAAGTGCCTGATATTCACTGCCAGCAGAGGAAGCTCCCTGCTGGCAGAGCGGACTTATAAAAGTACCCCTGGAGCGCTGCGAGGTGCTGAATTGGCGGCCATCTGGAGCAGATCGAGCTGGTTCTTATGGGTCACCTATAGAAAATGAAAAGACATGTATGATAGAGCCTGTGAGGTCAGCCCAGTGTTATGTACTTGAGTACTAAACTGAGGACTGGAAAATTTACACATGTTCCCTCTGCAGGTGGATGAAGAAATAAATTTGTACCCCTTGTAAGGGGTTTTAGATCGCAGAGGTTTCTCTCTCTAGAGGCCTCTCTCTCTTGCACAGTAAAACCATGAGTGGTTCGAACCACTCGCCCCTTAGATTCTGTACTCTGGATTTGGGGCAGGAACTACAATGTAGGGAAAACTCTTATAGACCAAGTTTGATGAAACGAAATGGAATTTTATTGCATAATGTAAAACAAATCAAGATGCAAGCAAATGAGAAGGTACATGGGAGGGGAAAACACAAATAAATCATAATGACACAGTACTAACTAAGGCAAATACAGGCATATTATACTCTACAAAGATCATCATGAAATGGGGAAAACACACGGAACATCGAGGGACAACTGTAATGTATATACCTTTAAGGGGGGAACTAATTTTTACAGCTCATGTATACTGTAGTACCGGCAGTGAACACACCTGTATATAGCACTGTGTAGTAATCTGTACAGTTCAGTTCCAGAGTGAGCCACGTTGAGTAAACACCTGTTGTACCGTTCTCCTGCAGTCTTGTGTCTTACTACTGACGGACACAACATTGGCGATGAGGCAAATCCGATCCTACCTGCAACTCTGCATCGCCTCCCAGGGATTCGTTCCTGGAGACCAGTAGATTGGAGGTCAAGGCCAGAGACACGGGCGTCGACCACGGGCAACCGCCCAGTCATCCAGCAGAGACTCGAGAATTGTGGGGGAGGCTGTTGAGAGCCAGGCTTGGCTTTCCAGTCATGGTGGTCCAGCGAAACGGGCTGGCAACAGGTAGTGCGCAGACCCTTCCCGGACAACGGCGGGCTAGAGCCCGACCGAGCGGCACAGCAAAGGGCCGAGCATCGTCGACGGGAGAGAGAGAGAGAGGGCAGAGTGCACAGGGCGCAGCATGTGTTCAGGGGCCGAGCAGCATCGAGGAGAGGGAGAGAGACGCGCAGAAACCCACGAGGCGCCACCATTGCCACGAGGACCGCCCAGAGCAGCGTTGGCAGCAGCGCAGGAGAAGCGCGCAAAACCTACAGGGCGCCGCCATTGCCACGAGGACCGCCAAGAGCGGCATTGGCAGCAGCGGGGGAGGAAGGAAAGCGCGGGAGACGCCATTTTAAACCACACCCAAAATGCCGAAGAGTGGCAGTATCACCGCATTTGACAATGAAGTCAAAGATTGGACTACTTATGTCGAACGAATAGAGGTATACTGCAAGGCAAATGAGGTGTCAGATGACAAGAAAGCACCGGTATTGTTAAATTTAATGGGTGCAAAGACGTATGGCTTATTACGAAAGCTAGTAACCCCAGCGAAGCCAGTGGAAAAGAGTTTTGGAGACATAGTGATGATACTACAGGAACATTTAAACCCCACACCGTAGCTGATAGCAGAAAGATTCAAGTTTCACAAACGGAACCAGCATAAGGATGAAAGCAATGCTGAATATTTAACAGAACTGCGCAAACTATTGAAACACTGCCAGTTTGGAACGGGACTGGCAGATACCTTTAGGGACAAGTTTGTGTGTGGGCTTCAAAGTGAAGGAACCCAGAAACGGCTTTTATCTGAAAAGGACCTTACGCTGGACAAGGCTTTCAGCATTGTGGTATCATATGAAGCAGCAGCACAGGGTGCTGCAGAGATACAACAGAGACCGCAAGAATATGGCACAAACGAAATGTCATACAGAACAGGGAAGTGCTATCGCTGCGGCAGAACAACACACGACCAAAATGATTGCTGGTTCAAAGACAAAGTGTGCAGACAGTGTGGAAAAGTAGGACACATAGCATGAGTCTGCAGGTCGGGAAAGAAAACCAGCAATAAGAAATCACCAAAAGAAAAGTACAAGAAGGTACATAATTTGACGGAGAATAGTTCAGACGAACAAAAGAGTGATACCGACTCCGAAAGCAGGGAGCTGAGTTGTCTGAAACTACATAATGTGATCAAAACGGAGGATCACCGAACCATTTGGGTCACTCTCAAGATAGCAGGAGTCCAGGTAAAAATGGAATTGGACACAGGATCAGCCCTAACAGTTATAAACCGACGGGACTACAAGCGGCTATTCTCACACATACCCTTGAGAGACACAAAAATTATTTTGAAGACGTACACGGGGCAAGAAGTCTACCCCAAAGGAAAAATAAGGGTGACCGTTATATATAACGGTAAGGAAACACCAAAACTAGACCTGTATGTATTGCAAGATGGAGGAAGCACCAGCAGTGGATCCTGTCGAAATACTTCATTCGACTATAGTTGAATACCTACCGGTAACTAACGCTCATATAGAAAAGGAGACCCGAAATGACCCGACACTGTCTCGGGTATATGATTTGACAGTGAAGGGATGGCCAGCACATGGCGACTCACTGTTGCCAGCATTCTCGACAAGAAGAGAACAGCTGTCAGTGTGCCGGGGGACCTTGGTGTGTGGATCCCGAGTGGTAATTCCACCCAAGTTAAGGGATAGAGAGCTCAATGAGCTTCATGAGGGTCATCTGGGAGGGGTAAAAATGAAAAGCCTTGCCAGGGCTTATGTGTGGTGGCTGGGAATCGATAAACAAATCGAGGACCTGACCAAGAGCTGCTCAGGATGCCAGAAAGTCCAAAATGCACCACCACATGCCCCTCTACACCCATGGGAGTGGCCCTCATCTCCATGGCAATGGGCGCATATTGATTTTGCTGGCCCATTCATGAACTCAATGATTTTAATAGCCGTGGATGCGCACTCGAAATGGCCTGAGGTCATCAAAATGTCCTCCACCACCACGGAGAAAACTATTGCAGTCCTACGGACCATTTTTGCCAGGAACGGCTTGCCAGAACAAATTTGCTCCGATAACGGACCACAGTTTGTGTCCGAAGAGTTCCGGAGGTTTATGAAGAAGAATGGGGTAAGGCATTACACATCCGCCCCGTATCATCCAGCCACAAATGGATTGGCTGAGAGGTTCGTACAAACCTTTAAGAAGGCAATAAAGGCTATGTACAATGACAACATTCCGCTGCAGCATAAGGTGGACAATTTCCTGTTCGCCTACCGGAATGCGACACATGCAGTCACCAACCAGGCCCCGGCCATGATGTTCTTTAACCGAAGGTTAAGATCTCGCCTGGATTTGCTCAGACCAAACGTACGAAGAGATGTTGAGAGTAAACAATTCCAGCACATCCATGAGAAGCCAACAAGGAGCTTCAATGTAGGGCAACCAGTCTTGGCCTGCGACCACCGAACAGAAAATGGCAGCCAGGAACGATATGCACACCGCAGGGGCCACTAATGTTCACAGTGGACGTTGGGGAGAACATCGTGAGACGCCATGCTGACCAGATCCTAGAGTCACAGGAACAAGTCAACCCCATGCCTCGCCCATACGTACCTGTTGAGGAACCCAACGTACAGGTCACATCTACCCCAGAAACAGTAGCATCGGAAGCTGATGACCCAACCGACGACAGGGTGCCAGAATTGCCTCCGCACCAAGAGCGAGACACTCGGGAAAGGTGCTATCCACAAAGGATCAGGAAGCCTCCCCAAAGACTGAATATATAAATGGACTATTTTCAGTTAACGTTGTATGTTAAAAGTGTTAATTGTAATTAGTTTGATATTTAATTGTTTAATGAGTGTTATGGTACTGTTAATCTAAAAGGGGAGGAATTGTAATGTATATACCTTTAAGGGGGGAACTACTTTTTACAGCTCATGTATACTGTAGTACCGGCAGTGACCACACCTGTATATAGCACTGAGTAGTAATCTGTACAGTTCAGTTCCAGAGTGAGCCACGTTGAGTAAACACCTGTTGTACCGCTCTCCTGCAGTCTTGTGTCTTACTACTGACGGACACAACAACAACAACTCATGTTAATGATACCCTTAAATGTCCACCCCCTTAAACCTATATAGATCTGATTATGAAGGGCCAGAAACATGCTCACCAATCCAACTAGGAAGTGCAAGGTTTTGAAACAGGTCTGCGTTTGATCCTTTCAGGCGTCCCGTCTCCACATGGTTGTTGGAGCCCCAGCGAACTGTGCCACACCTCTCTCCTGAGGTGGGAGTCGGGGACGGCTGGACACCGGCTGGCCTGGATGTCGGCGGGGTCGGGGATCGTTTGCTCGACCCCGGTCAGAGGAGCCTTGGGCTGGCCCCCATCATTTCTTCAGTTTCTTCTTATCTCTTCTCCCGAGCCGGAGCGGGTCGATGGCCTCTCGTTTCGTCAACGGCCCGGGGTTGGTCGATGATCCCCCGATGCTTACCCCGGGGTGGGACGCCGGCTCGAACCGTCTTCTTCTTCTTCCTCTCCGATGATGGCCGCTCCGTTTATGGCTTCCTCCCGTTTTCCACGATGCCTTCTTTCGATGACCTCCTCTCCTCGATGACTTCTTTCTACCTCTGGGTTCCCAGATATACTTCTCATCAGAAGCCCCTATCTTGTGCCAAATCAGGTTAGTCTTTTGTTTTAATTTTGATGGGCTGGGAGCACAACGGGGTAGTTATTATATTTTAAACTGTTCTTGGATGGTCAGTAACGGGCCATCTCTGGTCTGGAATGACCTTCATTGTTTTTAATGTCCTGGTGATGTCCTTAATGGGCCCTTGATGCTCTTCTCATGAATATGAAACTGTTCCCTTTTGTTTGCTTAAACATTTAGATGGCCTTTATCTACAGGCTGACCTTGACTGGATCTGCATCCAATCTATATGTATATGTGGGTGTCTGGTTTCGTTCTCTCAGAAACGGCTTCCAGAACTTACTGTGGGCTGAATCCACAAAGCTGTCTGAGGACTGCAGGAACCATTTTAAAGTGTCCCAATAAGTTGGTCACGGGGCCTGGTGGCCATTTTGAATGCCCCTTTTTCCTAGGCTTGTTTAAAACAGTCTTTAAAATCATGGCCTCTTCTGCCATTCGACCCTTTATAATATAAAGTTCAATTTTGCGAATCCTGCACCCTCATGTAATGCAGTTCAATTGCAGCCACAAAAATAAATTAATCTTGATTGAGAAGAATATCAGATATATATGTGCAAATTAATTTTGTTGAGCAACAAAATAATTCGTATTCCCCTTTATAGCTTGACCATAACACTATTATTGAGCAGAACTCTGCATATATTGAAAGTTGATTGAACAAAGATGATAAATTAAATGGTATATCCCAGTAGGTTTCTTTTATTTATCAAGTTGAAATGGCCATTGTTATAGATCTCTTCAAAAGTTTGATCGGAGTCAGGTCACTATTGTGGTTGACAGATCATTGCGTGGGGCAACATATCAGATAGATATTAAAGTGCTTTGGCCATCAGTGAGAACAGCAGTAAGTTGTCATGGTTTCAGCAGTCCAGTCGTGCTGCATTCTCGGACAGATCCCTTGTGAATAATAATGTAAACATGGAGTGTACTGTGATAAAGTACTAAGCAACTTTTAGACAGAGAAAACACAAGGACTGTTGTTTTTCATCGTTGTAAAACACATGGAATGTATCCATAATATTTGTTACTGTACATGCTTTTCTTGCTTTGCAATAAATCCGGGTCAATGAATTATAACTCAAGTAAGTTTCAAAATGCAGCAATACAAGTACTGTAGTACAAATTGTGAATGATTCCATCAATATTTCTGCTTCATCACAGAGATGTATTTTCACAGAGAGATTCCTTGATGCATATGGATTTTAGTGAGATTATCATGGCAGCTTTACATAATATTCCTCTCTTGTAGCACCTGGGAAACGTCCAGTTCCCAGGAGCTACAGAGCAGAAAAGGACAGGGGGGGAGAGATTTGTTACTGAGTTACCACCCCTTTATGTTGCCCAGAATTTCTGGGGCTTCCCCAAATAGGCAGACCTGGGCCTGCAACAAGCACAGGCCAGAGCAGTCATGGAAATGAGATGGGACGGGGCATTCTGTAGGGGGTTTCTCTTGCTCGTTCTGGTCTCCTACCAGGCTTCGTGCAATAATTACCCTTGAGTGGTTCGACCCACTCTTCCCTACGGTTCTAGACCTTGGACTTAGGTGCAGGGAACTGTAGTGCAGAGAAAGACTCAATAGACCAGGTTGAATAGCACGAAATGGATGCTTTTATTATTAAACAGTTTGCAGCATTATAAAATACATGTCATAAGCACAGATTAAAGTAACTACAAGCATGCACATATCTATAAACTTAACTCTATGGAAATGGGGAACACACGGCACATCGTAAAAGGGGAAACACATTACGATTACCCTTAACTCCCTCCCCTAGACCTAAACTAAGTTTCGACTTGAGGAACTCGGGATCATGCTCACCACTTTCAGATTCGCGAAAAGGGGGTTCGCAGCCTTTTTGGCACAGCTTTCCGTCGTCACGTGGATTTGGAAACTTCTGGCGCAGTTTGGTTTTCCTTACGCAGTGAAGCAGCAGATACAGCCTTGATGAGCGCTCGCCACGGATGAATCCGTTACCGACGTGACTTTAAGAACTGGATGCACATGGGTGAATCCATTACCGATGTGATGTTGAGACACTGGAGTGCTGGGCCCTGAGTGTCTTCTTATACAGTCATAATGATTGTCCTTCTGAGGGTGTCTTCTTCTTCGGCCTGGGTCGTCGATGATCTCCCGACAAAAGTACCCGGGCCACCCTCGTCGTCTTCCCGTCGTGGTTGAGCCTTGCCTGGCCGAACACCGACCATGTTCCAAAACCGAAGTGCTGCCTTAACCGAAGAGTCGTAGAAGTTCCGAAGCGAAGCGTGAAGTGAAGCGTAGCGCCCTGGTGGACCTTTCAATCCAGTTATACCTTTTTGGGACAGTCTTATCTCCCGCCAAATCATAGTCCAGTCTTTGTAATATTTTTGGCGGGCAGAAATCTCTGCAGGGGCGCTTTGTCTTTGTAACGGGAGCCGGTGATAGCTTAACTGGCCTTCCTGGGCCGATAATGTCTTTTACTTTGTCACCGTAACTCGGTTCGTATATTGATCGGTCTGGAGATTGCCCTCGATGGCTGTTAAACGGTTTTCCTTTGTACAGTAAATGGGTTTAAGTGTTCGTTCAATTGTCCGCCCATTTCTTGATGGGCCTCATCCTGTTACCCAAAACTGTCCTGTACTTAGAATCTAATTCGTATGTATGCTCAGTTCCATGAGTTTCGGTTTCCCGATACTGGCTTACGCGGGCTTACTGTCCTCAATCCACAAGCCTGTCTGGCTTGCAGTAACAGAAATCAAATGGTCCCAGAAACTGATCACGAGGTCCGGCGGCCATTTTGTATGCCCTTTTATCAAAGGTTTTCCTGTACAAGCCTCTTTGGTCAATAAACTGTCTTATTAACCCTATTTTCTTGCGTGATTAATTACTGAAAATTTTGAATCTTACAATTCCCATCCTTCCACTTCAGTTTTGTTTCCATTGGAAGGGCCACCATTTGCAGGGGTGCATGAAGAAGCACTTAGGCCTTATGCCTGGGAATGCCTTAGAATGGAGTGTCTGAGGGAGCCAGGCAGCAAGGCAAGAGAGACCTGAGAAAGTACGTGAAGCCTTCTTTTGTAGCTTCCCTTACAATTCTCAGATTGGAAGCCTTCTGTTTTTATCAGCAGCTGGTATCTCAGGCCTTCAGCTGTGCCTGTCTCCCTGCACTAACTACCCCCCCCGCACCCCCTCACCCCGCCCCCTGCCACCCCCAGCCTTTCGTTTCCTGGCACAAGGCCTTGCTAAGGACTCTGGGTGTGCAACCAGGCCATGCAAATGACCTGGCTCACCAAACTCAGACACTCTGAGGACTGGACTGGCAGAGCGCACTTCAGCTGTCAGATGCCT
Organism: Somniosus microcephalus; assembly: GCF_052327205.1. Lineage (NCBI taxonomy): Eukaryota > Metazoa > Chordata > Chondrichthyes > Squaliformes > Somniosidae > Somniosus > Somniosus microcephalus. The sequence goes on along the minus strand of NC_140993.1, from coordinate 103,980,127 downwards.
GTCCAGTTTCTGGGCAAAGGGGGGAGAAATATTAGGTTCATCATATGTACACCTCTTCACCCATTCTCAAAGCCCATCTTTTGTTATCATTTGTATAGGTGACATTCCTGATAATACATATTTGAAGAACATCAGAGGCATAAAAGGTTATTTTCCATTTTAAATAGTTCATAGGAAAGGATTCTTCCCTACTTACACTGATTTCATCTCAGTGTGTTCTGGACTAGTGGGAAAGTTTAGAATACTTTACACTTACCGACAGATCCTGCAAAATAACACATTGGAATATTATTAGGATCCTTGGAGGTTTTGGAAATAAATCCTGAAGGATATTATAGAATATCCAATAACATGTTCATTTTATGCACGTATGTATGATGTACAGCAGGTTTTGTCAAGAAACAAACACATATCCATGCAACACACACCACATATTTGTATAATAACTTTCTATCTGAGTAACACTAGATAGTGTGAATTTATTAAATTCTGCCTTTGTCATCAACTGCATCTTGTAATATGTGATGGAGTCTGTACGTACTGAGGGAGAGGAGACAATGACAGACAGAACTCTTGATGCTTCTAAAGTTCTCTCACATATTTTATAGTTAAAATGTCATGAAACTTATAAAAACTTTGTGTGGGTTTCAATAAGTGATTTGTAGAAGCTGATGGTTTGGTAATGGAATTTGAAGATGGACTGTGAAGGCCATCAGCAAGTATTTTTGAAACTGTCTCTCTGCACCAATCTTTGCCCGTGTTAATAAAAGAGATCCTTACAATAGCTGACATTGCAGCTATGACGAGGTGGTGAGAACAAGGGCGAGTCGTCATTGTTAAAGATTGAAGTAATACAATGTATTGTCAGAGTTGTTTTCATTCTTTTCAACTTCACCTTGAGTAAGCAACAAAGAACTTCTTACTAGCATCCCTCTTTATAAAACAAATATAGAAGTGAGGCTGTGTATTCAAAAACCTAAGACAATATGGAAAATTGACATATTGTTCATGGATTAAAAACTGAAATCACACAGCATGCCTACACTTTGGGCTGAATCTTAACTCCCACAAACAGGTGTGTTGAGGTTGGGTTAGAGTTTAAAGTTCAAAAAATCTGAAACAGGAATCCAAACCACCTCAAACCTGCCCACTTCCAGTTTTACCGGAGGTGGGTTGAGGGGGGGTGACCAATCTACTTGAAGGAGGTGGGTTGGTAATTTAAATATTTTAATGATGCTGCGTGGCTTAATTTTAACAGTGATTCTATTTTTAACCACCGGCGGCCGGGATTCAGAGGCCTTGGAAAACCCGGCAGCTGAAAGGAGATGAGAAGGGTTGAATCCATGAGGTCAGTGCCTTTATGTAACTGCTTGTGGGCCAGGAGGAGCAGGAGTGTTTCCTCCAGGCCCAACAAGTTACCCAGTAAACCTCCCTGCCCCCCGCGATCTGTCTGCCGCCCTGCCACCATTGGACCCCTCCCGACCACCATTTGCCCCTCCACCACCATTAGACCCCTCTTGACCACCATTTGCCCCTCCCGACCACCATTTGCTCCCCCAGACCACCATCTGCCGCCCAGACCACCATTCAGTCCAACAGGCTGGCTGAGGGTGGGAAACTGACAGAAAAAAATGTAAAGATGAGACGTTTGGGAAACCCTTTCTTCCGGGTTTCCCGACCTCAAAACAACCCCTCCGCATGGAATGCTCCTCCGGGCTAAAGGCCTTTAATTCTACTCAACTTTAAATGGAATATTTGTGAAAGAAAATTGCAGTTTAGCAGTTGTTGAAAGCAGCAGGTACAAGACAATGGCAGCCATGTAGATGAGGTTTTATCTGTGTGACCAAAGGTCGGCCATTTTAGTAGCGTCCAAAATAACCTGGTGTTGGCCTTGAGTCTGGCTCGCTGACATTGGAGGATGTGGCCTTGCCCCTTCCTATCTCTGTATCCTTCTCGAGCCCTACAACCCTCCGAGAATTCTGCGGGCTAGAAATTCATTATAGCCCAGGAATGGGTGGTGTCTTTAGAAAATTTTGAGAATTAGTACCAGGTGCTAATGCTTTAGACTGCATGCAAAATTCATTCTCACTGTTCAAAGAAATGATTGGAGTGCTAAATCAAGTCTTAAAGGCCTAGCTCAGTGGCATTACACTGGTGGACCAATATCGGGTGCAGTCTAATCTCAACTCTTCATTGCCACAGGCTTTCCCCAGTACTTAAAGGGGAGGTTCATTGATACTGCAGCACCTCATTCTCAGCATTGCTGGCTGTGCAGCTGCCTCCGCAAAGAGAAGTACAACAAGGAGAAGGAGCCGGAGGACTGAAGCAGGTGTGCTCATGGCAGATCCACCTCAGTCGGGTGGTCAGGGTGATTGAATGCTTCAACAAATGCTACATGGCACCATCTGTACCACAAGCTTCACACACTGCCGAAAGCACCAGACCCCCAGCACTCACCCACCAACAATCTCTACCTACCAACACTCACACCCACATCTCACACCTTGCACACAATGACAGCTATTCAACTATGGCAGGCACAAGAGTCATTAGTTATTAGAATGAATGTGATTTGTGTGATATGCTTATGTATAAATTTATTAATGGAGTTTGCAATATTTTGTAGTCTCTCTCATTTCACCTTTGCGCCCAGGAGGATGCAGTGATGTGGCATGACACAGGGATGGTATGATGGGCATGTGGTGAGCAAAAGGGATCTGGGGTTTAAGTCATCCTGATGTGAGGCTGGAGGTCTGTTTGGAGGAGGTGGCAGAGTTCTGTGACCACCACCTTGGTGATACGGAGCCATCTAATACACTGCTCCTCGCTTAATTGAAGATAGAAGAAGTGCTGTCTGAATACCCCCGGAGGGTAAGGACTCCTGATGTCCCTCCTCATCCCTCTGCACACATGTTCCCGTATTTCTCATTGCCTACGCTCCCTCTGCCATAGATCCTGGAGGGCGAGGTGACATGCCAGTACAGCCCCATTAAGGTTGTCAAGTGTAGCAGTTTGAATCTTTGAGCAATAAATGTAGCTACTTTACACTTGCTAGAAGACTGCTGATAAAATGGAAGCTTGAAATTGCTCATACAAACTGTTCCACTGGGTGAAACTGACAAGAAGCCACTGAAGCTAACCTGCCCTGACAGCTGCGAGTGATTAATGTTGATGCCTTTAAATTACGTCGCTGGAGACGGCTACCTGCAGCTGCACACCAGCTCTCCCTGTCGCTGTCTGGTCGAGGCGCTAAGGTAAGTGGCAACAATAAATTTTCCAGATCAGGCGCCCAGGAAGCGCACACTCACTGACATCACGATCTGCCAGCTGTTGAAGTCCCCGGTGGTACCTTGTACTGGTGGCGCAATGGGCGTGGGCCGGATTTGCCATGGGGCACTGGATTCACCTCGCCCCGGCGCTACTGGATCAGCACCCCATTCCTACCATCTGCAGGAGCTAATGGAAGGCACTAAGCTACAGAATTTTTCCCCCTGCGTTCATCCAATTCTTGCCTATTGTGCATCCCCAATTTCCTTTCCCCCTCCACTGGCGTCCACATTTTCAGCTGGCTAGGACATAAGCTCTGGAACTCGCCCTCCACCCCAAATCTCTCTGTCTCTCTACCTCTCTCTCCTCCTTTAAGACACACCTTGATAAAAACTATGGGCTAGAAATTCATGGCCTTAGCGCCACTCCATAGAGCCATTAAATGGCGCTAAAACGGCTGCCGCCACTCTTTCGGCAGCTGCTGGTGGGTCCCGCGGCCTCCGCCGTTTTTGTCCTTACCTTTGCGCAGTTGGAAACTGGCAGTGCCATCCCGAACAAAATGGCGGTGCTGTGATATCACAAGTGCAAACTTCGACCCTAGCGCTAAATTCAGCACTGGGTCCTAAGCATGGTCGCTTAACTTGGTGAGCAAGCAGGCTGACAGTGGTGATGTCTGCACCTGTTAAAGGAACACACACATTGTTCAGGTAAGTTTGGATTAAAGGTTTTGGACTTTTTTTTTGATTTTACTGAAGTGGCTTGCTGCAATAGATGTGATAAGATATTTAAGTGAGTAGCTAGTGCTGCTGGATGCTTGCAAGTGCTCAGATGGTAAATGAAGACCTTTGAGAAGACAGAATATGCTGCAAATACTCAGCATGTCACGTAACATCTGTGTAGAGAAAAACAGAGTTCAGATCTCAGGTTGAGATGCTGCCGGACCAGTTGAGTATTTCAAGCATTTTATGCTGTCATTTCACATTTACAGCATCTGCTTGCAGAGGGAAGAGGAAGACACAAAAGAGAAGGAAGCAGAAAAGGAGGAAGCCAAAGAGGAGGAAGCAGAAGAGGAGGAAGCCAAAGAGGAGGAATCAGACGGAAGGATGCATCCCAGACAGTTCCTTTGTGGCCGGGATATCCAGGATGGAAACATCCGCCTGCGGTCCCAGTGACCGCAACCCCAATTCCCCATTCAACATTAGTCCCACACCTTACCTTCCATCTGTTACTGACCATCATAGCGTCCTCTTGGCCATGATGCTGAAATTAAAGCCACCACAAAGCAAACTTTGCAATCCACCTATCTACGTCTATCCATCCAATGTGACATCAAGAAATCAACTCATCACCCTTATGCATTCTCTTAGTAAGTGTCTTGTATGTACCTTTGCCTATCCTACTGATTAATCATGCAGTGCTTCCCCAGTGGCTATAGCATGGCTGGTGGAATGCTGCTGACTTTCATGGGATGACACTGCAAATGGCTGTACTGGTTGATCTTGAGGAGCTGGTGGCTGGGAGTGTCAAATCAATCTTCTTCTTCACTCTCCTCTCCCTCTTCTTGGTCATCCACTGGCTGGGCAGGCTGCATTTCTTGGGTGAGTGCAATGAGGAAAGCACAAGGGTAGTGTTGTGGTAATGGGAGGGCAGGAAAGCATGAGGTGCATGCCAGAAGGAGGATAACATATGAGGATACTAGCATCTTTTATACTTTCAGCCCTGCCGCTGGCTAAGGGCTCAGCCATGCTCCTGCCAAGAATGACCAGCACCATCTCCTCCAAGGAGGTGAGGTGAGGCTAGGAATGGATGTTGTGCCTCGTGATTGGTGCAGATTGTTGGAAGGTGAGTGATTGGGGTGGGGTGTCATGCATTGAGCAGCATGTAAGGCTAGTGGTACAGTTGGTAGGAGATGGCTGTTGAAGATGCATTCACTATCCTGACCAGTAATGAAGCTTCTTTGGGCACTGGAGCCAGGTGGTGGGGGTGACACTGCTGGCAGTGGCGGCCTCGGTGATGTACTCCCACATCATTCTTTCTGGAGGCCCTCCTGGCCCCTGTGGGTAGAGGGTCTGTCTTGCAGTGTTGACCCCCTGCACAAAGTGCTGTGTGCGAGACCCTGGGTGCCCCTTTCCTGGATTGTTGAGCCATTTGTGTTAGTGTTGAGGCATTTTTCCCATTTTTTGAGGTTAGGAAGGGAATTCAGCTTTAACAGCTGAATATTCACATTTAGGACTTCTTTTTAATGTTAAGTCTTTTTTTAAAAGGCAGAAAGGGCTGAAAACTGATTTGTTTCACTTCATTTTAATTTATATTGCTTCAGTGTGCATGGCCCCTTTAATTCTCAGACCTCGTCATTGCCCACAATTCCTTGCAAGCTCCACAACCTCACTTCCAGAGGCTGTGCGAAACTCCAATGCCACTCCTGCACATGAACATTGGGTTGGATGCCTCCAGTAACGCCATCAGGACGGCATTGCATGGCAGGTAAGCGCTCTACCAACAATCTCCATCCCCCTCGATGAATTTTGCTCCGTTAGCGTTGTGACCATTTTCAGTGGATGTTAACTCCAGTTGCTGGTGACACCGGCAACATTACTGGCTAAAACAAATTTCTCCCCTACCTCTTTTACCAAGCTTTTGGACATCTGCCCTAATATCTCCTTATTTGGCTCAGTGTCAAATTTAGTCTGATAACGCACCTGTGAAGTGCCTTGGGATGTTTTACTACATTAAAGGTGCTATATAAATGCAAGTTGTTGTTGATGTGAAGGGGCAAGGCAGCAAGGCAAGGGAGACCTAAGAAGGTAAGTGAAACCATCTTTTCCCACCTCCCCCATGATCTTTGACTCTCAAGGACTTCTAGCTGCCATTCTCCTGAAGCTGGTGGTCCTGCTGAGGGGTGGTGGGGGTGGAGGGGGGTGCGGTGGCAGACCTGCGCTAGACACGCAAAAGGGCCATGTTAATCACCCAGCCCACCAAATTTGGATGATCTGAGGTTTGGATAGGCACAGAGCACTTTGGGTTTGTTGCACCTTTCCAGTGAAGGAAAGAGAAAAGGGGAGGGGGGAATATCATGGGTATTGTCTCTTTATTTATCCTACAAAATAAAAGGAGGTTGATTTTAATCTGGAGTGGGTTTCAGTGGGTGTGGCCGGTGTGAACCAGCGAGTGGGTGAATGAGGCATGAGAAGAAAAAGAGAGGTTTCCTCTGCATTCACAGAGTTGTGGGTGAATAAGCAGAAAATAAGAAAAAAATAGACATTGAAAAAGAAAGAAAAAGAGAGACACAGGCCCTGATATTTGCGAGGGTGCAGGGGAAGTCAAAAATAGCCAAAGAACATAGGAACAGGAGTAGGCCATTGAGCCCCTCGAGCCTGTTCTGTCATTCAATGAGATCATAGCTGATCTGCGACCTAACTCCAGGTCTTTGGAGCGCCTTTGGCCCATATCCCTTAATACCTTTGGTTAATAAAAACTTATCAATCTCTGATTTAAAATTAACAATTGCTCTCGCATCAATTACTGTTTGCAGAAGAGAGTTCGAAACTTCTACCACCCTTTGTGCCTCTTTGTGTCATCGGCAAATTTGGATATATGACTTTCTATCCCATCATCTAAGTCATTAATAAATACTGTGACTAGTTGAGGCCCCAACTCAGATCCCTGCAGGACACCACCAGTCACAGCCTGCCAATTAGAGTACCTACCCATTATTCCTGCTCTGTCTCTCCTGCCGCTCAACCAATTTCCTAATCAGGTCAATAATTTGCCCTCAATTCCGTGGGCTTCTACCTTAGTTAATAATCTCTTATGTGGGACTTTATCAAATGCCTTCTGGAAGTCCATATAAATAACATCTGTAGACATTCCCCTGTCCACTACCTTAGTTACGTCCTCAAAAAATTCCATCAGCTTTGTCAGGCATGTCCTACCTTTCACAAATCAATGCTGGCTCTCTCTGAACAACAGAAAATTTTCGAGGAGTTCAGTCACCCTCCTTAATTATAGACTCTAGTAATTTCCCGACAACAGATGATAGACTAACTGATCTATAATTCCCTCGTTTTCCTCTCTCGCCATTCTTAAATAGCGGAGTGACATGCACAGTTTTCCAATCTAAAGGCATGGTTCCTGAATCAAAATAACTTTGGAAGATCATAGTTAGGGTATCTGCAATGTGCTCACCTACATCCTTTAAACCCTGGGATGGAAACCATCTGGTCCTGGGGACTTGTCACTCTTTAGTGCCATTATTTTCTTTATTACTGTTTTTTACTTTTGTTAATTTTACTGAGTCCCTGTCCCCGATTCAATATTAGCTTCCTTGGGATTTCTTCTACTGTAAACACTGATGTAAAGTAATTATTCAACATGCTTAACCAGGATAATTTATTTATTATCCTTGACAATATCACCGCTTTCAGTTTTTAAGGGGCCAACATTGCTCCTGTCTACCTTCTTTTTCTTAATATAATTGTAAAAATTCTTTGTGTTGATTTTGACATCCCTTGCAAGTTTCTTTTCATATTCCCTTTTTGTAGCTCTTCTGTCTGTTTTATGACCCTTTGCTGTTCTTTGTATTTTTCCCATTCGCCAGGATCTTTGCTTATTTTTGCATTTTTGTATGCATTTACTTTTAGTTTTATGCTGTCTCTCACCTCTTTAGTCATCCATGGCTGTTTTTTGGCAAGTAGAGCTCTTGCCCCTCAGGGGTATAAACTGGTTCTGTATCACCTTGAATTCTTTTTTGAACATCTCCCACTGATCTTCTGTCGCTTTACCCATTAACAGATTTGCCCAGTTTACTGTGGACAGTCTCTGTCTCATCCTGTTGAAGTCAGCCTTACACAAATCGAGAATCTTAGTAGCTGTTTTGCGTTTCTCCCTTTCAAATGTTATGTTGAACTCGATCATGTCATGATCGTTATTGGATAAATGTTCACGCTGTTAACTAAATCTGGCTCATTACATAGAAACATAGAAACATGGAAGGTAGGAGCAGGAGTAGGCCATTCGGCCCTTCGAGCCTGCTCTGCCATTCAATGAGATCATGGCTGATCATCCAAATTCAGTACCCTGTCCCTGCCTTCTCCCCATATCCCTTGATCCCTTTAGCCTCAAGAAACATATCCAACTCTTTCTTGAATATATTTAATGAACTGGCCTCCACCGCCCTCTGTGGCAGAGAATTCCACAGGTTCACCACTCTCTGGGTGAAGAAATTCCTCCTCATTTCAGTCCTAAATGGATTAACCCTTATCCTTTGACTATGACCCCTGGTTCTGGACTCCCCGGCCATCAGAAACATCCTTTCTGCATCTAGTCTGTCCAGACCTGACAGAATTTTATAGGTTTCGATGAGATCCCCTCTCAATCTTCTAAACTCCAGTGAGTATAAGCCCAATCGACACAATCTCTCCTCGTACGTCATTCCTGCCATCCCAGGTATCAGCCTGGTGAATCTTCGCTGCAATCCCTCCATGGCAAGAATGTCCTTCCTCAGGTAAGGTGACCAAAACTGCACACAATACTCAAGGTGTGGTCTCACCAAGGCCCTGTACAACTGCAGCAAGACATCCTTGTTCTTGTACTCGAACACTCTTGCTACGAAGGCCAACATACCATTTGCCTTCTTAACCGCCTGCTGCACCTGCATGCTTACCTTCAGCGACTGGTGCACAATAACACCCAGGTCTCTTTGCACTTCCCCTTCTCCCAATCTATTGCCATTCAAATAATAATCTGCCTTCCTGTTTTTGCCACCAAAGTGGATAACCTCACATTTATCCACTTTATAGTGCATTTGCCATGTTTCTGCCCAATCATCCAACCTGTCCAAATCATACTGGAGTTTCACGACATCCTCCTCACAGCTTACCCTCCCACCCAGCTTTGTGTCATCTGCAAATTTGGAGATATTAAATCCAATTCCCTCGTCCAGATCATTAATATATATTGTGAACAGCTGGGGTCCTAGGACCGATCCTTGCGGTACCCCACTAGTCACTGCCTGCCACTCGGAAAATGACCCGTTTATTCCAACTCTTTGCTTTCTGTCCGCCAACCAGTTCTCTATCCAAGTTAATACCTTGCCCCCAATCCCTTGTGCCTTAATTTTGCACGCTAATCTCTTATGTGGGACCTTATCGAAAGCCTTCTGAAATTCCAAATACACCACATCCACTGGTTCTCCCTTATTTATTTTACCAGTTACAACCTCAAAAAATTCCAGTAGATTAGTCAAGCATGATTTACCTTTTGTAAATCCATGTTGACTTTGTCCGATCCTGTCACTGCTTTCCAAGTGCTCTGCTATTACATCTTTTATAATGGACTCTAGCATTTTCCCCACTACCGATGTCAGGCTTACCGGTCTATAATTCCCTGCTTTTTCTCTGCCACCTTTTTTGAATAGTGGGGTAACATTAGCTACCCTCCAATCCATGGGTACTGTTCCAGAGTCTATCGAGTTCTGGAAGATGACCAGCAATGCATCTACTATTTCCAGGGCCACTTCCTTAAGTACCCTGGGATGTAGATTATCAGGCCCTGGGGATTTAGCGGCCTTCAGTCCCATCAATTTTCCTAACACCATTTCCCTACAAATACTGATTTCTTTCAGTTCCACCCTTTCATCAGACCCTATGTTCCACGGTATTTCTGGGAGGTTATTTGTGTCCTCCTTTGTGATGACAGAACCAAAATATGTATTTAGTTGGTCAGCCATTTCTTTGCTCCCCATTATAAATTCCCCCGATTCTGACTGCAAGGGACCTACGCTTGACTTCACCAATCTTTTTCTCTTTACATATCTATAAAAGCTTTTACAGTCAGTTTTTATGTTCCCTGAAAGCTTACTCTCATATTCTATTTTCCCTTTCTTAATTAATCCCTTTGTCCTCCTTTGTTGAATCCTAAACTGCTCCCAATCCTCAGGATTATTGCTTTATCTGGCCAATTTGTAAGTGCTCTCCTTGGATCTTATGCTATCCGTCATTTCCCTTGTTAGCCACGGTTGAGTCATCTTTTTTGTTTTATTTTTATGCCAAACTGGGATGAACAACTTCTGTAGTTCATCCATTCGGTCTTTGAATGTTTGCCATTGCCTATCCACCGTCAACCCTTTGAGTGCCATTCCCCAATCAATCCTATCCAACTCGCTCCTCAGACCATCGCAGTTTCCTTTATTTAAATTGAGGACCCTAGTTTCTGAGTCAACTACTTCATTCTCCATCTTAATGAAGAATTCGATCATATTATGATCGCTCCGACCCAAGGGGCCTCGTACAACAAGATTGCTAATTAATCCTTTCTCGTTACATAATACCCAGTCTATGGTGGCCTGACCTCTGGTTGGTTCCTCGACATATTGGTCCAGGAAACCATCCCGTAAACACTCCAGGAATTCCTCCTCCACAGTATTGTTACTAATTTGGTTAGCCCAATCTATATGTCGATTAAAGTCACCCATGATGACTGCTGTGCCCTTATTGCACGCTTCTTTAATTTGCCTTTTAATGCAATCCCCAACCTCCGCCTTACTGTTTGAAGGTCTATATACCACTCCCACTAATGTTTTTTTCCCCTTAGTATTTCTCAATTCCACCCATACAGATTCCACCTCATCAGAGCTAATATCCTTCATTACAATTGTGTTAATCCCTTCTTTAACCAATAATGCTACCCCACCTCCCTTTCCTTTTTGCCTATCTTTCCTGAATATCGAATACCCCTGGATGTTGAGTTCCCAGTCTTGGCCGTCCTTGAGCCACGTTTCCGTAATCCCAACCAAATCATATTCGTTTACCTCTATTTGCACAGCCAATTCATCCACCTTATTACAAATGCTCCTCGCATTGAGACACAAAGCCTTCAGGCTTGTTTTTTTAACGCTCTTAGACCTATTAGAATTATTATTTACTGTGGACATGTTTGATTTAAACCGTTGATTTCTCTGACTGCCACTTTTGTTTTTCTCCTTCCTATCTTTTGCTTTTATCCTTGTTTCCCTTTCCTCTGTCTCCCTGCTCAGGTTCCCAACCCCCTTCCATTTTAGTTTAAACCCTCCCCCAGAGCACTAGCAAACACTCCCCCTAGGACATCGGTTCCAGCCCTGCCCAGGTGCAGACCGTCCGGTTTGAACTGGTCCCACCTCCCCCAGAACCGGTTCCAATGTCCCAGGAACTTGAATCCCTCCCCCTGGCACCATTCCTCTAGCCACGTATTCATCTGAAGTATCCTTCTATTTCTACTCTGACTAGCACGTGGCACTGGTAGCAATCCTGAGATTACTACCTTTGAGGTCCTGTTTTTTAATTTACCTCCTAACTCCCTATATTCCGCTTTTAGGACCTCATCCCGCTTTTTACCTATATCGTTGGTGCCTATATGCACCACAACAACTGGCTGTTCACCCTCCCCTTCCAAGATGTTCTGCAGCCGCTCGGAGACATCCTTGACCCTTGCACCAGGGAGGCAACACACCATCCTGGAGTCTCGTTTGCGGCCGCAGAAACGCCTATCTATTCCCCTTACAATTGAATCCCCTATTACTATAGCTCTACCACTCTTTTTCCTCCCATTCTGTGCAGCAGAGCCACCCCTGGTGCCAGGAAGTTGGCTGCTGCTGCCTTCCTCTGATAACCCATTCCCCCAACAGTACTCAAAGTGGTATATCTGTTGGAGAGGGGGATGGCCACAGGGTACCCCTGCACTACCTGCCTGCGCCTAGTACTCTGCCTGTTGGTCACCCGTTCCCTTTCTTCCTGTCCAACCTCTACCTGCGGTGTGTCCAACTCCGTAAACGTGCTATTCACGATGTCCCGAGCATCGTGAGCGCTCCAGTATGCATCCAATCGCAGCTCCAGCGCCGCAATGCGGTCTGTCAGTAGCTGCAGCTGGGTGCACTTCCTGCACATCTAGTTGTCAGGGACACAGGAAGTGTCCCTGAGTTCCCACATCTCGCAGGAGGAGCAGATCACAGGGCCGGGCTGTCCTGCCATGACTTACCCTTTAATTAATTGAGTTTAAATTAAATCAATCAATCCCACTAATTACACTACAGTTAAATAGTTTACCAACAGTCCCCGCTACACCAGAGAGACCTTAGAAACAATAAAACAGAGTTAAAGTTTAAAAAAGAGAGAAATACTCACCAACCAATCACTTACCTGCTTCCTGCTGACGTCCCACTTGGATTACTTTTTACCTCTCTCCCGGAACCTGGATTGGTACGCCTCTGGTGATCCCTCACAGGTCCGCTGCCTCTCTGGTCTCGGGGCTCTGGGCCTCGCTGCCTCGGGCTGCTGTTTAAGTACCTCTGCCGCCTCTGGTGATCCCTCGCAGGTCCGCTGCCTCTCCGGTCTCGGGGCTCTGGGCCTCGCTGCCTCGGGCTGCTGTTTAAGTACCTCTGCCGCCTCTGGTGATCCCTCGCAGGTCCGCTGCCTCTCCGGTCTCGGGGCTCTGGGCCGCGCTGCCTCGGGCTGCCGTTTAAGTAGCTCCGCCGCCTCTGGTGATCCCTCGCAGGTCCGCTGCCTCTCCGGTCTCGGGGCTCTGGGCCTCGCTGCCTCGGGCTGCTGTTTAAGTACCTCTGCCGCCTTTGGTGATCCCTCGCAGGTCCGCTGCCTCTCCGGTCTCGGGGCTCTGGGCCTCGCTGCCTCGGGCTGCTGTTTAAGTACCTCTGCCGCCTCTGGTGATCCCTCGCAGGTCCGCTGCCTCTCCGGTCTCGGGGCTCTGGGCCTCGCTGCCTCGGGCTGCTGTTTAAGTACCTCTGCCGCCTCTGGTAATCCCTCACAGGTCCACTGCCTCTCCGGTCTCGGGACTCTCGATCTTGCTTACAAAGAATGCTAGCTGTCCCCCTAATTATAGAATCCCCTACAACTAGCACATTACACTTCCTCTCCTCCTCCTCCCCCCTTAGGACTACCTCCTGCTCCAATGTACCATGGTCTGCATTCTGGCTGTCCTTACGACAGTCTTTATCCTTATCCTCACAGATAACAAATACATTGTAACTGTTGGATAGGATCAGTTTCTGCAGGAACGTGGAGGTCCTGACAATTTTAATGGCAGGACCTCATTATCAATTTTTTGATCCGTTTCCCATCTGGCAGCTGGCCAAATTGACAGCCTGGCCACTACCTGGGAGGGAAAACCAATGGTAGGAGTCTGCAGCTGGGTAACCTTCAGCAACGGGAAAGGTTGACCATCGCGGCGTGGTGAGGATATCAGCCATCACGGCATGGGAGGGAGAGAGATCGGCCATCACAGCGGGGGGTGGGGGGGAGAGCGTGGCCATCGTGGTAGTGGGGAGAGATCGCTGCAAGGAGCAAGGTCATCTAGGCTGGGGGGGCGAGGGGGGTGGGGGATGTGCTGATTGTCTGCAATCGTGGCATGGTGGAAGCTGAAGCCACGATCGGCAGGAGGAGTGGTGCCAAAGTCTTCCTTGAGTGGCTGGGAAAGCACTCCTGTTCCTCCAACTCCACAAGGAATGTAGGAAAAGATATTTCCCTTGTGGAGCCGGCAGCAACCATCTCCCTTTCACTTCCGGGTTTCCCAACACCTGTGAAATGCTTGCAGCAGCAATGAATTTTAAATCGGGCTTGGAATTGCACTGTGGGAGCCCTTTTTGAATATTTTAATGAAGTGTCTCATTCTCCACGGCGGAACACTCAGACGTCATGATGCCCTCCTCCGTTAAGAGGGTGGTGGTCGCGCGCGGCGTGTTGGTGGCGTGTTCCTCATATTTATGTCTTTAACCTCAGCCCCCCACAACCCTTCCCCTGCCCATTGTGGAGGGGTCATAGAAAGAGAGATATTAAAAGAGAGATAAGAAGAGATAGAATGAGAGAAATCAAAAAGGAGATAAAAAGAGACAGATAGATAGAAGGAATGAAGTACATACACAGAGGAAACCTTGTAAATTCAAGTACATCATAAAATTAAATGCACTTTAGTGAGTCAAAATTGTAGAAAAACATTGAAACCCCAAATAGATCTGATTAGTTTCAGTTTTCAATCAAGGAGAAATATAATTGGACAAGTCACTGCTAATAAAAAGTGCCATTTAAGCTATTTGCACATGATGTCTTACTGCTTGTAACATTTAAAAAGGTGACCATGTTACAGTCTTCATTGATATTATGAACAGGTTTATTCTTAATTATAAAGGGTTTAGAGGCAACTGGAGGAGCGAGTACTGGAGCTCATTGGGCAGCAGATCATGGAGGCCGTGGCAACTATAGCGATTTCTCTTTTCTTTTTCATCTCCAGGCACATGCTGAGGTTCCCAATTCACTGTGATCATACATTTGCAAACTATTCCAAATAAATACTCAGGAAGGCCCTTGCCGCTATCAAATTCCATGTCATCGTTAGAGAGGCTGTTGATAGTTTTAATGACAATGTGGTCTCCATTATGCCAGGGACCATTCTCCGGTGGCCATGTGTTCCATGTGAATTCTTGTTCCTGCCTGCTTACCACGATATCGCTCCCGCTGGTTTCGGGTGGGAGGCAGATTTAAATGAGGCCCAGAATTTAAATGGCCCAGGCCTCACTCCAAGGAGCCTGTGGGGAACTCCCGCCCATTCCGGATGCGCTCCAGGTTACAACTGGGGTTTAGATCTTTGCTTTTGTTAATTCCAGTTGCTTGCGTCATTAGGCTCAGCAACATCTCCAAGCCAGCAACTGCAAAGAGGTCAACATTTTAAATGTAGAGATAATTTAAGGAAAAATAATCAGCAGAAAGAGAAATAAACAAAATATTATTGAAGTTGATCAAATCCATTGTACAATTTAAATTTTTAAAGATTTTTATTTTATGAAACATATTCCCCATAAAATTCTCATAATATGAAAAACATGTGATGGCCAGCACTGTGGTTCCCAAGTCGGCGACCCAGTGCCGCAAGAAGTTTAATGACCTCACATGGCAGGTCAAGGTGAGTGAAGGCTTCAGCAAATGCCATGTATCACCATCTGCATCACAAGCCTCACACACTGCTCAATGCAACACACCCGCATCACTCACCTTCCAACAATCTCTAGCTATCACCACTCATACCTCACAATCATAGCTTCACTTAACCCTCACAACCTTACCACTGCTGCAACACTCACACCCACATCTCACACCTTGCACACAATGACAGCTATTCAACTATGGCAGGCACATCACCCAAGCACATTGCAGTACACTCACTGACACACTTCCCTTTCTCTTGAAGGCCAAGGTCACGCATAACAGGAGGGAGCAGCAGTAGACAGGCAGGGGGCAAGCTGCCATCCAGGACCTCAGGCAACTGGAGGAGCGAGTGCTGGAGATCATTTGGTGGCAGATCATGGAGGCTGTGGCAACTGGCGAGGTTGAAGCCCTTGGGGACAATAATGGTATGCTCATTCCTAATCCTTCTCACATCCCACTTCCCTCTCATCCCACAATCTTTTCTCACTTTCAAGCTGCTGACAGAAACATAGAAACATAGAAAAATAGGAGCAGGAGTAGGCCATTCGGCCCTTCGAGTCTGCTTCGCCATTCAATATGATCATGGCTGACCCTCTATCTCAATACCATATTCCCGCTCTCTCCCCATACCCCTTGATGCCGTTTGTGTCTAGATGCAGTATGCATGAATATCTTGCTTTCCTCCCCCTCCCCTCACCATAACCTGACTCTTGTGCTTTTCTGTTTTCAGCTAATCAAGCACAAGCACCAGACCAGCCTATCCCCGAGGCAATGGAAGAGAGCGAGGGGGAGAAGAAGAAGAAGAAGACACAGCGTCACTGCATCTCTCACTTGCAGACACCAGCTCAGAAACTGGCACTGCGCGTACTTTAGAGGCTAGTGTAGAAGCGGGATCTGCACAGGGTGAGGCACTGGGCACGAGTGGGCTGCAGCAAGGCTGGGGGAAAGGGTAGCTCGAGGGCCAGCTTTCTGGATGGTGAGTTCGTGGATGAGTTCTGCTGCATAGGATTTAGATGAGGACTTTGATGGGGCGGGCTTCAGAACAAGGGTGATGGGCATTTGCTAGATGCAATGGCAAACCTGCCAGAGAGCCTCTTGGCGATGTCAAGGAGCATGGAGGAGACCCTCTCCAACATTGCACGGGGCTTTGTGCAGAGCTTGGAGCCCAGGATTTCCAGACTGGAAATTATGTAAAACTCCCAAAGAGACCCTGTTGACCTAGACATTGCAACACGGGCGGAAGCAAGCCAACGCCTTAGTGCCGCAGCAGAAGTGCAGATCGCTCTTATATAGTCTCAGCCTGCTGCCACCCAAGCTCAGACTGTTGCCATCATGACTGGGTTTACCACTGTCGACCGGGGGTTGCAGGGAGTCACAGTAGCCCAGCAATCTGTGCTCCAACAGATGACTAGGAATGCTGAGGCACCGCCCTGGGGAAGTGGCAGTGGCTCCATGGAGTAAGAACCTGCTGTTCTCTTTCAGGATGACAACATTCCTATTCCCACCACTGCCACTCTGCCAGTGCCCTTGCTGTTGCCTGTCAGCCATCCAGCCCAGACTGCTGCCGCCCATGTCGAGGTGGTGCAGTCTACAGCCAGGCCTTCAAGGGCCAGAGCTGCTCAAGGTCGTCCTGCAAGGCCATCTGAAGTCTGCCCCATGGAAACTCAGCAGCCTTCCACCAGCCATACTGCAGCCACTGAGGGAGCACTTCGTAGGAGCACCAAATCAGGAAAAGCACCCAAATGACAGGCAGAAAGGGATTGCACAAGGGTGATTAGTTGATATTATTAGTGTAAATTGATTTTTGATTAATTTATTAATTTTGTTTGGAATGCTTGTTTTGTGGTGGCTCTCATTTCAGCTTTGTGCCCAGTAGGACATTGTGATATTCCATGACAGAGGGATGGAATTATGGGGAGGTGGTGAGCAACGGGGATCTGGGGTTTCATTTATTGGAATCGGAGCCTGATGAGGCGGTCACGGACAACCCAGCCGGAAGGGGGATTGGGTGCCTGCCTCCTCTCTTCATCCTCATCCTCTTACTCTTGTTCATCTTCCTCTTCCTTCTCCAGTCCCCCTTTCCCTCCTCCTCCTCCTGAGGTGGTCCCGCAATCCCTGCTGGCAAGGGCTGCACCCTCATGATGGCCTAGTTGTGAAGCATGCAGCAGATCACCACGAAATGAGACTCCCACTGCACCGAATACTGGAGGGCTCTGCTTGAGCAGTCAAGGCAGCGGAACCATTGCTTCAGTAGCCCGATGGTCTGCTCGATGATGTTCCTGGTGGAAGCATGGCTCTCATTATATGAGTGCTGGGCAGTAGTGGTGGGGTTGCGAAAGGGAGTCATCAGCCAGGTGCAGAGCCGATAGCCCTTGTCTCCGAGCAGCCACCCTCGAGTTTCATGTGGTGGCTGGAAGATTGCAGGCACACCGGGCTGATGCAGAGTGAAGGCATCATGATAGTGGGCATTGACCATCAGGAAGCGTTGGGCATGGTTGTACACTAATTGCCTATGAATTGAGTGGTAGCTTTTGTGGTTACGGAACATCTCAGGACTGTTATGTGGCACCCGCAAAGCCACGTGGGTGCATTCAAAGGCGTCCTGCACCATGGGGATGCCCGCTATCCTGGCAAAGCTACATGCACGCTCACCCTGCTTCTCTTTGCTCAGGGAGAAGAAAACATAGACCCTTCTTTTAAATGGTGAAAGATTGGGGAATGCAGATGCTCAAAGGGACCTGGGTGTCCTTGTACATGAGTCACTGAAAATGAATGTGCAGGTGCAGCATGCCATTAGGCAACTTGTATGCTGGCCTTCATTACAAGAGGATTTGAGTACAGGAGTAAAGAAGTCTTACTCTTATTACATAGGGCCTTGGTGAGACCACACCTGGAGTACGGTGTACAATTTTGGTCTCCTTACCTAAGGAAGGATATGCTTGCCATAGAGGGAGTGCAACGGAGGTTCACAAGATTGATTCCTGGGATGGCGGCACTGTCGTATGAAAAGAGATTGAATAAACTAGGCCTGTATTCTCTTGAATTCAGAAGAATGAGAGGGGATCTCATTGAAGCATTATTACAGGGCTTGATAGGGTGGATGCTGGGAGAATGTTTCCCTTGGCTGGGGAGTCTAGAACCAGGGGCCACAGCCTCAGGATAAAGGGTAGGCCATTCAGGACTGAGATGAGAAGAAATTTCTTCACACGGAGGGTGGTGAATCTTTGGAATTCTCTACCCCAGAGGGCTGTGGAGGCTCAGTCATTGGGTATATTCAAAACAGAAGTCAATAGATTTCTAACTAGTAAAGGCATCAAGGGATATGGCGATAGGGCCGATGAATGGAGTTGAAGCAGAAGATCAGCCATGATCTCATTCAATGGCGGAGCAGGCTCGAGGGGCCAAATGGCCTATTCCTGCTCCTATTTCTTATATTCTTATCTATACCTATCTATCTATCTCTCTATATATAAAGCGGTTGGTTTGTCTATCTGTCTGTCTGTCTGTCCGTATGTCTGCTGTACACTCAAAAGTTATAGAGCGTACCTGCATATATGTTATATCAAAAGAAAGCTTATGATCAGGGGAGCGTCATAGGCGTATTTACTTTTTGGTCAGACAAAAATTGTTCGGACAGTATATAAAAAAAAATTCAAAAATGGACAACTCCGCTCAATAGCGTTGAGTGACATGATGGTTAACCAATCGTACAGGGGATAGCATTGAGTGACGTGACAGTTGACCAATCGTACAGGGGATAGCGTTGACTGACGTGATGGTTGACCAATCGGTTTGTCACGGGGGTCGTTTCATTGCGTGTGTGGGTGGGGCATCCTACAAGGGATAGTGTTGAGTGACGTGATGGTTGACCAATCCTACAGGGGATAACATTGAGTGGCTTGATGGTTGACCAATCCTACACTTCAGTGATCTGATGGTTGACCAATCGGTGCGTCACCGGGGGTGTTTCATTCCGTGTGTGGGCGGGCCTAATCCTGCAGCCTCCCAAAACTTCATCGCCATTTTTTTAATGCCGAACGCGAGCACCCGCCGCATTAAGTAACACAATTAAATTGTTTTTAAAAAAGTAAATTAATTTGTAAATATATTTTCTAAGCTTATTAATTTTCCTAGCTTTCACCCTCTTTTTTTTGCTCTTGACTCGCTGCCTCCGCCGGGCACCGCAACCTTGGAGGGTTACCCCACCTGCAGGCCTCGAAGCCTCAGCCTCTCCTCGCCAGCCACGCCCGAGCTAGGCACAGCCCGTCCCGCTGGCCCCGATTACAAACAAGCGGCCCGCGATCGCCGCCATCTTCGGAGAGGCTGGCGGGGCAGTACGGAGCTCCACGGAGCCATCACCTCCATCTTCCTAAAGGCTGGCGGGGCGGAACGGAGGCTGGGCTCACTCGCGCCGGGCCTGACCGCTACGCCATGCACGGGGCCTCTGGCTCACCAAGGCCGGGCTCCCTCCCTCTCTCTCTCTCTCTCTCTCCCTCCTCCCCCCCTCTCCTCCCCCCGCCTCTCCTCCTCCCCTCCTCCCCCCTCCCCCTCTCCTCCCCCCTCCCCCTCTCCTCCCCTCTTCCCCCCCTCCTCCCCCCCTCTCCTCCACCCTCTCCTCCCCCCTCTCTCTCCTCCCCCTCTCTCCTCCCCCCTCTCTCCTCCCCCCTCTCCTCCCCCTCTCTCCTCCCCCCCCTCTCTCCTCCCCCCCTCTCTCTCCTCCCCCCCTCTCTCCTCTCCCCCTCTCTCTCTACTTTTTTCATAACAACATGCCCTCAAAAAACCCTTGGCACCGCCGGGCACGCCAGCTAGTATATATATCTATATATATATAAAGGAATCGACCTGTCTGTCTGTCTATCTGTCTGTCCTTCTGTCTGTCTGTCCTCGGGTGTGCGTCTGTCCGGCTATGCGCTCGAAAGTTATACAGCGTACCTACGCACGCGTTACCTCCAAAGAAAGCTTACGCTTCCGGGACGCTCGGAAGCATATTTACTTTTCGGTCGGACGAAAATTGTTCGCGCCTTATGCAAAAAACCTTCAAAATTAAACTCATTATCTGCTAGCATTGATTGACTGACGTCAAGGTTCGACCAATCCTGTGCCGTCACGATTGACCAATCCTACAGTACGGTCCCCTGATGGTTGGCCAATCGGTGTGTGTGTGTGTGGGCGGGACTAATCGTTTTCATCTCGGGGATGTGGCAGCCATTGTTTCACTGCCATGACTTCAGCTTCCAGCTCAAACTACTTTGAAAGTTAGTATCTCTTTTAAAAATAACATAAGATTTACCAAAAACATTTTATAAGTACTTTCACTTTCATCTTTCAAGGTATTAAAAGGTAGAAATGTTGCCCGGCAGCAGATTCACACAGGGAGAGAGAGACAGGGCCTGAAAGCCCTTTGATCATCCAGCTTTGAAAAAGTTAGTTTCTCTTTTAAAAATAACATAAGATTTACCAAAAACCTTTTATAAGTACTTTCACTTTCATCTTTCAAGGTATTAAAAGGTAGAAATGTTGCCCGGCAGCAGATTCACAAAGGGACACAGACAGGGCCCAAAAGCCTGGGACTCGATTTAAACGCCCGGCCCAAAACAGCCCTGGCAAAGCCGGGCTCCCCCCAGCTAGTATATATATAAAACAATATGTCTCTCTGTCTGTCTGTCTCTCTGTCTGTCTGTCTGTCAGGCTATACAATCAAAAGTTATAGAGCGTACCTACACATATGTTATATCAAAAGAAAGCTCATCATTAGGGGACTCTTGTAGGCATATTTACTTTTTGGTCGGACAAAAATTGTGCCAACGGTATCCAAAAAACGTTCAAAATTCCGCTCATTATCCGCTCAATTTGCATCAAGGCTTCATAAGCAACTGGGGTAGGTCGCAAGCCCCGAATAATTATCTGAAGGTCCCGTGTTTGCAGCTGAGGGGATTTCTTCTGCTGACAGCCCCAGGTTAACGGCAGCCATCTTTGTCAAGGAGGGCGAAACGTTTCAGTGCAACGCCATTTTGATTCAGTGTGTAACAGAGTGCATGCACGGCCATCTTAGTACAGGAACATAGAGTGGGTGGGGCTTCAGTGCTCCCAATTGGGTCCTGGAGAGACAATCGAGTGTGTGGGTGGGGCCTAATCTTTCCAACTGAACAGCAAGCGGCAGCATTGTTGTTTGCGATACAACACACTGACAGGTGAGGACCCCCTTTTTTAATAAAATGATTGGTGAGGTTGTAAAGTGTATGTTATAGAAAGATTTACCAAAAATGTTTTATAAGTACTTTAAGTTTCATGTTTCAAGGTATTAAAAGGTAGGCTGGGCCATGTCAGTGCAGGGGCCCGAGGCCTAGGCTTCTCCAACGGCCGGCAACGCAACTCCAGTCCCAGGCTTCCGGCCCAGACAGGGACCAACACTGGCAGAGGGGAGAGGGTCTGCTGGCTCCCCCTCTCCCTTTCCCCCCCCTTCCCCCCCCGCTCCCACACACCCCCTTCCCCCTCCCACACACCCCCTTCGCCCCCGCTCCCACACCCCACCTTCCCCCCCTTCCCACACACCCCCTTCCCCACACACCCCCTTCCCCCCTCCCACACACCCCCTTCCCCCCCAACACACCCCCTTCCCCCCTCCCACACACCCCCTTAACCCCCCTTCCCCCCTCCCACACCCCCCCTTCCCCCTTCCCACCCCCCCCCTTCCCCCCTCCCACAACCCCTTCCCCCCCACACACCCCCTTCCCCCCTTCCCACCCCCCCTTCCCCCCTCCCACACCCCTTCCCCCCACACACACCCGCTTCCCCCCCTCCCACACACCCCCTTCCCCCCTCCCACACACCCCCTTCCCCCCTCCCACCCCCCCTTACCCCCTTCCCACACCCCATCCCCCCTTCCCACACACCCCCTCCCACACCCCCCTTCCCACCCCTCCCACACCCCCCTTCCCCCCTCCCACACACCCCCTTCCCCCCCTCCCACACACCCCCTTCCCCCCCACACCACCCCTTCCCCCCACACACACACCCTTCCCCCCACGCACCCCCTTTCCCCCCTCCCCCTCCCACCCCCCTTTCCCCCCTCCCACCCACCTTTCCCCCACCACCCCTTTCCCCCACCCTTTCCCCTTTCTCTCCTTCCCTCCCTGTCTCTCTCTCTCTTTCCCTCGGTCTCTCTCTCCCTCTCTCTCTCTGTCTCTCTCTCCCTCTCTCTTTGTCTCTCTCTCCCTCTCTCTCTCTCTCTCTCTCTCTCTCCCTTACACTCCCAGTCTCTCTCTCTCTCACACTCCCAGTCTCTCTCTCTCTCACACTCCCAGTCTCTCTCTCTCTCACACTCCCAGTCTCTCTCTCTCTCACACACCCACTCTCTCTCTCACACTCCCACTCTCTCTCTCTCTCCCCCACTCTCTCTCTCTCTCCCTCTCTCTCTCTCTCCCCCTCTCTCTCTCTCCCCCACTCTTCTCTCTCCCCCACTCTCTCTCTCCCCCACTCTCTCTCCCCCACTCTCTCTCTCTCTCTCCCCCACTCTCTCTCCCCCACTCTCTCTCTCTCTCTCTCTCCCCCACTCTCTCTCTCTCTCTCCCCCACTCTCTCTCTCTCTCCCCCACTCTCTCTCTCCCCCAGTCTCTCTCTCTCTCCCCCAGTCTCTCTCTCTCTCCCCCAGTCTCTCTCTCCCCCAGTCTCACTCTCTCTCCCCCAGTCTCTCTCTCTCTTCCCCCCAGTCGCTCTCTCTCTCTCTTCCAACAACAACATGTGCTCAAAAAACCCTCGGCACCGCCGGGCACTTTAGCTAGTTTATTTATATATATATAAATAAAAGGATCGATCTGTCTGTCTGCGTGCCTGTGTGTATGTCTGGGCATCACTCAAAGGTTATAGAGCGTACCTACACATATGTTATATCAAAAGAAAGCTTATGATTAGGGGAGCATCATAGGCATATTTACTTTTTGGTCAGACAAAAATTGTTCAGACAGTATACAAAAAACGGCAAAATTCCACTCATTAGCGGTTGACCAATCCTACCGCTCATTAGCGTTGAGTGATGTGATGGTTGACCAATCGTACAGGGGATAGCGTTGACTGATGTGATGGTTGACCAATCCTACAATTCAGTGACCTGATGGTTGACCAATCGGTGCATCACGGGGGACGTTTCATTCCGTGTGTGGGCGGGCCTAATCCTGCATCCTCCTGAAACTTCGCCGCCATTTTTTAAACCCCGACAGTGACAGCACCAGCACAACAAACCCCCACATTGCGGCTCCAGCACAGTATCCCGCTCCCAGCCCGCCAGAGCGGGAGGTGTGTTCGGGTCACTCAGGCCGGGCCTGACAACCGCTCGGCCTGAGACACATAGCGGGGGAGCGGCAGCGGCCGGCCGTCAACCGCGTGGCCCTACGGGCCTCTGGCTCACCAAGCCCGGGCTCCCTCTCTCTCTCTCTCTCCCCCTCGCTCTCTCCTCCCCCCTCTCCTCCCCCCCTCTCCTGCCACCCTCTCCTCTCCCCCCCTCTCCTCCCCCCCACCCCTCTCCTCCCCGTGCAGCCTGAGACACAAAGTGGGGGAGCGGTGCGGCACCCGTCCACACCGGGAGCTCAGCTGCGGTCACTCCCGCTGGGCCTGACTGCTACGCCACCCACGGGGCCTCCGGCTCACCAAGGCCGGGCTCCCTCTCTCTCTCTCTCTCCCCCTCTCTCTCTCCTCCCCCTCTCTCTCCTCCCCCCTCCTCCCCCCCTTTCTCTCCCTCCCCCCTTCTCTCCTCCCCCCTCTCTCCTCCCCCCTCTCTCCTCCCCCCCTCTCCACCCCCTCTCATCCCCCCTCTCCTCCTCCCCCCCTCCTCCCCCTCTCTCTCCTCCCCCCTCTCTCTCCTCCCCCCTCTCTCCTCCCCCCCTCTCTCTCCTCCCCCCCTCTCTCTCCTCCCCCCCGAGACACAGAGCGGGGGAGCGGCAGCGGCCTGCCGTAAACCGTGCGGCCCAAAAAATCCCTGGCAATGCCGGGCCCCCCCAGCTAGTGTTCTTATGCAAGAGTGTAGTAAAGGCAGAGTGGTTTTAATGGGAGATTTCAACGTTTGTATAGATTGGGATAAGCAGATTAGCACATGTCAGAAAGGTAGTGAATTTCTTGAGCTTGTCCGGGATAGTTTTCTACAACAATATGTCCTAGAGCCAACAAGGGGCAAGCCATATTAGATTTGGTAATGAGTAATGGTCAAGATTTAGTTACCAGCCTTGATGTGCGTGAACATTTACCTAATAGCGATAATAACATGATCGAGTTCAACACAGTTTTTGAAAGGGAGAAACGCGAAACAGCTACTAAGATTCTAGACTTGGGTAAGGCTGACTTCAATGGGATGAGATAGAGGCTGTCCACAGTAAACTGGGTAAATCTATTAATGGGTAAAATGACAGATCATCAGTGGGAGGTGGTCAAAAAAGAATTTACTGTGATACAGAACCAGTTTATACCCCTAAGGGGCAAGAGCTCTACTTGCCAAAAACACAGCCATGGAGGACTAAAGAGGTAAGGGACAACATAAAACTAAAAGAAAAAGCAGACAAAAATGCAAAAAATAGCACAGATCCTGGTGAATGGGAAAGATACAAGGAACAGCAAAGGGACACAAAACAGACAGAAGAGCTACGAAAAGGGAATATGAAAAGAAACTTTCAAAGGATATCAAAATCAACACAAAACTTTTTTTACAATTATATTAGGAAAAAGAGGGTGGTTAGGAGCAATGTTGGCCCCTTAAAAACCGAGAGCGGTGATATTGTCAATGATAATAAGGAAATTGGAGACATATTGAATAATTGTTTTGCGTCAGTATTTACAGTAGAGGAAGTGGATAGCATGCCGGAAATCTCAAGGAAACTAATATTGAATCGGGGACAGGGACTCAACAAAGTTAACGTACGCAAAGTAACAGTAATGAAGAAAATAATGGCACTAAAGAGTGACAAATACTCAGGACCAGATAGCTTCCATTACAGGGATCAAAGGAAATAGGTGAGTACATTGCAGATTCCCTAACAATAATCTTCCAAAGTTCTCTCGATTCGAGGTCAGTGGTAATCGCCGTTGCTTCACCGCTGACTGCAAATCTGGGCCATGATCTTTTTGTTCTAAAACCATGTTGTCTATTTCCAGTAAAGTAACCTCTATGCAGATATTAATCCCGTGGTGCCTCACCAGCACCAAAGGTGTTGTGTGCCTGGTTCAGCAGCTCATCAGATATGAAGTAAGAGGTGAACTTCTCAGTAAGCCAGATGTGCAGTGCTATATTAAATGCTCTATGAATGCTGAATGCCTTGCTCACATTTCATGCTGGTCATGTGGAGAATCACTCTATTTCTGGACCATAAGAGTGATAGCACCACAAGGCTAACAATTTGCTCTAAAGCCAAGTTTTTGTAGACTTTCTCGCATGTTGTTGTGATGAGCTGTTGTAATACTTCTTATTCACTGTGGTTTCCATGAGGATGACCATTTGTCACTGGAGATGCTGGCCTGTAGAAATTAGTGTCTGATATCAATCCTTTGTAGTGAGTGGATTGAATGAAATCAATGCAATAAAAACTGGGCGGGGTCTTTACCAATACCCTTGCCAGTTTACCGCCAAGGCAGTGAAAATGAAAATTTACCCCACTAGCCTGGAAATTACAGTGAGTGGTGTTATTGTACAAAAGATTAATGTGCTCATATCAAATTCCTCTCTCTGTTTTCTTAACAGAGTTGTTAACCAGATTATTTTAAACGGATTAACTTGATTAAAATAGCAAAGAGCGCAATTTGATATGAACATTAGCATCACTCACGTTAATTTCCATTCTTGCTGCTTTCTAATCAATGGGGAAAAACACCAGCTGATGGACAGCTAAAATAGATAAGCCTAAGGAACAGCTTGATTTTCACATAGGGTTTTGAGAACCCAGGTGCCTATACTGTCAGAGAGCAAAGGTCATTTGGAAGAGTGGTTTAACTTCCTCACACAGCTTCTTGATTTGCGAGAGGTCTGAGTGAGAATGTTAGTTGAAAGACTAACAGCGAGTGCAACAAAGGTTCACCAGATTGATTCCTGCGATGAGAGGGTTGTCCTATGAGGAGAGATTGAGTCGAATGGGCCTATACTCTCTGGAGTTTAATAGAATGAGAGGTGATCTCATTGAAACATATATGATTCTGAGGGGGGATTGACAGGGTAGATGCTGAGAGGCTGTTTCCCCTGGCTGGAGAGTCTAGAACTAGTGGGCATAGTCTCAGGATTAGGGGTCAGCCATTTAGGACTAAGATGAGGAGAAATTTCTTCACTCAGAGGGTTGTGAATCTTTGGAATTCTCTACCCCAGAGGGCTGTGGAGGCTCAGTCGTTGAGTATATTCAAATGTAAGAAGTCACACAACACCAGGTTATAGTCTTACATTTGTCCACCCCAGTCCAACGCCGGCATCTCCACACCACGAGTATATTCAAGGCAGAGATCGATAGAGTTTTGGACTCTAAGGGAATCAAGGGATATGGGGATCGGGTGGGAAAGTGGATTTGAGGTTGAAGATCAGCCATGATCTTATTGAATGGTGGTGCAGGCTCGAGGGGCCGTATGGCCTATCCTGCTTCTATTTCTTACGTTCTTATGAGACTGGGATTGGAGCTTGTATATTGCACTTCGGTATCCAGCACTTCAACACAACAGCTCCTGAACTGTATTTGATTGTTGAATATTTATATTGTGCAGTAAGTCTAGCAATCCAACCTACATAGGTAAATGAAAATATTCTGAGATATTGTTAAATCCTCAATGCGCTATTTCTGATCAATGCTTGTAATATTTTATCATTGGGTTTAAGCAGAATTTACTTTTTTTGAGCAATGTGATGTAAATCAGTTGTTCTTGACAAATTTAAAAATAGCCCTAGTCTCAAAAGGTTATGCCAGTTTAATGCTGTGAATCCATGAATAAAGATGAATGAATTACAATTCTGTTGCTTGACACTGCCAGTATTCAGTTTTCTTGAGATCTTAAAAAGAGGAAAAACTGATTCACAAGAGATTTAAAACGTCATTCTCATTTAGGAGATGAATACAAATATATACAAGTTTTGTAGAAAGTGCAAAGTTTTTTTATATAAATAGTTGTCTATTGTTCTGGAATCCTAGTTTATAACATATTCATCTGGATAAAGACCATCTAATACATTTTGTTATTCAAGTCTTTCATTTGCTTAAATGTATTCACATATATAGACAGGGACCAATTCCCTTTTACATCAAACCACTGCAATGGCTGCAGTTAATAATCTCAAAATAGTATATTTTAATAATCTGTCAAAATGCTAGTCTAAATTTCTGGCTGCATGACTCACTGGCACTGAAAATGTAAACATTTTTTAAAATGGGCAGTTTGGGAAAGAATTATAGCAGGAAGAGTGTCACTGTTGCTGCGGTTAGTGGAAAGGCCATATGACGACATTAATATGGTTTATTTATAGTCTTGTTAATATTTAGAGTGTGAAAACAATGAAGAAAATTGAAATTCAAACTGGATCCAAAACAAATGATTAAAATATGTAATTATTATGGCTATTTAAAAAAATAAATCTTTGTTATTTTTAAGGTAGTTAAAATCTCCTGCAGAAAGGTGAAAGCCCTTCAGCCAAAGACAAACTTATGTGTCTAAAATAGCCTAGAGAAAAATAAAACAAATAAGAGTAATAAGTTAAAATTAAACTTTATGTAATCATTATTACATATATTTTTACAGTGGTGGTGCATGCAGATCAATTGATGGTAAATTGTCGACTTTACGAGCAGGACTCAATTGCATGAATGGTGCTTTTGAATATTTCAGCATCTCCACCTACACCCATTTATATTCTTCAGTTCTTTTTAGTGAAAATTTAAAACAAATTTATTTTTCTAAAATTTATCAATCCATTTTTACCATGTTGCTTCATTCATATGTAATTCCGTAGTTGCAAAATTACAAATAAAAGGATTATGAGAAACTATTAATCCACCTGATGATTGTTTATATGCGAGTTGGTAGTACTTCTCCAGTGCTTTGAGGTGCCTGCTGTACATGGTCCATGTCTCTGAGGCATACAGCAGGGCGGGTATCACTGCTGCTCTGTAGACCTTGAGATTAGTGACGGGTTTGAGGTCCTGGTCTTCAAACACTCTCTTCCTCAGGCGACCGAAGGCTGCACTGGCACACTGAAGGCCATGTTGGACTTCGTCATCGATGTCTGCCCTTGTTGACAGTAGGCTCCCGAGGTATGGAAAGTGGTCCACGTTGTCCAAGGCCTTGTTGTGGATTTTGATATTCGGGGGGGGGGGCAGTACTGTGTGGTGGGGGCAAGTTGCTAGAGGACCTTTGTCTTACGGATGTTTAGTGTAAGGCCCATGCTCTTGTACGCTTCGGTGAAGGTGTTGACGATGGTTTTGAGTTCAACTTCCGAGTGAGCGCAGACGCAAGCGTCGTCTGCATACTGTAATTCGATGACAGAGGATGGGACGACCTTGGATCTGGACTGGAGGTGACGGAGTTTGAACAGTTTCCTGTTTGTACTGTAAATTAACTCCACTCCAGCGGGGAGCTTACTGAGGCTGAGACCCTGCAAATTAATTGGCAGGATAGGCGAACGTCAGTGTTCTCGCTCAGGCCAATATCCCCAGCATCGAAGCTTTGACCACGCTCAATCATGCGCGATACGAGACTCCCAAAATAAGCGCTCTACTCGGAGCTCCGACACAGCAAGAGAGCCCCAGGTGGGCAGAGGAAACGCTTCAAGGACACCCTCAAACCTCCTTGAAAAAGTGCAACATCCCCACCGACACCTGGGAATCCCTGGCCCAAGACCGCACAAAGTGGAGGAAAAGCACCCGGGAAGGCGCCGAACACCTCGAGTCTCTTTGCCGGGAGCAAGCAGAAGCCAAGCGCAAGCAACGCAAGGAGCGCACATCAAGCCAAGCACCTCACCCACCCGCTCCTTCAACCAGCATCTGCCCCACCTGTGACAGAGACTGTTGGTCCCGCATTGGACTCATCAGTCACCTGCGAACTCATTTTTAATGTGGAAGCAAGTCATCCTCGGTTCCGAGGGGCTGCCTAAGAAGAAGATATGCGAGTGTAAAGCTTATGCAAATACCTCCTATTGTGTTCCAGCAAAGAGGTGTGCAAAGCATTGTAGTCAAACTGATATGATAAATCTTCTTACCCGAGTACTTTGAATGAGGTAAGAACTTCAGCTATTTCTTTCCATTTTTTTTCTAAATGAGATACTGTGTAATGTTGCATTTACTATATAGGGCTACCACTGATGCTGGCACTAATTTTGATGACTGCAATGTAAAAGGGTGATAAGAACCGCCTCAAGAAGTTTTTTCATTCTGTGCCATTTGTTGTGTATGTAACCGTTTACCTTTAAGGGAACTATAGAATGTAACCGTTCGCCTTTAAGAGCACTACTTTAGGGTGGCACTATCTATTGGCTCATGTATACTGTAATACCGATAGTGACCACACCAGTATATAAGGGTTGTGATACGTTAACTAGGGCAGAATTGCCCGAGCCTCTGAATAGTAAAGACGTGTTTTATTTTGTTAACAGTGGAGTCTGTGATTATTTATAATACAACCCACAGACTTAACATTGGCGACGAGTCAGGATTCGAACCCTGCGGCAGTTGTTCCACGGCGGCTTCGTCCGAAGACAGGACGTTGAAGAGAGGTTTCAATCCTCACCAGTCTGGAACCGACAGGCTGGAAGCGACAGGCATTAGGACCCTGAAGCCTCCATAACCTCGTGGGTAAGCCGCAGCGTTGGCTGCAAAGACAGTGCCACCGATCGGGAGATAAGGGCGATCGCAATCCCTGATAAGAGCCGCGGTGAAACGCGCGAGCGGGTAAGCCAGAGCCCGGGAGGGAGCGAGCAAGATCCGCGCGAGCGGGTGAGCCAGAGGCCGGGGCCCGCTTTCAAGTGCGAGGCGCAGCCGGGCCATCGATCGCATCCGCTGATAAGAGCCGCACTCGGGCTGAAAGACAGCGTCGGGGGACGGGCGAAGACCGTCAAGCGCGGGAAAACCGCCATTGAAGTGGGCGGGGAGAGCGAGAAGCGCGGGAAAGCCGCCATTTTTCACGGGAAAACCGCTGGGGAAGAAGGCAGAAGCGGGAAACCGCCATCTTAGAAAATTAATTAGAATTTTCAGAAACAAGAAATAAGTAAAGCAATACTTGTGGTGTTCTCAAGAAGAGAAGAAAATTAATAATAAGTAAAGAAATACTTGTGCTGTTCTCGGAAAGAGAAGAAGATGCCTAAGCGAGGAAATATTAATGATTTTAATGCTGAAATAGAAGACAGGGCCACGTATGGGGAACGCATAGGAATATATTGCGTAGCCATATACGACAAGGCAATAACTTTGTTAAATTCGATGGGAGCAAAAACATACGGGCTCTTGAAACATCTAATAGCACCAGTTAAACCAGTGGACCAGACCTTCGAAGAGATCGTAACAGTGTTGAAGGATCACTTGAACCCCACACCGTTGATGCTGGCTGAACGATTTAAATTTTACGCCAGAACCCAGAGGCAAGATGAAAGCAATGCGGAATACTTAGTCGAACTGCGTAAGCTAGCGAAATACTGCCAGTTTGGAGGGAATTTGACAGAGGCGCTGCGGGACAAGTTCGTATGCGGCTTGGCCAAAGAAGGAACGCAGAAGCGACTTCTGGAAGAAAACGACCTCACACTGGACAGGGCTGTCCTCATAGCTTCATCGCACGAAGCCGCAGCGAAAGGGACGGCAGAAATGCAGCTAAAGGCGGCGGCACTCGGGGTGGACCAAATTACTGCAAGCATTTCCAAATGCTACCGTTGTGGAAAGACAACGCACGACCAGAATCAGTGCTGGTTTAAGAATCAAGAGTGCAGGAAATGTGGCAAACTGGGTCACATCGCGAAGGTATGCAGGTCCAGAAAGAAGACCAACAAACAAAGGAAGCCACCACCACAAGAAAAGTACAACAAGGTGCATCAGGTGGCTGAAAAGAGTTCAGACGAACAAAATTCAGACTCAGACCCAAACAGCCAGGAGTTGGATAGTCTGAGAATCCACAATGTGGGTGAAGTAACTGATCTACAGACGATCTGGGTCACACTAAAAATAGCTGGAGTCCAAGTACGAATGGAGCTGGACACGGGATCAGCTGTATCAGTCATCAACCAAAAGGACTACCACCGACTATTCTCTCACATACCCTTAAGAAATACCAAGTTCGTATTACAGACATACACGGGGCATCGCGTATACCCCATGGGGAAAATAAGAGTCAAGGTGAGAGATAGGGGTAAAGTACACCCAAGAATGAATTTGTACGTACTACCTGAGGGAGGACCACCACTTCTAGGACGGGAGTGGATCAAGAAAATAGACATGGAATGGCACTACCGACAAGCAATGATGAGTGAGGACTCGGTGCAGACAAGCAGCTCAGACTCTGAGCCGGAAGACGATAAGTCCAGCTTATGTATGAAAAACAAGGTTAACATTAACTCACAGACTAAGGTTGGAAAATCGATGGCGTGCATAAAGACAGAGAATTCTGAGTCTGTTCAAGCTACAGACATATGCATTACGGAGGAACACCGGGCTCGAACTCAACGCTATTTCAAAGTACAACAACAATTAGAACAATTAAGTTACCGCCTCGTACAAGAGATGAAAACAATGAAAAAGTTCTATGACACCGAATGGGAGAGTCTGGAAAGACAACAGAACCTACTGGCTCAAGCAGAGAGCGACCATAGAGCCATCGTGACCAATTACCGATCACATCTCCCTGATGATGTTCAGGGGTTAGAATATTTGCATGATCTAGAGATACAGCAGAAGGGCAAATCACGCTGCACTGAGGATTTTGTTCTGCAATTAGAGACGGAGCTAGTGCAGGCAAAGTTAAGAGAAGTTGAATCACAGGGTGCTCTTAAGGAGATGCAGAAACAAATCTTGGACATGGAGAAGAGAAACGCTTCTTTACCTGATGAGAATAATGTGGCCATGTTGCAAGAGGAGCTTATAGGGGCGAAACTGAAAGAAGCTAAGCAAAGGATGTTGGAACTTGAAACGCAGAACCAAATCAGCGGTAATCAGCTATGTCAAGCAGAGAAGGAGTGCAAGGGTCTACATGAGAAGGTGCAATATCTCTCAGCCCAAAATAAGGGACTACTCACTCAGTTAAATGAAAGTAAACGGGAAATGGCTGAGATGGACTGCAAGAATAAAGAAGAGTTGATGGCAGTGAGACTTCGAGAGGCAGATAGCATAGCAGCCTTGGCTGAACTCCAACAGGAAATTGCGAAAGAAACAAATGAAGAGGAATCTTCAGGAAGCCAGGATTTTATTCCAGTTCTTCTCTACGACTCCTTACAAGCAGAGTGCGAGAAGTTGAAAAAACAGTATGAACAGGCCCAGACTACAATTCTGGAGGGGGTTAACTCAGCAACCTCCGAAAAGCTAGTTTCGTTGGAAGTATATGAGCAACTAAAGGTTGAACATGAGCAAGAAGTCCAAAGGCTGCAGGAAATTCTTGAGGAGCTCAGGGCCAAGACAGACTCATCGGTAGAAGTTCCATACATAGATGAGGATGTAGAGGTGAAAGACATGGCAGAACTCATAAAAATATGGAAGGAAGCCCAAGACAAATATGAGGCGGCAATTACCGAGGTTGACCGACTTGAAGAACAGTTTCAACTGGGAATGGGCCCTGAACATGAGCTAGAGAGCATCGAGGCGCAACTTCTCCAAGCACTGGAAGCCAAAGTACAAGAGGAAGAGAAGATGAAAGCATTGGAGAAAATGATGGATGAAATGGAGGAGTACGCTGAATTACGTCCAGGGGAACAGGAGAATGGGGAAACAGCTACTTCAGTAGAAGGATTAAATAGCCTGATAACGAAATCCCTGAAGGAAGGGAAAGGATTGAACGCACAAATGAGGCCAGGAGGGAAGGAAGGGCAGACATCCGAGGAAGAGCAGGATGAATATGATTGCTTGAAGAAGGGTTTTGACCTGTTGAGTGACACCGAATGTTATGAGGATGTGGTCTGCCCAAATTGTGATGGGAACTCCCAAAGTGCTGAAATCCTGAGGAAGCACTTAAGGTCTAAGGAACATAGAGAGTTGGTGGCGCTACAGATGGCAGCCGGGAAAAGAGCTCGGAGAGTTTCAAAAAGGCAGAAAAGAAAAAGAAGAAGCAGAAAATAATAACTGTTTAAAATATTATTACTTCTACTACCTCAGTCCGAACACTACGAAAGGTGCTAAATTTGTAAAAAAAATCCAGGGACATTATCAAGACAGCCAGTGGGTTGTATAAGTCCGCACTGCTGGTTCAACAGGACGAAAGTACAAGCTGTTAAAAAAAAAAAAAAAAAAGCTATGGAGGATGCTGTCTGGAACGAATTAATACCAGAGACTGAATTTATGAACTGTTCCCACAGAGACTGAACCTGTAAACTGATTCCACTGAGAGTATGTTTGTAAACTGTTATATGACGTTGACTCCATTGAGAGTATATCTGTAAATTGTTATATGACGTTGACTCCATCGAGAGTATATCTGCAAACTGTTTATATAAAGTTGAAGATTGTATGTTTAACGGGATTCTGTAAGTAATAAGCTAGGAAGGGAGGAGTGTTGTGTATGTAACCGTTTACCTTTAAGGGAACTATAGAATGTAACCGTTCGCCTTTAAGAGCACTACTTTAGGGTGGCACTATCTATTGGCTCATGTATACTGTAATACCGATAGTGACCACACCAGTATATAAGGGTTGTGATACGTTAACTAGGGCAGAATCGCCCGAGCCTCTGAATAGTAAAGACGTGTTTTATTTTGTTAACAGTGGAGTCTGTGATTATTTATAATACAACCCACAGACTTAACACCATTGGCTGCCACTTTTTTTGGCCCAAGAGGGAGATAGGGATCAGCACAGC
This sequence comes from Somniosus microcephalus, assembly GCF_052327205.1. Taxonomy (NCBI): domain Eukaryota; kingdom Metazoa; phylum Chordata; class Chondrichthyes; order Squaliformes; family Somniosidae; genus Somniosus; species Somniosus microcephalus. The sequence goes on along the minus strand of NC_140993.1, from coordinate 103,945,910 downwards.
AATACAGGCTGTTCTGGACATTATGGACATTTTACATGCAGATAGTACCCTCTGGTGGTGGTTATGTGTTAACAGTGTCTGTGTGAGAGGTCATTTGACCTTTCTACCTTTCTTCCTGTGTGAGAGGTCATTTGACCTTTCTGCCTTTCTTCCTGTGTGACCCAGGAAGTAGAATCCCAGGAAGTAGAATTCCAGGAAGAACCTGACTTGAGTAATGGAGAATTCCATGAGGGATTCACAATCCAATGTAATCTGATCTCATATATTAGGCCAGGTGCACTATCTGTGAGTATCTTTGTCTATTAGCATGAAAGCAACTTTGTCAGTGTAGTATTTTGATAACACCGTGTTTATAAAAGGTTAATATTTGATAGTTACAGAAGTTAGTCCAAATGTTAGTTAGTTATACAATTAGTCTATTCTACTGTTGAAAGTATGTTTATATCTTATGTACTCAGTTTATGTACAAAACATACTTTGTCTTTGTTTACAGTTTCACAAATGTGTTCAAGTAAAGCTTCAAACAGCGAAACGGCTTCACGAGGAATTATTTGAATGAGTGTTTAACTTGCTGGATAACTAGATAGGAGCACGTCTAGCGAGGCCAGTACAGTGAAAAGATAGCAATACGGCTAGCTGTGAAGAGCGGAGCAGGAGGAACCCAGTGTAAGCCTTAACCTCATAGAGCACACCTACCGCACATCAACATGTCAGAAGATAATAACGAGAATGCTTTGCAGCGAGTAGAAGACCTTAAACAGGCAGACGAAACTGTAGAAGGTGACAATTGGTCTATAAGCTCCGGATACGTCAGATCGCAAGCTGGTTCACGGTCATCAGGTGGTTCTAGAGCAAGCGTGGCCATCGCCAGAGCACGGGCTAAGCTAGTAGCAGCTCAAGCCAGAGCTGCGCATGTGAAGAGTGAAATAGAAATAAAAGTAAGACAGGCCCGTCTCCAAGTTGAACCCCAAGCCAAACAGGCCTGACTCCAAGCTGAGCAGGCCCGATTCCAAGCTGAGCAGGCCGGACTCCAAACCGAACAGGCCCGTCACCAAGTTGAACGCCAAGCTGAACAGGCCCGTCTCCAAGCCACATTAAAAGCTCTGCAGCAACAAAAAGAGATAGATGCTGCATTAGCTGAGACACAAGTATTCGAGGCAATTTTGGAGGGAGCTGATCCCGAGACAGCTTACAAACCTTTAATTCCCGTTTTGTGGCAGAGTCCACGACAGCACACCATAGATTACGTGAGCGACCATGCTGACATACAGTTTACAAGAGAAAGGGATGAAGGCCCGCACATCTCTACAGACACAAGCACCTCATATAACAGGCCCCAAGTTGCCAACCAAGGTCAAAGTAGACAGCGTGCCTCAAGCCACAGAGTCTCCGCCAGCAGAACGGAAGACACAGTGCAGAGGAATAGAACGCTGAATAGAGAAAGTCAGCAGCAAACCCCCTCTCGTTTCCTTGAGACCTCCAACAGAGCCCCTAGCCAAGGCAACCCTGGCACAGGTCCCAGCACCTATGACCTTGCCAAATGCCTTGCACGCACCCAGCTGGTGACTACAGGGGTAACCAAGTTCGATGACAGGCCGGAGAATTATCGGGCTTGGAAGTCCTGCTTCCACGACGCCATATCGGGCTTAGACCTGTCGGCAGGAGAAGAGCTCGGCCTCCTTATCAAATGGCTCAGCCCAGAGTCCGCCGGACAGGCATGCAGGATAAAAGTGGTCAGTGTGGGACGTCTGCCATCGGGGTTGAAGATGGCTTGGGCGAGGCTGGAAGAAAGCTACGGCTCGCCCGAAGCCATTGAAAGGGCTCTCTTTGACAGGTTGGAGAACTTTCCGAGGTTGACGAGTAAGGAACCCCAGAAGCTCCGTGACCTAGGAGATCTGCTGTCGGAACTCGAAGCCGCAAAGCAGGACGGCTACCTACCTGGTGTATCGTACTGCGACACTTCCAGAGGGGTAAGTCCCATCATTGAAAAGCTTCCATCTAACCTGCAGGAGAAGTGGATAACGTTTGGATCAGAGTTCAAGCTAAAGCACAACGTGGCCTTCCCACCATTCTCTGCATTCGCAAAATTTATCCGTAAAGAAGCCAAAGCCAGGAACGACCCCAGCTTCAACCTCTTCTCCTCCCACCCAGCACTTGCCAGAAGAGACAAGTTTGACAGACATGGAAAGACACCAATATCTGTCCACAAAATGCAAGTGTCTTCAACTGAGAACCCAAAGATTGAGAAGAAATCTGAGGATATGAGCAAACAATGCCTTATCCACAACAAACCCCATTCTTTAAAGAAGTGCAGAGGCTTCAGGGAGATGTCCCTGGAAGATCGGAAACAATATCTTAAAGAGAACTTTATATGTTTCAAGTGCTGCTCTTCCACGAGCCATCTCGCCAAGAACTGCAAGGTAGATGCAAAATGCACAGAATGCGAAAGTGATCGGCACATTTCAGCACTCCACCCAGGCCCAGCTCCTTGGAAGTCAGAGTCGTCTCCTCCTGCCTCAGAGCATGGCGGGGAGAGAGAGGGAGCTGCCGGTCCGGAGATTACATCCAAGTGCACCGAGGTGTGTGGAGAAGGAGTGAGCGCAAGAGCATGCTCCAAGATGTGCCTCGTTAATGTGTACCCTGTAGGATGTCGCCAGGAATCTGAAAAGATGTATGCCATACTAGATGAACAAAGCAATCGTTCTCTAGCAAGATCCGAGTTCTTCAACATCTTCAAGGTCAAAGGAAGTCCGTTGCCTTACACGTTGAAGACGTGTGCTGGACTTTCAGAGACAGCCGGCAGGAGGGCTTGCGGTTATGTTGTTGAGTCAGCCGATGGAAAGATTAGCCTCCCCCTTCCTACACTCATCGAGTGTAATCAAGTCCCCGACAACCATTCTGAGATTCCCACTTCGAATGCAGCTCATCATCACCGTCATCTGAGACGCATTGCAGACGAGATCCCACCACTTGATCCAGATGCAGGCATACTTCTGTTGTTGGGAAGGGACATCCTGAGGGTACATAAGATAAGGAAACAGATCAACGGTTCACATGACGCCCCTTTTGCCCAAAGGCTAGACCTCGGCTGGGTCGTTGTTGGAGGTGTGTGCCTCAGGGGCGCTCACAAGCCATCTCAGGTGAGCACACTCAAGACTTCTATCTTGGAGAATGGTCGTCCAAGCTACCTTAACCCATGCAGTAGCCAGATCCGAGTGACAGAGAAGTTCAGTCATATGGCTCAGCCTCAGAAAACCCCAGCGCTGATCTCCGCAGACAGCACTCAGATGATGCTCACTGGAGAGAACCCGGGTCAGTCAGTCTTCTGTCGCACCACCAATGGCCACAAACTTGCTCCATCGATCGACGACATGAGGTTCCTCCAGATTATGGACAATGAGGTCTCTCATGACAGCTCTAACAGCTGGGTTGCACCCTTACCCTTCCAGAACCCCAGACGACGGCTGCCGAACAACAGGGGGTATGCCTATAATCGTCTTAACACACTCCATCTGTAGGGGGTTTCTCTTGCTCTTTCTGGTCTCCTACCAGGCTTCGTGCAATAATTACCCTTGAGTGGTTCGACCCACTCTCCCCTACGGTTCTAGACCTTGGACTTAGGTGCAGGGAACTGTAGTGCAGAGAAAGACTCAATAGACCAGGTTGAATAGCACGAAATGAAGGCTTTTATTATTAAACAGTTTGCAGCATTATAAAATACATATCATAAGCACAAATCAGAGCAACTACAAGCATGCACATATCTATAAACTTGATTCCATGGAAATGGGAAACACACGGCACATCGAAAAAGGGGAAACACATTACGATTACCCTTACCCTCTCCCTCCCCTAGACCTAAACTAAGTTTCGACTTGAGGAACTCGGGATCATGCTCACCACTTTCAGATTCGCAAAAGAGGGGGTTCGCAGCCTTTTTGGCACAGCTTTTCGTCGTCACGTGGATTTGGAAACTTCTGGCGCAGCTTGTTTTTCTCTCTCTCTCAGGCGATGAGGCAGTGGACACAGCCTCGATGAGCGCTCGTCATGGCTGAATCCGTTAAAGTTGTTGAAGAACTGGATGCATGGGAGACTCTGCCATGGATGTGATGCTGAATAACTGGATGCACATGGGAGAGTTCGTTTATTTCTCTTTCCCGCCTGGCTTAGGCTTTTCCAGAGGGTGTCTTCTCCTTCGGCCTGGGTCGTCGATGATCTCCCGACAAACGTACCCAGGCCACCCTCCTTCATCTTCCCGTCGTGGTTGAGCCTTGCCTGGCCGAGCTGGCTTCCCAGCCAAAAGTCTTCTCGTCGTCACCGAAGTTACGAATTGTACCGAAGAAGTGAATCGTCCTACGAATGAATCATAGCCATCGAGGTGAAGCGCCTTACGAAATCGCCATCAAAATCCTACTCATGGACCTTTTCAATTTATAGTTATACCCTTTTGGGACAGTCTTATCTCCCGCCAGATCATAGTCCAGTCTTTGTAATATTTTTGGCGGGCAGAAATCTCTGCAGGGGCGCTTTGTCTTGTAACGGGAGCCGGTGATAGCTTAACTGCCTTCCTGGCCGATAATGTCTTTTACTTTGTCACCGTAACTCGGTTCGCATATTGATCGGTCTGGAGATTTCCCTTGATGGCTGTTAAACGGTTTTTCATTTGTACATTAAATGGGTTTAAGTGTTCATTCATTGTCCGCCCATATCTTGATGGGCCCCATCCTGTTGCCTGAAACTGTCTTGTACTTAGAATCCAATTGATTATGTATGCCCATTTCCCTGAGTTTCGGTTTCCCGATACTGGCTTTCGCGGGTTTACTGTTCTCAATCCACAAGCCTGTCTGGCTTGCAGTAACAGAAATCAAATGGTCCAAGAAACTGATCACGAGGTCTGGCGGCCATTTTGTATGCCCTTTTATCAAAGGTTTTATCTGTACAAGCTTCTTTTGGTCAATAAAGCTGTATTATTAATCCTGTTATCTTGTGTGATTATTTAATGAAAATTTTCAAATCTTACAGTCCCCCCCTGTGATACTGACAGCTTGCTTACAGTATCAATAATCCTTGGTGAGCAAATTTTCCCTGATTCCTCACGTCCAAACATTCCCGGCAATTAACCATCTATGACCCCCATGTCACATGCAGTTCCCATTTCAGAAAATTACCTTGTGTACAATTGGACAATCATAGGCAGTATTACCTTAAACTATAACACATTCATCTTTCAGATGTGAAGGGCCCAATGCTCCTTGCACCACCTGCATACACCTTTTATTAATCAAAAAAGCAAACTTCACCAAATGGCTATAACATTACAGTATTCACACACTTAAATCATGCAGTGGCTGAAATCTAAAAATGGAGGAACGCTTTAACTTTTAACGCTAGCTGCTTACACTGGGGTGTCCTCTTCCCCCACTCGTACATAGTGTTCTCTCCATTCTCCTGTGTTCTCGTGCCTCTGGAGGCGTTTGCCTGTCTTGCAATGCACGAACAATAAAAATATTACAATTAAAACCTGACACACTACTAGGATGTGGGATGCTATTCTAATCCAGGCCGGGATCTCTATATTGGTGAACAGGTCCCACCATGGTGGGGTGACTATGTCCAATATGTCTTTTCCTATCTCTATTGTCTTCTGCTCCAGTGTGTAAAAATGTTTCTGTGAAACTATAACGGCTCTCAAAAATCTTGGTGAGGTGTTCGGGAAGAGGGGGAATGACATAACCAAAATGCGCGACGAACCACTGCAAGTCCGTGAAATTCTCTTTTACAGTGAGGTGAACGGTGGAGGGTGCAGGAATGGGGACAATCCGTTGTTGTGCCACTTGAACTTTAGCCCTGGGTTTGAAACAGAAACTGCTGTCACTGACCGGACACCACTCGTGCTGTCCATGGCGGTAGTGATGCGCTGCAGTGGTGACACAGTATGTCCCACCTCCGATATATGCCACCTGCGGGGGCACATGGTCCTTTGCCATTGCCTCCATGGTGCAATTTATTGGCTTCGCGCTAGCGGCTCTGAACGCGCACTGTGGTTTCAAAAAGGCATTCAAATGCTGGGGGCACAGGATGATGTGTGCTCCCCGGCTACGACACCCCGAGAGGTCGGTGCCTGTCATCGTACGCTCCCACCTGATGACATAAGGCGGGACCACTGCTTAATGAATGTGCGCACCCCCCTGAATGACTCCAATGTTCTCCACCCTGTATACCGGGGCGGGCCTCGCTGCGGGACCCAACACCGGCATCCTTATTACGATTCCCATGATAGTGTGGTTTGAGCGCCCGCAGTCCACTGGGACTGGGTACGCCTCTGCAGCTAGTCTGAGCTGGCACGGACTTAATGCGTTCTCAAAAGGGTGGAGCGCTTGCAAGTGCTTGTTGCTGATCCAGGACGGGACCAAACCTTGTTTTAAATCCTCCAGATTACTGTGGCCCTCGCCCAGTAACCACGCCCCGTATAGCACACAAGCCTCGTTCTGCGCAGCCTGATCGGACGCATTCCGATCCTCCCTAATGAGCGCATTTACCGTCCTAGCGTGCTTCTCCAGCTCAGCAATTATTTCCTTTAAGTGTAGTGTCATGGCTTGGTCTTCATGCAGCTCAGAACCCACTAACTTATTTTCGCTTGTCAGTATGTTCCTCAACTGGGTTTTTAAACCATTGATCTGTGTCTGCAGCTCCACGTTGTCTAGAGCGTTGACAACAGACGTTCCGGTGTTAATAGCAGTGAAAATGTCATTTACAGTACCCCTTCTTTGCCTCCCTACCCGATCCAAAACTTCGTGTGGTGTGGTGTATAATTTGGCCTTGTCGATGTCGGCAAAATCAAACTCGTAAAATTGTCTGAACATTCGGGTTAACAGTACCTGGTACAACTGTTCCGTCTCCCGGGGACACCACTCCGGCAATCGTACCTTAGTGAGGTTTAGAATCACTGAGGCCACCGCGTAGTGTACCCCTTGGTACAGCACCTGACCGGTGGGTACCAATACTAAACCGTTCCCGGGTCCCTTTGTGGTGGTGGGGCACCCTTCCTTCTGGGCTAGTGCTACCGGGATCGTGGGCAGGGGCTTGCGTGGGCGGGTGATGAGTTCAGTGGCGTTTACCGGAATCGGGGAGTATGGGGCTCCACACGCCCGAGTGCTGACATCCCATCTCATCCCCTTTCCTTCGTCCTGCCACTGCCTCTGGAAAAAGATGGATACGCCCTTGGGGCAGACGCATTTCGAACCCCACATACAGACATATATTCCTTCATCTGGTTCCCACCATTTGTCCCAACACACACGTAATTGTCCGTGAGTCCCCGTAATTGTCCGATGGGTATTGTTACCCAGTCGCTCCCACTCGATAGTAGAGTTCTTCATGTCCTTTCCCAGCTTTCGCAGCCACCACCATCGACTTAGTGGTACGTTCCCATTACACACCAAACAGATCTTCTTTCCCACGGTAACGCTGACTCTGGGTGCAAGGATCCTCACCCGAGGGCACGATAATGAAGTCTCTTGGTAGGCGAAACCGAAATTGCTGGAGTATTCTGTAGAATTGGTCCCCAGCCATCCTGGCCATCTCCCTTGGTGGAAGTAGGTGGCGGTTTCCTCAACCTCTCGCTTCCCTGTCCCATCCGTCGCGATGGGGGCTGTGTCCCCGGAACACCCGAATACGATGACGTCCTTGGTGCGGCCCCGGTAGGCCAGCCCGCACCCGATCACCGCGATCCCTACGAGAATCCTTTCCATTGTATCCCTGGTTTCTGTAACCGACAAGATGATGTAGCCAGGCTCCCAACAGGTGCTGGCTTAATTAAACGGGCGCGCGGGTCCCTTGACCCCGCTTCCAAACAACCACATATACTGGGCAGACTTTGAAAACTATCCTCTAAACATCCTGTCATCTTAAACTAACATTAAAATTACTTATACTTAACATCATTACCTAAACCTATATACAGCGCCGCCCTCCTTCGGGCGGCCTACCTAATTCCTGTGAGGGCTGCAGCGCGCCGCTTCCTGTGGCGGGGCTGCACTGACCTTTTGCTTTGATCCCCCGCAGCCTGTCGCTGCTGAATGGGAACCGTGCCTTTCTCGGGCTGCTCTGTATCGAGGTTGGGGAAGATAGGGAGAGTTGGACCATTGCTTTCTGGGCTGGGGCGTTCGAGTCGACCTACGAGGGGCTGCCTTGGGTGAGGCTCCCAGGCCTGACGGACCGGGGGTTGGGACTTTCACCGTCACAGCCTGTGGTTCCACCACAGCTGCCGGCTCCGGCTCCCTTCCCTCTGGCTCCGCCCCCCCCGGGGCCGAGATTTGTGGTATCCGACTCCACCTCACCTGTCCCTACAGATAGTGAGTCTCCGCCCCCAAGCCCTACCTCCCCTAAACTTGAGTCGAGGGCGGGATCTTCGTCCTCTGACTCATCCTCCTCCGTGATCGGGTCAAGGGCGGGGTCGAGCTGTTCGGCCTACTCCCCGTCCGAATCCCAAATCAGAGGGGAGACCTCCCACTCCAATGGGATGACTCCTCCCTTCACGCAGGCCACTGTTCCAGCCTGTGTGGTCTGCGACTCTGTCGCAGGCTGAGGATTTTTGTCCTCAGACTTGGCCCCTGTTGTTGGCCCTTGTGCACCCGCCTTAAACAGCTTGCACTGGTTAATGTGAAACCATTTAGTACGTCGGGGCACCTTCACTGCATAAACCATGGGGCTGGCCTTGTCCACAATGCTGTAAGGCCCCATGTACAGTGGTTCAAAACTCCCCAACCGGGCATAGTTCCTAACCATGACCTGGTCTCCGACTTCCCACTCTTGTTGCTTACGAGGTTCCAGCAACAGTCGGTTCCCCTGATGCTGCCTCCCCATGTTCCCAGCTGCCTGCCCATAAACCTGCTTCAGGTGCTCCAAAAGGGTCTGGACGAACTTGTCTCGTTTCACCTCTTGGAGTTGGCCCTCAGTGAGCACCGGGGCTAGTACATGGGTGGGTGTTCGCATGATCCTCCCAGTCATTAATTCGTGCGGGGAGTACCCCGTACTTTTGGACTGGCTGGCTCGGATCCCCATGAGGACTAAAGGCAGGACCTCCGCCCATTTCTGGGGCGAGCCCATTGTCTCTTTCCTCAGCTTTTCCTTGAGGGTCCGGTTCATGCGCTCAACAATCCCGGATGACTGGGGATTGTACGCTACGTGCCACTTCCCTTCAATGCCCAAGAGCATGAGGGTGTTCTGCATCACTTGACCGGTGAACTGACTCCCTTGATCGGACTCAACAAAACGGGGGAGTCCCCACCGTGAGAACACTTCCCGGATCAAGATCTTGGCAGTACCCAGCGCCGTAGCTGTTCTGCACGGGAAAGCTTCTACCCATTTGGTGAACACATCCACCAGGACAAGGCAATACTTATAACCGCCCTGGGCTGCGGGCAGGGGCCCTATGTAGTCGACCTGAATCGATTGCCACGCTCCCTCTACCCTCCTGATGTGCCCCATGGGCACCTTCCTTTTCTGGGGGTCTGGGTTGTTTGCAGCGCACACAAGACAGCTCGCACAGAACTCGCGGACATCGTCCCTCAGTCCCGGCCACCATCCCGCCTGCTCTACCCGTTGCCAAGTAACCTCAGGCCCGGGGTGTCCTGCCCCTGGACCCTCATGGGCCAGTTGAAGGAATTCCCTCCGGTGCTGCTGCGGCACAACTCACTGCTCCTCTCGGAACAGCATGCCTTCCTTGACTGAGAGGGCTGCCGTACTGTATGGACCCTCTACCTGCTTGCCCTCAGTGATGGCTTTGAGGACCGTTTTTAGGGCGGGATCCAGGGTCTGGATGGTTTTTAGGTCTAGGGGCGGTGTCACCCCTGTGTTCCCTGGAGTCCCCTCCCCGCCTTGGATCGCCGCCACGGGTCCGGGTCCATAGGGGTCCCAGAAAGTGCCGTTGCGGGCACCCTCCCTGGCTAGCGCATCCGCCTGCTGGTTGCCCTGACTGCGGGGTTCTGTGGTGGAATGAGCCTTCACCTTGTGGATGAACACCTCCCCTTCCTCCCCCACAGCTGCCAGGATCTTTTCCAGCAAGGGCTTAACTGTTAAAGGCCATCCGTCCGCGGAGGTATATCCGCGGCGGGACCAGATGGCGAGGTATTCCGTACACGAATTGCACGTGAACATGCTGTCCGAGCAAATCGTGTATGGGGTCGGGAAGATTTCGGGGTGGGTGCCCACGTACGCCACCGCGGACAGTTCAGCTTGCTGTGCGCTCATAGTGCTGGGGAGCTTAATTGCCAAGGCAATGTTTGCCGCAGGGTCATAAACTCCACACCCTGTGAGTCGTTCGCCAGCAGATACCGTGCTGGAACCGTCTACATAGATATCGCGGCCTGCGGGGTGTATCCCAGCTCGTAAACCTATGTTAACCTCCCATACCCCTTCGACGGAACACCGATGGGCTGTTCCGGGATATACCAAGTTGGCTGCGAGCTTTGGCTCGCAGAGACCTTTAACTTTGAGATCCATCTGGGAAAGGAGGAGGGTCCAGCGCGCAATCCGGGCGCTGCTTACAGTCCCATCCTTAATCCATCCATCCAGAAGCATCTTTGTGGGGGTGTGATGGGTGAGGAGAGTGATGGGAGAGGTTCCTGTGAAGATCACTGATCTGTTCACAGCCCAATGCGTGGCCAGGAGATGCCGTTCGCAATTGGAAAAACTCCTCTCCACATCCGTGAGTACCCTGGAGGAATAGACCACTGGTCTCAGCTTGCCATGTCGCTCCTGGAGCAGTACGGCGCTCAGGCTGTCCCCACTAGCGGCTACTTCCAGGAAGAACTCCTCCCCCCCATCTATGGCCCCTAAGGCTGGCGCGGTCTGCAGATCCCTTTTCAACTTCTCGAATGCTGCCTGACACCCCTCATCCCAAGACCACTCGACTCCCTTGTGTAAGAGTCGGAGTAGTGGGGCTGCTGTGGCTGCATAGTCCTCGATGAAACCCCTGCAGTACCCGGTCAACCCCAAAAAGGACCTTACACCCGTTACTGTGTTAGGGATCGGTAGATCTTGCACCGATTCCCGTCTAGCCTTATCTATGGCTCTTTCTCCAGCGCGGATGGCCAGACCCAGGAATTTCACCTCCTGCCGGCCGATCTGTGCTTTCTTTGGGTTTACTTTGAAACCCTTCCTTTCTAACAGTTCCAATAATTCAGCTAATAGTGGGCCGTGCTCCTCCCTTGAGTCCGTGAACAGGAGTAAGTCATCCACATACTGCACTATCTGATTGGGCTGGCTAAATTCTTTTAAACTTCCCGCCATGCATTGATGGAAAATGCTGGGGCTGTTGTGAAAACCCTGTGGCAAGCAGTTCCAAGTGTACTGTTGCCCTTTAAAAGTAAAGGCAAACTTGTACTGATCCTCCCGCTGCATCGGAATGGACCAAAAACCGTTCGAGATATCCAGCACCGTGAACGTGGTCGCGGATGCTGGAATACTCCCTATTAGGTCGGCAACTGCTGCTACCATGGGCGCGCAGGCTGGGATGTTACTGTTGAGGACTCTATAGTCCACCGTGGCCCTCCATGAATTGTCCGGCTTCTTTACCGGCCATAATGGGGGGTTCACATGAGTGGCTATTGGTCTCAACATGCCCTGCTGCACCAAGGAAGATATTGCTGTCTCCATGTCGGGTTCTGCCTCCTTGGGGAAGTTATACTGCTTTTGAGGCCGGATCATGGGGTCCCCGTCTACGCTGACCTCAAACCCGGTGACCCTCCCACAGTCGTGCTTGTGGGTGGCAAACGCGGTCAGATTGTCCGACACAAACGCTTGCAAGTCCGTTGGGACGTCCGCGACCAGAAGCTCGAGGTCGTAACCCCCTGACGGCTTCATGGTGCACAGGGTCCCCTTTTCTCCCTTCCCTGGGATCACGACTACCTTGCCTAACCCATTCTCGGCTCCCCAGAGACAGTGATTTCCACGGTCCACGAGGATTCCGTGTTCCACCAAGAAATCAGCCCCGAGGATGCCTTTCCCACCCCCCTCATTCCACTTCAGTAGGATGCACGTCCATGTGGTGTGGAGTGCTCCCAAATGAATGGAGAGCGAGATGGAGTACGCGCCAGCCTGTTCTCTGCCTGTGAATCCCGCTACTGAGAATGGAGCCTGGGTAGATAGAGGTGAGGCAAAAGGCTTAGCTGTGTGGATCATGGTGCATGATGCTCCCGTATCCAACAGGTAACTACCCTTTTCCTTCTCCACCTCCATCTCCACAACGGGTCTTCTCCACGCATCATAACGGAGTGGACACAGGTAGACAGGCTGCGCGGGCTTCAGTCATTGGGGCGCTGCGGTTGGGGCTGGGGGAGCAACAGGGTTGTTGACGACTGCCACCTTCCCCTGCGAGGTCATTAAAGACCGCATTGCCTCTAAAACCGACTCGATCGTGTCGGGATGGATCGACGCATCGGCTCCCCTCTCCCGGACGGGCGCTTGGGCTGGGGCTGGGGGGGTCTTTCCCTTTAAATCCTTCCAGGGATTTCTACAGTCCCGGCGCCAATGACCCTCCTTTCCACACCCGTAACAACTGCTCTTGGCTTGGGGGGCGCGATTCCCCTCCTGATGCCATTCTTATTTAGCAGGAGCTGCAGGCCTCGCCTCATGCACCTTCCCCTTTGAGGAAGGCACATCCCTACTCTTGTTGTTCCTGTAACTTATCGTGAGCTGATCAAGTACTACGTCCTCCGTGGAGCGGGGGTTAGTGGGGTCAAACCATGCTTTGGCCTGCTCCCTTTCCGGCGGCAAGCATTTGGCGACCAGACACCGGAGCCAATGAGCCCTTTGGTCATCATTTAGCGCGTTCCGGTCCGGCCTGCCCGGGCAGCTGCGCCAATACACTGGCCACAACCTTCCGGCGAAAACCCGTGGGGGCTCTCCCTCTAGCTGTACCGTCCTTTCCAATCGGAGGAACGGAGTTCCGTCACCCTCCCCGATAATCTCCAGGATCTCATCCCGTAACTCCTCATACGCCTTGTGCCCACTCTTGCTCTTGTCAGGGAGACACTGGAGGAACGAGCTGTCCAGGGAGAACAGCAGCATTTTGGACCTCCCGCAACCTTTTCCTCTACTTCTGTGAGCAGCCCTTTGATCTGGGCTGTCTGTGCCACAACGACTTGGTCTAAAAGCTGGACTTGCTTCTTGTAGCACATCAGCCAGACCGCCTTTTCTACCGATTTCTTATGCTCTTTGCTTTCTGTCCACTTGATGGCTGCGTCTAGCGGACGCCTATCTCTCAATAGGTCTGATATCCACTGTTTTGTAAGGTTCACCTTCCCAAAAACATAATCCGCTATCCTCTCATCCATCACATTTCATTTATTTAAACCTTGATCTAACACGCTACATTCCTGCTGCCAAAGTCCTGCCGCGGTCGCCATTTCTGTAGGGGGTTTCTCTTGCTCTTTCTGGTCTCTTACCAGGCTTCGTGCAATAATTACCCTTGAGTGGTTCGACCCACTCTCCCCTACGGTTCTAGACCTTGGACTTAGGTGCAGGGAACTGTAGTGCAGAGAGAGACTCAATAGACCAGGTTGAATAGCACGAAATGGAGGCTTTTATTATTAAACAGTTTGCAGCATTATAAAATACATATCATAAGCACAAATCAGAGCGACTACTAGCATGCACATATCTATAAACTTGATTCCACGGAAATGGGAAACACACGACACATCGAAAAAGGGGAAACACATTACGATTACCCTTACCCTCTCCCTCCCCTAGACCTAAACTAAGTTTCGACTTGAGGAACTCGGGATCATGCTCACCACTTTCAGATTCGCAAAAGAGGGGGTTCGCAGCCTTTTTGGCACAGCTTTCCGTCGTCACGTGGATTTGGAAACTTCTGGCGCAGCTTGTTTTTCTCTCTCTCTCAGGCGATGAGGCAGTGGACACAGCCTCGATGAGCGCTCGTCATGGCTGAATCCGTTAAAGTTGTTGAAGAACTGGATGCATGGGAGACTCTGCCACAGATGTGATGCTGAATAACTGGATGCACATGGGAGAGTTCGTTTATTTCTCTTTCCCGCCTGGCTTAGGCTTTTCCAGAGGGTGTCTTCTCCTTTGGCCTGGGTTGTCGATGATCTCCCGACAAACGTACCCGGGCCACCCTCCTTCGTCTTCTCATCGTGGTTGAGCCTTGCCTGGCCGAGCTGGCTTCCCAGCCAAAAGTCTTCTCGTCGTCACCGAAGTTACGAATTGTACCGAAGAAGTGAATCGTCCTACGAATGAATCGTAGCCATCGAGGTGAAGCGCCTTACGAAATCGGCATCAAAATCCTACTCATGGACCTTTTCAATTTATAGTTATACCCTTTTGGGACAGTCTTATCTCCCGCCAGATCATAGTCCAGTCTTTGTAATATTTTTGGCGGGCAGAAATCTCTGCAGGGGCGCTTTGTCTTGTAACGGGAGCCGGTGATAGCTTAACTGCCTTCCTGGCCGATAATGTCTTTTACTTTGTTACCGTAACTCGGTTCGCATATTGATCGGTCTGGAGATTTCCCTTGATGGCTGTTAAACGGTTTTTCCTTTGTACATTAAATGGGTTTAAATGTTCATTCATTGTCCGCCCATATCTTGATGGGCCCCATCCTGTTGCCTGAAACTGTCTTGTACTTAGAATCCAATTGAATATGTATGCCCATTTCCCTGAGTTTCGGTTTCCCGATACTGGCTTTCGCGGGTTTACTGTTCTCAATCCACAAGCCTGTCTGGCTTGCAGTAACAGAAATCAAATGGTCCAAGAAACTGATCACGAGGTCCGGCGGCCATTTTGTATGCCCTTTTATCAAAGGTTTTATCTGTACAAGCTTCTTTTGGTCAATAAAGCTGTATTATTAATCCTGTTATCTTGTGTGATTATTTAATGAAAATTTTTGAATCTTACACGTCGCACACTAGAGAAGAAGCCAAAGATGAAAGAACACTTCCTAGAATTTGTCAAGAAAATGCTTGTCAACAATCATGCAGAGATAGCTCCTTCTCTCCAGGAAGGCCAAGAGTGTTGGTACCTCCCTTCCTTCGGAGTCTATCACCCCAAAAAGCCGGAACAGATCCGCGTGGTGTTTGACTCCAGTGCACCATATCAGGGAGTCTCTCTCAACGACGTACTCCTCACAGGGCCCGATCTTAACAACAGCCTCTTGGGAGTACTCATGAGATTCAGGAAAGAGCCCGTCGCCATCACTGCCGATATCCAGCACATGTTTCATTGCTTTGTGGTGAGAGAAGACCACAGAGACTTCCTCCGCTTCCTGTGGTATCAGGACAACGACCCCAACAGAGACATTGTGGACTACAGAATGCATGTCCATGTCTTCGGGAATAGCCCGTCCCCTGCTGTCGCTATATATGGCCTGAGGAGGGCTGCCAAGGAAGAAGATGACGACTTTGGCAGTGATGTGAGAGTGTTCATCGAACGAGAGTTCTATGTCGACGACGCACTGAAGTCATTCCCGACCGAAGCAGAGGCCATCAGTACCCTCGGACGAGCTCAGGAACTACTTGCACTATCCAACCTCAGGCTGCACAAGATAGCCTCTAACAGACCAGCAGTGATGGAGGCATTCCCCCCTGAAGATCATGCTAAGGACGTCAAGCAGCTAGACCTCTTCACTGATGACCTCCCCCTACAGCGTAACCTAGGAGTGTCTTGGAACATAGCAACAGACACGTTCACGTTCCAAGTCTTAGATGCCAAGAAACCCTTCACACATAGAGGAGTGCTCTCTACAGTCAACAGCCTATACAACCTTCTCGGCTTCTTAGCCCGTCACCATACAAGGCAGGCTGCTCCTCAGGGAACTCTCCACACGCGCTGAAGTGTGGGATTCACCTCTCCCTGAGGAGATGGAAGCAGAGTGGGAAAGACAGAGAGACTCACTCCAAGACTTACAGGAGATCCGAATACCTCGCTGCTATACGTCTTTCTCTCCCTTAAATACCCAATTCAAAGAGCTTTGTGTCTTTGCAGACGCATCCGCTAAGGCCATTGCAAGTGTGGCTTATCTGAAGGTCACCACTCAAGATGGACAAAGCAAAATCAGCTTCGTCTTTGATAGGGGCGGGTTGGCCCCCCAGCCAGACCTCACCATACCTAGTTTGGAACTGTGTGTAGCAGAACGCAACCTACCCCCTCACAGCAGTCTACGGAAGCTGCATCCTATCGTCGACACCGACGGACTGTCTCTGAGGTGGTTCTTCTTTTGTCGCCAGAGGACTCCAGTGACAAGTAGAGTTCAGACTATGTGGAGTCATTAACGACCCCAGACGGGGAGTGTTCTGGACATTATGGACATTTTACATGCAAATAGCACCCTCTGGTGGTGGTTATGTGTTAACAGTGTCTGTGTGAGAGGTCATTTGACCTTTCTACCTTTCTTCCTGTGTGGGAGGTCATTTGACCTTTCTACCTTTCTTCCTGAGTGACCCAGGAAGTAGAATCCCAGGAAGTAGAATTCCAGGAAGAACCTGATTTGAGTAATGGAGAATTCCATGAGGGATTCGCAATCCAATGTAATCTGATCTCATATGTTAGGCCAGATGCACTATCTGTGAGTATCTTTGTCTATTAGCATGAAAGCAACTTTGTCAGTGTAGTATTTTGATAACACTATGTTTATAAAAGGTTAATATTTGATAGTTACAAAAGTTAGTCCAAATGTTAGTTACTTATACAATTAGTCTATTCTACTGTTGTAAATATGTTTATATCTTATGTAATATCGAATGTATAGTACTCAGTTTATGTACAAAACATACTTTGTCTTTGTTTACAGTTTCACAAATTTGTTCAAGTAAAGCTACAAACAGCGAAACGGCTTCACGAGGAATTATTTTGAATAAGTGTTTAACTTGCTGGATAACTAGTTAGGAGCACATCTAGCGAGGCCAGTACAGTGAAGGCCACTAATGTATTGCATGTTGGTACGGAACTTCTCCTGCTCGGTGCAGAGGAGAGGGGAAGGTCTTCGCCCAGATGACAAAAGTAACTGTTGTGACTGTTAAATGACTGTAGTTGCCTGATCATACCAAGTTTGTATGTTGCTGCTAGTACGCTGGAATCAGCACCGAAGAGCCAAGGCCAGTTGAGCAAGATGCCACGAAGACTGAAAAGAGTAAAAAAAGACTAGGTGAATCCAGAAGTAGTGATTCAGGCATACATTGAGGAACCTGGTCTGAGATATTAGCTGCAGTTCAGGTTGTGAAGGCAAAATCACTTCATAGCGATGCTATTCACCCTAAGATTGTAACTAAAAGTTATTTTATCATCACATTGTTATTTTTGGAAAATTTAAAATAGTGTTCGCAAAATTAGTCAACCAGAGCAAATTTGATTGATTAGTATATTAGGTTAATAGTCAACGGATTAAGTAACCAAACCATTGGTAATCTTTGTATACAACATGATACATAATCAATGGCTAAAGTGATTCAAAATAAATATTAGAAAATCAGTCATGCATTCTTGAATAAAGCAATTTTGGGTCAGAAAGCTGATTCTGATCAATTTAAGTTAAATCAAACCCATCATCCTTGCAGCCACATTGGGATGCTAATTAGCTATGCAAATACCTCTCTGTGTCAGCTGTGGCTCAGTGGGTAGCACTCTCTAGGTGGGAGGGGCTAGGAGTGAGCCAGGTGTTGCTGGTTGCCTGATTGCAGCTGGGAGTTGGAGGGAGTTTTGTAAAAAGTTGGTGGTGGGTTTTGGGGTTTTGTTTTCAGGTTTTAGGGCCTTTTTGGCCCACAAAAAACAGCCAGATGGCTGCTGAGGGGTCCGGAGTGCCGGGCCCCTCAGGGGACAATGTTCCTGAGAGGAATTTAATTAGGGAAGAAACTGTGGTGGGAAAGGAAAAAAAAAGGCCCAAAGATTTGGGCCGGGACCTCAGGAGGTTTGGTAAAGAAAACACGGTGGTGGTGCAGCGTGAAGATAAGAAGATTCGAGCTTGGGATATTATCCAGGCGGTTCATGAGGACTGTGGTGAGGGAAGCTGCTTTGCCTGCCGACCTAAGCCAAATGTGGGATTCGAGGTGACGGTCAGTGGCCGTGAGGAGGTGGAAAGACTGTTACTCATTCTGAAAGTTGGTGAGAAATTCTTGGAGGTGACTCTGCTATATTCAGAGGAGGTGGTGGTTTCATTTTTAAACTTGCCAGTTTACATTGAGGACGAAGTGCTAAGCAAAAAGTTGGAGTCGTAGGACATTAAAATCTGTTCTGCAATAAAGAGGAGGTACTATCCAGGAACATGGGTAGCAGACGGAACCCGGTATGTAAAGGTGCAATTCCTAGAGGGGGTGAGGTCATTGCCGTACAGTATGAAGTTCGAGACACTGGAAGGAGTGCAGTAATTTCGTGTGCTGCATGATAACCAAGTAAAGATGTGCTATTATTGTCTTGGTCATGACCATCTCGTAAGAAACTGTCCAGACCTGTATTGTTACAATTGTGGTGAGTCGGGACACATTGCTCGGAGCTGCAAGGCGGAGAGCTGTGGGGTGTGTCGCAAAGGCCCCACCTGCTGTGAGTGTGTGGCAGAAGGGAGCGATATGAGTGATGAAGAAATGGGAGAAGAAGCAGGAGATGAGAGTGGAACGGCCAGAGGAGCGGTGCAGGCGGAGGACACAGCCGGTAAAATGAAGGAGAAAGGAGCACAGGAAGAGGTAGAGGATGGCGGAGCGGAGAATGGGATGGAGATGGCAGAAAACATGCCGAGTGCTGTGGAGGAGAACAAAGACAGAAGCGGGCAGCGAGGGTCGAGTGCAGACTCGAGCCTTAGATCGGTTTGGCTCCCCCTGGGGAGTCTGGTGTCTGCAGGGGGAGAGGTGAGAGGTGGCGGGAGCGAGGTGTGTGGTGGATGTGGGTGCTCCGGGGAGAGGCGGGGAGTCGGATAGCTTGGTGAGCGGGAGGGGCAGGACGGGGAAAGGGTGCAAGAGGTAGGAGCCTTAAAGGGACAGCAGGATGGGAGCGGCGAGATAGAGATGTCAGAAGGGAACAATTTAGGTGCGCCATTGTCCCATGGAGAGAGGGAACAGGGTGCAAGGGTCAGAGGTGGAGATGTGGTCGAAGGGAGTGGCACAGTGGGAGAAACTGCGATAGCAGGAAGACTCTCTATGGGAGATGAAGTATCTGACAGGGAGCAGGATTATGTATCTGACGGGGAGCAGGCACAGGGGGTTGCAGAAGAGCTTGAGTGTGAGGAATTAGAGGGGGACAGAGACATGGAAGTCTGGGGTGGGGTGGCATCATGTGGAAAGGGAAAGGTTAGTGAGGGGCAGAAGGAGGGAGAAAGGGCAGCTCCTGGGCCTAAACTTAATGCAAGGAAGAGGCTGAAACAGCAGGGAGGGGTCAAACAGGAGGTGCAAAAGAGCCGGAGGCTGCAGGAGAAAGCAACAGCTGCCCGAAAATTTGAGAAGGAGCATGAGAGGAGGGAAGAGCCAGAGATTAAATGATGGGGAGATTATCAGGCATACTTTACTTCTTTGGAGCCATGATTACATTGGTCTCGATTAATGTGAACATAAGAACATAAGAAATAAGAGCAGGAGTAGGCCATACGGCCCCTCGGGCCTGCACCGCCATTCAATACGATCATGGCTGATCTGAATCTAGACTCACGTCCACTTCCCTGCCCTCTCCCCGTAACCCCTAATTCCCTTATCTGCTAGGAAAATGTCTATCTCCATTTTAAATTTATTTAATGTTGCAGCTTCCACAGCTCTCTGGGGTAGCAAATTCCATAGATTTACTACCCTCTGAGTGAAGAAGTTTCCCCTCGTCTCACTTTTGAAAGGGCAGCCCCTTATTCTAAGATTATGCCCCCTAGTTCTAATCTCACCCATCAGTGGAAACATCCTCACCACATCCATCCGATCAAGCCCCCTCACAATCTTATATGTTTTGATAAGATCGCCTCTCATTCTTCTGAACTCCAATGAGTAGAGTCCCAACCTACTCAACCTTTCCTCATACGTCAACCCCCTCATCTCTGGAATCAACCGAGTGAACCTTCTCTGAACTGCCTCGAGAGCAAGTATATCTTTTTTTAAATATGGAAACCAAAACTGCACGCAGTATTCCAGGTGTAGCCTCACCAATACCCTGTATAACTGCAGCAAGACTTCCCTGTTTTTATACTCCATCCCCCTTGCAATAAAAGCCAAGATTCTATTGGCCTTCCTGATCACCTGCTGCACCTGCATACTAACTTTTTGTGTTTCATGCACCAGGACCCCCAGATCCCTTTATACTGTAGCACTTTGCAGTTTCTCTCCATTTAGATAATAACTTGCTCTTTGATTTTTTTCTGCCAAAGTGCATAACCTCACACTTTCCAACATTATATTGCATCTGCCAAATCTCTGCCCACTTACTTAGCCTGTCTATGTCCTTTTGCAGGTTTTTTATGTCCTCCTCACTCACTGCTTTCCCTCCCATCTTTGTATCATCGGCAAACTTGGATATGTTGCACTCGGTCCCTTCCTCCAAATCGTTAATATAGATTGTAAAGAGTTGGGGTCCCAGCACTGACCCCTGCGGAACACCACTAGTTACTGATTGCCAGCCCGAGAATGAACCATTTATCCCAACTCTTTGTTTTCTGTTAGATAGCCAGTCTTCCACCCATGCCAGTATATTACCCCCAATCCCGTGATTTTTTATCTTGATTAGTAATCTTTTGTGTGGAACCTTGTCAAATGCCTTTTGGAAGTCCAAATACACTACATCCACTGGTTCCCCTTTATCCACCCTGTATGTTGCATCCCCAAAGAATTCAAGCAAATTTGTCAAACATGACTTCCCCTTCGTAAAACCATGCTAACTCTGTCCTATTAAATTATGTTTATCCAAATGCTCTGTTACTGTTTCCTTAATAATGGACTCCAACATTTTGCCAACCACAGATGTTAGGCTAACTGGTCTATAGTTTCCAGCTTTTTGTCTACTTCCCTTCTTAAATAAGGGTGTTACATTAGCAGTTTTCCAATCTGCCGGGACCTTTCCTGAGTCCAGGGAGTTCTGGAAAATGATCACCAATGCATCCACAATCCCTACCGCCACTTCTCTCAAGACCCTAGGATGTAGGCCATCAGGTCCGGGGGATTTATCCGCCTTAAGTCCCATTATTTTACTGAATACCATCTCCTTAGTGATTTTAATCGTATTTAGCTCCTCCCCCCCCCCATTGCCCCCCGTTTGTCCAGTGTTGGGATATTTTTAGTGTCCTCTACTGTAAAGACTGATACAAAATATTTTTTCAGCGTCTTTGCCATCTCCATGTTCCCACCACTAGTTTCCCAGTCCCATCCTCTAAGGGACCAACGTTCACTTTAGCCACCCTTTTTCTTTTTACATAGCTGTAGAAACTCTTGCTATCTGTTTTTATATTTTTTGCTAATTTACTTTCATAATCTATCTCCCCTTTCTTAATTAATCTTTTAGTTACTGTTTGCTGGCTTTTAAATGCTTCCCAACCTTCTATCCTCCCACTAGATTTGGCTAATTTATATGACCTTGTTTTCAGTCGAATACTATCCTTTATTACTTTACTAAGCCACGGATGGCTGTCTTTTCTTTTACTCCCCGTTTTCCTCAGTGGAATATATTTATCTTGAAAGATGTGAAATATCTCCTTGAATGTAGACCACTGCTCTTGTACCGTCTGTTTTCCAAGTCCACTTTAGTCAATTCTACTCTCATACCTTCATAGTCTCCTTTATTTAAGCTTAGTATGCTGGTTTGAGATCCAACTCTCTCACCCCCAAACTGCATTTGGAATTCAACCATATTATGGTCACTCATTCCAAGGGGATCCTTTACTGGGACATTTTTTATTAATCCTGTCTCATTACGCAGGACCAGATCTAAGATTGCCTGCCCCCTGGTTGGTTCAGTTACATACTGCTCAAGGAACCCATCCCTAATACACTCTATGAACTCTTCCTCAATGCTGCCATGCCCAATTTGATTAGTCCAGTCAATATGAAAGTTAAAATCCCCCATGATTATAGCTGTTCCCTTATTACAAGCCCCAACTATTTCCTGATTTATACTCCGGCCAACAGAGTTGCAACTGTTAGGAGGCCTATAGACTACGCCCACTAGTGACATTTTCCCCTTATTATTCCTTATCTCCACCCAAACTGTTTCACTATCCTGATCCTTTGACCCAATATCATTTCTGACTATTGCAGTGATTGCATCCTTGAATAACATAGCATCCCTTTCCTTCCTGTCTGTCCTTCCTAATTGTCAAATACCCTTGTATGTTTAGTTCCCATTCCTGATTATCTTGCAGCCATGTTTCCGTAATGGCCACCAGATCATACCCATGTGTAGTTATTTGCACCGTCAACTCATCAATTTTGTTACGAATGCTGCGTGTATTCAGATAAAGAGCTTTCAAATATGTTTTCTGACAATTTATTCCTGCTTTTACCCCTTTTACTACTTTACCTTTATCATTATATACATTCTGTCCCTTCCTGACATGCTCTGGCTTTTAATTCCCCCACTGCTACCTTGCTCTATTGCCTTCTCCGCTGTCATTTTTATTTTTCGCTCTCTTAAAACCTCCCCCCCACTAATTAGTTTAAAGCCCTCTCTATAGCCCTAGCTATTTGATTCACCAGGATTCTAGTCCCAGCACTGGCCAAGTGAAGTCCGTCCCAACGGAACAGCTCTCGCCTGTCCCAGTACTGATGCCAGTGTCCCAGGAAGCAAAACCCATTTCTCCCACACCAGTCTTTGAGCCACGCATTTAACTCTCTAATTTTATTTACCCTAGCCAAATTTACACGTGGCTCAGGTAGTAATCCAGAGATTATTACCCTTGTGGTTCTGCTTTTTAATTTGGCCCCTAGCTGCTCAAACTCCCTCAGCAGAACCTCCTTCCTTGTCCTATCTATGTCATTGGTACCAACATGGACCACGACAACTGGATCCTCCCCCTCCCACTCCAAGTTTCTCTCCAGCCCAGAGGAGATGTCCTTAACCCTGGCACCGGGCAGGCAACACAGCCTTCGGGACTCTCGCTCTCGGCAGCAAAGAACTCTATCTATCCCCCTAACGATACTATCACCTACCACTGCAACATTTCTTTTAACTCCCCCCACTTGAATGGCCCCCCGCTGCACGGTGCTGTGGCCAGGTTGCTCATCCTCCCCGCAGTCCCTGTTCCCATCCTCACAGGGAGTAAGAGCCTCAAACCTGTTGGACAAGAGCAAGGGCTGCGGCTCCTCCAACACTACCTCCTGGATCCCCGTACCTGCCTCAGTTCTAGTCACACCATCCTGACCCTGGCCACGGACTACATCTGAATTAATTAATCTAATTGGTGTGACTACCTCCTGATACACAGAGTCCAGGTAACTCTCCCCCTCCCTGATGTGTCTCAGTGTTTGAAGCTCGGACTCCAGCTCTTCAACACGGAGCCGGAATTCCTTGAGCAGCCAACACTTACTGCAAATGTGATCACCGTGAGCAGCAATGGTGTCCACCAGCTCCCATGTATTGCAGCAGCAACACATCACCTGATCTCCCATTCTATGTAATTAATTAAATTTATTAATATTATTTTTAAGTACCCTCTGCCCCGATTGTAGATGATGAATATCGCACCTTAGAAATTATAAGCCACAGAGTTTAAGCTTAAAAAAGAGAGAAATACTTACCAACCAATCACTTACCCGCTTTCTGGTGACATCACACTTGGATTACTTTTTACCTCTCTCCTTCCCTCTGACTTCGGAGACTCGAGATTGGTACGCCTTACCTGGGTCTCTGAAGCCTTTTTAAGCTTCCTGCTTGCGCCTCCCGCAGACACCCGCGGTCTGAGGCCTTACCTGGGTCTCTGAAGCCTTTTTAAGCTTCCCGCTCGCGCCTCCTGCCGACACCCGCGGTCTGAGGCCTTACCTGGGTCTCTGAAGCCTTTTTAAGCTTCCCGCTCGCGCCTCCCGCCGACACCCGCGGTCTGAGGCCTTTCCTGGGTCTCTGAATCCTTTTTAAGCTTCCCGCTCGCGCCTCCCGCCGACACCCACGGTCTGAGGCCTTACCTGGGTCTCTGAAGCCTTTTTAAGCTTCCCGCTCGCGCCTCCCACCGACACCCGCGGTCTGAGGCCTTACCTGGGTCTCTGAAGCCTTTTTAAGCTTCCCGCTTGCGCCTCCCGCCAACACCCATGGTCTGAGGCCTTACCTGGGTCTCTGAAGCCTTTTTAAACTTCCCGCTCGCACCTCCCGCCGACACCCACGGTCTGAGGGGTGAGAAGAAATTGCAGCAGTTGTTGCAGGGTTTTAAAGGTACGGACTTGTTGTGTCTGCAAGAAACCTTTTGGGATGAGGATATTCTAGAAAGAGTTCAGAATGTTTGGAAGGGAGAGGTGTTTGCAAGTTGTGCAAACAATAACCGTAGAGGGGTGGCTGTTTTGGTGAGTCCGTCCATAGAAGAGAACGTTGCCTTGGTGGACAAGGACACTGAGGGGAGATTTTTACGGCTAAGGGTAAAAATGGAGGGATTTAATTGCGATCTCTTTAATATCTATGCACCGAATGACCATTGTAAGCGTCGTGAGTTTTTTCGGGGGTTATTCACTGAAGCGGCAGAGGTGGAAAATCTTTGTATAGTGGGGGATTTTAATGTATTTTTATCTTGGGTGGACATTTCAGCCCAGATGACCTTTAAGGATGATAACTCCAGAGGGATGATTGTAAAAATGATGGCAAATTTAAATTTGAGAGACTTATGGAGGGACCGGAACCCCATAAAAAGGGAATTCTCCAGAGCAAGTTGGGTGGGTGATGTTTTAAAACAGAGCCGAATAGATTTTGTGTTAATGCGGGAAGGGTTAAGTTCGGAGGTGATGGAGATTTATTATAAAAACGTATTTTTTAGTGATCACTCGGCTTTGGTTCTTAGAATTAGGAACAGCGGAGTTAAGATCGGTTCAGGGGTGCGGATTTTAAACAATCAATACCTGAAAGAAATTGCTTATAAAGAAGGGATTATAAATATAATAAAGAATGCTTGGAAGGAACCTTTGTTCTTGAAAGAAAGAAGAGTTTGGTGGGACAATTTCAAATATGAGGTAAAAGTTTTTTCGGTACTTTATGGGAAAAAGAGGGCGGCAGCTAACCAGCATCGAGAAGAGAATATAAACAAAAGGTTTACGGATGTCTGTAAAGCAGTTGACGGAGGGGATAAGGGAGCTGAGACTAAGTTCTGGGTGCTAAAGAAAGAGTGGGAATTATTGCAAGCTGAAAAATGCAAGGGGGCCATTCTCCGTGCAAAGGCTAGAGATGCATTGGAGGGCGAAAGATGCACTAGATATTTTCTAGAGCAAGAGAAGCTGCGACAGAGATTATCGTTAATTGAGGAGTTGAAGGTTAGGGAGAAGATCATTCATGAAAGTGGGGAGATTTTAGAGGCGGCTAGCAGCTTTTATCAAGAGTTATATACAAAAGAAGACATTTCCAATTTGGCGGTGGAGACGGTTACTGCTTTTATTGAAGAGGGTTTAAAGGAGGATGAGAGAAGCATGTGTGACAAAGAAGTAGGATTAGCGGAAATAAAAGTAGCAATAAGTGGAATGAAGGGGGGGAAAAGCCCAGGGTCCGATGGACTAAGTGCAGAATTTTAGAAGGAATTTTTTGAGATTTTAAGTCCATTGCTCTTAGAAGTTTTTAAGGAAATTAAAATTGAGGGAAGCTTGGCCCCATCTATGAGGAGAGGTATCCTAAGCTTAGCTTATAAAAATAAAGGGGATAGACGGGATCTGAAGAATTGGAGGCCCATCACATTATTAAATGTGGATTATAAGATCTTGGCGAGGGTTATGGCAAATCGTTTGAAAGAGATGTTACCGGAGATAGTTTGGCCCACTCAGTCCTATGGAGTCATAGGCCGGGACATCACAGACTCTGTGGTCTCAATCCGAGATGCGATAGAGCTCATGGAAGAGAGTGGGAGGGAGGCTTATGTATTAAAGATAGATCAAGAGAAAGCCTTTGATAGGGTCTCTCATGAGTTTTTACTGAAGGTTTTGGAAGCATTTGGTTTCAAGGAAAATTTCATTCAGTGGATAAGGATTTTTTATTCAAACATATTTAGCTGTGTTAATGGTTTTTTATCCAAGTATTTTCTGATACAGAGATCAATGAGACAGGGTTGTCCCCTGTCCCCATTGTTGTACACGTTGGTAGCAGATCCATTAGGTTACATGATGCAAAAGAAACAAGGTGTAGTTGGGATTGTGGTACCCAGTTCTGGGCTGGTGTCGGTGATACACCAATATGCAGATGACACAACCTTAACATTGAGAAATGGGGAGTCAGTGAGGAAAGCTATGGAGGTAGTGGAGGAATATTGTAGAGCTTCAGGAGCCAGAGTGAATTATAGTAAGTCCCAATGCCTGGTTGCAGGGAGGGGTAGGGGGAAATGGTTGGAGGAATGTCCCTTTAAGGTGGTGGAGGTTTTGGAAGTTCTGGGGGTGCATATGGGGTGCAAGAAAGACAGGGATGAAGTGGATCGATTAAATTGGGAACCAAAGGTTATGAAAATTAAAAAGATTTTGGGAAGATGGGAAAGAAGGTGGTTGAAAGTGCAAGGAAGAGCAACAGTGGTGTCTGCTCTCCTGCTATCTAAGCTATGGTACTTATTGACGGTGGAGGATATTCCTGAGTGGGCAGAAAAGTCCATTCGAGAGGCTTGTTTGAGGTTTTTATGGGAAGAGAAACCAGCCTTGGTGGCATACAATACCATCATTGGACGGAGAAATCAGGGAGGACTCAATTTTCCAGATATTGATTTGAAAAAGAAATCCTTTAGAATCAAATGGGTGAAGAGATTTCTTCAGAAGTCAAATACAAGTTTTTGGAAGAGTTGTTTTGAACATTTTTAAAAATGAAGTGGGATAGGAGGGCAGGGGATATTGTGTATGGAATACAATAATATGTTTTTGAAATCGATTAACCTTCTCCCTAGGTTTTATAAGAGGGTTGTAGAGACTTGGGCCCAATTTTTAAAGAGTGTGCAGTTTATGCCCAAGGGGGCTGAGGAATTTTTAGAACAGCCCTTATTTTTGAACAGGTGGGTCAACATCGAAGGAGAGGTTTTATTTAATCAAGCTTTTATAAATGCTGGGATTATATCTGGGAAAGATGTATTATACGAGGTAATTTCAGGTTGGTTGCCGGAAGCGATAGTGAGGGACATGGTGTGGGAGGAGGATCAGGAGGTAGAAGGAAAAGCAATAGGAATCATGTATGAGAAGATTGTGAGGGCAATGCCACAGGATTGGATGGAAGAAATAAATGTGGAAATCTCCAAAGGAAGTAAAATGCGTCCTGCTTTTCCAAGCTTTGTACTGGAGAAAGGGGGAGAGTTGGTCCAATTTGACAACTGTAATACTCGAGATTTCTATGAGGTATTCAGAGAATGGAGATTCAAGGCACCTGCTGGTCAGGAGTTTTGGCAGGGTATATACCCACAGCTGGACTTCAACAGGATTTGGAAGGGAGTGTGGGTGAATTTTAAATGCCCAGATTGGATTGAACTGGATTTCAAATTGGCTCATAACCGGATTTTTACCATGACGGTCTTGTGCAAGATTGGACGAGTGGAGGCGGCAACTTGCCCAATGTGTGGGACACGGGATGAGACTCTGTCCCATTTACTGGTGTTATGTCCGCAGTTAAATGACTTTAAGTACTATGTTCGACAGTTGTGTGAAGTTTTTTTGCTGGGTGGGGACTGAAGAGCGAGAATGGGAATCCCGTGGGACTCAATTTTGAGATGGGGATTGCAGGAGAGTCTGCCCGAGTCTAGCGGAGCGGCAATTAATTTAATGTTCAGTTTGGCTAGATTCGTGATTGTGCAAAGAAGGAATGCTCTGTTTTTTAAGGGGAGGAGAATCAATCTAAAAGAGTATTTTAAATATAAGCTAAAAGTTCATTACAGTATAAGACTCTGTGGATGTTTTATTCAGAAAGGAATTTAAGGACAATATTTTACAACCAATTTTTAAAGTACAATCGATTAATATATGTTACAGGAGACAAATTAAACTTCAGGTTTTGATGTTAAAATGTGGTGGCGGAATGGCTGTGCAGAGTGGTGGAATTGATTTGTATCATACAATGAAATGATCATGATGTTGCAAATGTTCTTAATGTTCAATAAAGTAATATAAAAAAAAAGTGGGTAGCACACTCATCTCTGAGTCAGAAGGTTGTGGGTTCAAGTTCCACTCCAGAGACTTGAGCACATAAAGCTAGGCTAACACTCCAGTTAAGTGCTGAGGGAGAGCTGCACTGTCGGAGGTGCCATCTTTCGGATGAGACATTAAACCGAGGCCCTGTCTGCCCTCTCAGGTGGACATAAAAGATCCCAAGGCACTATTTTGAAGAGGAGCAGGGGAGTTATCCCCGGTGTCCTGGCCAATATTTATCCCTCAACCAACATCACTAAAACAGATTATCTGGTCATTATCACATTGCTGTTTGTGGGAGCTTGCTGTGCGCAAATTGGCTGCCGCGTTTCCCACATTACAACAGTGACTCCACTTCAAAAGTACTTCATTGACTGTAAAGCACTTTGGGATGTCCGGTGGTCGGGAAAGGCGCTATATAAACGCAAGTCTTTCTTTTCTTTCTTAACCTTGCTGGTCATTAGAAGTTCATAAGCCAGCAGCAAAGGACAAAGAAAGGTCTGTGTCATCACTCACTAAAGGCTCTCTCCATCAATGACTGAATCGCTCATATAAAACTATTTTGCTTGCAACTTTGGAACCCAAAAACTAAACAGATTAAGGACCATTCTATAATAGGATGCAAACTTCAAATAAATTTGAAAAAACGTGGGGTTAAGTGTCTTCCTGATTCCCTTACAGTAAATTACACAATAAAGAACTAGAAGGCTACTCTACAGTGTCACGTGTGGGTTGCACTCTTACCTCTGAGTCAGAGGGTTGTGGATTCAAAGTCCCACTCCAAGAGATTTGATCACAAAAATCTAGGCTGATATTCCAGTGCAATATTGAGGGAGTGCTGCACTGTCGGAGGTGCTGTCTTTTGGATAAAATGTTAAAGCGAGGCCCTGGCTGCTCTCAGGTGGATATAAAAGATCCCATGGCACTATTTCAAAGAATAACAGGGGAGTTATCCCCGGTGTCCTGGCCAATATTTATCCCTCAATCAGCATCACAAAAAACCAGATTATTCGGTCATTATCTCATTGCTGTTTGTGGGACTGTGCAGACCAAAAATTGGCTGCTGTGTTTCCTAAAGTACAACAGTGACTACACTTAAATAAAAAGTACTTCATGGCTGTAAAATGCTTTAAAATGTCCTGAGGTTGTGAAACGTGCTACATAAATGCAAGTCTTTCTTTTCTTTCTACATTTTACAAGTGTATAAATGAAATTTGTGCTTTGGTAATTCAAATAGAAATAGCTGGAAATGAGATGTTTAGTCAACATCTAAAAGACATTTAGGGGGCGAAATTCAGTTACGTCCCATTTGGGGGCGGTAACCGAATTATCGCCAGAGATTTAGTGCCCGACGTGGAAGTACCGCCCCGGCCACTAAATTCGGCTTACTGCCCCAGCAAGGAAGCGGAGCGCTATTTCGGGTGCTCCACTTCCTTTTGAGGTGGTGTTGGGGCTGCAAAGCGCCGGAGCTCTACACGACCGTTCTGCGTAGCGCTGACGTGTTTCAGCACCACTCCACTTCCGTTAAAGGGGAGGGATTCTGCGAGCTCTGCAGGGCCTCTGATGGCCCACACTGGCTCACCAGGGCGGCGTGGTGCCGTGGCTGCATCCCGGCACTGAGACGCGGTGCTGAGCTGCGCGATGGCGGCCACGGACCACAACAAGGGCTGCCACAGAGGGCCGGCCTGGAGGTCGGCCAAAAAAAAATAAAGTGGCAGCGCAGGTTGCGGCCGCACCTCCGTTTAATTAGCTCCCAGCGAGCGGAGGTCATCCCGGCTCATGCCCCGCGAGGCTGGTGCTGACACTGCCCGTGGCAGCCTCGCGGGCGCAGCTGAATTTCTGCCGCGGGGTGGGAAGGTGCAAAGTAGCCTAATTTCGTGGCCCTAATCTTTGGGTGAGTCTATTTCAGGTAGGTGTGTTTGAGTGTAGGGTCCACATTGATGCGTATATATGTTTATTTAGAACTCTTATATAGAGAAAACATAGTCAGGGCAATTTTCGCTGAATACTTTAGGCATTAAATAGATAAAGAGGTGGCCAAGATGGGGGTCTAAAGCTGAAACGCCGATTTAGCCTGCCTTTAGTGCAAGACGCTACCTTGGTAAAGGAATTGAAACCAGTGCTAGGAACAGCCATCCAGGCTTGTTAAACAGCTGAGTGCCACTTAAATTTCCTGCTAGTGGTCATTAACGAGGCTGCACGGCATTTTGGTAGCTAACGGTTCAACTAACACACTCTCCTAACAGCGACCAGCTGTTTGGGAGTAAACACAGCGATGATGTTGATTTTAAGCGATACTCACCACATAACAGGATCCTCACCATTTCTGATCATTGCTGCTGCAGCTGTGAAGAAGACCTCTGAAACACACCGGGAGACTTTCTGGGACAGTTTGTCAAGACTTCACCAACACTCGAGCAACATTTATTCTTGAAATTCTCTGAGGACTTCACCTAAAACGACTAAGTGCTGTGCTACTCCACCTTATTGGACACCATATAGGAGTCACCAAGAGAAAGGGAGTGCTTGGTCGTTGGCATCTTGTTATGTATCCACCTTGTTCTGCAGGAGGAATGGGAGGAGGACATGAGGCCAGGAAGAGCAGCAGCAGCTGCTGCAGGAGAGAGGGAAAGGAGGGTGAGGAGGGCGATGTGGCGCCTTTTCCCACCATGGGTTCAGGACATCCCTCCTCCTCTGGACCTCCTCCACGATAACTTCTGTGCACTCTCATTCAGTCCCTGAGCCATCCTGCAACATGCTGTTGTGTGTCAGCCTGAGCACTCCACACATTCAGTGGGAGTAGGTGTGAGGAGCCCACATATAGTGCTCCATGAAAATTGTGTCTAATCAGCACTTGAGTGCTACGCCTGCAAGTTTCTGGTTAGTGCCTGTAGGCACATTCAAATCATGAAAATCATCAATTAGCCTGAAAATTGCGTGCTAAATCCGGACTTTCAAACAGGCATTTCTTATTAGCACAGCGCCCATTTAGCACATGTTCTCACCCTTTGCCAAAATAAAGCCCCAGTGACAATACAAATGATACTTCTATGGCATGAGATTAGAGTAACAGCATAGTGCAACTTCAGTTTTTCTTATTCACTCTGTAATCACAAAAATGGTGATTTAAATTCAGTTTTTAAAATGGCTTATAGGGGGCTAAATAGAATAGCCCCTGAAAATGGGCGCGGGGATCGCGATGCGTGATTAACCCGCGCCCGTTGATTGCAATGCAGGCACCACACCAACTTTGTGCTGCCTGCTCAGTTAAATGATCTTTGCGTCCAGCCAGTGTTAACTGCTGGACACATCAGCAGGGGGACAATATCATAAGAGGCTAGCACCTGTTAAATCTAGCCTGCACTGCTTAAAGCTAGCCTGCACCTCTTAAAGGGGAGGAACATTCTGGTCTCAGCAGGTGGTGGGAGTCGTGGTTGAAGATAACTGACCTGGGAAACAGTGAAGAATAGCACACCATGGGAGAGAGAGAATTGCAATATTTTTGGACACTGCACTGGAGGCCTTGGTGGAGGAGGTGGAAAGTAGGAGAGATAGGAACATAGGAACATGTGAACATAGGAACATAGGTCATTTAGCCCTCTAGCCTGTTCCACCATTCAATGAGATCATGGCTGATTTGCGACCTAACTCCATATACCCGCCTTTGCCCCAGATTCCTTAATACCTTTGGTTAACAAAAAGCTATCAATCTCAGGTCTGGCTCTAATTTTTAGACTATGCCCCCTAGTCCTAGAATCCCCAACCAACGGAAATAGTTTCTCTCTGTCGACTCTTGAAAACTTCGATCAAATTACCCTTTAACCATCTAAATTCTAGGGAATATAACCCTAATTTGTGTAATCTCTCCTCGTAATTTAACCCTGGAGTCTGGGTGACATTCTGGTAAACCTACACTGCACTCCCTCCAAGGCTAATATACCCTTCCTGAAGTGTGGTACCCAGAACTGCTCACAGTACTCCAGCTGTGGCCCAACCAGGGCTTTGTATAGCTGCAGCATAACTTCGATGCCCTTGTATTCTAGCCCTCTAGATATAAAGGCCAGCATTCCATTAGCCTTTTTGATTATTTTCTGTACCTGTTCATGATATTTTAATGAACTATGTACCTGGACCCCAAGTCTCTTTGGACCTCCACTGTTTTTAGCTTTTCACCATTTAGAAAGTACCCTGTTCTATCCTTTTTAGGTCCAAAGTGGATGACCTCACATTTGCCTACATTGAAATACATTTGCCACAGTTTTGCCCATTCACTTAATCTGTCGATATCTCTTTGTAATTTTATGCTTTCATCTACACTGCCTACAATGCCACCTATCTTTGTGTCATCGGCAAATTTGGATATGTGGCTTTCTATCACATCGTCTAAGTCATTAATAAATACAGTGAATAGTTGAGGCCCCAACATAGATCCCTGCAGGACACCACCAGACATGTCCTGCCAATTTGAGTACAAACCCATTATCCCTACTCTCTGTCTCCTGCCGCTCAGACAATTTCCAAACCAGGTCAATAATTTTCCTTCAATTCCATGAGCTTCAACCTTAGTTAACAGTCTCTTATGGGGACTTTATCAAATGACTTCTGGAAGTCCAAATAAATAAACATAGACATAGACATTCCCCTGTCCACTACTTTAGTCACCTCTTTAAAAAATTCCATCAGTTTTGTCAGACTGACCTACCTGTCACAAATCCATGCTGGCTCTCTCTGATCAGCTGAAAATTTTCAAGGTGTTCAGTCACCCTATCCTTAATTATAGACTTGAGGGCAGATGTTAGGCTAACTGGTCTATAATTCCCTGGTTTCCCTCTCTCACCATTCTTAAATAGCGGAGTGATATGCAAAATTTTCCAATTTAAAGGAATGGTTCCTGAATTAAGAGAACTTTGGAAGATTATAGTTAGGGCATCTGCAATGTGCTCACCTACTTCCTTTAAAACTCTGGGGTGGAAACCATCTGGTTTGGGGATTTGTCACTCTTTAGTGCCATTATTTTCTTCATTACTGTTATTTTGCTTATGTAAATTTTATTGAGTCCCTGTCCCTGATTCAATATTAGTTTCCTTGGGATTTCTGGCATGCTATCCTCTTCCTCTACTGTAAATACTGATGCAAAGTAATTATTCAACATGCCTGCCATTTCCTTATTATCATTGGAAATATCACTGATATCCATTTTCAAGGGGTCAACATTGCTCCTGGCCACCCTCTTTTTCCTAATATAAGTCTAAACATTTTTTTGAGTTGGTTTTATCATAGAAATTAAGGCACAGAAGGAGACCATTTGACCCATCAAGTCTGTGCAGGCTGAAAAAGAGCTATCCAGCCTATTCCCACTTTCCAGCTCTTGGTCCGTAGCCCTGAAGTTTACGGCACTTCAAGTGCATATCCAAGTACTTTTTAAATGTGATGAGCATTTCTATCTCTACCACCTTTTCAGGCAGTGAGTTCTAGAACACCACCACCTTCTGGGTGAAAAAAGTTCTCCTCAAATCCCTTCTAATCCTTCTACCAATTATTTTAAATCTCTGCCCCCTGGTTATTGACCTCTCTGCTAGGGGAAGTAGGTCCCGCCTATTCACTCTATCAAGGACCCTCATAATTTTAGACACCTCAGTCAAGTCTCCCCTCAGCCTCCTCTGTTCCAAAGAAAACAACCTCAGCCTATCCAAGCTCTCTTCATAGCTAAAATTCTCCAGTCTTGGCAACATCCTCGTAAATCTCCTCTGTACCCTCTCTAGTGCAATCACATCTTTCCTGTCATGTGGTGACCAGAATTGTACACAGTACTCTAGCTGTGGCCTAACTAGTGTTTTATACAGTTCAAGAATAACCTCCCTTCTCTTATATTCTATACCTCAGCTAATAAGGAAAAGTATGCCATATGTCTTCTTAACCACCTTATCTATCTGTCTTGCTACCTTCAGGGATCTGTGGACATGTACTCCAAGGTCCCTCTGTTCCTCTACATTTCTCAGTACCCTACCATTTTTGTGTATTCTATTGCCATGTTAGCCCTCCCCAAATAACGGGAATGGTAGCATAGTGGTTATGTTACTGGACCAGTAATCCAGAGGCCTGGACTAATGATCCGGAGACATGAATTGAAATCCCACCACAGCAGCTGAGGAATTTAAATTCAGTTAATTAAATAAATCTGGAATGAAAAGCTAGTATCAGTAATGGTGACCATGAAACTATCGGATTGTTGTAAAAACCCATCTGGTTCACTATTGTCCTTTAGAGAAGGAAATCTGCGTCCTTACCCGGTCTGGCCTATATGTGACTCCAGACTCACAGCAATGTGGTTGACTCTTAACTGCCCTCTGAAATGGCCTAGCAAGCCACTCAGTTGTACCAAAGCACTATGAAAAACAAGAATAAAACTGGACAGACCACCTGGCATCAACCTCGGCACCGGCTACGGACACGACACCCAGCCCAGTCGACCCTGAAAAGTCCTCCTCACCAACATCTGGGGACTTGTGCCAAAAGGGGAGAGCTGTCCCACAGACTAGTCAAGCAACAACCTGACATAGTCATACTCACAGACCTTTCAGCCAATGTCCCAAACTCCTCCATCACCATCCCTGGGTATGACTTTCCCACCGGTAGGAGAGACCCACCAGGGGTGGCGGCACAGTGGTATACAGTCAGGAACTAGTGGTCCTGGGAGTCCTCAACATTGGCTCCGGACCCCATGAAGTCTCATGGCTTCAGGTCAAGCATGGGCAAGGAAAACTTCTGCTGTTTACCACCTACCCCCCTCAGCTGATGAATCAGTACTCCTCCATGTTGAACACCACTTGGAAGAAGCACTGAGAGTAGCAAGGGCACAGAATGTAATCTGGGTGGGGGACTTCAATGTCCATCACCAAGAGTGGCTTCGTAGCACCACTACTGACCGAGCTGGCCAAGTCCTGAAGGACATAGCTGCCAGTCTGGGCCTGCGATAGGTGGTGAGAGAACCAATACGAGGGAAAAACTTACTTGCCCTCGTCCTCACCAAACTACCTGTCGCAGATGCATCTCTCCATGACAGCATTGGTAGCAGTGAGCAACGCACAGTCATTGTGGAGACGAAGTCCCATCTTCACTCTGTGGACACCCTCCATCGAGTTGTATGGCACTACCACCGTGCTAAATGGGATAGATTTAGAACAGATCTAGCAGCTCAAAATAGGAAATCCATGAGGCGCTGTGGGCCATCAGCAGCAGCAGAATTGTGTCCCACCATGATCTGTAACCTCATGGCCCGGCATATCCCTCACTCTACCCTTACCATCAAGCCAGAGGACCAACCCTGGCTCAATAAGGAGTGTAGAAGAGTGTGCCAGGAGCAGCACCAGGCGTACCTAAAAATGCAGAGCCAACCTGGGGAAGCTGCAACACAGGACTACATACAAGCTAAAAAGCGGAAGCAGCATTCTATAGACAGAGCTAAGTGATCCCACAATCAACAGATCAGATCAAAGCTCTGCAGTCCTGCTACATCCAGTCATGAATGGTGGTGGACCATTAAACAACTAACGGAAGGGGGAGGCTCCATGAATATCCCCATCCTCAATGATGGCGGAGCCCAGTACGTGAGTACAAAAGAGAAAGCTGAAGTGTTTGCAACCATCTTCAGCCAGAAGTGCCGAGTAGATGATCCATATCGGCCTCCTTCTGATGTCCCCACCATCACAGAAGCGATTCACTCCACGTGATAGCAAGAAATGGCTGAGCGCACTGGATACAACAAAGGCTGTGGGCCCCGACAATATCCCAGCTGTCGTGCTGAAGACTTGTGCTCCAGAACTAGCCGTGCATCTAGCCAAGCTTTTCAAGTACAGCTATAACATTGGCATCTATCCGACAATGTGGAAATCTGCCCAGGTATGTCCTGTCCACAAAAAGCAGAACAAATCCAACCTGGCCAATTATCGCCCTATCAGTCTGCTCTCAATCATCAGCAAAGTGATGGAAGGTGTCATCAACAGTGCTATCAAGCAGCACTTACTCACCAATAACCTGCTCACTGATGCTCAGTTTGGGCACCGCCAGGACCACTCGGCTCCAAACCTCATTACAGTCTTGGTCCAAACATGGATAAAAGAGGTGAGGTGAGAGTGACTGCCCTTGACACCAAGGCAGCATTTGACCAAGAGTAGCGTCAAGGAGCCCTAGTAAAGCTGAAGTCAATGGGAATCGGGGGGAAAACTCTCCACTGACTGGAGTCATACCTAGCATAAAGGAAGATGGTTGTGGTTGTTGGTGGTCAATCATCACTGCCCCAGGACATCGCTGCAGGAGTTCCTCAGGGCAGTGTGCTAGGCCCAACCATCTTCAGCTGCTTCATCAATGACCTCCCCTCCATCATAAGGTCAGAAGTGGAGATGTTTGCTGATGACTGCACAGTGTTCAGTGCCATTCGCAACTCCTCAGATAATGAAGCAGTCCATGCCCGCATGCAGCAAGACTTGGACGACATTCAGGCTTGGGCTGATAAGTGGCAGGTAACATTCGCACCACACAAGTTCCAGGCAATCACTATCTCCAACATGGAAGCATCTAACCACCGCACCTTGACATTCAACGGCATTACCATTGCCGAATCCCTCACCATCAATATCCTGGGGGTGACCATTGACCAGAAACTTAACTGGACCAGCCACATAAAAACTGTGGCAACAAGAGTAGGTCAGAGGCTGGGAATCCTACGGCAAGTGTCTCACCTCCTGACTCCTCAAAGCCTTTCCACCATCTATAAGGCACAAGTCAGAAGTTTTATGGAATCCTCTCCACTGCCTGTATGAGTGCAGCTCCAACAACACTCAAGGGGGTCGACACCATCCAAGACAATGCAGCCCGCTTGATTGACACCCCATCCACCACCTTAAACATTCAGTCCCTCCGCCACAGGCGCACCTTTGCTGCAGTGTGTACCATCTACAAGATGCACTGCAGCAACTCGCCAAAGCTTCTTCAGCAGCACCCCTACCACCTAGAAGGACAAGGGCAGCAGGTGCATGGGAACACCACCACCTCCAAGTTCCCCTCCAAGTCATACACCATCCTGACTTGGAATTATATCGCCGTTCCTTCATTGTTACTGGAAGTACCTTCACCACATGGACTGCAGCGGTTCAAGAAGGCGGCCCACCACCACCTTCTCAAGGGCAACTAGGGATGGGCAATAAATGCTGGCTTTGCCAGCGATGCCCACTTCCCATGAACAAATTTTTAAAAATGCATTACCTCACACTTCTCCGGATTGAACTCTATCTGCCACTTTTTTGCCCACCGGACCAGTCCATTGATATCTTCCTCCAGTCTGCAGCTTTCTTCCTCACTATCAACCATATGGCCAATTTTTGTATCATCTGCAAATTTCTTAATCATGCCCCCTACATTGAAGCTTAAATCATTGATGTATACCACAAAAAGCAAGGGAAATAGTACTGAGCCCCACTGTTAACAGCTTTCCAGTCACAAAAACATCTAAGAACATAAGAAATAGGAGCAGGAGTAGGCCATTTGGCCCTTTGAGCCTGCTCCGCCATTCAATAAAACCATGGCTGATCTTCTACCTCATTTCCACTTTCCTGCACTATCCCCATATCCCTTGATTCCCTTAACCTTCAAAAATCTATCGATCTCTACCTTGAATATACTCAACGACTGAGCCTCCACAGCCTGTAAGGGGTTTTCCTTGAGAGATGTCGCTGAGGTTTCTCTCTCTAGAGGCCTCTCTCTCTTACACAGTAAAACCTTGAGTGGTTCGACCCACTCGCCCCTTAGAT
The DNA here is from genome assembly GCF_052327205.1 of Somniosus microcephalus. NCBI lineage: Eukaryota > Metazoa > Chordata > Chondrichthyes > Squaliformes > Somniosidae > Somniosus > Somniosus microcephalus. Next base: position 103,907,872 of record NC_140993.1, on the reverse strand, counting down.
TCTATACTCTGAACTTTGGGGCAGGAACTACAATGTAGAGAAAACTCTTGTAGACCAAGTTTGATGAAACAAAATGAAATTTTATTGCATAAGGAAAAATATCAAATCAAATGCAAGCAGATAAGAGAGTACATGGGAGGGAAAAACACAAACAAATCATAACGACACCATACTAAGGCAAATACAGGCATCTTATACTCTACAAAGATCATCATGAAATAAGGAAACACACGGAACATCGAGGGACAACAACTCATGTTAATTGTACCCTTAAATCCACACCCTTATTAAACCTATCTAGATCTGATTGTGAAGGGCCAGAAACATGCTCACCAATCCCACTAGGAAGTGCAAGGTTTTGAAATCAAGTCTGTGTTTTGATCCCTTCAGGCTTTCCGTCTCCTCGTGGATCGTGGAACCCCTGCGAGCTGCGCCACACCTCTCTCCTGAGGTGGGGGTCGGGGCGGCTGGACACCAGCAGGCCTGGATGTCGGCGGGGTCGAGGATCGTCGGCTCGACCCTGGTCAGAGGAGCCTTTGGCTGGCTCCCATCGTTTCTTCAGTTCATTTTTGTCTCTTCCCGAGCCGGGGTGGCTGGAAGGCTTCTTCTCTTGGGGTTTTAATTTTTTTGTTTCTTCTCCCAAGTTGGGTCGATGGCCTCTCGTTCCGGCAATGGCCCGGGTTGGTCGATGATCTCCCGATGTTTTTCCCCGGGGCGGGACGCCGGTTTCGAACGGCCTTCCTGATGTTGGCTTAATTCTTCTTCCTCCTCCGATGGTGGAGAGGAGTTTGCTGATCTTCTCCCGAAGCGACTCCTCTTCACCCACTGCCACTCAGTCGTGTGTCTCTGAGTGTGACTGTGTCTCCAACTGTAACTCGAGTGCTCAACTCTTGTTCCACTGCAACTCCGGTGTGTGTCTGTGCAACTCCAACTCCTCCAGTTATACTTTCCCCCCAGAAGCTTCCACTTCCCGCCCAAAATCAGGTTAGTCTTTGTTTAACTTTTGGTGGGCTGGGAGCACAGTGGGGTAGTTATTATATTTTAAAATGTTTTCGATGGCCAGTAAAGGCCCATCTCTGGTCTGGAATGACCTTCATTGTTTTTAATGTCCTGCTGATCTCGTTATCTAGTCCTTGGTGCTGTTCTCGTGAATATGAAATTGTCCCCTTTTGTCTGGGCCAACATTTAGATGGCCTCTGTCTCCAGGCCGATCTTGACTGGATCTGCATCTAATCCATATGTATATGTGTGGGTCTGGTTTCGTTCTCTCAGAAACGGCTTCCAGAACTTACTGTGGGTTGAATCCACAAAGCTGTCTGAGGATTCGCAGGAACCATTTTAAAGTGTCCCAATAAGCCGGTCACATGGTATGGCGGCCATTTTGTATGCCCCTTTTTCTGGGCTTCTTTTAAAACAGTCTTTAAAATCATGGCCTCTTCTGCCATTTGACCCTTATTAATACAAAGTCCAATTTTGCGAATCCTACAAGCCCTCTGGGGTAGAGAATTCCAAAGTATCACCACCCTCTGAGTGAAGAAATTTATCCTTATCTCAGTCCGAAATGGCCGACCCCTTATACTGAGACTGTGACCCCTGGTTCTAGTCTCCCCAGCCAGGGGAAACATCCTCCCTGCATCTACCCTGTCAAGCCCTGTAAGAATTTTGTATTTTTCAATGAGATCACCTCTCATTCTTCTAAACTCTAGAGAACATAGGCACAGTCTACTCAATTTCTCCTCATAGGTCAATCCCCCCATCCCAGGAACCAGTCTGGTGAACCTTCGTTGTACTCCCTCTATGGCAAGTATATCCTTCTTTAGGTAAGGAGACCAAAACTGTACATAATACTCCAGGTGTGGTCTCATCAGGGCCCTATATAATTGCAGTAAGACATCTTTACTCTTATACTCAAATCCTCTTGTAATAAAGGCCAACATCCCATTTGCTTCCCTAATTTCTTGCTGTACTTGCATGTTAACTTTCAGTGATTTGTGTACAAGGTCACCCAGGTCCCTTTGAACACCAACATTTCCCAATCTCTCACCATTTAAAAAATACTCTGCTTTTTTATTTTTCCTACCAATGTGGATAGCTTCACAGTTCTCCACATTATATTCCATTTGCCATGTTCTTGCCCACGCACTTACCCTGTCTATATCCCCTTGAAGCCTGCTTGCATCCTCCTCACAACTTACATTCCCACCAAACTTTGTATCATCAGCAAGCTTAGATATATTACATTTGGTCCCCTCATCCAAATCATTGATGTAGATTGTGAATAGCTGAAGCCTAAGCACTGATCCTTGTGGTACCCTACTAGTTACAGTCTGCCAACCCGAAAATGACCCGTTTATTCCTACTCCCTGTTTTCTGTCCATTAACCAATCCCATGGGCCCTAATTTTGTTTAATAACCTCTTGTGTGGCACCTTATCAAATGCCTTCTGAAAATCCAAATATGCCACATCCACTGGTTCCCCTTTATCTATTCTGCTAGTTACAACCTCAAAAAACTCTAACAGATTTGTCAAACACGATTTTCCTTTCATAAATCTGTGTTGACTCTGCCCAGTCCTATTATTATTTTCTAAGTGCCCTGTTACCACGTCCTTAATAATAGATTCTGGCATTTTCCCTACTACAGATGTCAGGCTAACTGATCTGTTGATCCCTGTGTTCTCTCTCCGTCCTTTCTTAAATAGTGGGGTTACATTTGCTACCTTCCAATCCGCGGGAACCGTTCCAGAATCTATGGAATTTTGGAAAATTACAACCAATGCAGCCACTATCTCAGTAGCCATCTCTTTCAAAACCCTAGGATGTAGGCTATCAGGTCCAGGGGGTTTATCGACTTTCAGATCTATTAATTTCTCCAGTACAATTTTTTTACTAATACTTATTTCTTTTAGTTCCTCATTCTTGCTAGACCATTGGTTCTCCATATTTCCGGGAAATCTTTTGCGTCTTCTTCCATGAAGACAGACACAAATTTGTTTAATTTCTCTGCCATTTCCTTATTCCCCATTATAATTTCTGCTGTCTCAGTCTGTAAGGGACCCACATTTACTTTTGCTAATCTTTTCCTTTTTATATACCTATAGAAGCTTTTACAGTCTGTTTTTATGTTTCTCGCTAGTTTTCTCTCATATTCTATTTTCCCTTTCTTTGCCAATTTCTTGGTCCTTCGTTGCTGAATTCTAAAATCCTTCTATTCCTCAGGCTTGCTGCTCTTTTTGGCAACATTATAAGCCTCTTCCTTTGATCTAATATTATCTTTAACTTCTCTTGTTAGCCACAGTTGGACCACTTTTCCTGTGGGGTTTTTGTGCCTTAAAGAAATGTATATTTGTTGTAAATTGTGTATTAATTCTTTAAATGCTAGCCATTGCTTGTCCACTGTCATACCTTTTCATATAGTTTCCAAATCTACCTTAGCCAACTTGCCCCTCATACCTACATAGTTTGCTTTGTTTAGATTTAAGGCCCTAGTTTTGGATTTAACTAAATCACTTTCAAACTCAATATAAAATTCTATCATATTATGGTCATTCTTTCCTAAAGGCCCCTTTACTACAATTAACCCTTTCTCTGTCGACCATTACCTTTTGCTTCCTGTGACTGAGCCAATTGTGGATCCAACTTGTCACTTTCCCTTAGATCCCATGGGCTTTTACTTTTCTGACCAGTCTGCCTTGTGGGATCTTGCCAAAAGCCTTGCTAAAATCCATTTAAACTACATTGAATGCACCACCCTCCTCAAAAAATTCAGTCAAGTTAGTCAGACATAACATTCCCTTAACAAATCCATGCTGACTGTCCTTGATTAATCTGTGCCTTTCTAAATGACAATTAATTCTGTACTTCAGAATTCTTTCCAACAATTTACGAACCACCAAGGTTAGGCTGACTGGCCTGTAATTACTCGGTCTATCCCTTTCTCCCTTTTTAAACAACGGTACAAGGTTAGCAGTCCTCCAATCCATCGGCACCACACCTGTAGCCAGAGAGGATTGGAAAATGATGGGCAGAGCCTCCCTTGGTTTCTTAACAGCCTGGGATACATTTCATCCAGGCCTGGCGATTTATCTACTTTAAAATATGCCAAACTCCTTAATACTTCCTTTCACGCTATGCTTATCTCATCTAATATTTGACACTCCTCCTCCTTAACTACAATGTCTGCATTGTCCCCCTCTTTTGTGCAGACGCAAATTATTCATTAAGGACCATACCCACGTCTTCCGCCTCCACACACAAGATTCCTTTTTGGTCTCTGATAGGCTCTATTCTTTCTTTAGTTATCCTCTTGCTCTTAATGTATTTATAAAACATCTTTGGGTTTTCCTTGATTTTACTTGCCAATATTTTTTCATGTCCTCTCTTTGCTCTCCTAATTTCTTTTTTAATTTTACCCATACACTTTCTATGCTCCTCTAGGCTTTCTGCAGTAATTATCTCTCGGCAACTGACATAAGCTTTTCTTTTTTGCCTTATCCTACCCTGTATGCCCCATGACATCCAGGGGGCTCTAGATTTGGGAGTCCCACCCTTTTTCTTTGTGGGAACATATTTGCTCTGAACCCTCACTATCTCCTCCTTGAATTCCTCCCACTGCTTTGACACTGATTTGCCTTCAAGTAGCTGTTTCCAGTCCACTTTTGCTAAATCACATCTCACCTTAGTAAAATTGGGCTTTCCCCAATTGAGAACTTTTACTCCTGATTTTTCTTTGTCCTTTTCCATAACTATGCTAATTCTAACTGAATTATGATCACTACCACCAAAATGCTCTCCCACTGATACTCCTTCCACGTGTCCAGCTTCATTCCCTAAAACAAATCCAAAACCGCCCCTTCTCTTGTTAGGCTTACTACATACTGGCTAAAAAAGTTCTCCTAAATTTATTTTAAGAATTCTGCACCCTCTATACCTTTTACATTGATTCTATCCCAGTTAATGTTAGGGTAGCTGAAATCCCCTACTATTACTGTCCTATTGTTTTTGCACTTCCCAGAAATTTACCTACATATTTGCTCTTCTGTCACCCCCTGACTGTTTGGCGGTCTATAGTACACTCCCAGCATTGTAATTGCCCCTTTTTTGTTCTTCAGTTCAACCCATATGGGCTTGTTTAATGATCTTTTTAATATATGATCCCTCCTCATAGCTGTAATTGTTTCTTTATCCAATATTGTGACACCCCCTCCTTTTTTATCCCCCTCTCTATCTCATCTCAAAACCCTGTAACCAGGAATATTGAGCTGCCATTCCTGCCCTTCTTTCAGGTATGTTTCAGTAATAGCTATGATATCATACTTCTACATGTCTATCTGTGCATTGAAGTATATACCATTAAGCACTGCCAAAACTCTTTGTTGTCTATTTTGTAGCCTTTGTTCCTCTGCCTTCCAAACTCACTTACTAATTTACTGCCTTCCATTTCGAGCATTGCTTCTCTTCCTTTTGTATCTACACTCAGGTTCCTATCCCCCTGCCAAGCTAGTTTAAACCTTTAAACCCTCCCCAACAGCACTAGCAAACCTCCCTGGGAGGATATTGGTCCCAGCCCTTTTGATATCCCTTACAAGTTGCTTTTCAGACTCCCTTTTTGTAGCTCTTACTATCTGTTTTGTCAGTCTTTGCTGTTCTTTGTATCTTTTCCATTCGCCAGGATCTGTGCTATTTTCGAAGGTTCATCGACCTGAAATGTTAACTCTGTTCCTCTCTCCACAGATGCTGCCTGACCTGCTGAGTATTTCCAACATTTTCTGTTTTTATTTCAGATTTCCAGCATCTGCAGTGTTTTGCTTTTGTATTACCTTTTTTAAAAGTATTTTTACATTATATACAGTAAATGAGTGAAATTTTTTTTTTTTAACTTTTTTTAAACTCTTATGCTGGTAAAAGCAGGCCTTATGCCTGCTTTTACCAGGCATAAGATTTTTAAGGGATTTCAGCTGGTGGAGGTTCTGCAGAAAGCGTAACTCTCCCCCTGCAGAGGCCCTTCTCCAGGGCAGGCGGAGGATCTGTCAAGAGGATTCTTGACAGATCAGAAGTGCCAGTTTTCAGCGCATGCGCTTCGCATGCCTGAAACCGGCACTTGCAAGGCCCCTGCGAGTGTGTACACAACTCGTACACACCCATAGGCATCGGAAATTACGGGCCATTATTGCAGAAAACTATCTTGGACATGCTCAAGAAATTCACTACCTTTCTGACTGCTTATCCCAATCTATATGAATCTCTGTATTTATACAATCTAGCTCTTCACAGCTGCTACCAGGGGGCCTATACGCAACTCACACTACAGTCTTAAATCCTTTGCTATTTCTTAATTCTACCCATAAAGTCTCCACTGCCTGCTTACCTCTCGTTATATCCTCTCTTATTATTGAAGTGATATCTTCCTTAATCACTAAGGCTACTCCTCCCCCTCTAGCATTTTTCCTATTTTTCCTGTAGACTTTCTAACCTGATATATTTTGTTCCTCGTCCTGACCGTCTTGCAGCCATGTCTCAGTAATGGCTACCATATCATACCCTCCAAGTTGAATTTGCGCCTGCAGTTCATTCAATTCATTCCTTATACTCCGTGCATTTGTATAAAGAACGCTTATTTGGGCCACAAACCCTAGCTTGTCCTTCAGCTCTAATATTTTACTCACATGTTTCTTATTTCTCTCTCCTGGTTTAATCACTTTACATCTTTTCGTTTTCCCTTGACATGCAGTGCCTAAAGCACAATTTCTGACTGTTAATCTACTCTCTTCTCTTTTGTTTGTTTTTGAACTATTATTTGCGCTACATTTTCCACTTGAGCCCTCTCCCCCATTTACTAGTTTAAAGTCCTTGTGACCGACCTATTTATCCTTTCCGCTAGGACCCTGGTCCCAGACTGGTTCAGATGTCCTATGATGTGCCTCAATAATTCTGAGACTTGAAGTTAGCAGAACAAAAACAAGGCTTTTATTAACTTAGAAAGTAACACGTAAGAGAGAGAGATGTCTTCCTTCTGGAGACTGAGGCCAGACTGAAGCTAGCTTACAAACGGGGCCAGGTATGGGTGGAGCCCTACACACAGCACATTCCAGCACATTCCAGTATACAATACAGCACATTCCAGTACACAATACAATGAGGTCTGGGGGAAGGGAAATGACACTGAAACCGATCTCAGTCACAGGCAGTGGTGAATGGAATATTTCATCACATCCTATATCTGCAGGGGGCCAGGAGGCCCTCCAGGCACATGCTCAGAAGGCAGTGGGAGCAGATAACCGCCAAGGTCAATGCCAGGAGTCAAGCCCTGACGACATGATGCAGTGCCTCAAGAAGCTCAGTGACCTCACACGAGTGGTCAAGGTCAATGAATTCATCTTCAAATGACATACCAACTGTACCACTAGCCTCAGCCTCTGCTTTATGCACCACACCCCCATCACTCACCGACCAACAATCTCTATCAATCAGGACTCATACCTAACATTCATAGCTTTACCTCACCCTCACACACTTAGCACTGCTGCAAGCCTCACACCAACATCTCACAGCTTGCACACATATTCAACCATGACAGCCACATCACCCAAATAGATTGCACCACACTCACAGACACACTTCCCTCTCTCTTGCAGGACAAGGTGGCGGACAACTGGAGGCAGCAGGAGCTAACCGAAGGGGGACAGGCATGCCTGCATGTTGTAACCTCCATGGAGGAGACAGTGCTGGCCATTATTGGAATGGTCATTGCTGAGGCCGTGGCCAGCGGTGGGGCTGAAATCATCGAAGATGATGGTATCCTCATACCTAATTTCCTTCTCACATCCCACTTCTCCCTCATCCCACAATCTCTTCTGATTTACAAGCTGCAGATAGTGTAAGCATGCACCTCTTACCTCCCTCCCCTCCCCTCACCACAACCTTAACCTTGTGCTTTTCTCCTTTCAGATACCCAAGAAGTGCAACCTAGCCAGGCAGTGGAGGAAGAAGACAATGATGATGAAGACATATCATCACTTGATTTCACACTCGCAGCCACCAGCTCAGATACTGAAACTTTGCGTAATTTAGAGAATAGCAAACAGGTGGGATCTGCACATGGTGAGATACCGGGCACGAGTGGCCTGCAGCCAGAGCAGGGTACAAGTTTAGTGCAGGTGCCATCTCACAGGAGAACATAAGAACATAAGAAATAGGAGCAGGAGTAGGCCAATCGGCCTCTCGAGCCTGCTCCGCCATTCAATAAGATCATGGCTGATCAGATCCTAACTGCCAATCCACTATCCAGAACCATCTCCTGAATCTAACAGAATTAGACACACGAAATAGGAGCAGGATCAGGCTACACGGCCCCTGGGCCCGCTCCGCTACCCACAGGGCCATGACCGATCCGAACCTAGACTCATGTCCAAATTCCTGCCCGCTCCCCATAACCCTTAATTCCCTTTACTTCTAGGAAACTGTCTATTTCTGTTTTAAATTTATGTAATGATGTAGCTTCTACAGCTTTTTGGGGCAGCATATTCCATGGACCTACCACCCTCTGAGTGAAGTAGTTCCTCCTCATTTCAGTTTTGAAAGAGCAGCCCCTTATTCTAAGACTATGCCCCCTAGTTCTAGTTTCACCCATCATCGGGAACATCCTCCCTGCATCCACCCGATCCAACCCCTTCACAATCTTATATGTTTCAATAAGATCGCCTCTCATTCTTCTGAACTCCAATGAGTAGAGTCCCAATCTACTCAGCCTCTCCTCATATGTCCATCCCCTCATCCCCGGGATTAACCGAGTGAACCTTCTTTGTACTGACTCGAGAGCAAGTATGTCCTTTCTTAAGTATGGACACCAAAACTGTACGCATTATTCGAGGTGCGGTCTCACCAATACCTTGTACAACTGAAGCAATACCTCCCTATCTTTATATTCTATCCTCCTAGCAATGAAAGCCAACATTCCATTGGCCTTCTTAATCACTTGCTGCACCTGCATACTAACCTTTTGAGTTTCGTGCAACAGGACCCCCAGATCCCTTTGTACTTCAGTACTTTCCAGTTTCTTGCCATTAAGATAATAACTTGCTCTATGATTTTTCCTGCCAAAGTGCATAACCTCACACTTTCCAGTATTGTATTCCATCTGCCAAATCTCTGCCCACTTACTTAGCCTGTCTATGTCCCCTTGCAGGTTTTTTATGTCCTCCTCACTCACTACTTTCCCTCCCATCTTAGTATCATCTGCAAACTTTGATATGTTACACTCGGTCCCCTCCTCCAAATCGTTAATATAGATTGTAAAGAGTTGGGGACCCAGCACTGACCCCTGCGGAACACCACTAGTTACTGATTGCCAGTCTGAGAATGAACCATTTATCCCAACTCTCTGCCTTCTGTTAGATAGCCAATCCTCTATCCATGCCAGAATATTACCCCCAATCCCGTGATTTTTTATCTTAAGCAATAATCTTTTGTGTGGCACCTTGTCAAATGCCTTTTGGAAGTCTAAATACAATACGTCCACTGGTTCCCCTTTATCCACCCTATATGTTACTTCCTCAAAGAACTCCAGCAAATTTGTCAAACATGACTTCCCCTTCATAAAACCATGCTGACTTTGTCCTATTAAATTATGATTATCCAAATGTCCTGTTACTGTCTCCTTAATAATGGACTCCAAAACTTTACCTACCACAGATGTTAGGCTAACCGGTCTATAGTTTCCAGCCTTCTGTCTACTGCCCTTTTTAAATAAGGGTGTTACATTAGCAGTTTTCCAGTCTGCCGGGACCTTTGCCGAGTCCAGGGAGTTTTGGAAAATTATTACCAATACATCCACAATCCCTACCGCCACTTCCCCTCAAGACCCTAGGATGTAAGCCATCAGGTCCAGGTGATTTATCCGCCTTGAGTCCCATTATTTTACCGAGTACCACTTCCTTAGTGATTTTGATCATGTTTAGCTCCTCCCCCCCTTTAGCCCCCTGTTTGTCCAGTGTTGGGATATTCTTAGTGTCTTCTACTGTAAAGACTGATACAAAATATTCATTCAGTGTTTTTGCCATCTCCATATTTCCCACCATTAATTTCCCGGTCTCATCCTCTAAGGGACCAACATTTACTTTAGCCACCCTTTTTCTTTTTATATAACTATAAAAACTCTTACTATCTGTTTTTATATTTTTTGCTAATTTACTTTCATAATCTATCTTCCCTTTCTTAATCAATCTTTTTGTTATTTTTTGCTGTCTTTTAAAGTTTTCCCAATCCTCTACCCTCCCACTAGATTTGGCTACCTTATATGCCCTTGTTTTTAGTTGAATACTATCCTTAATTTCTTTACTTAGCCACGGATGGATGTCTTTTCTTTTACACCCTTTTCTTCTCAGTGGAACATATTTTTTTGGAAGTTGTAAAATAACTCCTTAAATGTACACCACTGATCATGTATCGTCTTACCCTTTAATCTATTTTCCCAATCCATTCTACTCAATTCCGCTCTCATACCTTCATAGTCTCATTTATTCAAGCTTAGCATGCTTGTTTGAGATCCAACCTTCTCACCCTCTAATTGAATATGGAATTCAACCATGTTATGGTCACTCATTCCAAGGGGATCCTTTACTAGGACATTTTTAATTAATCCTGCCTCGTTACACAGGACCAGATCTAAGGTTGCTTGCCCCCTGGTCGGTTCAGTTACATACTGCTCAAGAAACCCATCCCTAATACACTCAATGAACTCATCCTCAAGGCAGCCCTGCCCAATTTGATTTGTCCAATTAATATGATAGTTAAAATCCCCCATAATTCTAGATGTTCCCTTATTACAAGCCTGAACTATTTCCTGATTGATACTCCGTCCAACAGAGTTGCCACTGTTCGGAGGCCTATAGACTACGCCCACTAGTGTTTTTTTCCCCTTATTATTCCTTACCTCCACCCAAACTGTTTCATTATCCTGATCTTTTGACCCAATATCATTTCTCTGTATTACAGTGATTCCTTCCTTTATTAACATAGCCACCCCACCTCCCCTTCCTTCCTGCCTGTCCTTCCTGATCGTTAAATAACCTGGTATGTCTAATTCCCAGGCATTGTCACCCTGCAGCCATGTTTCTGTAATGGCCACAAGATCATACCCATATGTAGTTATTTGTGCCATTAACTCGTCTATTTTGTTACGAATGCTACGTGTATTCAGATGGAGAACTTTCAAAGATGTTTTGTGACACTTAGTTCCTGCTTTTGCCCTTTTTATTACTTTACCTTTTACTCCATACCTTCTGCCCCTTCCTGGCATGCTCTGGTTTTTAATTTCCCCACTGCTACCTAAGTCTATGACCTTTTCTGTTGTCATTTTTATTATTTGCTCTCTAGGAACCTCCCCCCCACTAGTTAGTTTAAAGCCCTCTCTACAGCCCTAGTTATATGATCCGCCAGGACTCTAGTCCCAGCACTGGCCAAGTGAAGCCCACCCCAATGGAACAGCTCCCTCCTGCCCCAGTACTGGTGCCAGTGTCCCAGGAAGCAAAACCCATTTCTCCCACACCAGTCTTTGAGCCACGCATTTAACTCTCTAATTTTATTTGTCCTAGCCAAATTCGCTCGTGGCTCAGGTAATAATTATTACCCTTGTGGTTCTGCTTTTTAATTTGACCCCTAGCTGCTCAAACTCCCTCAGCAGAACCTCCTTCCTTGTCCTATCTATGTCGTTGGTACCAACATGGACCACGACAACTGGATCCTCCCCCTCCCACTCCAAGTTTCTCTCCAGTCCAGAGGAGATGTCCTTAACCCTGGCACCGGGCAGGCAACACAGCCTTCGGGACTCTCGCTCTCGGCTGCAAAGAACTCTATCTATCCCCCTAACGATACTATCCCCTACCACTACAACATTTCTTTTAACTCCCCCCACTTGAATGGCCCCCTGCTCCACGGTGCTGTGGCCAGGTTGCTCATCCTCCCCGCAGTCCCTGTTCCCATCCTCACAGGGAGTAAGAGCCTCGAACCTGTTGGACAAGTGCAAGGGCTGCGGCTCCTCCAACACTACCTCCTGGATCCCCGTACCTGCCTCACTTCTAGTCACACCAGCCTGACCCTGGCCACGGACTACTTCTGAATTAATTAATCTAATTGGTGTGAATACCTCGTGATACACAGAGTCCAGGTAACTCTCCCCCTCCCTGATGTGTCTCAGTGTTTGAAGCTCGGACTCCAGCTCTTCAACACGGAGCCGGAATTCCTCGAGCGACCAACACTTACTGCAAATGTGATCACCGTGAGCATCAATGGTGTCCACCAGCTCCCACATATTGCAGCAGCAACACATCACCTGATCTCCCATTCTATGTAATTAATTAAATTTATTAATATTATTCTTAAATACCCTCTGCCCTGATTCTAGATGGTGAATATCACACCTTAGAAACTATAAACCAAAGACATTTAAGCTTCAAAAAGGAGGGTGAGGTCGCACATGCGTTCTGGTGCAGAGGACTCAGATGAAGACTTTGATGGGGCAGGCTGCAGCAGAAGGCTGATGGGTATGCACAGTGAAATGCTTGGTGCATTGGGAAGCCTGCCAGAAATGTCAAGAAGCATGGAGGAGTCTGGCACCAACTTGGCACAGGGCTTTGCACAGAGCTTGGAGCCCATCCACTCCAGCATGAAAGTGTTTATCAATTCCTTTTGAACACTTGTGGACCCAACTAGGCTACAGTGTCTGATGGCTGATGTCATAACTTCCATTGCAGCACAAACAGAAGCCACCCAACTTCTGAGTGCTGCAATGGAAGTTCAGACTGCTGTCATGCAAGGTCAGACTGCTGCCTTCATGGCTGTGGCTGACAGTGTGTAAAGGGGCTTGCAGGGTGTCACAGCAGCCCAGCAATCTGTCCTCCAGCAGATTACTAGGGTTGCTGAGGGAGAGTGGCTTCACGGAGCATGAACTTGCTGTCCTCTCTCAGGAAGACAGCATTTGTCCTCCCACCCTTGCCACTCTGTCAGTGCCCTTGCTGTTGCCTGTCAGCCAACTAGTCCAGACTGCTGCCACCCATGCCGAGATGATGCAGTCCGCAGCCGGGCCTTCTAAGCCCAGAGCTGCTCGAGGTCATCCTCCAAGGCCATCTACAGTTTCCTCCACTGAAAGTCAGCAGCCTTCCACCAGCCATGCTGCAGCCACTGGGGTAGCACTGCATAGGAGCACTAGGACAGGCAAAGGCACACCACCACCTTCTCAAGGGCAATTAGGGATGGGAAATAAAATGCTGGCCTTGCCAGCGATGCCCACATTCCATGAACGAATAAAAAAGAAAGAAACACGGAAGACAAGCACTAAGGGAATGCACAAGGATGATTAGTTGACTTTTGCATGCAAGATGGCATGATTTCATTGATAAATTTGGTTTGGAATATTTATTTTGTGGTGGCTTTTATTTTTGCATTGTGACCAAGCAAATGCTGTGATGGTCAGTGACAGAGGGAAGGTAATGTGTGGGACTGTTGGTGAATGGGGAATTGGGGTTGCAGTTACTGGTACCGCACTTGGATGAGTTTTTCATGGACAGCCCGGGCAGAAAGGGGCAGTCTAGGTTGCCTCCTCTCTTCCTCTTCCTCCTTTTCCTCCTCTTCTTCCTCCTCCGCCTCATGCTTTTGCTCCTCAGCTGCTCGCCATATAGCTGGTGGCAAGGGCTGTGCCCTCATGATAGTAAGGTTGTGCTACATGCAGCAGACCACCATGAGTCTTGACACTCACTCTGCTGAGCACTGCAGGGCTTCACCAGTGCAGTCCAGGCACCAGAAGCATTGGCCACAATTTTCTCATCGGTGTCGGGATGGGGGCAGGTCAGCTGGTTTCCGGGTTCCAGCCCTGCCCCCAGCTGCCTCTACTCTGCAGACGTGATTTTCCCTTGATTGGCCTTGTTAAGCCCGCCCTGCGTCCTTACTAGCTAATTAACAAGAAGCGGGTCTGATGACGTAATTTGATGATGCGTCATCTGTCGGTTTCCTTAAAGGCACCATGCACAATTTTATTTTGACAGTTGATTTTTCAGTGTTTGACAGCATTGAGGTGCTGAAAACACTGACAATCACTGCACAAAGGTGAACTCTTGCACCTAGGCTCTCCAATGACTCCCTCCCAATGCTTACAGTATGCAGATCTTCCAAGGGCAGAAGAGACCTCCCCAGGACACCAACTTACCTTGCACCTCCACCCAACCCTCTCTATCTGCTTTATCACTTCCCCATCTCACTAGCCACCCCTCACATTCACCCTCATTCTACTGCAAGCATACCAACTAACAACACACAAGGGTGGGCACTTGAAAGGTTTAGCCAACGTCCATGTGAAGTTTCTGGTAATGTGTTGTCATACAGTGAAATCTCTTTTTCAAAAAGTGCCCCTTATTGGACAGATCTGAGCGCACTTTGAGAAGGGTCTTACTGAGTTCCAGTGATTGTTCAGCCATAACTCCCCCCCAAACCCCTGCCCCGCTATAGTGATGTGTGTTCATGGAATGGCTTGGACATTAATGGGATGCTTCACGGTGCTGGTGTGGGATGGTGTCAACCTGGCGCATCATGTGGCAGCCAGGGTTTACAGCATCAAGTGAAGAAAGTCTGGCCATGGTGATGCCATCGCTGGCCTCCCAGCCAGCAATTTTGTCAGGAACTGATGCCCTGTGTCCAGTGCAGCATCAGGTGATGGCGGCGAAGGTTGTTGATGAGGTTGGTGTTGGGGAAGTGTTGGAAGGATTTGGAGGACCAAGGTCTGATTGTATTGGCTCTGATGTTGCTGGAATAGATGGCAGCTGCAGGTGAGATGACAGAAGCGATCTGTCACTGGTGAGAGAGGTTCTCCAAATGAGGTGGTACTGGGCATACAGTTGGATTTAAAAACTTGTAAGCTAAAGAAATCTATATATGTATTAAAAATGCAGTAACCAACATTTTCTTTGCTCTGAAACGCACCATGTGCAACATGGAATCCTTAACACCACTTCTGCAGCTGTCATCTTTCCACAAACATCAGGCCAGACTCACAACACACCACACTTACCTGGCATGTTGTCCGGACATCGTAAAACCTGACCTAGAAGCTGGAAAATCGAAAAAGACCCTGAAAACTGCTCACAAGTACCTGTTAATAGGCAGTTAATTGCCTTTAATCCATTTCCCGCCGCTACGTGTCGGTTCCATTCGCAAATCGGGGACCCGACACTTGGGAAGGTTATGTGGAGCCGGGATGATGGCGGATGCGGAACCTGCCATCAAAAAACAACTTTAACCTCTGACCCGCCTCCAAACCCACCCTCTGTGCACCGGCAAAATCGCAGCCATTGTTTCAGTACACTAATGGTCTGCTCTATCACATTTCATGTGGCAGCATGGCTTTCATTGTATACATGCTGTGCACGTGTGCATGGGTTGAGCACCTGAGTCATGAGCCACGTCATCAGCAGATAGCCCTTGTTGCCCAGTACCCACCCTTTGGTTTACCATGGTTGCTGATATGCAGCTGGCACAGCGGACTAGCACAGAATGAAGGCATCATGACTGCTGCCAGGATACTGGGCATTGACCTGCATGATGCGCTGCCTATGGACATACACATTAAGGGAATGGAATCTCTTTCGGTTCTGGTACAGGGCAGAGTTGGAATGCAGTGCCCGCAAAGTGATGTGTGTGCAGTCAATGGCACCCTGCACCACGGGGAAGCCTGCAATCCTAGCGAAGCCGTGTGCTCACTCTGCCTGCTTGTCTGGGGAAGAGAGAATGAAATGTAGTCAGCTTTCTTTGAATAGAGAGCCTCAGTGAACTCCCTTATGCAACAGTGGATGGCAAACTAGAAGATGTTGCAAATATCTCCAGCTCCAGCCTGGAAGGAACTAGATGCATAAAAGCTCATCACCACGGTCACCTTCATGTCCACTGGCAATGCGGTCCTTGGCCTGCTCTGGGGTTGCAGTTGTGGTTGCAGCAGCTGGCAGATTTCAGGAAGGACGTCCTTACTGAAGCGCAGATGTCTCTCTTTTACCTCACTGAGGTTCAGATAGGAGAATTTCTCCCTGAACACTCTGGGCAGATATGGCCTCCTGCTGAGAGCCCTTCTCCCCCTACTTCACCTCCCTCTTCCAGCAGCTTGTCCTGCTCTGCGTGGCCTCTGCTCATTCACCAGTCCTGCTGTATTCCAAGGGGAATGCCTACTATTGCACACATGTCTGGCAGCAAGTGGTTTGTGCAGAATCTTTGTACTCAGCAAAAGTCCTTCAGCACCTGCTACACCAATCCCTGTAGACTTTTGCAACTTGAAACATCTATGGAAAGCACGAAACACTTATAGAATTGTAGCAACAGCCAGAAGAAATCAAGCAGCAACTAACGTGTAAGTAGTTGATGATCCCTTTGAATAGCACTAGTGGGGGGGTCCTTCCTGTTGCTGAGTGTGTGTTCAGCTGTGCAAGGTTCAGAGAAGGTGCTGGCTGGAGCATTGAGCTCCAAAATAGCATCGCTGCCATCAAATCAGCGTTGCACACTGATTGATGCCATGATCTGCCTGCTCTGCATATTTCCAGTGGACGTTAGATGCGCCCTCACCAATATGGCATCCAGCGCGATTCGCCCCACAAGTGTGCGCATGCATCGGATGCCATTTCGGTACCCAAACAGCACCTGTAGTGCCAAAACAACGGGTGCGGCCGATCCCAGTTTCATGCTGATAATTTTTCTAACATTTACAGTAGGTTTATCATAACTAGTCATTACATATAAAAAACATCTCCAGTTATGAGACTAAGGTAATGCGGGAATATTTATCATAGGTCAGAACTGTCTATGGCATATCATCCCTGCATATTTCATAGATTATGAATTATTATGTAAAATAACTTCTGAAAGAATTTGATATTCTTTGATGTTCCTGCAACATTGAGCCACCAGCTTGATATGTTGTGACGTTCCTCATCATTTTGCGTCATTGTCACTGCAATGGCACAGAAAAAGCGGCAGTAATAACATAGGTTAAAAATAAGTTGATGTAAATGCTGGATGAGTGGCGGAAGATTACAGGCAGTAATCCAATATTGGGATTCAGATGACTAACAAACAGCTCGTCCTTTGCTCTCCCGGCTTATGATGTTATCTGAGCCATTTGATTGGATTACCGCCAGGTAATCCACTTCCCAAATCAAGAAGCTTTTATCTAGGGAAAAAGTAATGAAAATAAAAATTATATATTTACTGGTATATAAAATGAAAATACCAAAGTGATGCTACTAAACAGCTTCAAAAGAATGAAGAACATTGTGCCAGGTTTTCAACACTGGGCTCAACTCCTTTTTGAGAAATACAGAATCACGCGACATCATGAGAATAAACCAATTATTGAGCACTATACTTGGTGAAGAATCATGTGAAATCTAAAATCATGTATTGAAAGGCCCATTAAAGTGTAGTAATCCAAAACTATATCAAGATCAGATACAAGAAGGATAAATGTTTCCTTTAAAAGTTTTATCCCAGTAAAGCTTCTAACCTGATGTGTTGGATCAAGGGTGGTCAACCTTGGATTTTGCAAGCCACATACAGCTCTTCTGTAGCTGAAATGTGGCTCACAAATGCTCTGTTTAGCAGCCTTGCTGGAAGGGCCACATTAAACAACGTTGTTTATTGTCTCATCTAATGGGGAGTGGGTGGCGGGGGGTGGGGGGTGCTGGAGCAGGGGATGTCAATATCATGTGTTGTTGATGTCATTTAAAGGTAAACTGCACCTTTTAAAGGGGAGGTGCACTTTGGCGGCAGGCAACTTTCACTGAAGATTGCTGATAATGGCAGTCACAGGAAAAGCTGCAATGCCATCCACCACCACCCACTATTTTTTTGACGCTGTGTTGGAGGTATTGAAAATACTACCCCTAAATATTTTTGAATTAAAATCATTAATTTCTGACCCAGTGTTACATAAGAACATAAGAAATAGGAGCAGGAGTAGGCCATTCGGCCCTTCGAGCCTTCGAGCCTAAGATTTGGAATAAACGGGTCCTTTTCCAAGTGGCAGGCAGTGACTAGTGGGGTACCGCAGAGATTGGTGCTAGGACTCCAGCTATTCACAATGGGGCAGTAATTCCTCCCCAAACGCGTGAGTACGGAAGGGGTACTCACGTGTCTGGCCGGAGGAAATGCCGGTTTTCAGCATGCACAGTGCATGCGCTGAAAACCAGCATTTCCTCTCCTCTAACCCAAGAGTTGAAGAGGCTAGCGCGTGCGCTGTAGGGGGCAGCGCGTGCGTCTTGGATTTCCTCTGTTTTGGGGGATTTGCGCATGTGTAAAGGCCTCCGGTCTTTACGCTTGTAAAAAGCACACGTAAGTATTTATTTTTACAGGTAAGTGATGTTTTAGTGCAATTTAGAATTTTTTATCCACAGGTTTATTATTTTAAAGAATCTACAATAAGGTCAGTTTAGTTTTAGACCCTTTTTATTAAAAAAAAAAATTTTCAAAAAAAAAATTATTGTTGAAATTATTTTTTTAAACTTATTTATACTTAATTTAATGATTGGGATGTTTTTTAAATTTTTATTTAAAGTTTAAATAGTGTTTTGGGCCCCCGTAGTTTTCATGAGTTTGACAGTTCTTACTCTCAAACTCATGAATGAACCTTCCCCTCCCCTGATTGGTTGCACAGTGCTCACCTGATCCCAGCTGACACATCGCACTAACTACGCCGCTGGATCAGGTAAGCACTGCGCGCTGACATCTGAACCGGGCCTGTGACAGGAAATGCAAGCAGGCCCGGGCTTCAGATGTCAGCGCGCAGGGTGAATGCAGATCGGGGGCTTGCACGCGCGGCAAGCCCCCGACACCAAGTTCTGGGCCAATATATAAATGATCTAGACGAGGGAACATAAGAACATAAGAAATAGGAACAGGAGTAGGCCAATCGGCCCCTCGAGCCTGCTCCGCCATTCAATAAGATCATGGCTGATCTGATCCTAACCGCCAATCTACTATCACAGAACCATCTCCTGAATCTAACAGAATTAGACACACGAAATAGGAGCAGGATCAGGCTACACGGCCCCTGGGCCCGCTCCGCTACCCACAGGGCCATGACCGATCCGAAACTAGACTCATGTCCAAATTCCTGCCCGCTCCCCGTAACCCTTAATTCCCTTTACTTCTAGGAAACTGTCTATTTCTGCTTTAAATTTATGTAATGATGTAGCTTCTACAGCTTTTTGGGGCAGCATATTCCATGGACCTACCACCCTCTGAGTGAAGTAGTTCCTCCTCATCGCAGTTTTGAAAGAGCAGCCCCTTATTCTAAGACTATGCCCCCTAGTTCTAGTTTCACCCATCATCGGGAATGTTAAGTCTGTGTGTTCCAGTTGTATTAAGATTAATTACTGACACAGACTACAAGAATAAAGTTTCAACAGGTCTTTACTAGTTGGAGGTCAGGACTATACTAAATACAATATCACTACACAGTACTTATATACCGGTGGTCACCACCGGTATTACGTATACAGCAGCCAGAGAAAGTAGTACATCTCTTAAGGTGGAACAGGCTTAAGTTCTCTTAAGGTGGAACAGGTTACATACACCACAATCCTCCCTTTTTAGCTTAACAGTCATATCCCCATTTAACATAACATAATAACATATATACATATATAACTTCAGGTATAAACAGTTCAAAGGTTCAGTCTCTCAGGAGGCCTTCTGATTCGGTTTGGATAACGCCTTTCAGTGGTCTCAGATCCTTGTTGCTGAGGTGACTCTTCTTTTGGTTTCCTATGTATTGGACGTCATCATCAGGTACAGTCCCTGCCGAGGTAGATGCTTCAGGTTCATTAACGTCTTCCACAGTTGTCTCTGTCGCAACCATAGGTTCGACCCTTGCTCTTGATTCTACCAGTTGATCCGCATGACGCCTTATCACATTGTTACCAATATCTACTGTGTACATCAGAGGTCCTTGTCTGGCCCGAATTGTTCCGGACTGCCATTTTTCATTTCCATAGCCCCTTGCCAACACTGGTTGTCCTACGTCGAAACTTCGAGTGGACTTGTTATTAATATGCCGGAACTGTTTGTTTTCCACTTCCCTCTGCACATTTGGTTTTAACAAGTCCAACCTGGACCGCAACCTCCTGTTATAAAACATCATGGCAGGACTTTGGTTAGTCACTGCATGAGCGGCGTTTCGATATGCCATTAGGAAATTGTCCACCTTGTGTTGTAACGGAATCTGATCATCGTTCATGGCCTTTATTGCCTTTTTGAATGTTTGGACAAATCTCTCGGCCAACCCGTTTGTCGCCGGATGATATGGGGCAGAGGTATAATGTTTCACCCCATTCTTCTTTAAGAATTTTTGGAATTCTTCCGACACGAACTGTGGTCCGTTGTCCGAACATATCTGTTCTGGCAATCCGTTCCTTGCGAATATTGTTCTTAACACCGCAATTGTCTTTTCTGAAGTAGTGGTATTCATCCTGATCACTTCTGGCCATTTGGAATGTGCGTCCACCGCAATTAGGAACATGGAGTCCATGAATGGACCAGCAAAGTCAATATGTACGCGTTGCCATGGGGCTGAAGGCCATTCCCATGGGTGTAGCGGTGCGATCGGAGGTGCATTTTGCACTTTTTGGCACCCAGCGCAGCTTTTTGTCAACTCCTCTATCTGTTGGTCAATACCCGGCCACCATACATAAGCCCTAGCAAGACTTTTCATCTTAACTCCCCCCAGATGACCTTCATGCAGCTCCTTTAGAACTCTTTCCTGTAACTTGGGAGGAATAATCACTCTTGTCCCGTACATCAAAGTACCATGGCAGACGGACAGCTGGTCTCGCCTTGCCGAGAATGCCGGTAACAGAGGATCACCATGTGTTGGCCATCCCTTCACTGTCACCTCGTAAACTCGGGACAGTGTCGGGTCGTTCCTGGTTTCTCTTTCAATACTTGCATTGGTGACTGGTAAACACTCGATGATGGTCGAATGAAATAACCCAACAGGGTCAACTTTCGTCGTCTCTTCTGCTTCAGGTAGTGGCAGGCGCGACATCCCATCAGCATTGCCATGCTGCTTTGTACCTTTGAATTCTATTTGATATTGATGTGCCCCTAGGAAAAGGGACCATCTCTGGAGTCGCTGTGCTGTCATCACCGAAACACCCTTCTTAGGGTTAAAAATGGATACCAACGGCTGATGGTCTGTCAGAAGTGTGAATTTTTGGCCCTGCAGGTAATGATTAAACTTCTTCACTCCCCATACAAGGCTGAGAGCCTCCCTATCGATCTGCGCATAGTTGCGCTCAGCGGAGGTCAATGATCTGGATGCAAACGCGACTGGCCTTTCCGTGCCATTTGGCAACTTGTGTGAGAGTACTGCCCCAATACCATATGGAGAAGCATCACAAGCCAACCGAACAGGCAGTGTCGGGTTGAAGTGAGCCAACACTTCCTCTGAGGTGGTCAATTCTTTGCTTTTGCGAAATGCCTTCTTACAGTTTTCGCTCCATTCCCATGGTACCCCCTTCTGTAAAAGAGTGTTCAGCGGGTGCAGTACCGTGGATAGATTCGGTAGAAACTTATGGTAATAGTTAATCAATCCCAGAAAGGACCTCAACTGAGAGACATTATCCGGAGCGGGAGCCTTTACAACTGCCTCTATCTTGTCAGGAGACTTATGAAGCCCCTCCCGGTCAATGACATGACCACAGTACGAGATCCGCTTCTGAAAGAACTCACATTTCTGCCGATTAACTCTAAGTCCATACTCTTTCAGTCTGTTGAGCATCAGTTCCAAGTTTGCGAGGTGTTCTTCATCACCATCACCTGTAATCAGAATATCGTCCAGGTAACATTGTGTGCCTGGAATTCCCTGTAATACCTGCTCCATGGCCCTCTGCCAAATTGCCGGAGCCGATGCCACTCCAAAAACCAGCCTATTATACCGGTACAAACCTCTATGCATGTTGATCGTGAGGTACTGGCGTGACTCTTCTTCAACCTCCATCTGCAAGTACGCCTGCACCAGGTCTATCTTGGTGAAGTGTTTCCTGCCAGACAACGAAGCAAAAATATCCTCAATCCGCGGAAGCGGATACTGCACCGTGTGAAGCACCGGATTAACGGTGATCTTGAAATCTCCAGAGATGCGAACCTTCCCTGGTTCTCCTGGCTTGTTGCTCGAAGGACGTTTCATAACGGGAACAATGGGCGTAGCCCACTCACTCCAATATACCTTAGACAGTACACCTGAACGTTCTAGCGCTTCCAGTTCCGCTTCTACAGTAGGTCGTATTGCATAGGGTACCGGTCTGGCTTTGAAAAATTTTGGTTGTGCATGTTCATCAATCTTGATGTTTGCCGTAATTCCTTTCAATGTTCCCAGTCCTTGCTGGAACACCTCTTTAGCATCATCCAATATTTTGGACAATCGTTTAGGTTTGACATCTTTTTCCCCGGAATCTACCGTTAGTGCTTTTAAGGAGTGCCAGTCCATATTCATTTTCCTAGTCCACTCCCGTCCCAGTAGTGGTGGACCTCCTTCAGGTAGCACATATAAGTCCATTACTTGGCTTTCTTCGCCCTTGTGGACCACTTTTACCTCTATCTTTCCGATGGGGTACACTCTTTGCCCCGTGTATGTTTTCAATATAATCTCTGTATCCCGTAGGGGAATATGTTGGAATAACCTTTTGTAATCTTTCTTATTCATGACCGTCAATGCCGATCCAGTGTCGAATTCCATCTTTACTTGGACTCCTGCTATCTGAAGAGTGACCCAAATTGTCTGGAGATCTGCATCCTTACCAACGTTGTGTACTCTTAAGCTACCCAGTTCATTACTGCTAGCGTCTGAATCTGACTTCTGTTCGTTCGAACTGGTCTTTGTCACCTTGTGCACCTTTATGTATTTTCCTTGCGGTGACTTTTTGTTGCTGGACTTCTTTCCTGACCGGCATACTTTAGCTATGTGGCCAAGCCTGCCACACGTTCTGCATTCTTGGTTTTTAAACCAACACTGGTTCTGATCGTGTGTTGTCTTTCCACAACGATAACATTTTACAGTACTCAAACCCAATTTATTTGTACTGAGTTCCGGTGACCGTAGCTGCATTACTGCCGTGCCTCTCACTGCGGCTTCGTGTGCTGCCGCCATAGTGACCGCTTTCTCAAGCGTCAGCTCATTCTCCTCGAGCAGTCGCTTTTGTTTATCTTCTTTTAATAATCCACACACAAATTTATCTCTTAGCACGTCTGTTAGTCCCGTTCCAAACTGACAGTACTTTGCTAGCTTACACAATTCCATTAAATATTCAGCATTGCTTTCATCCTTCAGCTGCCTTCTGCTGTAAAATTTAAATCGTTCCGCTAGCATCAGCGGCGTGGGGTTTAGATGATTTTTCAGGACAGTAACAATCTCCTCGAACGTCTTACCCGCCAGTTCATCTGGTGATAAAAGGTGTTTCAATTGCCCGTATGTCTTCGCACCCATTAAGTTTAATAAAGTTAGTGCTTTCTCTGCATCTGGGATTTTATTTGCTTTACAATAATTTTGTATGCGTTCTACATACATGGCCCAATCTTCGATGTCGCTATCAAAGGTATTAATGTTCCCATGTTTAGGCATTGTTGCAATTTTTTTTAATTTTTTTTTAAATTTTATCCCAAGATGGCGGCTTCCCGCTCTTGTCTTCGTCCTCCGCCTACAAAATGGCGGTTTTCCCGCGCTTGGCGGTCTTCACCCACTGGCTGCAATGGCGTTTGGCGTGCTGCTGCTGCTCCCCTTTCCCAGCGGTTAGTAACTCCCCCGACGCTGTCTCCGCTTCACCGCTGCTCCCTCGGGCATTCGCGCTTCCCCGATGTTGTGCCTCGCAGCCCTTCTTGCAGCCCGGTTATTAGCACCGGCTGCGTTCACCTTCACCGCAGCTCTCGCGCCTTCAGTCGCCCCAGACACTGCGCCTTTTTGGCCCGAAAGCGGCCCGGCCCTTATCACCAGCCGTGATCGATGTCCCCGCGCTGCGCCTTTCGGCCCGAATGCGGCCCGGCCCTTATCTCCGGTCGCGATCGATCTCACCGCCCTTATTCCTCCGTCTTCCTCCCCCGTCTGTACAGCCAACGCGGCCGACTTTCTGCTCGCGTCGCTGACCGGCTTACCCACCACCGAGGTAGAAAGAAGATAGCTGACTGCCGCTGATGGAGGCTTCGAGTTCAGGATGTCTTCTGCGCTCCGGGTTCTCGATGCCTGCCGTGCGACGTGTCTTCCAGCAGGGTGATGAGGGTGGATGCCTCTCTTCGACGCCCGTTATGTGGACGAAGCCGCCGTGGATATAAACTGCCGCAGGGTAAGAATCGGACTCGTCGCCACTGTTAAGTCTGTGTGTTCCAGTTGTATTAAGATTAATTACTGACACAGACTACAAGAATAAAGTTTCAACAGGTCTTTACTAGTTGGAGGTCAGGACTATACTAAATACAATATCACTACACAGTACTTATATACCGGTGGTCACCACCGGTATTACGTATACAGCAGCCAGAGAAAGTAGTACATCTCTTAAGGTGGAACAGGCTTAAGTTCTCTTAAGGTGGAACAGGTTACATACACCACAGGGAACATCCTCCCCGCATCCACCCGATCCAACCCCTTCACAATCTTATATGTTTCAATAAGATCACCTCTCATTCTTCTAACTCCAATGAGTAGAGTCCCAATCTACTCAACCTCTCCTCATATGTCCATCCCCTCATCCCCGGGATTAACCGAGTGAACCTTCTTTGTACTGACTCGAGAGCAAGTATGTCCTTTCTTAAGTATGGACACCAAAACTGTACGCAGTACTCCAGGTGTGGTCTCACTAATACCTTGTACAACTGAAGCAATACCTCCCTATTTTTATATTCTATCCCCCTAGCAATGAAAGCCAACATTCCATTGGCCTTCTTAATCACTTGCTGCACCTGCATACTAACCTTTTGAGTTTCGTGCACCAGGACCCCCAGATCCCTTTGTACTTCAGTACTTTCCAGTTTCTTGCCATTAAGATAATAACTTGCTCTACGATTTTTCCTGCCAAAGTGCATAACCTCATACTTTCCAGTATTGTATTCCATCTGCCAAATCTCTGCCCACTTACTTAGCCTGTCTATGTCCCCTTGCAGGTTTTTTATGTCCTCCTCACTCACTACTTTCCCTCCCATCTTAGTATCATCTGCAAACTTTGATATGTTACACTCGGTCCCCTCCTCCAAATCGTTAATATAGATTGTAAAGAGTTGGGGACCCAGCACTGACCCCTGCGGAACACCACTAGTTACTGATTGCCAGTCTGAGAATGAACCATTTATCCCAACTCTCTGCCTTCTGTTAGATAGCCAATCCTCTATCCATGCCAGAATATTACCCCCAATCCCGTGATTTTTTATCTTAAGCAATAATCTTTTGTGTGGCACCTTGTCAAATGCCTTTTGGAAGTCTAAATACACTACGTCCACTGGTTCCCCTTTATCCACCCTATATGTTACTAGATGTAATGGCCCAGAAATTCAGGTCGGGGGCTTCCCACGGGTGTAGGCCCCCGACCTGCACTTACCTAGCGCGCCGGCCGTTGAGCTGTGGGCCCACGTGGAATTCTGATCCTGGGCCTGCTCCAACTGCCGGCATGCAGTGCTTGCGTATCCCAGGGGCGCAGTTAGTTCGATGCGTCCCCTGGGATCACGTGGGCCATGGAGAGCCAATTGGAGCAGGGAATGCCCATTCATAAGAAGACCTGTCAAAACTTATAAATAGAACGGGCCCCAAACATCACTAAATCTTCAAATACATTTTTAAAATTTCACATTTTTTAAATAAACTATAAATTACATGAAATAACTATTTTAAACAATAATTTAAATTTTTGAAAAAATTAATTTTATTTTCCAACGGGGCTAAAAATAAACTTAAATAAGAACAGAAAATGCTGGAAATACTTAGCAGGCCAGGCAGCATCCGTGGAGAGAGAAACAGAGTTAACGTTTCAGGTCTGGGACCCTTCATCAGAACTGGAAAAAGCTGGAGATGTAACAGATATTAAGCAGGTGCAGAGACAGGGCGGGTGGCGGTTAGGAGGGGAGGAAGGAATTGAAAGAACATCCTGTACTTTTGTAAGAGGCAGGAAAGATAAAATGTTGCAAATGGGAATGGCAAAAATCATACTGCATGAAAAATGGGGGCAGGGCTAATTATCTGAAATTGTCGAACTCAATGCTCAACAATTTCAGATAATTATCCCTGCCCCCATTTTTCATACAGTATGATTTTTGCCATTCCCATTTGCAACATTTTATCTTTCCTGCCTCTTACAAAAGTACAGGATATTCTTTCTATTCCTTCCTCCCCTCCTAACCTCCCCCGTCTCTGCACCTGCTTAATATCTGTTACATTTCCAGCTTTTTCCAGTTCTGATGAAGGGTCCCAGACCTGAAATGTTAACTCTGTTTCTCTCTCCACGGATGCTGCCTGGCCTGCTGAGTATTTCCAGCATTTTCTGTTGTTATTTCAGATTTCCAGCATCCGCAGTATTTTGCAACTAAAAATAAACTTACCTTGCTTTAAAGTATTTAAAAATAATAAACCTGTGGAAAAAATGCTTTAATTTTAATTAATTCCCCACTTACCTTGTAAAAAGCAGGCCTTACGCCTACTTTTTATACGTGTAACTTCTGGAGACTTACCCTCCTGGGAAAACCTGCAAAAAAACCCTAAGTTCGATGCGCACGCGCAGCCTCTCCTGCGCACGTGTTTGAACTCTGAACCCCTTCTTTCAGGGGAACGGAAGTGCCGGTTTCCCGTGCATGCGCAGTGCATGCAGGAAACCGGCACTTCCATTGGGCTTACGGGTGAGTAACCCGTGCATACTCACCCGTGGAGACCCAAAGTTCTGGGCCATTGAATATCTCCAAGTTTGCAGATGACACAAAGCTGGGTGGGCATGTGTGCTGTGAGGAGGATGCAGTGAAACTCCAGTATGATTTGGACAGGTTGGGTGATTGGGCAGATGCATGGCAAATGCAGTATAATGTGGATAAATGCGAGGTTATCCACTTTGGTGGCAAAAACAGGAAGACTGATTATTATCTGAACGGCAATAGATTGGGAAAAGGGGAAGTGCAATGAGACCTGGGTGTCCTTGAGCACCAGTCACTGAAGGTAAGCATGCAGGTACAGCAGGCGGTTAAGAAGGCAAATAGAATGTTGGCCTTCATAGCGAGAGGATTCGAGTACAGGAGCAAGGATGTCTTGCTGCAGTTGTACAGGGCCTTGGTGAGACCACACCTTGAGTATTGTGTGCAGTTTTGGTCACCTTATCTGAGGAAAGATGTTCTTGCCATGGAGAGAGTTCAGCGAAGATTCACCAGCCTGATACCTGGGATGGCAGGAATGATGTATGAGGAGAGATTGGGTCGATTAGGCTTATATTTGCTAGAGTTTAGAAGAATGAGAGGGGATTTCATTGAAACTTATAAAATTCTAATAGGACTGGACAGACTAGATGCAGGAAGGATGTTCCAGATGGCGGGGGAGTCCAGAACCACGAGTCACAGTCTAATGATAAGGGGTAAGCCATTTAGGACTGAGATGAGGTGGAATTTCTTCACCCAGAGAGTGGTGAACCTGTGGAATTCTCTACAACAGAAGGCAGTTGAGGCCAATTCATTAAATATATTCAAGAAGGAGTTAGATATATTTCTTAAGGCTAAAGGGATCAAGGGATATGGGGAGAAAGCAGGGACAATGTACTGAATTTGGATGATCAGCCATGATCTCATTAAATGGCGGAACAGGCTCGAGGGGCCGAATGGCCTACTCCTGCTCCTATCTACTATGTATCTATGCTCCGCCATTCAATTAGATCATGGCTGATCTTCTGCCTCAACTCCATTCACCGGCCCTATTGCCATATCCCTTGATGCCCTTACTTGTCAGAAATCTATTGACTTCTGTTTTGAATATACCCAGTGACTGAGCCTCCACTGCCCTCTGGGGTAGAGAATTCCAAAGATTCAGCACCCTCTGTGTGAAGAAATTTCTTCTCATCTCAGTCCTGAATGGCCTACCCTTTATCTTGAGGCAGTGGCCCCTGGTTCTAGACTCCCCAGCTAAGGGAAACATTCTCCTAGCATCCATCCTATCAAGCCCTGTAATGATTTTGTCTGCTTCAATGAGATCCCCTCTCATTCCTCTGAATTCAAGAGAATACAGGCTAAGTTTACTCAATCTCTTCTCATACGACAGTCCCGCCATCCCAGGAATCAATCTCGTGAACCTTCATTGCACTCCCTCTATGGCAAGTATATCCTTCCTTAGGTAAGGAGACCAAAATTGTACACAGTACTCCTGGTGTGGTCTCACCAAGACCTTATATAATTGGAGTAAGACTTCTTTAGTCCTGTACTCAAGTCCTCTTGTAATGAAGGCCAGCATATCTTTTGCCTTCCTAATGGCTTGCTGCACCTGCACATTCACTTTCAGTGACTCATGTACAAGGACACCCAGGTCCCTTTGAGCATCTGCATTCCCCAATCTTTCACCATTTAGGAAATACTCTGCCTTTCTGTTTTTTCTACCACAGTGGATAACTTCACATTTATCCACATTATATTCTATCTGCCATGTTCTCGCCCACTCACTGAACCTGTTGAGATCCCCGTGAAGCCTCTTCACATCCTCTTCACAACTGCCACTGCCACCTAGCTTTGTATCATCAACAAATTTATGCAATGTTACATTTAGTCCCCTCATCCAAGTCATTGATACAGGTTGTGAATAGCTTGGGCCCAAGCACCGATCCTTGCGGTACCCCACTAGTCACAGCCTGCCAGCCTGAAAAATACCCGTTTATCCCTACTCTTTGTTTTCTGTCTGATAACCAATTCTCAATCCATGCTAGTATATTACCCCCAATTCCATGTGCCCTAATTTTGTTCACCAACCTCTTGTGTGGGACCTTATCGAAGGCCTTCTGAAAATCCAAATACATCACATCTACTGGTTCCCTTTTGTCTGCTCCACTAGTTATACCCTCAAAGAACTCCAATAGGTTTGTTAAACAGGATTTCCCTTTCATAAAGCCATGTTGACTCTGCCCAATCTTACTGTTAGTTTCTAAGTGCCCAATATGTAGATTAACTGGGCAATATGTAATGTTATAGCTTGTTGACTGTTTATATGTATTGCATCACTTTAAAAACATTCTGCCTCCTCAAACCATTTGATTTTTAATACTTTTCACTTATTTCTCCTTACAACAATTTTTCCACGACAATTTGGTGGTGCATATGTGAAACAGACTTCCCAAAGGGGCATTAGTAACAGATAAGGTGGAAATCGGGTGGAATGGGAGTCAAAACCATGCTGTATCTTTGCTGCTCGGATACTGCCTCGCGGCTATTCTAACACCAGATGGTTGAGACGTCTGCATGAGTCAGGCACACACCTCATAAGTATATGCAAATTAGGGTCCTACTGTTCTGATAGGACTCCTGGACAATTTTAATGAACTACTGGCTGGAGCATCCGCTATTGATACTCCAACCACTAAAAGCTGCTGGAGAAGAAGTGACCTCAAAAGGTAACCAAAAAACCTATCTTTGTGGGGCCAGGAGGTGCAGGAGCGCTTCTGCGGGCCCGACAAAGAAAGTTCGGCCCCCCAGCCCCTCACCCGCCTTCCCACGCGCTAAAACCTCCTGAATCCCCCATGACTTATGTGAGTACCGGTTGATGGCAGCTAATCATGTGCCTGTTTACGTCCATTTTGGGTGAACATCTGCCCAGCAAAATGTTAATGAGGCCCAGTTGTTAAAATTGATCGGGCTTCTCAGATAAACTCCTGGGTAGAAAGTCCGATGCCTTTTCACTGCTTTATGCCATGGCGTTAAAATCCTTACTAGTGTCAGAAATTTAAGAGGAAGCTGGATAGTTTTTTGTTGCTTGAAGAACCTGCTGTTGGCTCTAGCCCGCTCAATAAAATGATTTTACGTTAACTGGGCTTGTTAAGTCCGCCCAGCGCATTTCCCGGCCTATTGAAGGAAGCGGCTCTGATGACGTTACTTGATGACGCGTCATCAGCTGGTTTCCTTAAAGGGACCATGCACAAATTGATTTTGACAGTTGAGCTTTCAGTGTTCTACAGCATTCAGGTACTGTAAACAATGACAAGCACTGCACAGAGGTGCACGGCTGCACCCAGGCTCTCCCATGACACCCTCCATATGCTTATGGAGGGAGTCACCGAACGCCTGGAGATCCTCTTCCCTTCCCATGGGCGGAAGAGACCTCCTTAGGAGATCAACGGAGCCTGGTTGCACATTGCACAGGAAGACACAAGCAGGGATGTCATTAGGAGGACCAGGCTGCAGTGGCTCAAAACTTCAATGATCTCAGTAGATCACAAAATGTTACTGCAAAGGCACACTCAACTTCATCCTGCTGTGCCACATTCCCTACCCTACTCCTGCACATTCTTACTCACACCAACTTACCTTGCACCTCCACCCATCCCTCTCTATCTATATTATCACTTCCCCACCTCACTAGCCACCCCTCACACTCGCCCTCATCCTAGTCCAATCATACCAAGTAACCACACACAAAAGTAGGCACTTGGGTGTTTTAGCCAATGATCATGTAAAGTTTCTGTTAATGTGCTGTCAAACATCGAAATCTTTATTTTCAACACTTTGCGTTCTTGGACAGATTTGTGTGCACCTTTGGAAGTGGCTTAGTGAGTTGCAGTGAATGGTGAGATATAATGGTACCCACCTGCAATGGCGATGAGTGTGAAAGGAATGGCTTGGGCATTGTAAGGATGCTTTATGGTGTTGGTGTGGGGTGGTGCCAACCTGATGCATCATGTGGCAGCCAGGGTATACAGCATCAAGTGAAGTAAATCTGGCTATGGTGAGGCCATCCCTGGCCTCCTAGGCAGCAATGTGGTCAGGTAGGGGTGGGGGGGGTTAAACTAACTTGGCAGGGGGATGGGATACGGAGTGGAGCTATAGTAGGGGGTGATGCACAGCCAAATATAGAGGAAAAAACAAGTCAGCCTGGAAGGCAGAGCAAATATATAACAGCACAAGGGAGTATGGCAAGGCTGAATGGCATTTATTTTAATGCAAGGAGTCTTGCGAGTAAGGCAGATGAATTGAAGGTGTTGATGAACACATGGGAGTATGATATTGTTGCTATCACAGAGACATGGTTGAGGGAGGGGCAGGACTGACAGCTCAATATTCCGGGGTATAGAAACTTCAGGCAAGACAGAGGGGGGTGTAAAAGAGGAGGGGGGGGGGTCGCAATATTAATCAAGAAGTCAATTACTGCTGTAAGGAGGGATGATATCTTAGCAGCTTCCTCTAATGAGGCCATATGGGTAGAACTTAAAAACAAAAAGGGGGCAAGCACTTTGCTGGGAGTGCACTATAGGCCCACAAACAGTCAGGGGCAGATAGAGAACAGCTATGTAAGCAAATCTCAGAGAAGTGTAGAACTAATAGGGTAATAATAGTAGGGGATTTCAACTTCCTCAATATTAACTGGGATAGTCAGAGTGTGAAAGGCTTAGAGGGTGTGGAATTCTTAAAGTGCATCCAGGAGAGCTTTTTGAGCCAGCATGTAGAAAGTCCTACAAGAGAGGGGGTGGTACTGGACCTAATTCTAGGGAATGTAGCCAGGCAAGTGGTAGAAGCATCAGTCGGAGAGCATTTTGATGACAGTGACCATAATTCGGTGAGATTTAAGGTAGTCATGGAAAAGGACAAAGATGGAGCGGAAATAAAGGTTCTAAACTGGGGGAAGGCCGATTTTAATATGATAAGGCAGGATCTGGCCAAAGTGGATTGGGATAAGCTACTTGTAGGAAAATCCACATCAGAGCAGTGGGAGTCTTTCAGAAAGGAAATAGAGAGAGTACAATGCCAACATGTCCCTGTAAAGGTCAAAGGTGGGACCAACAAGCCCAGGGGACCCTGGATGTCAAGGGACATACAAGAATGGATTAGGAAAAAAAGGGAGGCTTTTGGCAGATACAAAGGACTAAAAACAGTGGAAGCCCTAGAGGAGTATAGAAAGTGCAGGGGGTACTTAAAAAAGAAATTAGGAGAGCGAAGAGGGGGCACGAAAAAACACTGGTGGGCAAAATAAAGGAAAATCCAAAGGTGTTTTATAAGTATATTAAGGGCAAGAGGATAACCAGGGAAAGAGTAGGGCCCATTAGGGACCAAAGTGGCAATCTGTGTGTAGAGCCAGAAGATGTGGGTGAGGTTTTAAATGAATATTTTGCATCTGTGTTCACAATGGTGAAGGACGATGTAGGCATAGAAATCAGGCAGGGAGATTGTGATATACTTGAACAAATTAGTATTGCGAGGGAGGAGGTACTCGCAGTTTTAGCGGGCTTAAAAGTGGATAAATCCCCAGGCCCAGACGAGATGTATCCCAGGCTGCTGTGTGAGGCAAGGGAGGAGATTGCAGGGGCTCTGACAGAAATTTTCGGAACCTCTCTGGCCACAGGGGAGGTGCCAGAGGACTGGAGGATAGCTAACATAGTACCATTATTCAAGAAGGGTAATAGGGATAAACCAGGGAATTACAGGGCAGTGAGCCTAACATCAGTGGTAGGGAAATTATTGGAAAAAATTATGAGGGACAGAATTAGTCTCCACTTGGAGAGGCAAAGATTAATCAAGGATAGACAGCATGGCTTTGTCAGGTGGAGATCATGTCTAACCAATTTGATTGATGTTTTCGAGGGGGTGACTAGGTGTGTGAATGAGGGTAGTGCAGTTGATGTAGTAAGGCTTTTGACAAAGTCTCGCATGGGAGACTGGTCAAGAAGGTAAGAGCCCATGGGATCCAGGGCAATTTGGCACACTGGATCCAAAATTGGCTTAGTGGCGGGAGGCAGAGGGTGATGGTTGAAGGTTGTTTTTGTGACTGGAAGCCTGTGTTCAGAAGTGTACCGCAGGGATACATGGAGAGGTACTCATCAAGGACAGGGAAGCAGTCAGTGCCCGCTGGAAGGAGCACTTCGAAGATCTCCTTAACCACGACTCTGTCTTCGACACGAGTGTCCTCAACTCCATCCCACAGCATGCTACCCGCCACCATCTCAGCACAACCCCAGCCCGGCATGAGGTTGAAAAGGCCATCCGACAACTGAAGAACAACAAGGCCTCAGGAGCAGACGGAGTCCCCGCCGAGGCACTAAAGCATGGTGGAGAAGCACTACTGGCACGAATTCATTAACTCATTTCTCTTATCTGGAAGGAGGAGAGCATGCCAGGGGATCTCAGAGACGCCGTAATTGTGGCCATCTTCAAGAAAGGTGACTAGTCCGATTGCGGTAATTACAGAGGAGTTTCCCTGCTATCTGCCACAGGGAAAGTCATCGCAAGAATCCTCCTCAATCGCCTTCTCCCAGTGGCCGAAGAGCTCCTCCCAGAGTCGCAATGCAGATTCCGCCCACTAAGGGGCACAATGGACATGATCTTCACCGCACGTCAATTACAAGAGAAATGCAGGGAACAGCACCAACCACTGTACATGGCCTTCTTTGATCTCACAAAGGCCTTCGACACTGTCAACTGTGAGGGATTATGGAGTGTCCTCCTCAAATTCGGCTGCCCTCAAAAGTTTATTACTATCCTCCGCCTGCTTCACGACGACATGCAAGCCGTGATCCTGACCAACGGTTCCACCACAGACCCAATTCACGTACGAACCGGGGTCAAGCAAGGCTGTGTCATCGCACCAACGCTCTTCTCAATCTTCCTTGCTGCAATGCTCCATCTCACCCTCAGTAAGCTCCCCACTGGAGTGGAGTTAATTTACAGAACAAACGGGAAACTGTTCAACCTCCATCGCCTCCAGTCCAGACCCAAGGTCGTCCCATCCTCTGTCATCGAATTACAGTATGCAGATGATGCTTGCATCTGCGCTCACTCAGAGGTCGAACTCCAAACCATCGTAAACACCTTCACCGAAGCATACGAGAGCATGGGCCTTACACTAAACATCCATAAGACAAAGGTCCTCTACCAACCTGCCCCCGCCACACAGTGCTGCCCCCCGATTATCAAAATCCATGACAAGGCCTTGGACAACATGGACCACTTTCCATACCTCGGGAGCCTACTGTCAACAAGGGCAGACGTCGACGACGAAGTCCAACACTGCCTTCAGTGTGCCAGTGCAGCCTTCGGTCGCCTGAGGAAGAGAGTGTTTGAAGACCAGGACCTCAAACCCAGCACGAAGCTCATGGTCTACAGGGCAGCAGTGATACCTGCCCTGCTGTATGCCTCAGAGACATGGACCATGTACAACAGGCACCTCAAAGCACTGGAGAGGTACCACCAACGCTGCCTCCGCAAGACCCTGCAAATCCATTGGCAGGATAGGTGCACCAACGTCAGTGTTCTTGCTCAGGCCAACATCCCCAGCATTGAAGCTCTGATCACGCTCAATCAGCTCCGATGGACGGGTCACATTGTCCGCATGCCCGATACGAGACTCCCAAAACAAGCGCTCTACTCGGAGCTCCGGCACGGCAAGAGAGCCCCAGGTGGGCAGAGGAAATGCTTCAAGGACACCCTCAAAGCCTCCTTGAAAAAGTGTAACATCCCCACCGACACCTGGGAATCCCTGGCCCAAGACCGCACAAAGTGGAGGAGAAGCATCCGGGAAGGCACTGAACACCTCGAGTCTCTTCGCTGGGAGCAAGCAGAAGCCAAGCACAGGCAGCGCAAGGAGCGCACGTCAACCCAAGCACCCCACCCACCCGTCCCTTCAACCACCGTCTGCCCCACCTGTGACAGAGACTGTAGGTCCCGCATTAGACTAGTCACCTGCGAACTCATTTTTAATGTGGAAGCAAGTCATCCTCGGTTCCAAGGGACTTCCTAAGAAGAAGAAGGGAGACCGCAGGGATCGGTGCTGGATCCTTTCCTGTTTGTAGTGTACATGAATGATTTAGATATGAATGTAGGAGGTATGATCAGTAAGTTCGCAGATGACATGAAAATTGGTGGAGTGGTAAATAGCGAGGAGGGAAGCCTTAGGCTACAGGACAATATAGGCAGGTTGGTCAGATGGGCAGAACAGTGGCAAATGGAATTTAACCCTGAAAAGTGTGAGGTGATGTATTTTGGGAGGACTAACAAGGCAAGGGAGGACAGAAGGTCAGAGGGATCTTGGTGTGCATGTACATAGATCCCTGAAGGCAGCAGGACAGGTAGATAAGGTGGTTAAAAAGGCATATGGGATATTTGCCTTCATTAGCTGAGGCATAGAATATAAGAGCAGGGAGGTTATGATGGAGCTGTACAAAACGCTAGTTAGGCCACAGCTGGAATACTGTGTGCAGTTCTGGTCGCCACGCTATAGGAAAAATGTGATTGCATTGGAGAGGGTGCAGAGGAGATTCACCAGGATGTTACCTGGGCTGGAGCGCTTCAGCTATGAAGAGAGACTGGACAGGCTGGGGGTGTTTTCCTTAGAGCAGAGAAGGCTGAGGGGGGATCTGATTGAGGTGTACAAATTATGAGGGGCATAATGAGGGTAGATAGAAAGGAACTTTTCCCCTTAGTAGAGGGGTCAATAACCAGAGGGCATAATTTCAAGGTAAGTGGCAGGAGGTTTAGAGGGGATTTGAGGAAAAACTTCTTCACCCAGAGGGTGGTTGGAATCTGAAACTCACTGCCTGAAAGGGTGGTAGAGGCAGGAACCCTCGCAGCATTCAAGAAGCATTTAGATGAGTACTTGATACGTCATAGCATACAAGGCTATGAACCAAGTGCTGGAAAATGGGATTAGAATAGATAGGGCTTGATGGCCGGCGCGGACACGATGAGCCGAAGGGCCTCTTTCTGTGCTGTATAAATCTATGACTCTACTCTATGAGGTGCTGATGCCCTGTGTCCTGTGCAGCATTAGTTGATTGTGGAGAAGGTTGGTGTAGTGTGTGTGTGTTTGTATGGTTGTTGGTGCAGCTGGTGTGCCTGGTGCTGCTGGTGTTGAGGCTAATCATGTTGGGATTCTGAGAACCAAGGTGAGATATTTTCAAGGGCACCGATGCTGATGGAATAGATGGTAGGTGAAGTTGAGATGACAGATGCAATCAGTCAATGGTGAGAGAGGTTGTTCCAATGAGGTGACACTGGATAGAGAGATTGCTCCAAACACTTGCAAGCTGCATAAAGCTCACTCTGTCTTCCAAATGCAGTAAGCAACAGCTTCTAACCTTAGAAAGTGAACAGCTATGAAATGGGAGCTTTTATAGCATATTTGCAACTGTCAAGTTAAGAAATGATCCCATGGTGACACAACTCCCGACCTCCTTACCTGACGTGATCCCCGAGTAGCGGGGAAGCCGTGGGCGAAGTCTTAAAATCTAAAGCTGAGCCTAAAATAGTTTTTAAGTGCTTGTTAACAAGCTCTTAATTGTTGAAATTGCCTCCCTCACTGCTTGGTGTTGGGTCTGTTCAGCAATGATAGACCTGACATCTGGGAGATTAGCGTGGAGGCGGCTTGACAGCGGGTTCACTACCCACTGTCAATCTTGGTCAATTTCCCGGCTGACCTGCCCCCGAGTCCCACGCACTGAGCACCGATGAAATCACGGCCATAGAGTCTATAGCATAGAATCTTGTCTCTGCCGGCGTTAATGCTCCACATGAGCCTCCGCCCACCACTCTTCATCTAACCCTATCAGGATATCCTTTCATTAATTTCTCCCTCACGTGTTTATTTAACTTCCCCTTAAATGTATCTACGCTATTCGCCTCATAGAGGGGAGGGGAGAGAGGGAAGGGGAGACAGGAAGTGGGGGGGCGGGGGGGCTGCGATGGGAGGGGAGAGAGAACGAGAGAGAAAAATCGTTCTCTGAAGGGACAAGATGAATGGAGACAACTAAAGCACCAGCAGCATTAATATCCTCATTTTCTTTTAATATTACTTACAATGGCACTGTCATGAAAAAATGTTGAACAAAACATTTTGTTTGAGGAGGGAGAATAATTTTTGTTGTAAGAACGTCACACATGAGTAATGCAATGACAAAGGATATTCTCTTCAAATAGTGCTATGGGATCTTTTACACCCACCTGAACAGGCAGATGGGACTTTGGTTTAACATTTCACCCAAAAGGTTACACCTCTGACAATGCCGTACGTCCTCAGTATAGCACAGAAGTGAACTCACAATCTTTTGACTCAGAGGCAAGAGTGCTACCACTGTGCCAAGCAGACACATACAGGATGCAAGAGGATAGCAATGTATATAGCTGAGGCTGGGCCAAGGAAACAAAGACAGGGTTAAATATAGTTAAAGATAGATATATTTTAAGCAAGCAATTATATCACACTGACTAGCAGAGGAAAGAAAGCGATTGAAATGTAAGAATGTTAAAAGAATCAATATGTTTTGTTGTCTATGCCATGTTTCTATCATCTTCAATAGATCTTCTTTTCCCTTTAGGCTAGGTAAGAACTTTTCAAAAAATAGGAATAAAGGAGAGAATTTCAACGTGGATCAGCACGTGGGTTTAGGTGCGTCTGGATGCTGCCTCCAACCAGCCGACTACCAGGTTTAACCAGGGTTCGTTGGGCTGATGCGCGAGAGGCGGGTTAACTATTAACATATGCTAATTGCTTAATTGGAGCGATATTTCAACACATTTTCAAATTTAACGGCACATCCACAAGTTTCACTGGCTACCTGAAACTTGCCATTGAAACTGAGAACACAATGGCAATTCAAGGGGCTGATTAAAAGTCATGCAAATACTTCAATAAATACTCAGTACTCACAGTTGCTTTCTTATCTACTAGTGGGAAAGGGTTTGTTCACAGTACTTTTCGGAAAGTTTACTTTCTACACTTTGGAGATTTTCTAAATCAGATCAGATGGGTGGCGCCTTGGCTGCCTTAGATTGGATCTCGGACGAGAAGCAATATGACCATCAGCAGCAGCAACAGGCTGCTGTTGATAGACCTGCAGCTGGACAGCAGAGAGGGGAGCAGCAGAGAGGGGAGCAGCAGAGTGGTGCAGATTGCAGGAGGCACTGCCTGTGAAACAGGGTGAACTGAGGCTAAGCTTCCTTCTGGAGGCTCAGGTTGTTGCGCCAGGTGGTGGCAGCCTCATAGAAGAAGACCTGCTCCTTGCTGGACCTGGTGGCCACGCGTTACCAGTGGCTGTCAAAGTGACCACCACCCTCAACTTTTTTGCCTCCGGATTCTTCCAGGGCTCTGCCGGAGACATAGCCAGGATCTCCCAGTTGGTGGGACACAAATGATTAAGGCAGGTGACTGATGGGCTGTTTGCCAGGACTGGCAATTATGTGAACTTCACCTGTGATGAAGTCAGTCAGAACAAGAGGACGCTTGGGTTTGTGTCTCTGGCTGGCTTCCCACAGGTGTATCAACTGCACACACGTGGCAATCCACGCAGCTCCAGATCACACAGGTGTATTCGTGAACCACAAGACTTCAACTCCATCAATGTGCAGCTGCTGTGGAACCACAAAAGGATATTTATGCAGGTGTGCACAAGATTCTCAAGGCGCTGCCTTGATGCTTTCATCCCTGACATCTTTGGATCTGCAAGCAGGCTTAAGGGGTGGCTTCCAGGAGACAAAGGATAACCCCATCAACCTTGGCTGCTGAGACCTGTGAGGAACCAAACCACTAAATCCCAAGACAATGAAAGCCAGATGTGTCATTAAGCAAGTGATCAGCATGCTTAAGATGTGCTTCAGGTGCCTGGACAGATCTGGAGGTGCCCTTCAATACTCACCAGCCAAAGTGCCCAGATTGGTCATGGTGTGCTGCGCTCTGCACAACATTGTGCAACAGCGAGGTTTGGAGCTGCAGGAGGAACAAGGCGCAGACGATTCCAAGGAGGAGGAGGAAGAGGAGGAAGATGAAGAGGATGAAAGTAACAACGTCAATGCAGCACCAGCTGCTCAAATGGCTGCCCAGGATGCCAGGGATGCCCTTATTAATGCAAGGTTCATTTACTTACCACCAGTGGACCGATGTCAGAACCACATACAATGTCTACCCTTCCCCCACTCTCAATGCCACTGAGACAAAGCAATCATACACCTTTTTCAAGTCCCCCCATTGGTCCCCGTCAATTCATACCTTCTCATTCATCATCAAGCAAGTGTAAAGGTGAGTTTTCACCTGACAACCATCAATGGGCATCACGGGAAAGTGGTGAAAAGTAACAATTTTTACGTGCTTCTACCAAAGAATGGAAATTTCACAACGTAACATTTTTTCATACACCCATGTGCATACCCTTGTACAACTACAAAGCTTTACTCTTCATTTTCCTACTGCTCCTACATGGTGCAACCCCTGTGAGCAGATGTAGAAGCAGGCTGCTCAGATCCCTGCTCTGACTGCTTAGTTGCTCCTAGCCGACACCCTCTGGGTTTTGGAGCCAAAGACTGCTCCACCTGCACCTGTGCAGGGGCAGACTCGACCATCAGGACAGGAGGCAGCATGTCAGGTACCGACTGAGGGGTGGGGGTGTCAACAGGTGAGAAGTGGGAGTGCTTTGAGTGGAGTTCCCACTTCCATGTCCCCTTTCACCATCATCCCTCTCATGGGCTAACCGCACTTCACTGCTACCACTCTGCTGCTGCTGGAGCGCAATTTGGTGCAGATCAGTGACGCGCTGTAAGCCCAAGGCTAAGATACCTGTCATCCTATTTAAGGCGCCAGATATGTTGGCATCCAGCATCTGCATGGTTGTGATCAAGGCCTGCATGGACACATTTGATTGCCACTATTGATGTTACATGGAGTTGGCCAGTCTAACCATGCAAGAAGACATCCTCGCAATGCCCTGTGATATCAATCCACTCATGCTTGAGGCAGACTCCTTCATTCTCTCTGCATTGATGGACAGTGTGCTTAGAAAGCCTGTCAGTAATACACATATTTTCTTATACTCATCGATGATTCTGCTTTACATTGGCAGCCCCTGGGCACAGCATTTATGTCCAGCTGAGCAGAGCTCGGAGAGGGCTGTGCCCTCCGACGTGGACTCTCCACAGCTGTCCTTGCCACCACTGTCTGTCTTGCTCACTTCTGAAATCTGAGTCACCAGGTAAAAACCCAACTATCTGTCTAACTGGACCCACCGAAGTGCAAGTATCTGAACTGGTGCATGATAAGCATGAGTCCTGTGACGGTGCACCCTCAGAAGGAATCAACTCCTTTGAGGATTCGTCGTCGGTGATGTCCATGGACTCCTACTGCATGTGTGAAGGCCCTGTCGGAGGGAACATAAGAACATAAGAAATAAGAGCAGGAATAGGCCACTTGGCCTCTCGAGCCTGCTCCGCCATTCAATAAGATCATGGCTGATCTTGGGCTCAAAGCCACGTCCCTGCCCGCTCCCCATAAACCTTCACTCCCTTATCTTGCAAAAATCTTTCTATCTCCACCTTAAATGTATTTAATGACCCAGCCTCCACGGCTCTCTGGG
The DNA here is from genome assembly GCF_052327205.1 of Somniosus microcephalus. Classification (NCBI taxonomy): domain Eukaryota; kingdom Metazoa; phylum Chordata; class Chondrichthyes; order Squaliformes; family Somniosidae; genus Somniosus; species Somniosus microcephalus. The sequence goes on along the minus strand of NC_140993.1, from coordinate 103,867,320 downwards.
GCAGAGAATTCCACAGATTTACGACCCTCTGAGAGACGAAATTCCTTCTCATCTCAGTTCTAAAAGGGCGACACTTTATTGTAAAACTGTGCCCCCGCATTCTAGATTTCCCCACGAGGGGAAACATCCCCTCTGCATCTACCTTGTTGAGCCCCCTCAGTATCTTATATGTTTCAATAAGATCACCTCTCATTCTTCTAAATTCCAATGAGTATAGGCCCAGCCAGCTCAACCTTTCCTCATAAGTCAACCCCCTCATCTCTGGAATTAACCTAGTGAATCGTCTCTGAACTGCTTCCAATGCAAGTATATCCTGTAGGGGGTGGCGTGTGCCCAGTCAGCTCTGACCCTGACTGTCTCTGAGCGGTTCGAATCGCTCCCACACCCCTGGGTTCTAGACACCGGACTTAGGTACAGGCGGCGATACAGTAAATAGAGTAGACAACTGGTTTGGTACAAGAAAACCGTAATTTTTATTAAAGGCACAATAAAATCACAACACTGAGAATTACTAGAATAATTACAAGCATATAAAATTGCACTTATTTGGGAATGGGGAACACACGGCACATCGAGGGAACAAACACATTAAAAATCCCCCTACCCTTATCCCACCCCCAATACCTAACTAGATTAAGCTACGAGGGGTCAGGGACTTATGCTCACCAATGGGGTTTCCTTAACAGTTCAAAACCTGTCGATTAAGCCGGTTGTGGTTTTGGGGTTCGCTCTCGTTGTCCTTTGGGGCCTGCCGTCGTCACATGGTCACAGGGCGCGGCGATGGAGTCATCTGTGTAAAGTACCCTCCTTTTCCTCCATTAGAGATCTGGTGTAAAGTCTTTGTTGGGTACTTTACCTTGCAGAAATGGTTGTTCTACTGGTGGTGGTTTAATCACCGACGGTTTTCTGCGGTTGAGGTTCGGTTGTTGGTTTATATTGTTAGCTTGATTTTCCTACCCATGCTTCAAACGCCAGCTTATAACTAGGCCAGGGTGTGTGCCCGCTCGTCCCCAACACTTTTTTACGTTGCCCTTCTCTGCTTATCGGTTTTTGCTGTTCGTCTCGTCTCGTCTGCCCGCTCGCAGCCCCATGTGTCCTGTGTGCGTTCGAGTCGGGTCCCGTTCTCCTCCTGCGTTTGGCCCCCAGTGTTGTAATGGGCATCCTCGGTGTCGAGCAGTGCGGAGAGGGAGGAGAGGAAGAAGCAAGCGAAGAGGCAAGAGGCAAGGGACCTTGGCTACCGGTGGGCCTACAATTATACCCGGTTCTTCACCCCTTATCTGCGCGCCAAATCAGGTCAGTTCTTTGTCTAATTATGGCGGGCTCGTCTAAAGTCATAGAGTCATAGAGTCATAGAGTAATACAGCACGGATAGAGGCCCTTCGGCCCATCGTGTCCATGCCGGCCATCAAGCCCTGTCTAATCTAATCCCATATTCCAGCATTTGGCCCGTAGCCTTGTATGCTATGGCATTTCAAATGCTCATCCAAATGCTTCTTAAATGTTGTGAGGGTTTCTGCCTCCACAACCCTTTCAGGCAGTGAGTTCCAGACTCCAACCACCCTCTGGGTGAAAAAGTTCTTTCTCAAATCCCCTCTAAACCTCCCGCCCTTTACCTTGAATCTATGCCCCCTAGTTATTGACCCCTCTACTAAGGGGAAAAGCTCCTCAGCATCCATCCTATCTATGCCCCTCACAATTTTGTACACCTCAATCATGTCCCCCCTCAGCCTCCTCTGCTCCAAGGAAAACAAACCCAATCTGCCCAGTCTCTCTTCATAGCTGAAGCGCTCCAGCCCTGGTAACATCCTGGTGAACCTCCTCTGCACCCTCTCTAACGCGATCACATCTTTCCTGTAGTGTGGCGACCAGAACTGCACACAGTATTCCAGCTGTGGCCTAACCAGTGTTTTATACAGCTCCATCATAACCTCCTTGCTCTTATATTCAATGCCTCGGCTAATGAAGGCAAGTATCCCATATGCCTTTTTTACCACCTTATCCACCTGTTCCGCCGCCTTCAGGGATCTGTGTACCTGCACACCCAGATCCCTCTGACCCTCCGTCTTGCCTAGGGTCTTTCCCTTCATTGTGTATTCCCTTGCCTTGTTAGACCCCCCAAAGTGCATCACCTCGCACTTTTCCGGGTTAAATTCCATTTGCCACTGTTCCGCCCATCTGACCAACCCATCTATATCGTTCTGCAGACTGAGGCTACCCTCCTCGCTATTTACCACCCTACCAATTTTAGTATCATCCGCGAATTTACTGATCATACCCTTTACATTCATATCCAAGTCATTAATGTAGACCACAAACAGCAAGGGACCCAGCACCGATCCCTGTGGTACCCCACTGGCCACAGGTTTCCAGTCACAAAAACAACCTTCGACCATCACCCTCTGCCTTCTGCCACTAAGCCAGTTTTGTATCCAATGTGCCAAGGCACCCTGGATTCCATGGGCTCTTACCTTCTTGACCAGTCTCCTGTGCGGGACTTTATCGAAGGCCTTACTGAAATCCATGTATACCACATCCACTGCGTTACCCTCATCCACACACCTAGTCACCCCCTCAAAAAATTCAATCAAATTAGTCAGACATGATCTTCCCTTGACAAAGCCATGTTGACTATCCCTGATTAATCCTTGCCTCTCCAAGTGGAGACAAATTTTGTCCCTCAGGATTACAGTCATCCACTTTAACGGGTTTTGGGGCGGTTGTCTCCTTATTTAATAGCTTCAATATCCTGCTGTTTGTTATTTATGAAATTTAATCGTCTTTCCTGGCTTGGTAGCTACCTGTGAGCTGTTACCGATTATTTATGCAAAAAGTTAATGGCCCCAAGATTAGGTCCATCCTGACTTGATCTGTTCCAAGATGAAGAATGAATATTCTGTGTTTACCTAGCTATCTGGCTTTAGAAAAAGGACAAAGTCTTTCACAGAGCAATGCATGTTAGGTTTCGTTTCAGGATTTGAATGGGCCTGCCTTATGCAGGGTCTTGCTTTTAAAATCCTGCCGGCCTTGGTCACGAGGTTTCAGAAGCCATTTTGGGTACCCTTTTTAATAACTTGTCCTTACAGGGTCCCATTATCCATAACTTTCGGTGAATGTGGGAATTTTGAGAACCCTACACTCCCCCCTGTTGATACTAAACTCGATTTAAGTATCATCTTGAAAAGGTGAGCAAAATTCCCGACCCTCCTTAGTCAATCTTCCCCTGTAATTACCTATCTATGATCCCATGACACATGCATTTCCCATTCTGTAAAAATGTAGTGTACATAAGCATACATGGACAGAATACAGGTGTTTACACACATCCAAGCATGGGGGGGGTCCAACACCCCTGCACCACTTGGTACACATACATCTTTATTAAAACAACACATCGAAAATCTTTATTAAAAACAAAAGAACAAAAAAATCAATCTTTATTCAGAAACACACAAAAAATTCAAACAGGTGTATCTCCCTCCACCTTGACATAATGTTCCTTCCAGGTGCTTTGGTTTCGGAATTCTAGTATTTGGCCTTTTCCCTTGCACTGAGTGCACACTAGGTACAATACTATTCCCAGCTGGCAAACCACGAGGATGTGGGAAGCCAGTCTAATCCATGAAGGGACCTCTATGTTTTCAAAAATGTCCCACCAGGGAGCAACTACAATGTCCATTATCTTGGCCCCTATCTCTACCATCTGCTGCTCCAGAGTGTAGAAATGTTTCTGTGAGACTATTACTGCTTTGAGTATTTTGGTAAGATGTTCTGGGAGAGGGGGGATTTCGTAGCCGAAATGTGCCACATACTTTTGCAGCTTGGTGAAATTCTCTTTTACAGTGAGGTGAAAAGTGGAGGGTTCAGGAATGGGGACAATTCGTTCCTGGGCCACTTGAACTTCTGCCTCGGGTTTAAAGCAGAAACTGCTGTCACTTACCGGACACCAGCTATGCTGTCCATGCTGGTAGTGGGGCACACTTGTGGTGACACAATATGTCCCACCTCCTATACATGCTACCTGTGGGGGAACATGGTCTTGTGCCATTACCTCCATTTATAGGTTTTGCGCCAGCAGCTTTAAACCCGCACTGTGGCTTTGAATAGGCATTCAAATGCTGGGGACACAGTATTATGTGTGCTCCCCGGCTCCGGCACCCTGAGAGATCAGTACCTGTCATAGTGTGCTCCCACTTTATGACATAAGGTGGGACCGCTGTGAAACGGATGTGTGCACCCCCTTGAATGACTCCAATGTTCTCTACCCTGTATACTGGCGCAGGTCGGGCTGTCCCACCCATGACCGGCATCCTTACTACTATACCCATGATAGTATGGTTTGAACGTCCACATCCTACTGGGACTGGGTAGGCCTCAGAAGCTAGCCGGAGTTGACAAGGGCTTAATGCATTCTCAAATGGATAGAGGGCTGCGAGGTGCTTGTTGCTGATCCAGGAGGGGACTAAACCCTGTTTTAAATCCTCCAGGTTACTGCGGCCCTCGCCCAGCAACCATGCCCCATACAGTACGCACACCTCGTTCTGTGCAGCCTGATCTGAAGCATTTCTGTCCTCTCTTATAAGGGCATTTACAGTCTTTGCGTGCTTCTCCAGCTCAGCTATAATCTCTTTTAAATGGACTGTCATGGCCTGGTCCTCGTGCAACTCTGAGCCTACTACTTTATTTTCATCCATCAAGATTTTTCGCAATTGTGTTTTTAAACTGTTTATCTGTGTCTGCAATTCTATGTCATCCAAACTGTTGATGACAGAGGACCCTGTGTTAAACGCCGTAAAAACATCATTCCAAGTGCCCCTTCTTTGTCTCCCCGCATTTCCAAAATACTCATCGTGTGTGGTGTACATTTCTGTTTTGCCGACATTGGCAAAATCGAACTCATAGAATTTCCTAAACATCTCTTTTAACAGGGCCTGGTATAGCTGTTCTGTCTCTTTGGGGCACCACTCTGGTAAGTGTACCTCGGTGAGGTTTAAAATCACGGAGGTTACCCCGTAGTGTACCCCCTGGTATAGCACCTGTTCCGTCGGCCATTCCCTGGTCCCTTGGTGGTGGCAGGGCACCCCTCTCTGTGTGTCCTTGCTGCCTTAGTCGTGGGCAGGGGCTTTCGGGGGCGGGTCACAAGTTCAGTGGCATTCACTGGGATCGGGGAGTATGGGACCGCGCACGCCTTCAGGCTGGAATCCCACTCCACTCCCTCCCCGGCATCTTGCCATTGCTGGTGGAAAATGATGGATATGCTTGTGGGGCAGACCTTCTCTGACCCCCACATACAGACATAAATCCCCTGATCCGGTTCCCACCACTTGTCCCAGCACACACTCAATCCCCCGTGAGTCCCTGTAATCGTCTGATGGGTATTGTTCCCCAGTCGTTCCCACTCAGCTGCGGGGTTTCCCATATTCTTGCTCAGTTTCCTGAGCCTCCACCACCTATCCAAAGGAATCTGTCCCTTACATGTTAAACATACACGTTTCCCTACGGTGACGCTGACCCTTGTGGCAACGACCTGTACCCTTGTAAGGATTTCGGGGGTTTCTTTAAACTGGTTTAAGGTAATCTACCTGGCCAGCAGTCCTTTTTGCTGCTGCACTATAAACCAATTTTAAAACAGCGGTTTCGAATCGCTACCCCTCCTTTAGTTCTGAGTGGAGGAACTTATAATTAATGATATTAAAACGGAACACGTGGTTTGGATGAGAGAAAATTATCAAGCTTTATTAACTAAAAGAAACTACAATCACAATATCAAACTATCCCACACGAACAGAGTAAAATTGTAAAACTATATATCAAGGGGGTACACACGGCAAAAACGAGGGGTACAATGGCTACAATGTTATTTAAACAATCTTAGCAATTCCCTTAAATCACCATCCCCCCTTAACTCCTGCTAGGTTGCCTTGTTGAGAGTCAGAAAACCTCTGCTCACATGGTCCAGCGGAGAGAGAGAGAGAGAGAGAGAGAGAGAGAGCTCACCTTATCGTCCCAGGAAGTCAAGAGAAAGAGCTGGCTTCAGCATCTATCTTTATACCTGGTGAGCCCCTCACATCCTGCCTTGCAAGGGCTGTGTGCAAAATTAACCCCAAAGCTGTGATAGGCTAACTCAAAGTGGTTAGATTGAGTTAATGTGATTTTCAGAGCTCCCTTTGCTGAAACAAAAGGGAGATACATCTGCTCTATAGTCCAGTACTGGGTGATTGGAAACCCATTTAAAGTTAACGCTTCCCATTCAAGGTGCAAACGTCTCTTCTGCAGTTTCAGGTGTATCTAAACAAATGCTAATAGCATTCGGTTGCTTTGTAAACAAAGCATTGTCCTTTGTCTTCATTGAACCTTACTTCCAGACACAGAAAGCTGCATTCCAAACCTCTTTTGTCCTTCGGCCATGTGGTGTGACAGCCATTTTATCTTTGGAAACTTAAAAGCACCTCGCTCAGGGATCCTTTAATCAAAAAAATGAATCTTCATAACTGTAAATTATTGCGAATTCTTACAGTCCGCCCTTGGATACTTCCAGCTTGCTTGTAGTATCCTCTTGAAGAAATGAGCAATAATTTCTGACCCCCCACAAACAACCATCCCCTGTATTTACCTAATAGCTATCTGCCACTGATCCCCGTCCCGTCTATTCCCCTTAAATTCAAGAAAAAAACCATGGTACGGTAGGCATCTTACCGATACTTCAGTTTTCACTAAGGGGTCTCATACCCCTACACGCTTGTAAAATTATACAGTGTAAACCAAATTTACAATCACCTTTTTTTTTACATCATAAGTTATTACAAAATGTTGCAATCTTAGTTACACAATGTACTCAAAAATTATCGCAAGCACGGAGAGGGTCCTACGCCTCTGCTCAACTTGGAGTTGTCACAAACTGGTCCCAAGCACGGAGAGGACCTCACGCCTCTGCTCAACTTGGGGCTGCAACACAAAATACAAAAAATCATTAAACAACATGCTTATGAACCCCGATCATCACGGGCCGATGATGGGTCGCGAAATTCGAGTGGGTATTGCTCCTCCCACTCGGGCAGTAAAAGTACCTTCCACCCCCCTATGATCAGCTTAAACTTTAAAACAGGCAGAATGGATTTTGCAACCAGCCTGCTCCGCCAGCCCTGAGCCGTTCCCTTGTCCTTTTGTGGAGGCGGGGTACCCCTCACGTTTAAAATTACCTTCCACAGACCGAGACCGGGGAGTATGGGATCTCATGACTCCCAGTCCCTCCCCCTCCCGTCTTCCCTCGACTGGCTGCAGAAAATGATGGGTGCCTGTGTGGCGGCACTCTCTGGCCCCACATTGATCCGGCCACCCACTCATCCTTCCCAGCCACAACTTATCTTCTTTGCCCGTGGGCCCCCGGGTGAGTTCCTCCCTCCCCCGACCGCACCCACGCAACTCTTGGGTCTCCCCCCTCCTCTATACAATCATTCCTGGGCCATCACCACCCACCCCCGGGGAACGCGTCCCTATGACCAGGCGCCCGCGCTTCCCCATCGTGACTCCTCAACAGTGAGGTCTCCCGCACGTGAACTTCGGTCAGGATAGTGCTGGGTTGGGGGCCATGCCCCACCCAGCTGGGGCCATCTCCTCCCCGTAGGAGGAGTAGGCAAGTTCCTCCAGACTCTGTCCGGTTTTTCCCGAAGATCGCTGCGGGGTCTCCTGGATTCGTCCAGTGGCGAGGTGATCCCCAACATTCCGTATCTTCATTCGATGTCCAGCTCGGGCTGGGCGAACATGGCTGCTTCATTTTCCGATCTCCTGTAAAAACTTAAAAGGACATGCAGCCAGGTCTCACTGACCTGCTGCCTTAGGTGGAGACATGGTCGGGTCCCTCGACCTCGGACCAAAATACAAACATTCGGCACACATGTAAACTTAAACTCTTTGCACTTACTTAACAAACTAGTTAAATTAACAAAACTTAAAATATACCTTCCAAGCACGCTATATACACACACATCGCGATAATACAAATGCCGCCCATCTTCGGACGGCCAGTTTAATCTCTGGCACTGTCGCAGATTGCTGCTGGCTGCAGCGAAGCTGGTCTGCCTCCTGTCTCTGGTCCCCCGCAGCTTATGGCTGTTGATTGGGGGCCTCTGTTCTCTGGCTTTTCCCTGGCTCGGGAGACCGCCCTACTCCACTGTAAAGTGGGTGACCATGCTTTCTTAGGCTGGGGCACCCGCTGAGACCTTCTGAGGGGTGTCTCTACGGGGGAAACTTTGGCTGGCGGACCCTGAGCTTGGGTCACAGCCCCAGCTGGCTGGGAACCTGCTCCCCCATGTCCAAATAGCCTGCACTGTATAATGTACCTGGCAGCCTGCCGGTGCAAATCTCTCTCTGGGTTTGTCTGCTCTTCCCTGCCCACTCCTGTGCTGGGGGCAGGTGTACTCTCACCACCCGCTGCTGGTGGCTGGAAATTTTCCTCCCCATGTTTAAAACCTGGTGTCAGCTCCCTCCCTATGTCTCCTACCCCCCCATTGTCCACCCCTCCTTGCTGCCAGAGCTCCTCAAAACCCGGAGCTGTGGGCTGCTGTCTTGGGATCTCTAATTCCCTAGCCAGCCTTTCCCTGGGTGATTCCTGTGGGGCGGTTTGATTTGGGCTGCCAGTAAAATCCAGCTGACCTGCCTTCGGGCTGATCACGCAAATCATTCCCTTTGCTGCATTTAAAGCCATGTTAAGGCTTTCTATCTCTGCCCTACAGGGGCCATGATCTGCTTCCTCATACCTTAGGGCACAGGCCAGCTTATAAGCTGCCTTTGCTTCCCTAAACCTTTCCTCCTGCTCTCTCTTCACAACCTTCCTAACCCAGCCACCTATACCCCGATAGGTCAGCTTACACACTGCCACTACCTTCCGCAGGGCTACCCACATACTGAAAACAACGAGAGAAACAAGAGCTGATGCTTTCACCAGATCCAGACCACTTATTAAATCAAAAACTGCCTCCAATCCTACCTGGCTCACCATTGTAAGGATTTCGGGGGTTTCTTTAAACTGGTTTAAGGTAATCTACCTGGCCAGCAGTCCTTTTTGCTGCTGCACTATAAACCAATTTTAAAACAGCGGTTTCGAATCACTACCCCTCCTTTAGTTCTGAGTGGAGGAACTTATAATTAATGATATTAAAATGGAACACGTGGTTTGGATGAGAGAAAATTATCAAGCTTTATTAACTAAAAGAAACTACAATCACAATATCAAACTATCCCACACGAACACAGTAAAATTGTAAAACTATATATCAAGGGGGTACACACGGCAAAAACGAGGGGTACAATGGCTACAATGTTATTTAAACAATCTTAGCAATTCCCTTAAATCACCATCCCCCCTTAACTCCTGCTAGGTTGCCTTGTTGAGAGTCAGAAAATCTCTGCTCACATGGTCCAGAGAAGAGAGAGAGAGAGAGAGAGAGAGAGAGAGAGAGCTCACCTTATCGTCCCAGGAAGTCAAGAGAAAGAGCTGGCTTCAGCATCTATCTTTATACCTGGTGAGCCCCTCACATCCTGCCTTGCAAGGGCTGTGTGCAAAATTAACCCCAAAGCTGTGATAGGCTAACTCAAAGTGGTTAGATTGAGTTAATGTGATTTTCAGAGCTCCCTTTGCTGAAACAAAAGGGAGATACATCTGCTCTATAGTCCAGTACTGGGTGATTGGAAACCCATTTAAAGTTAACGCTTCCCATTCAAGGTGCAAACGTCTCTTCTGCAGTTTCAGGTGTATCTAAACAAATGCTAATAGCATTCAGTTGCTTTGTAAACAAAGCATTGTCCTTTGTCTTCATTGAACCTTACTTCCAGACACAGAAAGCTGCATTCCAAACCTCTTTTGTCCTTCGGCCATGTGGTGTGACAGCCATTTTATCTTTGGAAACTTAAAAGCACCTCGCTCAGGGATCCTTTAATCAAAAAAATGAATCTTCATAACTGTAAATCATTGCGAATTCTTACACCCTGGGGCACAGGAGGGAGGCCTCCCCGTACGTGAACCCGATCTGGCTGGAGTACTGAGTCGAATTGGACCCCAGCCACCCTGGCCAACTTCCCTCACGGAAGTAGATGGCGAGCTCCTCCACATCCCGTTCGCCACTTCCATCGGTAACTATAGGTGCTCTCTCTCCTGAGCATCCATAGACGTGGGAGTCCTCCACGTCACCTCGCTTTCCAATGCTCATTCCTATCAGGGTGAGTAGGAGTACGCCCCCCTTCATCCTGAAATTCTCTCCTGCAAAGAGTTACAAGAATATATAGTCAGGTCCCGAGAAGATTCTCTGGCTTGGGTGAAGCATAGTCTGGTCTTGCGACCTCGACTCAATACAAAATGGTGGCATAGTGGTTAGCACTGTTGCCTCACAGCGCCAGGGACCCGGGTTCGAATCCGGCCTCGGGTGACTGTCTGTGTGGAGTTTGCACATTCTCCCCGTGTTTGCGTGGGTTTCCTCCGGGTGCTCCGGTTTCCTCCCACAGTCCAAAGATGTGCGAGTTAGGTTGATTGGCTATGATAAATTGACCCTTAGTGTTAGGGTGATTAAATACATGGGGTTACGGGGATAGGGTGGGATATGTGTTGGTGTAGGGGTTACGGGGATCGGGTGGGATATGTGTTGGTGCAGGCTCGATGGGCCGAAATGGCCTCTATCTGCACTGTGGGGTTTCTATGATTCTGTGAAACACTCTCAACAATACTACTACTAATATAAAACTACCAATCACCTTGTTTAAACTTAAACTAAACACCCAAACTTAATGATATCACACTTAAATGACCTAAACTATGTACATCCGCCGCCCGTCTCTGGGCGGCCAGCCTAATTCCTGTTTGGGCTGTGGCACACCGCTCCCTTCGGTGTGACCGCACTGTCCTTTACTTTCGGTCCCTCACAACCTGTGGCTGTTGGATGGGGACCTCTACACTCAGACTGATCCCTGACTCGGGAGGCTGCCCTTTTAAAATGGGGAGCCGGTGACCACGGTTTCCTTGGCTGGGGCGTCCGTGGGGACCTTCTGGGGACTTTGGCGGGTGGGGTTTTCCTGGCTGGTGGTTCTTTAACCTGAGCCACTGCCCCCTCCGATGCGGTCTGTGGACTTACCACTACCGCTGGCTGGGGATCTTTATCCTGAGGCTTTACCTCTCCTGAACCTGGGCTAGGGGCAGGTAACTCTTTGCAGCCTGGTGCTGCAGGCTGAGGGTCCTTACCCTCAGGTCACAAATCTGGGTCCGGGGCAGGGTCTTAGCCCTCGGGTCCCTCCTCCTCTAAACCTGGGTCAGGGGCGGGGTCTTCGCCCTCGGGTCCCTCCTCCTCTAAACCTGGGTCAGGGGCGGGGTCTTCGCCCTCGGGTCCCTCCTCCTCTAAACCTGGGTCAGGGGCGGGGTCTTCGCCCTCGGGTCCCTCCTCATCTGAATCCCAGAAGAGCGGGGGGGTGTCCCAAGTGGTGGGTGGGATGGCCCCTCTCCTTAAACAAGCCACAGTGCCTGCCTGTGCAGTCTGTGAACTTGCTCCTGCTGCAGGCTGAGGATTTCTATCCTCAGACCTTGCCCCAACTGATTGTTCTCTCTTCTCGGGCTTAAACAGCTTACACTGATTAATATGGAACCATTTGGTGCGCCGAGGCATCTTAATGGCGTATACCATGGGGCTGGCCTTGTCTACAAAGCTGTAGGGCCCCATGTATAACGGTTCTAAACTTCCTACCCGAGCAAAAATCCTCACCATGACCTGATCTCCTACTTCCCATTCGTGGTGTTTTTGGGGTTCTAACAGCAATCGGTTACTCCGATGCTGCTTTCCCATGTTCCAGCTGCCTGCCCGTGGACCTGCTTCTGGTGCTCAAAGAGGTTTCGGGCGAACCTGTCCCGGTTTACCTCCCTGAGCTGACCTTCTGTGAGCACCAGGGCTATTACATGGGTGGGGGTCCACATAACCCTGCCAGTCATCAGCTCGTGTGGGGAGTACCCCATGCTTTTCGACTGGCTGGCTCAGATCCCCATCAGGACCAACGGTAGGACCTCGGCCCATTTTCTAGGCGAGTCCATCGTCTCTTTCCTCAGCCTTTCCTTCAAGGTCCTATTCATCCTCTTCACAATCCCTGATGACTGTGGGTTGTGGACAATGTGCCACTTCCCCTCGATGCCGAGCAGCATAAGGGTATTCTGCATCACCTGCCCGGTAAAGTGACTCCCTTGGTCAGACTCCACATACTGTGGTAGCCCCCATCGCAAGAACACCTCCCGGACCAGGATCCTGGCTGTACCCAGAGCTTTGGCTGTTCTGCAGGGGAAGGCTTCTACCCATTTCGTGAACACATCTACCAGGACTAGGAAGTACTTATAGCCTCCCTGGGTGGTGGGCAGGGGCCCGATGTAGTCAACCTGTATCAACTGCCATGGTCCCTCTACCCTCCTGATGTGTCCCATAGGTACCTTCCTTTTTTGGGGGTCAGGGTTGTTAGCAGCACACACCAGACAGCCGGCGCAGAACTCGCGGACATCTTCCCTGAGTCCTGGCCAACATCCCGCCTGTTCCACCCGCTGCCAGGTGGACTTAGGCCCGGGATGTCCCGCTTCTGGACCCTCGTGGGCCAGTTGAAGGAATTCCCTCCGGTGCTGCTGTGGCACTACCCATTGTTCTCCCCTAAACAGCATGCCTTCTTTCACAGAGAGGGCTGCTGTGCCGTAAGGGCCCTCTACCCTTTTTCTCTCAGTCACTGCACTGAGGACTGCCTGAGGACGGGGTCTTGGGTTTGGGCCGTCTTAAGGTCCGGGGCTAAAGCTACCCCTGCAATCCCTTGTGTCCCATCCCTACCCCTGACTGCTGCTATGGGGCTGGACCCATATGGATCCCAGAAAGTGCCATTGCGGGCACCCTCCTTAGCTAGCACGTCAGCCTGCTGGTTGCCCTGACTACGGGGTTCTGTGGAGGAATGGTCTTTCACCTTATGGATGAAAACCTCCCCTTCCTCCCCCACTGCTGTGAAGATTTTCTCCAGCAGGGGTTTCACTGCGGAGGTGTATCCGCGCCGGGACCAGATGGCTAGGTGCTCCGTACACGAATTGCACGTGAACATACTTTCCGAGCAATTCGTGTATGGGGTGGGGAAGATGTTGGGGTGTGTAACGACGTACACTACCATGGACAGTTCAGCCTGCTGTGCGCTCATGGTGCTGGGGAGCTTAATCGCCAGGGCAATGTTTGCTGCTGGGTCATAAACTCCACACCCTGTGAGTCGCTCGCCAGCAGATACCGTGCTGGAGCCGTCCACATAGATTTCGCGGCCTGTGGGGTGTATCCCGGCTCGCAAACCTATGTCCACTTCCCAAACCTCTTCTATGGAACACCAGTGGGCTGTTCCAGGATATATCAGGTTGGCTGCGAGCTTTGGCCCACAGAGACCCTTCACCTTTATGTCCACCTGTGAGAGGAGCAGGGTCCAGCGAGCAATGCGGGCACTGTTCACTGTCCCATCCTTGATCCTCCCATCCAGGAGCATCTGGGTGTGTGTGTGATGGGTGAGGAGGGTGTTGGGAGAGGTGCCTGTGAAGATCAACGATCTTTTCACAGCCCAATGTGTGGCCAAGAGGTGCCTCTCACAATTGCAGTAGCTCTTCTCCACATCCGTGAGTATCCTGGAGGAGTAGACCACCGGCCTCAGCCTACCATGCCGCTCTTGGAGCAGCACAGCACTCAGGCTGTCATTTCACCTCCTGCAGGCCGATCTGCGCTTTCTTTGGGTTTACTTTAAAACCCTTTTGCCTGAGCAGCTCCAGCAGTTCGGCGAGTGGTGGGCCATGCTCCTCTCTCATGTCGGTGAATAGGAGCAGGTCATCCACATACTGTACCAACTGTCTGGGCTGGCTGAAATCCTTTAAACAGTTTGCCATGCACTGATGGAAGATGCTGGGGCTGTTGTGGAAATCCTGAGGCAAACAGTTCCAGGTGTACTGTTGCCCTTTAAATGTAAAGGCAAACTTGTACTGATCCTCCCTCCTTAAAGGGATGGACCAAAACCCGTTGGAAATATCCAGCACCGTGAAAGTGGTTGCGGATTCTAGGATACTTCCTATCAGGTCGGCAACTGCTGCTACCGTGTGTGCACAGGCTGGGATGTTACTGTTGAGCACCCGATAGTCCACTGTGGCCCTCCAGGAATTGTCCGGCTTTCTAACCGGCCACAGTGGAGAGTTTACATGGGTGGCTATCGGTCTCAGGACTCCCTGCTGCACTAAGGAGGACATGGCTGCTTCCATGTCTGGCTCCGCTTCCCTGTGGAAGTTGTACTTTTTCTGTGGTCAGGCCATGGGGTCCCCGTCTACGCTGACCTCAAACCCATTGACCCTCCCGCAGTCATGTTTGTGAGTGGCAAATGTGGCTAGGTAGGCCTGCACAAATGCCTGGAACTCTTTTGGGGTATTACTGACCATGAGCTCGAGGTTATAACACTCTTTAGGCTTCATGGTGCACAGGGTCCCCTTCCCTTCTTTCCCTGGGATGACTACTACCTCGCCTTCCTTTCCTGTACTTGCCCCCCATAGGTAATGATTTCTTAAATCCACCAGGATCCCGTGGCCTACAATATAGTCGGCTCCCAGGATCCCTTTTCCACCCTCCTGTTCCCACTTCATTAGGATACAGGTCCACTTAGAGCAGAGCGTACCCAAACGAATGGAGAGCGGGATGGAAAATGAGCCGGCCTGTTCTCTGCCTGTGAATCCCGCCAGACTGGATGGGACCCTGCTAGATTGAGGTGAGGTGGTGGGGTTAGCTGAATGGACCACGGTGAATGATGCCCCCGTATCCAACAGATAGGTCCCCTTCACCCTCTCTACTTCCATCTCCACGAGGGGTCTCTTCCATACATCGTACCGCAGGGAACACAGGTAAACAGGCTGCTCTGGCTCTAGTCATGGCTGTGGGTTGGATGGGGCTGACGGGGTCAGAGCACCGGTAGTGGCTGCTACTCTACCCTGGCCAGTCAATAGGGACCTCATGGTGTCCAAAAATGACGCGACCGCTGCGGGAGGGATTCCTGTCTCTGCCTTTTGGACTGGGGCTGTGGAATTATTTCCCTTGTTATCTTTCCAAGGGTTTTTGCACTCCTTCCTCCAGTGTCCGTCCTTGCCACACCTGTAACAATTGAGCTTAGTGCTAGAAGGGTTATTCCCTTCCTGATGCCACTCCTTCCTACCCTGGCCGGGTTTTATTTCATGCACCTTCCCCTTAGGTGGGTGTGCATCGGTTCCCCTACCATTCCTGTAGGTTAGGGTCAACTGTCTGATCACCGTAAGTTCGGTGGTCTGGGGATTCTTGGGGTCGAACCAGACTTCCGCCTTGGCCCTGACCTGTGGCAAGCTGTTCACCACCAGGCAACGGAGCCAGTAGGCCAGCTGATCCTGGCCCAGGTATGCCCGGTTAGGTGCCCCTGTACAGGCACTCCTATACACCGGCCACAACCTGTCCGCGAAAGGCTGCGGGGTTTCCCCTGCGATCTGCACTGTCTTCTCCACTCGGGAGAAAGGACTTCCCTCGTTCATCCCCATGGCCTCCAGAACTTCATCCCTGAGCTCCTCATACCCGCTCTGCCCCATCATCGCATTCGTTGATGCTAGCTGCCTGTTCCACTTCCCTGAAGTGGAACGAGGGGTCTCCTTTTTCGGCAAGCTTTGGGATATGGCTCACCATAGCCCTAAGCTGTTGGGTGCTATAGAGTAATACAAACTGGTTTTGGAGGGGCCCCACGTCCTCGCCATTAACGGGTGGGCCGAACCTCCAATGCCGGGCTGGGCACATCGGCCCTGGTTCCAACCTCTCTTGTGGGGGTTGTTCCACCTCCGCTTCTACCCCTAATTCCACCCCCCCTTGCCTCCAGACCTCGCTAAAACCTGGCGCTACGGGTGGTGGTCGTGGGACCTCCTGTTCCTCAACCGGGTCGTCCATTGGCACTACCTGTGGTGTCTGAACCGTTCTCCCTCGTTCCCTGTAAAATCCGCCTGGCCTGCCTTCGGGCTTATGAAGCACACTATGCCCTTTGCCTTCCTTAGGGCCAGGCTCAGATTCTCTATGTTCCTTGCAGGGGCCATGATCTGCGTCTTCAAACCTCTGTTCGCTTGCCAACTTATAGGCTGCCTTTACTTCTTTTACTTTCTCCTCCTGCTCTCTTACTTGTCTCGCTAGGCGGGCGTTCTTTTCCCACAACCTCAACTCATTACCCTTGGCTTTGGTGACTTGGCTCTGTAGGTATTCCAACCTGGCCTTATGTTCTCCCATTAATTGTACCCTTTCCTGATTCAGGACCTGCAATGCTACTAGTATCTTCTCCCCTGCTAGAGCCTTGTCCTGGACTCCAGCGCTGACTCCCTTATCTCGGCTGCCTGTGCTGCAACGAGCCTGTCCAAAAGCTGGACCGGCTTCTTGAAGCACATCAGTCAGACTGCCTTCTCTAGGGATTTCTTGTGCTTCTTCCCTTCTGTCCACTTGGCTGCAGCATCTACTGGACGCCCAGCCTTTAACAGATTGGTGATCCACTTCTTTGTGATATTCACCTTGCTGAACACATAATCAGAAATCCTTTCCTCCATCATGGTTTGCCCTTCCGAACCATTGTCTACTGTATCGCACCCCTGCTGCCGGTGTCCTGCCGCGGTCACCATTTCTGTAGGGGGTGGCGTGTGCCCAGTCAGCTCTGCCCCTGACTGTCTCTGAGCGGTTCGTAATCGCTCCCACACCCCTGGGTTCTAGACACTGGACTTAGGTACAGGCGGTGATACAGAAAATAGAGTAGACAACTGGTTTGGTACAAGAAAACCATAATTTTTATTAAAGGCACAATAAAATCACAACACTGAGAATTACTAGAATAATTACAGGCATATAAAATTGCACTTATTTGGGAATGGGGAACACACGGCACATCGAGGGAACAAACACATTAAAAATCCCCCTACCCTTATCCCACCCCCAATACCTAACTAGATTAAGCTACGAGGGGTCAGGGATTTATGCTCACCAATGGGGTTTCCTTAACAGTTCAAAACCTGTCGATTAAGCCGATTGTGGTTTTGGGGTTCACTCTTGTCTTTTGGGGCCTGCCGTCGTCACATGGTCACAGGGCGCGGCGATGGAGTCATCTGTGTAAAGTACCCTCCTTTTCCTCTGTTAGAGATCTGGTGTAAAGTCTTTGTTGGGTACTTTACCTTGCAGAAATGGTTGTTCTTCTAGTGGTGGTTTGGTCGCCGACGGTTTTGTTGCAGTTGAGGTTCGGTTGGCAGTTTATATTGTTAGCTTGATTTTCCTACCCATGCTTCAAACGCCAGCTTATAACTAGGCCAGGGTGTGTGCCCGCTCGTCCCCAATGCTTCCTTATGCTGCCCTTCTCTGCTTATCGGTTTTTGCCGTTTGTCTCATCTCGTCTGCCCGCTCGCGGCCCCATGTGTCCTGTGTGCGTTCGAGTCGGGTCCTGTTCTCCTCCTGCATTTGGCCCCCGGTGTTGTAAAGGGCATCCTCGGTGTCGAGCAGCGTGGGGAGGGAGGAGAGGAAGAAGCAAGCGAAGAGGCAAGAGGCAAGGGATCTTGGCTACCGGCGGGCCTACAATTATACCCGGTTCTTCACCCCTTATCTGCGCGCCAAATCAGGTCAGTTCTTTGTCTAATTATGGTGGGCTCGTCTAAAGTGATTACAGTCATCCACTTTAATGGGTTTTGGGGCGGTTGTCTACTTGCTTAATGGCTTCAATATCCTGGCTGTTTGTTATTTATGAAATTTTATCATCTTTCCTGGCTTGGTAGCTACCTGTGAGCTGTTACCGATTATTTATGCAAAAAGTTAATGGCCTCAAGATTAGGTCCATCCTGACTTGATCTGTTCCAAGATGAAGAATGCATATTCTGTGTTTACCTAGCTGTCTGGCTTTAGAAAAAGAACAAAGTCTTTCACAGATCCATGCATGTTAGGTTTCGTTTCAGGATTTGAATGGGCCTGCCTTATGCAGGGCCTTGCTTTTAAAATCCTGCCGGCCTTGGTCACGAGGTTTCAGAAGCCATTTTGGGTACCCTTTTTAATAACTTGTCCATACAGGGTCCCTTTATCCATAAATTTCGGGGAATGTGGGAATTTTGAGAACCCTACAATCCTTCCTTAAATAAGGAGACCAAAACTGTACGTAGTACTCAAGGTGTGATCTCACCAATACCATGCACAGTTGTAGCATAACTTCCCTGCTTTTATACTCCAACCCCTTTGAAATAAAGGCCAAAATTCCATTTGCCTTTTTGATTACTTGCTGTTCCTGCATGCTAACTTTTTGTGTTTCATGCACAAGGACCCCCAGGTCCCTCTGAACTGTAGCATTTTGTAATCTCTCTCCATTTAAATAATCATTTGCTTTTTTGTTTTTCCTGCCAAAGTGTATAACCTTGCACTTTCCCACATTATACTCCATCTGCCAAATGTTTGCCCACTCACTTAGCCTGTCTATATCCCTTTGCAGGTTCTTTGAGCCCTCTGCACAACTTGCTTTCCCACCCATCTTTGTATCATCCGCAAACCTGGCTACATTACACTCGGTCCCTTCATCCAAGTCATTAATGTAGATTGTAAATAGATGAGGCCCCAGCACCGATCCCTGTGGCACCCCACTAGTTACCGTTTGCCAACCGGAAAATGACCCATTAATCCCGACACTCTGCTTTCTGTTAGTTAGTCAATTCTCTACCCATGCTAATATATTACCCCCAATTCCGTGAGCTCTTATCTTATGCAGTAAGCTTTTATGTGGCACTTTATCAAATGCCTCCTGGAAATCCAAATACACCACATCCACTGGTTCACCTTTGTCCACCCTGCTCGTTACCTCCTCAAAGAACTCCAGCAAATTTGTTCTACATGATTTCCCTTTCATAAAACCATGCTGACTCTGCCTGACTGCATTGTGATTTTACAAATGCTACCTTAATGATGGCCTCCAGCACTTTCCCAACGACAGATGTTTGGCTAACTGGTCTATAGTTTCCTGCTTTCTGTCTCCCTCCTTTCTTAAATAGGGGTGTTATGTTTGCAGTTTTCCAATCCCCTGGGACCTCTCCAGATTCCAGGGAATTTTTGTATATTGCAACCAATGCATCCACTATCTCTGCAACCACTTCTTTTAAGACCCTGGGATGCTGGTCATCTGATCCAGGGGACTTGTCATATTTTAGTCCCATTATTTTACCAAGTTCTATTTCCTTAGTGATAGTGATTGTCTTTAGTTCCCCCTCCCTGTGGCCCCTTGATTATCCATTATTGCGATGTTGTTAGTGTCTTCCACCGTGAAGACAGATACAAAATATTTGTATCTTCGCCTGGCACCTTCCCGTGCAAGCGGAGGAGATGTAACACCTGCCCCTATACCTCCCCCCTTCCCACTGTCCAGGGCCCCAAACACCCCTTCCAGGTGAAACAGCGATTTACTTGCACTTCTCGCAATCTAGTATACTGTATTCGCTGCTCACGATGCGGTCTCCTCTACATTGGGGAGACCAAACGCAGATTGGGTGACCGCTTTGCGGAACACCTCCGTTCAGTCCGTAAGGGTGACCCCGAGCTTCCGGTCGCCTGTCATTTTAATTCACCGCTCCATTCCCACTCGGACCTCACCGTCCTTGGCCTCTTGTATTGTTCCACGGAAGCTCAACGTAAACTCGAGGAACAGCACCTCATCTTCCGATTAGGCAGTCTGCAGCCTTCCGGACTCAATATCGAGTTCAACAATTTCAGATCATAAGCTCGGCCCCCATTTCATTTTCTCTTGTAATTGTTCCACTCCTTTTCCCCCCCCCTTTCCTTTTGTTTCTCTCTCACACCTGGCAGCTATCTTTTGCCCTGCCAGTACACTTTACACCTAATCCCAGCCTATTACCATCTCGTCTAGCTTCTAATCTCTTTTACTTCTTTTGTTTCTTTTATTCTTTTGTCCGATCGCAGCCCTGCCTCCGATGTAGTTTCTTCTCTTTCCAGTTTTGAAGAAGGGTCCAACCCGAAACATCAACTCAAATTTCTCTCCACGGATGTTGCCTGACCTGCTGAGTTTTTCCAGCATTTTCTGTTGTTATTACAAAATATTTGTTCAGAGCCTCTGCCATTTCCCCGTTCCCCATTATTAATTCCCCAGTCTCATCCTCTAAGGGACCAATGTTTACTTTAGCTACCCTCTTCCTTTTTATATACCTGTAGAAGCTCTTACTATCTGTTTTAATGTTCCTTGCCAGTTTACTCTCATAATTGACCTCCTCTCTCTTTATTATTTTTTTAGTCATCCTTTGCTGGTTTTTAAAATTTTTCCAATCCTCTGGTCTCCCACCAATCTTGACAACATTATATGCCTTCGTTTTCAATTTGATACCATCCTTTACTTCCTCAGTTAACCACGGATGGTGCTCCCTTCTGTTAAAATCTTTCTTTCTCACTGGAATATATTTTTGTTGAGAGTTATGTAATATCTCCTTAAATGCCACTGCATTTCAACTGTCTTACCCTTTAATTTATTTTTCCAGTCCACTTTAGCCTGTTCTGCCCTCATGTCATTGTAATTGCCTTTGTTTAAGATCAGGACACTGGTTAGAGATACAACTTTCTCACCTTCCAACTGAATTTGAAATTCAACCATGCTATGATCACTCTTTCCTAGAGGATCCTTTACTATGAGATCATTTATTAATTCTGTCTCATTACATAGTACCAGATCCAAGATAGCCTGCTCCCTGGTTGGTTCCATTACATACTGTCCTAGGAAACCACCCCAGATGCACTCTATGAACTCCTCCTCAAGGCTACCATGGCGAATTTGATTTGTCCAATCAATATGGAGACTAAAATCACCCATGATTATTACCGTACCTTTTTTACAGGCCTCCATTATTTGTTGATTTATACTCTGTCCAACAGTATTGCTACTGTTTGGCGGCTTGTAGACTATGCCCACCAGAGACTTTTTCCCTTTATTATTTTTTATCTCCACCCAAACTTTCTACATCTTGATCTTCTGAGCCAGTATCACTTCGCACCACTGCACTGATCCCATCCTTTACCAACAAAGCCATCCCAACTCCCTTTCCTGTCTGTCTATCCTTCTGAATTGTCAAATACCCTGGAATATTCAGTTCCCAGCCCTGATCACTTTGCAACCACGTCTCTATAATGGCGATCAGATTATATCCATTTGTATCTATTTGTGCCGTCAATTCATCTATCTTGTTACGAATGCTGCGTGCATTCAGATATAGAGCTTTTAACTTTGTCTTTTTACCATTTCTCCTTGTTTTGGCCCCATTTTCTGTTGCACTCTTATTTTTAAATATTCTGTCCCTTCCTGTCACACTCTGGTTATTATTTCCCCCGTCTCTATCCTGCTCTATTGCTTTCTCATTTCTCACTGACTTTTTAAATTTCCGCTCACCTGGACCCTCCCCCCAGCTATTTAGTTTAAAGCCCTCTCTACAGCTCTAGTTATTTGATTCGCCAGGACTCTAGTCCCAGTATGGTTCAAGTGAAGCCAGCTCCCTCTTATCCCAGTACTGGTGCCAGAGCCCCACAAATCAAAACCCATTTCTCTCACACCAGTCTTTGAGCCACTTGTTCTGTAAGATTCGCAATTTTCAGCAAAAATCACGCAAGAAAACTGGATAAAATAAGACTGTTTATTGACCAAAGTAAGCTTGCACAGAAAAACCTTTGATAAAAGGGCATACAAAATGGCCGCCAGGCCCCGTGATCAGTTTCTGAATCATTTTATTTCTGTTACTGCAAGCCAGACAGGCTTGTGGATTGAAGACAGTAAGCCTGCGAAAGCCAGTATCTGGGAACTGAAACTCAGAGAAACAGCATCTCCTGGAAGAATTTCGATCGCCTAGATGGGTCGGAGAGGAATTTCCCAGATTTTTTTCTCCCAAATTGGCCATTGGGTCTTTATCTGGTTTTTCGCCTCTCCCGGGAGATCACATGGGTTCGGGTGGATGCAGAGTGATAGAAGATTTGAGGTTAGGATCAGATCAGCCAGGATCTTATTGAATGGTGGAGTAGGCTCGAGGGGCCGATTGGCCTACTCCTGCTCCTATTTCTTATGTTCTTATGTTCTTATTCAATGGATTCTAAGTACAGGATGGGGCCCATCAAGATATGGGCGGACAATGCAAAAACACTTATACCCATTTATTGTACAAAGGAAAAACCGTTTAGCAGCCATCAAGGAAAATCTCCGGACCGATCAATATGCGAACCGAGCCACGGTGACAATGCAAAAGACATTGAAAGACATTATCGGCCAGGAAGGCCAGTTTAAGTTATCACCGGCTCCGTTACAAGACAAAGCGCCCCTGCAGAGATTTCTGCCCGCCAAAATTAATACAAAGACAGGACTATGATTTGGCGGGAGATAAGACTGTCCCAAAAGAGTATAACTATGGATTGAAAGTCCATCTAAGTTACTTCGGACTTCGGGTTACTTGAGCAACTTCGCTTGACTGAACGACGGCTGCTTCTTCTTCTTGGACGACTTCAGATTTTCTCTTCAGGGACTTCTCCCATAAGGAACGAACGAAGGACGGACGGTGCCAGGATCGGCGCCTCTTCCACTTCGGCAGATGCGGCATCGATGAAAGCTTTTTCGTCTTTTTAAAGACGGACGGTTTCGGTAAAAGGACAACGTGGTCGGGGTTCAGCCAAGCAAGGCTCGGACACGACGAGAAGACGACGAGGGTGACCCGGGTACTGAGGTCGGGAGATCATCGACGACCCAGGCCGACGGAGAAGAAACCCTCTGGAAAACCGGCGATCCAGGCCGGCAAGATTCTTCCATGTGCATGCACTTCTTCAACAGCCTGCATCTAGGTCTGCTAAATGAACCCAAATAGTGGATCTCAACCTTGACGAGCGCTCATCGAGGCTGTGTCTACCCCACCACCTCGAGGGAAAGAAAACATCGACTGTGCCAGAAGCTTCCAAATCCACGTGACGACGGAAAGCGGTGCCAAAAGGCTGCGAACCCCCTTCTTCGCGATTTCG
Source organism: Somniosus microcephalus (assembly GCF_052327205.1). NCBI lineage: Eukaryota > Metazoa > Chordata > Chondrichthyes > Squaliformes > Somniosidae > Somniosus > Somniosus microcephalus. Next base: position 103,844,263 of record NC_140993.1, on the reverse strand, counting down.
AGAGTGGTGAGCATGATCCCAGGTTCCCCAGGTCGAAACTTAGTTTAGGTATAGGGGAGGGAGTTAAGGGTAATTCGTAATGTGTTCCCCCTTTTACGATGTGCCGTGTGTTCCCCATTTCCATAGAGTCAAGTTCATAAATTTGTGCATGATTGTAGTTACTTTAATCTGTGCCTATGACATGTATTTTGTAATGCTTCAAACTGTTTAAAAATAAAAGCATCCATTTCGTGCTATTCAACCTGGTCTATTGAGTTCTTTCTCTGCACTACTGTTCTCTGCATCTAAGTCCAAGGTCTAGAACTGTAGGGGGAGTGGGTTGAACCACTCAAGGGTAATTATTGCACGAAACCTGGCAGGAGACCAGAACGAGCAAGAGAAACCCCCTACAGAAATGGCGACCGCGGCAGGACCTTGGCAGCAGGAAAGTAGTGTGTTAGATCAAGGTCTGAATAAACGAAATGTGATGGATGAAAGAATAGCAGATTATGTTTTTGGAAAAGTCAACCTCACAAAACAATGGATATCTGATCTATTAAGGGATAGGCGCCCGCTGGACGCAGCCATCAAGTGGACAGCGGGTAAAGAGCATAAGAAATCTGTAGAAAAGGCGGTCTGGCTGATGTGCTACAAGAAGCAAGTCCAGCTTTTGGACCAGGTCGTTGCAGCACAGACAGCCCAGATCAACGGCTTGCTTAAAGATGTGGAGGAGAAAGTTGCGGGAGGGCAGCAACTGATTGAAGCGCTTAACGCGCTGAATCAGGAACGCCACTCCACAACTCGCTGCCACGAGACCCGGGTAGAGTATTTAAAATGTCAGGTCATTGAAGCCAAGGCCTGCGAAGGTAGAATGAGAGAAAAGTGTTTCCGTCTAGCTAAGCAGATAGAGGCCCAAGAGGAAAAACTTCTGGGAGCCAGGGCAGCATAAAAGGTGGCCATGGAGGATAGATCTGAGAGCACCGACCACAGCGCTTGCCGTCGGGAGCTAGAGGACCTGAGAACGGCCCTAGCGAAGGCAAACGGGTTGGTGTTTCTCATAAATCCACCGGCGAGCCAGCTATTGCTAGCCAAGGAATCCAAAAGACCGATCCCACAAGAGGCAGTTGGGGTACCAACTCCCGAACCCTCTGCGCCTCCTGCTTATGAGGAGTCTTGGACTCCGGGACAGGAGACGGAGACGGTAGAGGAAGAGAGCCCTGAGGTAGAGCAACCCCAGATAGTAGAGTCAGGGCCGGCGCCGATGTGTCCAACGAGACACCGGAGGCTCGGTCCAAATGCAGACAATGGCGATGACGGACCCCTTGAGAGTCAGATCATAATGCCCCATAGCGCACGACAGCTAAGAGAAATGATAAGTCACATCCCAAAACTCTCCGAGTCAGGAGATCCCTCCGTGCATTTCAGGGACGTGGAGCAGACCGCAGCAGTCAATGACTGCGACGGGGTTGAACAGTCTAAAATGCTGCTGTTCTCCCTGGACAGTTCGCTCCTCCAGTGTCTCCCTGACGAGAGCAAGAGAGGGCACAGGGGATGAGTTGTTACGGGATGAGATTCTGGAGATCATGGGAGAGGGGGACGGAACTCCGTTCCTCCGTTTAGAAAAGACAGTGCAGCTAGAGGGAGAACCCCCACGGGTTTTCGCCGACAGGTTGTGGCCAGTGTATCGGCGCAGCTGCCCGGGCGGACCGGCCCGGGCCGGGCTGGATGGTGAACAGAGAGCTCATTGGCTTCGATGCCTGGTGGCAGGTTGCTTGCCAGTAGTGAGGGAACAGGCCAAAGCATGGTTTGACCCCACCAACGCCCGCTCCACGGAGGATCTAGTACTAGATCAGCTCACGATCAGTTATAGGAACAACAAGGGCAAGAAAATGCCTGCTGTAAAAGGAAAGGTGCATGAGGTAAGGCCCGCAGCCTCTGCTAAAAGGGAATGGCGCCAGGAGGGAAATCGCCCTCCCCAAGCCAATAGCAGTTGTTACGGGTGTGGGAAGGAGGGTCATTGGCGCAAGGACTGTAGGAATCCATGGAAGGATAAGAGAGAGAGAGCGTTCGCCGCAGCCCAAGACCGAGCCCAAGCCCAAGTCGCCCACGGTCCAATCGTTTACCCAGCACCAGCACAAGCACAAGTGCAGGCCGCTGCCCCAGCACCAGTCCAGAACCCAACCGTCGCCCCCGCCCCAACCACAGGGGGTGGCGCGGTTGTGGATCCCGCTGCGATCGAGTCAGTCTTGGAGACTATGCGGTCTCTGATGACCTGGCAGGGGAAGGTAGCGGTCGCCAACGGCCCTGTTGCTCCCCCAGCCCCAACCGATGTGCCCAATTGACTAGAGCCAGCGCAGCCTGTCAACCTGTGTCCCCGAGAAAGACATGCACAGGAAGAGACCTCCTGTAAAATGGAGGAATACCTGCGGTGCCAGGTTGCGGAGGCTAAGTTAGTTGAGCAGGTTTTAAGGGAGGAGAACGCCAGGTTAACAGCGAGGGCTGGCAGTTTAGAGGGTCAGCTAAGGGTTTTTAAAATGGTTCATGACCAGTGTAAACTGTTTAAGCCAGGTGCAAAAGAACCAGCAGGGAAAGCCAGGTCTGAGAGTAAAAGCAATAAGCCTGAGGCAAGTAAAGTGTCACAGACCACACAAGCTGGCGTTGCAGCCTGCTTGAGGGGAGGAGCCATCCCGCCCACCTGGGAGGCTTCCCCGATGGCCTGGGACTCGGACGAGGAGGGACCCGAACAGCAAGGTCCCGCCCTCGACACGATTCTGGAGGAGGAGGAGTTGGAGGACGGAGGTTCCGCCCTCGACTCAAGCGTGGGGGAGGTAGAAATTGGGGGCAGAGATCCTCCACCTGTAAGGACAGGTGGGGAGGAGCCGTCTGCCACAGACCCAATTCCCGAAGGGGCGGAGCCTGAGGGGAGGGAGCCGAAGCCCACAGTCGTGGAAGAGCCACGGGCTGTGAGAGCCAAAGTCCCACCCAAAGGTCCACTCGCCAAGGGAGCCTGCCCAAATCCCAAAGGGGCGGAGCCTGAGGGAAGGGAGCCGAAGCCTACTGTCGTGGAAGAGCCACGGGCTGCGAGAGCTGAGGTCCCACCCGAAGGCCCACTCGCTAAGGGAGCCACGCCCAAAGTACCTTCTCGCAGGTCGGCCCGAACGCCTCAGCCTGTAAAGTCTTGGCCCGAGTCACCCACTCCCGGTAGACACCGACTTCAGAAATCATTAAGAAAGCCCAGTCCCCGTTTAACAGCAAAAGGCTGCGGGGAACCAGATACAGGTAACTGCAGCCCCGCCACAGGGAGCGGTGAGCTGCAGTCCAGAGCCAAAGATCAGTGCAGCCCCACCGCAGGGTGTGGCGCACGACAGACCTCAAAGGGATTAGGCAAGCCGCCCCACGGAGGGCGGCGCTGTACATAAGTTAAGTTAGGTAATTATAGCAATAATTTAAGGAAATGTATATAGCGTTAAGATATATTAAGAGTACGATTTTCAAAGTCTGCCCGATATGTGTGTTTTGTTTGGGAGCGGGGTCCAGGAACCCGCGCGTCCAGTTAATTAGGCCAGCACCTATTGGGAGCCCGGCTACATCATTTTGTTGGTTACAGAAACCTGGGATATGATGGAAAAGATTCTCATCACGTTCATGACGATCGGGTGCGGGTGGGCCTACCGAGGCCGCACCAAGGACATTATCATTTTCGGGTGCTCCGGGGACACGGCCCCCATCGCAACGGATGGGACAGGGGAGCGAGAGGTTGAGGAAACCGCCACCTACTTCCACCAAGGGAGATGGCCAGGTTGGCTGGGAACGAATTCTACGGAATATTCCAACAATTTCGGTTTTGCCTACCAAGAGACTTCGTTAACGTGCCTTCGGGTGAGGATCCTTGCACCCACAGTCAGCGTTACCGTGGGAAAGAGGATTTGTCTGGTGTGCAATGGGAACGTACCACTAAGGCGATGGTGGTGGCTACGAAAGCTGGGAAAGGACATGAGAAACTCTACGGTCGAGTGGGAGCGACTGGGTAATAATGCCCATCGGACTATTACGGGGACTCACGGACAATTACGTGTGTGTTGGGACAAATGGTGGGAACCAGATGAAGGAATATATGTCTGTATGTGGGGTTCGAGACACGTTTGCCCCAAGGGCGTATCCATCTTCTTCCAGAGGCAGTGGCAGGATGAAGGAAAGGGGATGAGATGGGATGTCAGCACTCGAGCGTGCGGAGCCCCATACTCCCCTATTCCGGTAAACGCCACTGAACTCAACACCCGCCCACGCAAGCCCCTGCCAACGCTTCCGGTAGCACTAGCCCAGAAAGGAGGGTGCCCAACCACCACCAAGGGACCCGGGAACGGTTTGGTATTGGTACCCACCGGTCAGGTGCTGTACCAAGGGGTACACTACGCGGTGGCCTCAGTGATTTTAAATCTCACTGAGGTACGATTACCGGAGTGGTGTCCCAAAGAAACAGAACAATTATACCAGGTCCTGTTAACCCGTATGTTTAGACAATTTTACGAATTTGACTTCGCCGACATCGACAGAGACAAGTTATACACCACACCGCCAGAAGTTTTGGATCGAGTCGGGAGGCAAAGAAGGGGTACTGTAAATGACATATTCACCGCTTTTAATACCGGGACATCTGTCGTCAACGCTCTAGATAACGTGGAACTGCAGACACAGATCAACGGTTTAAAAGCCCAGTTAAGGAACATACTGACAGACGAAAATAAGGTAGTGGGTTCTGAGTTGCATGAGGACCAGGCCATGACACTACACTTTAAGGATATAATAGCTGAGCTGGAGAAACACGCGAGAATGGTAAATGCGCTCATTAAGGAGGATCAGAATGCGTCCGATCAAGCTGCGCAAAACGAGGCCTGTGTGCTGTACGGGGCGTGGTTACTGGGCGAGGGCCGCAGTAATCTTGAGGATTTAAAACAGGGTTTGGTCCCGTCCTGGATCAGCAACAAGCACCTGCAAGCGCTCCACCCTTTTGAGAATGCATTAAGCCCATGCCAGCTCAGACTAGCCGCAGAAGCATACCCAGTCCCAGTGGACTGCGGACATTCGAATCACACCATCATGGGAATAGTAGTAAGAATGCCGGTGTTGGGTCCCGCAGCAAAGCCCGCCCCGGTATACAGAGTAGAGAACATTGGAGTCATTCGGGGGGGCACACACATTCGTTACGCAGTGGTCCCGCCTTACGTCATCAAATGGGAGCGTACGATGACTGGCACCGACCTCTCGGGATGTCGGAGCCGGGGAGCACACATCATCCTGTGTCCCCAGCACTTGAATGCCTTTCTGAAACCACAGTGCGGGTTCAGAACTGCTAGCGCGAAGCCGGTAAATTGCACCATGGAGGCCATGGCAGAGGATCATGTGCCCCCGCAGGTAGCGTATATCGGGGGTGGGACATATTGCGTCACCACTGCAGCGCCTCAGTACCGATACGGACAACACGAGTGGTGTTCGGTCGGTGATAGCAGTTTCTGTTTCAAACCCAGGGCCGAGGTTCAAGTGGCACAACAACGAATTGTCCCCATTCCTGCGCCCTCCACCGTTCACATCACGATCAAAGAGAATTTCACAGACTTGCAACGATTTGTCGCGCATTTTGGTTATGTCATTCCCCCTCTTCCCGAACACCTCACTAAGATTTTAAAAGCCGTTATAGTTTCACAGAAACATTTCTACACACTGGAGCAGAAGATTTTAGAGATAGGAAAAGACATATTGGACATAACCATCCCACCATGGTGGGACTTGTTCACCAACATAGAGGTCCCCGCCTGGATTAGAATAGCATCCCACATCCTAGTAGTGTGTCAGGTTTTAATTGTGATATTTTTGCTCTTCGTGCATTGCAAAGGAGGCAAACGCCTCCAGAGGCACGAGAACACAGGAGAATGGAGAGAACGCTATGTGCGAATGGGGGAAGCAGACACCCCACTTTAAGCTGCTAGTATAAGATTAAGCGTCCCTCCATTTTAAAATTTTTCTCTTTTGGACCATCCGCGTTTTCTTTTGTTTTGTTTTGGGTTTTAAGGAAATAAGTATTGTTATGTTATTAGTCGTTCTTAAGTTTTTGGATTAATAAAAGGTGTATGCAGATGGCGCAAGAGGGTATCAACCCCTGCACATCTGACAGGTGAACGTGTTATAGTTTAAGATACGCTGTCTATGATTGTCCAAATGTGCAAAAGGTAATTTTCGTTTTCTTCGGAAATGGGAACAGCATGTGTCGTGAGGGTCATAGATAGTTAAGTGCCAGGAATGTTTGGATGTGGGGAATCAGGGAAAATCTGCTCATCAAGGATTATTGATACTTTAAGCAAGCTATCAGTATCACAGGGAGGCCTGTAAGATTCGCAATTTTCAGCAAAAATCACGCAAGAAAACTGGATAAAATAAGACTGTTTATTGACCAAAGTAAGTTTGCACAGAAAAACCTTTGATAAAAGGGCATACAAAATGGCCGCCAGGCCCCGTGATCAGTTTCTGAACCATTTTATTTCTGTTACTGCAAGCCAGACAGGCTTGTGGATTGAAGACAGTAAGCCCGCGAAAGCCAGTATCTGGGAACTGAAACTCAGAGAAACAGCATACAGTTCAATGGATTCTAAGTACAGGATGGGGCCCATCAAGATATGGGCGGACAATGCAAAAACACTTATACCCATTTATTGTACAAAGGAAAAACCGTTTAGCAGCCATCAAGGAAAATCTCCGGACCGATCAATATGCGAACCGAGCCACGGTGACAATGCAAAAGACATTGAAAGACATTATCGGCCAGGAAGGCCAGTTTAAGTTATCACCGGCTCCGTTACAAGACAAAGCGCCCCTGCAGAGATTTCTGCCCGCCAAAATTAATACAAAGACAGGACTATGATTTGGCGGGAGATAAGACTGTCCCAAAAGAGTATAACTATGGATTGAAAGTCCATCTAAGGTACTTCGGACTTCGGGTTACTTGAGCAACTTCGCTTGACTGAACGACGGCTGCTTCTTCTTCTTGGACGACTTCAGATTTTCTCTTCAGGGACTTCTCCCATAAGGAACGAACGAAGGATGGACGGTGCCAGGATCGGCGCCTCTTCCACTTCGGCAGATGCGGCATCGATGAAAACGTTTTCGTCTTTTTAAAGACGGACGGTTTCGGTAAAAGGACAACGTGGTCGGGGTTCAGCCAAGCAAGGCTCGGACACGACGAGAAGACGACGAGGGTGACCCGGGTACTGAGGTCGGGAGATCATCGACGACCCAGGCCGACGGAGAAGAAACCCTCTGGAAAACCAGCGATCCAGGCCGGCAAGATTCTTCCATGTGCATGCACTTCTTCAACAGCCTGCATCTAGGTCTGCTAAATGAACCCAAATAGTGGATCTCAACCTTGACGAGCGCTCATCAAGGCTGTGTCTACCCCACCACCTCGAGGGAAAGAAAACATCGACTGCGCCAGAAGCTTCCAAATCCACGTGACGACGGAAAGCGGTACCAAAAGGCTGCGAACCCCCTTCTTCGCGATTTCGAGAGTGGTGAGCATGATCCCAGGTTCCCCAGGTCGAAACTTAGTTTAGGTATAGGGGAGGGAGTTCAGGGTAATTCGTAATGTGTTCCCCCTTTTACGATGTGCCGTGTGTTCCCCATTTCCATAGAGTCAAGTTCATAAATTTGTGCATGATTGTAGTTACTTTAATCTGTGCCTATGACATGTATTTTGTAATGCTTCAAACTGTTTAAAAATAAAAGCATCCATTTCGTGCTATTCAACCTGGTCTATTGAGTTCTTTCTCTGCACTACTGTTCCCTGCATCTAAGTCCAAGGTCTAGAACCGTAGGGGGAGTGGGTCGAACCACTCAAGGGTAATTATTGCACGAAACCTGGCAGGAGACCAGAACGAGCAAGAGAAACCCCCTACAGTTCATTTCTCTGATCTTATTTACCCTATGCAAATATGCTCGTGGCTCAGGTAGTAATCCAGAGATTATTACCTTTGTGGTTCTGCTTTTTAATTTAGCCCCTAGCTACTCATACTCTCTCAGCAGAACTCTTTCTTTGTCCTACCTATGTCATTGGTGCCTACATGGACCATGACAATTGGATCCTCCCCCTCCCACTCCAAATTTCTCTCCAGCCCAGAGGAGATGTCATTAACCCTGGCACCGCGCAGGCAACACAGCCTTCGGGACTCACGCTCTCGGCTGCAGAGAACAGTGTCTATCCCCCTAACTATACTATCCCCTATCACAACAACATTTCTTTTTACACCCCCCACTAGAATGGCTCCCTGTAAGACGGTGCTGTGGTCAGATTGCTCATCCTCCCTGCAGTCCCTGTCCTCGTCCACACAGGGAACAAGAATCTCGTACCTGTTGGACAAGGCCAAGGGCTGAGGCTCCTCCATCACTACCTCCTGGATCCCAATACCTGCCTCACTTGTAGTCGCACTCTCCTGTCCCTGACCATGGGCCAAATTGGAAGTAATTACTCTAGTGGGTGTGACTGCCTCCTGGACTTTAGTGTCCAGGTAAAGCTCCCTCTCCCTAATGTGTCGCAGTGTCCGAAGCTCCGACTCCAGCTCATCAACTCTGAGCCGAAGTTCCTCGAGCAGCCAACATTTGCTGCAGATGTGGTCACCTTGGACCTCAATGGTGTCCACCAGCTCCCACATGCAACAACAACAACACATTGCCTGGTCTCCCATCTCAATTAATTAATTAGTTTTAAAACTTGGAACACGTTATCTACACCAAGGCACTTAAATTTAGACACCCAAGTTTGGAAATAAGCGAGAAATATAGAAATACTCACCAACCAATCACTTACCTGCTTTCTGGTGATGTCACACTTTGATTACTTTTTACTTCTTTACACTCATCAGTCTGTTGCAGCCGCTCTCCTGGACTCCTGCTGTTTTAGTAGCTCCGAACTCTCGCTCTCTCCTGGGCACCCGCTGTTTTAGTAGCTCCGAACTCTCGCTCTCTCCTGGGCTCCCACTGTTTTAGTAGCTCCGAACTCTCGCTCTCTCCTGGGCTCCCGCTGCTTTAGTAGCTCCGAATTCTCGCTCTCTCCTGGGCTCCTGCTGTTTTAGTAGCTCCGAACTCTCGCTCTCTCCTGGGCTCCCGCTGTTTTAGTAGCTCCAAACTCTCGGTCTCCTGGGCTCCCGCTGTTTTAATAGCTCCGAACTCTTCCTCTCTCCTGGGCTCCTGCTGTTTTAGTAGCTCCGAACTCTCGCTCTCTCCTGGGCTCCTGCTGTTTAAGTAGCTCCGAACTCTCGGTCTCCTGGGCTCCCGCTGTTTTAATAGCTCCGAACTCTTCCTCTCTCCTGGGCTCCTGCTGTTTTAGTAGCTCCGAACTCTCGCCCTCTCCTGGGCTCCCGCTGTTTTAGTAGCTCCAAACTCTCGCTCTCTCCTGAGCTCCCGCTGTTTTAGTAGCTCCGAACTCTCGCTCTCTCCTGGACTCCCGCTGTTTTAGTAGCTCCGAACTCTCGCTCTCCTAGGCTCCCGCTGTTTTAGTTGCTCCGAACTCTCACTCTCTCCTGGACTCCCGCTGTTTTAGTAGCTCCGAACTCTTGCGCTCTCCTGGACTCTCGCTGTTTTAGTAGCTCTGAAATCTCACTCTCTCCTGGGCTGCCGCTGTTTTAGTAGCTCCGAACTCTCCCTTTCACCTGGGCTCCCGCTGTTTAAGTAGCTCCAAACTCTCGCTCTCCTGGGCTCCCGCTGTTTTAGTAGCTCTGAACTCTCGCGCTCTCCTGAGCTCCCGCTGTTTTAGTAGCTCCAAACTCTCGCTCTCTCCTGGACTCCCGCTGTTTTAATAGTTTCGAACTCTCACTCTCGCCTGGACTCCCGCTGTTTTAGTCGTTTCGAACTCTCGCGCTCTCCTGGGCTCCCGCTGTTTTAGTAGCTCCGAACTCTCGCGCTCTCCTGGGCTCCCACTGTTTTAGTAGCTCCGAACTCTCGCTCTCTCCTGGGCTCCCGCTGTTTTAGTAGCTCCGAATTCTCGCTCTCTCCTGGGCTCCCGCTGTTTTAGTAGCTCCGAACTCTCGCTCTCTCCTGGGCTCCTGCTGTTTTAGTAGCTCCGAACTCTCGGTCTCCTGGGCTCCCGCTGTTTTAATAGCCCCGAACTCTTCCTCTCTCCTGGGCTCCTGCTGTTTTAGTAGCTCCGAACTCTCGCTCTCTCCTGGGCTCCCGCTGTTTTAGTAGCTCCAAACTCTCGGTCTCCTGGGCTCCCACTGTTTTAATAGCTCCGAACTCTTCCTCTCTCCTGGGCTCCTGCTCTTTTAGTAGCTCCGAACTCTCGCTCTCTCCTGGGCTCCTGCTGTTTTAGTAGCTCCGAACTCTCGGTCTCCTGGGCTCCCGCTGTTTTAATAGCTCCGAACTCTTCCTCTCTCCTGGGCTCCTGCTGTTTTAGTAGCTCCGAACTCTCGCTCTCTCCTGGGCTCCCGCTGTTTTAGTAGCTCCAAACTCTCGCTCTCTCCTGGGCTCCCGCTGTTTTAGTAGCTCCGAACTCTCGCTCTCTCCTGGACTCCCGCTGTTTTAGTAGCTCTGAACTCTCACTCGCTCCTGGGCTCCCACTGTTTTAGTAGCTCCGAACTCTCACTCTCTCCTGGACTCCCGCTGTTTTAGTAGCTCCGAACTCTCGCTCTCCTAGGCTCCCGCTGTTTTAGTTGCTCCGAACTCTCACTCTCTCCTGGTCTCCCTCTGTTTAAGTAGCTCCGAACTCTTGCACTCTCCTGGACTCTCGCTGTTTTAGTAGCTCTGAAATCTCACTCTCTCCTGGGCTGCCGCTGTTTTAGTAGCTCCGAACTCTCCCTTTCACCTGGGCTCCCGCTGTTTAAGTAGCTCCAAACTCTCGCTCTCCTGGGCTCCCGCTGTTTTAGTAGCTCTGAACTCTTGCGCTCTCCTGAGCTCCCGCTGTTCTAGTAGCTCCGAACTCTCGCTCTCTCCTGGGCTCCCATTGTTTTAGTAGCTCCAAACTCTCGCTCTCTCCTGGACTCCCGCTGTTTTAATAGTTTCGAACTCTCACTCTCTCCTGGACTCCCGCTGTTTTAGTCATTTCGAACTCTCGCGCTCTCCTGGGCTCCCACTGTTTTAGTAGCTCTGAACTCTTGCTCTTTCCTGGGCTCCCACTGTTTTAGTAGCTTCTAACTCTCGCTCTCTCCTGGGCTCCTGCTGTTTTAGTAGCTCCGACTATAATATGAATTAGCTCACCACCATCTTCTCAATGACAATTAGGAATGAACAATATATGCTGGCTTTGCCAGCCACATCCACATCCAGTGAAAGAATAAATAAAAAAATCTACTACTGGCAAAGTTAGAATATGGCAACTTATCATTATGAAGATGATCATATTTGCACTAGAGAGGGTACATTGCACTAGAGAGGTACATTGCACAGAGAGGGTACATTGCACTAGAGAGAGTAGAGAGAAGATTTACAAGGATGTTGCCAGGACTGGAGAATTTGAGCTATGAGGAAAGATTGGAGAGTTGCTTTCTTTGGAACAGAGGAGGCTGAGGGGAGACATAATTGAGGTGTATAAAATTATGAGGAGCATAGAAAGAGTGGATAGGATGGACCTATTTCCCCTAGAAGAGAGGTCAATAACCAGGGGGCATAGATTTAAAGTAATTAGTCGAAGGATTAGAGGGGAATTGAGGAGAACCTTTTTCACCCAGAGTGTGGTGGGGGTCTGGAACTCACTGCCTGAAAGGGTGGTAGAGGCAGAAACCCTCAGCACATTTAAAAAGTACTTGGATATGCACTTGAAGTGCCGTAAACTTCAGGGCTACGGACCAAGAGCTGGAAGGTGGGATTAGGTTGGATAGCTCTTTTTTGGCCAACACAGATACTTTGGGCCAAATGGCCTCCTTCTGTGCCATAAATTTCTATGATTCTATGATTTCTAAGGTTAGAATGTGGCAACTTATCATTATGAAGATGATCATATTTCACTTACTGCTGAAATCAAGTCAACATGACTGATTGTTGTATGACATGTGTGCATTATATTTCATGACTAATCTACTGGAATTTTTTGAGGATGTAACTGGTAAAATAGATAAGGGAGAACCAGTGGATGGGGTGTATTTGGACTTTCAGAAGGCTTTTGATAATGTCCCGCATAAGAGATTAGCGTGTAAAGTTAAGGCACATGGGATTGGGGGCAAGGTATTGACTTGGATAGAGAACTGGTTGGCTGACAGAAAGCAAAGAGTTGGAATAAACGGGTCTTTTTCCGAGTGGCAGGCAGTGACTAGTGGGGTACCGCAGGGATCGGTCCTTGGACCTAAACTATTCACAATATATATTAATGATCTAGACAAGGGAACTAGATGTAATATCTCCAAATTTGCAGATGACACAAAGCTGGGTGGGCATGTGTGCTGTGAGGAGGATGCTGAGAAACTCCAATATAATTTGGACAGGTTGGGTGATTGGGCAGAAGTGTGGCAGATGCAATATAATGTGGATAAATGTGAGGTTATCCACTTTGGTGGCAAAAACCAGAAGGCAGATTATTATCTGAATGGCAATAGATTGGGAGAAGGGGAAGTGCAACGAGACCTGGGTGTCCTTGTGCACCAGTCACTGAAGGTAAGCATGCAGGTGCAGCAGGTGGTTAAGAAGGCAAATGGTATGTTGACCTTCGTAGCGAGAGGGTTTGAGTACAGGAACAAGAATGTCTTGCTGCAGTTGTACGGGACCTTGGTGAGACCACATCTTGAGTATTGTGTGCAGTTTTGGTCGCCTTATCTGAGGAAGGATGTTCTTGCCATGGAAGGAGTTCAGCGAAGATTCACCAGGCTGATACCTGGGATGGCAGGAATGATGTATGAGGAGAGATTGGGACGATTGGGCTTGTACTCGCTGGAGTTTAGAAGAATGAGAGGGGATCTTATTGAAACTTATAAAATTCTGACAGGACTGGACAGACTAGATGCAGGAAGGATGTTCCCGATGGTCAGGGAGTCCAGAACCAGGGGTCACAGTCTAAGGATAAGGGGTAGGCCATTTAGGACAGAAATGAGGAGGAATTTCTTCACCCAGAGAGTGGTGAACCTGTGGAATTCTCTACCACAGAAGGCAGTAGAGGCCAATTCATTAAATATATTCAAGAAGGAGTTAGATATATTTCTTAAGGCTAAAGGGATCAAGGGGTATGGGGAGAAAGCAGGGACCGGGTACTGAAATTGGATGATCAGCCATGATCGCATTGAATGGCGGAGCAGGCTCGAGGGGCCGAATGGCCTACTCCTGCTCCTATCTTCTATGTTTCTATGTTTCTATTCTGTCAACAGGTAGCTGCGAGGTCCCCATCCCTGATGGCCAGGGATGCTGAGATGCCACTGAACTTGCCTCCAATGCAGATATCAGTTGTGAGATTTGTGGAGGACCACCTCCAGTTCTCTCCCTATCCCTTGTGTTTTGCTTTCTCTTCTCCTGCAATGGGGCAATGGGCAGACCTATGATTAACTGTAGTGCCATGTGTTCACCCGATGGATGCACTGCATTTGGTGAGGGTAACTATCAAGCAGAGGCATCAAATTACACATGGATCAGGGTGAATGGCGGTGGTTGATATTTAGATGTGGATGTGAGGAAGTGCATAGAAAGAGAAGGATGGGTGCACTTGCAAGATAGGTGGGTGTGAGTAGTTTGTATTTATATTCATTCATGGGATATGGGCGTCGCTGACAAAGTCAGCATTTATTGCCCATCCCTAATTGCCCATGAGAAGGTGGTGGTGATCTGCCTTCTTGAACCGCTATAGTCCGTGAGGTGAAGATACTCCCACAGTGCTGTTTGGGAGAGAGTTCCAGGATTTTGACCCAGCGACGATGAAGGAACAGAAATATATTTCCAAGTCAGAATGGTATGTGACTTGGAGGGGAACTTACAGCTGGTGGTGTTCCCATGCACCTGATGCCCTTGTCCTTCTAGGTGGTAGAGTTCACGGGTTTGGGAGGGTGCTGTTGAAGGAGCCTTGGCGAATTGCTGCAGAGCATCTTGTAGATGGTACACACTGCAGCCACGGTGCACCAGTGGTGGCGGAAGTGAATGTTTAAGTTGGTGGATGGGGTGCCAACCAAGCGGGCTGCTTTGTCCTAGATGGTGTCGAGCTTCTTGAGTGTTGTTAGAGCTGTACTCATCCAGGCAAGTGGAGAGTATTCAATCACACTATTGACTTGTGCCTTGTAGGCGGTGGAAAGACTTTGGAGAGTCAGGAGGTGAGTCACTCCACACAGAATACCCAGTCTCTGACCTGCTCTTGTAGCCATAGTATTTGTATGGCATGTCCAGTTAAGTTTCTGGTCAATGGTGACTCCCCAGGATGTTGATGGTGGGGGATTCGGTGATGGTAATGCCGTTGAATGTCAAGGGGAGGTGGCTAGACCCTCCCTTGTTGGAGATGGTCATTGCCTGCCACTAGTGTGGCATGAATGTTACTTGCCACTTATCAGCCCAAGCCTTACTATTGTCCAGGTCTTGCTGCATGCAGGCACAGACTGCTTCATTATCTGAGGAGTTGCGAATGGAATTGAACACTGTGCAATCATCAGTGAACATCCCCACTTCTGACCTTATGATGGAGGGAAGGTCATTGATGAAGCATTTGAAGATGGTTCCAACTAGGACCCTGCCTTGAGGAACTCCTGCTGAGATGATTGGCCTCCAACAACCACAACCATCTTCCTTTGTGCTAGGTATGACTCCAGCCAGTGGAGAGTTTTTCCCCTGATTCCCATTGACTTCAATTTTTGTAGAACTCCTTGATACCATACTCAGTCAAATGCTGCCTTGATGTCAAGGGCAGTCACTCTCACCTCACCTCACCTGATATGATGGAGTAGGCTTTACAAGGCAGATTGAGGAGGGGTATGATGTGCACAGCAGGATGTAGGTGAATGTGCTACGGTACTCACCTTTCCTGACCTGGTTAGGTCACTTAATCGCTTCCTGCACTGAATACAGAAGCATGGCACAATGCTCCTGCTGCTGACCTCCTGAGCGATCTCCAGCATCAGGTTTCTTCCTCCTATTGTTGGGGAACAGTCAGAGTTAAATTAGACAACCCCCAAAAACAGGCATGGGGATTGCAATACGTGATTAACACATTCATAGTGCTGCAGGCAGCACGGTAAATAGATGCATCCTGATGTTTTAAATGATTGCTGCTTGAAGCTGGCGCTACCTACGCTGTTCATTGGCTGCATGCATCAGCAAAGGGCCCAATATAGCGAGTGGCAAGCTCTACTTAAAGGCAGCCTGTACATCTTAAAGGGGAGGTGCATTGTGCCTGCAAGAAGTGGTGGGACTCCTTTGAAAAGTGAATCTGTGCTATAATAGTAGGAATAGTTGAACATGCGAGAGAACATGCAACAAGGTTTTCTAACAATGCATTGGAGGTCTTTGTGCAAGACATGGAGAGAAGGAGAGGCATCCTGTATCCACAGTGGGTGCAGGAGGCCCACCAGACATATGCTCAGGAGGCAGTGGGAAGAAGTAGAGGCGGAGGTCAATGTCAGGAGTGTAGCTCCAAGAGCATGGCTGTATTGCAGCAAGAAGTTGAATGATCTGACATGAGTTGTCAAAGTGAGTGAGTTCAGTCTTTAAATTCCATATCCTACCAATGGCACCACTAGCCACATCCACTGCTCAATTCTCTGCACCCCCATAACCTACCTACCAACAATCTCTATCAATGAGTACTCAACCCTACTATACATATGCTTTACCTCACCCTCACACACTTAGCACTGTCGCAAGCCCCGCACCCACAATTCACAGCTCGCACACACTGGCAGCTATTCAACCATGACAGCCACATCACCCAAACATAATGCAGGACACTCACTGACACACTTCCCTCCTTCTTGCAAGAGAAGCTGGCACATAACAGGAGGCAGTAGCAATGAACTGGAGGAGGACAAGCGTATCTGCATGTTTTAACCCCCAAGAAGGAGAAACTGCTGGCCATCATGGGAAGGAGCATCACTGAGGTTGTGGCCACTGGTGGGCTGGAGGGATGAATGATGAGGGTATCTACATACCAATGTTCCCTGTTATTTTTGGGGGGCTGCGTGGCCCCTTTAACGGGCTGTGCGGCCCATTCAAAATTCCGCGCAAGCGCGTTTTTTTCAATTTAAAAGCTGGATTGCCGGCTGTGCAGGATCACTAGGGCGCGCAGCTTAAAGTGAACATTGCTGCATACCTAATCCTCCTTCTCTGTTTCTACTTCTCCCTCATCCCACAATCTCGTCTGCCTCACAAGCTGCAGGTGGTGTAAGCAAGCACTTCTTACTTTCTTACTTACTTAACGGTGACAGCCAACAGGTCCAAAGAAATAACCATCTCTATGTCCCACATGGTTTTATACAGTTGGAGTTCATGCACAGTGAAACTAAAATAAACAGTAACAGTATTCCCAACCACACCGCCTCATAAATCATGAGACAAGCTCTTAAAAATCATGAGATTTGGTATAGAAATCATGAGTTGCTATTTTTTTTCAAACATAAACCAATCTAGATTGACAGTAGTTTTATAAACCTCATTAGTGACTTTATTTAATCCCCAGCAGGTCACAGCTCTTTACAAAAAACTATATTTGAAAGTGCTTTACAAAAAACTTTAAAAAAAAATCCGACCTGTTATCACCATGTTGCTATGTTTGGGTGTTGCTCTTGAGTTTCTGGTGGGTGATTTGCAGTATTAGGTAAGCACAAAATTATTGTATTCTAAACAAAAATTAAGACTTTGTAATGCTCGGTTTTTCAAAGACTCAGTGAGGCATGTGACAGTGCTAATGATATTGATGTGGGATCTGATGTTGGGTGATATTTGGGCCCAGGCCGCTGTGAGCTTGGTACACAGGCCTGTCCCTGGAGCGACAGCCACAATCCTGCTCTGCAGATCACTGTCTGCCCTGTAGGCTGTTTACCATTCTCACCACAGCACCTGTGACATCTTCAATGAACAAAGTAATACAATGTAAGATGCTCATTGACCTGCAGCGGTGAACAACCCAATTGAAATCATTATCAGGTAGTTTACAGGCACGTAAGAGCAGGGGCGGGCTTAACAAGGTCAATCAAGGGAAAGTAGCGTGGCTTGGCCAGGCGTTGTTGGGGGCGGGACTGAGACCCAACAACCAGCAGTCCCACCCTCAACGCGCCCCCATTGATAAAATCTAGCTCATAGTCTCAGGATAAGGGGTCGGCCAATAAGGACTGAGGAGAAATTTCTTCACTCAGATAGTTGTGAATCTTTGGAATTCTCTGCCTCAGAGGGCTGTGGATGCTCAGTCATTGAATATATTCAAGACTGAGATCGATAGATTTTTGGGCACTAAGGGAATCGAGGGATATGGGGATAGTGCAGGAAAGTGGAGTTCATGTAAAAGTTCAGTCGTGATCTTATTGAATGGCGGAGCAGGCTCAAGGGGCCTTATAGCCTACTGCTGCTTCAATTCTTATGTTCTTAAGTCAGAGACCATGGTGGCACTGTAAGATTCTAAAAACCTTAATAAAACTGCTGCTACCATATGGAGATTGAAATTGCGAACAAATTGTGAAATGGTAATGGATGGACTCAAATTGTAGGAAGTCAGCATGTGTTTCTTGTTTGTGAAGACACAAAACATAGGAAGTCAGCAGGGGGTCCTTTGCCTGGTGGTCAGCATGGTCCTTTGTTTGTGAGGCCACACGGACAGGAAGGAGACACTGAGTGAAGAGGAAGTCCCGCCCCCACACACATCACAGGAACATGAACGTGTCATGCAGAAGAAACTCCAATCATGGAAGTTGTGGAGTGAAACTGACCTATCAGAGGGAGGCAGATGGAGATATATGAGGGGGGCCGGCAGAAAGGCACTATAAAGAAATAACCAGAGGTGGGAAATTCAGAAGGAAGCAGAAGAAAAAGAGAGGAACAAAGAAAGCTGGCCAATCTATGTGTGCAACCTACTACTTTTCCGGACTGATCACCCTGGGATAATTGTATGTATGAATGTCGGACATAGAGCTTAGCTATTGTTAAAGAGTACTTTTATGCATGGTTGACTTGGGATATGAATCATCAGGAATTAACATATAAGTTGCTGGGAAGTACTTTTATGTACGGTAAATTGTAAGCATATTAATTGCGAGAGAATGCTTCTATGTACACTTGAATTTTGAACTGTAGTGTGAATAAAGACCAATTTTATTGATCACATACTTATCTGTCATTGTTGTGCTTATTCATAATTCTCGAGGTCCAAACAATAGTAAGAGAGAGACTTACAGTACCTGCTCTAAATATATTGTATAATGGTAGTGCAAGGAAGATGGCACAAAGGAAGAGGAGTAGGCCATTCAGCACCTCAAGCCTTTTCTGTCATTCAATTAGATCATGGCTGATCTCTACCTATACTCCATTTATCCTTTGATACCCTATCCTAACAAAAATCTATCAATCTCAGTCTGGAACATTTTAATTGACTCAGCATCCACAGCCTTTTGGAAGAGCGCGTTTCAGATTTCCATGATACTTTCCGTTAAAAAGTGCTTCCTGATTTCACTCCTAAATTGCCTAGCTCTAATTTTAAGATTACACATCCTTGTTCTGGATTCCCCCACCAGAAAAAATAGTTTACTCTCTCTACCCTATCAACTTCTTAATCATTTTAAATACCTCGATTAGATCACCCTGAAAATCTATACTCAAGATAATACAGTCCAAGGTTATGCAACCAAGCCGCATAATTTAACCCTTTAAGCCCTGGTATCGTCCTGGTGAATCTGCACTGTACCCTTCCAAGGCCACTATATCTTTCCTGAGGTGCACTGCCCAAAATTGAATGCAGTACTTCAGGTGGAATCTGATCAAAGCTCTGTAAAATTGAAGAACCACTTCCTCACTTTTGAATTTCAGCCACCTTGTGATAAAGGCCAAACATTTCATTAGACCTTTTGATTAATTTTGGACCTGTGTGCCAGCCCCTAGTCTCTAAGCATTAAGAAACTATCCGATTTGACTTTTGCAGACCCAAAGTGGATGATCTCATACTTTCCCACATTAATTTCCATTTGAATAGCTTTAACTATTTACTTAGTCTGTCTATGTCCCTTTGTAAATTCCTGCTCTCACCGCGTAACTTACTGTGCATCCTAACTTAGTGTGATCTACAAATTTGGATATACAATTCTCTATTTCTTCATCCAAAGCACTGTACATAAAAGAGGATATTAGGTCCCTCATTTTGTGTACATAGTGTTTAAAAAGGGAGCAAGTCCAAATAAACTTGAATTAATCAAGCTTGATGAAACTTGGATGTTTGTGAATCACCTGAAATGCCATAATTTGGTCATTTCAAGTTCACAATTTGTCTCTCATCCCTAGCGTAAACCTTAAATGTGCAAAATGCTTAAATTGCAAACACTGTTGTAATGCAGATGGACTGTATTCGATAAAGTGCACGTTGAATTATCCAAGTAACTTCAGCGACAATAAATTAGTTTGGGTAATTGAGAATTAGATAACCCAAAGTCAGAAATTAAAGGGCTGTTTAGGGGAAAAAAAACACAACAGGTCAGTACATCTGTTAGTTCAATTGAATGGAAATTGGATAATGAGTTTAATTAAGCAATTAACACCAGAAATACCTGCCAGACAACATTGCCCTTCAATAGAATGCGCAACAGCCACAATCAACTGCTAAATGGCAGCAATAAACTTCATGAAAGGGATACCAAAGACATTGAGTGCTACTCCAATGAATTAAGATAAAGGGCATTGGCAGTTGTTTCAAGCAAAAGAAAACCAACAATCAATGGAAAAACATTTCTCAGCATCTTCCAGAAATTTTCAGGGTACCTAAATACTGAAAGTCAATAACAGTAAGCTACATTTTATGAACTATTTAAAATGTCAAATACAATTTGATTATTCTCCAATATAAAAAAGATTGAGCAGAAAGATTGAGCAGAAAATTAACTAAAGCAGTAGTAATATCTGAAAGGTAGCAGTGCCTGTCAATTCAGTTGGGAAATAAAATGAGTAGGATTTCACAATCCTATTGCTTTAGTCTGGCTGCATTAAGCCTTGATTGTCTCAATAACTTCATCAAAATCTCATAGATTGTGATGTAGGTATCTTGTAATGTTATAATTTCTCCAGGGTATGATTTACTTCAGGAGACATGGGTTGCATTATGTGCTGTGACAGATTAAAACTCATTAATGTTGACATTTATAGCCTTTAAAGTAAATGGAATTCTAATTTTGGGTGGAGTGAGTAGAACATCAACACAGTCTAAATTGATAATAATGGAAAGGAGTTAACCTATGTTTCTGCTTCAGGCAGAATGTGTCTTTAAAAGATTGGTAAGCACATTAGTTAAGTTTCCAATAAAAACAGTTTTAATTTGTTTTACTGGATATAACATTTTGGAATTCACCTTTATATTCAATTTTAATCTTTGTCAATGGTCACAATAAAAGTGTCTGTAAGATTCTTATGAATTTAGAAATATTTGAAAACATGACTGTGAAATACTGTCAAATTTATTTCAGATTATTCCTGTTCAGTAAGCAGGAGTTCTTGCACAAAAGGAAAATAGCTAACTGCAACTCTTGAGTCATAAGTGAATATGGTATACCCCTTTTATAATTTTGCTTTTTGATATAACAATTTTTAATGGTTCCTTCACTAACTGCAAATTCATGTAAAATCCACACCTCTCTACCTCTCCTTCCTCCTTTAAGATGCTCCTTCAAACCTACCTCTTTGACCAAGCTATTGGACATCTGCCCTAAATTCTCCTTATGTGGCTTGGTGTCAAATTTTGTCTTATATCACTCCAGCAAAGCACCTTGGAATGTTTTACTACGTTAAAGGTGCAATATAAATACAAATTTTTGTTGTTGCTTTCAGAGCATGAGTGATTGTTGGAGTCTTTTGGGGGATCTGCTTCCAAAACACTGAGACAAATGTGGAGGACTCCAGTACCTGCATGTATGGGATGTTCAGGCAGGGCATGTAAAGCATGCAATCAACTTAGGAATGAGTGGCAGATCTGGGGACATTTGCAGTACAGCCCCTCACTATGAGGGGAGATTTGGTAGACTAGGCCTATATTCCTAGTTTAGAAGAATGAGAGGTGAACTCATTGAAATATATAATATTCTTAAGGGGCTTGACAGGGTAGATGTTGGGAGGATGTTTCCCCTGGCTGGGGAGTCTAGAACTAGGGGTCACAGTCTCAGAATAAGGGGTCGGCCATTTAGGACTGAGATGAGGAGAAATTTCTTCACTCAGAGGGTTGTGAATCTTTGGAATTCTCTACCTCAGAGAGCTGTGGATGCATATGGAGGGAGTCATGGAGAGCCTTGTAGGGGGTTTCTCTTGCTTGCTCTGGTCTCCTGCCAGGCTTCTTGCAATAATTACCCGTGAGTGGTTCGACCCACTCGCCCCTACGGTTCTCGACCTTGGACTTAGGTGCAGGGAGCTGTAGTGCAGAAAAACTCAATAGACCAGGTCGAATAGCACGAAATGGATGCCTTTATTGTACAGTTTGCAGCATTATAAAATACATGTCATATGCACAGATTAAAGCAACTACAAGCATGCACACATCTATAAACTTAACTCTATAGAAATGGGGAACACACGGCACATCGTAAAAGGGGTAACACATTACAGCTACCCTTAACCCCCTCCCCTAACCCTAACTAAGTTTCGATTTGAGGGACTCGGGATCATGCTCACCACTTTAAGAATTGTGAAAAAGGCTTTGCAGCCTTTCGACACAGCTTTCCATCGTCACGTGGGTTTGGAAGCTTCTGGCGCAGCTTGTTTTCCTCTTGGTTCTCCTGCGATGAGCGCTCGCCGATGTGATGTTGAAGAACTGGGGTACCGGGCCCTGAGTGTCTTCTTCTCCGGCCTGGGTCGTCGATGATCTCCCGATGGTCTTCCCCGGGGCGGGACGCTGGTTCCGAAATGACTCTTTATACAGTCAGAATTGTCCTTCTGATTTCTCCAACGGTGGAGCAGAACTGGAGTACCTGGGCCCTGAGTGTCTTCTTCTCCGGCCTGGGTCGTCGATGATCTCCCAACAAAAGTACCCGGGCCTCCCTCGTCGTCTTCCCGTCATGGCCGGGCCTTGCCTGGCCGAGCTGGTTTCCAAGCCGAACTCTTCTCGTCGTCCTCTCGTCGTGGCCGGGCCTTGCCTGGCCGAACACTGAACACGTTCCGAACCGAAGTGCTGCTTAGTTCCGATGGAGTCTGTCCCGAAGCGTACCAATGGAGAACTCACTGATGGACTTTACTTAATCCACAGTTATACTTTTTGGAACATTCTTATCTCCCGCCAAACCATAGTCCTGTCTTTGTAATCTAATCAATATGTATACTCAGTTCCATGAGTTTCGGCTTCCCGAAACTGGTTTTCGCGGGCTTTTAATGTCCTCAATCCACAAGCCTGTCTGGCTTGCAGTAACAGAAATTCAAATGGTCCCAGAAGCTGGTCACGAGGTCTGGTGGCCATTTTGTGTGCCCTTTTATCAAAGGTTTCTCTGTATAAGCTTCTTTTGGTCAATAAAGCTGTTTTATTAACCCTATTTTCCTACGTGATTATTTAATGAAAATTTCGCGAATCTTACAGCCTGGGTGCAGCTGTGCACCTCTGTGCAGTGCGTGTCAGTGTTTGCAGCACCTCAATGCTGTAGAACACTGACAGCATAACTGTCAAAATCAATTTGCACATGGTCCCTTTAAGGAAACCAGCTGATGACGCGTCATCAAGTGATGTCATCAGACCCGCTTCCTTTAGTTGGCCAGGAAAAGTGCTGGTCGTGCTTAACAAGCCCAATCAGCGTAAGATCACTTGGGACAGCGGGCCAGAGCCAGCAGCGGGGTCACGTGCCACCACCGACCCCGGCCTTAGCGGACCCACCGAGGTTGGGAAAATCGCAGCCTGAGTCACTGGCTCGGGAGGTAGGACCTATTAAGCCCGGGGACAATCCTATTGAATTCACAAGGAGAATTTGGAGACAATCTATTCAAAATATTCTCTTCCTTGCACTGAAAAAGATTCTGAAAAAGGCTCAGAGAAATCTCCTCAGCATTTGCAGAAGGAAAGAGGCTTGGACTGTCAGCTTGAAATTTTGAATCAGTGCAGAAACATTGAAACATTGAAACATAGAATGAAACATAGAAACATAGAAACATAGAAGATAGGAGCAGGAGTAGGCCATTCGGCCCCTCGAGCCTGTTCTGCCATTTAATGAGATCATGGCTGATCATTCAATTTCAGTATCCTGTCCCTGCTTTCTCCCCATATCCCTTGATCCCTTTAGCCTCAAGAAATATATTTAACTTCTACTTGAATATATTTAATGAATTGGCCTCAACTGCCTTGTGTGGTAGAGAATTCCACAGGTTCACCATTCCCTGGGTGAAGAAATTCCTCCTCATCTCAGTCCTAAATGGCTTACCCCTTATCCTTAGACTGTGACCCCTGATTCTGGACTCCTCCACCATCGGGAACATCCTTCCTGCATCTAGTCTGTCTAGTCCTGTTAGAATTTTATAAGGTTCAATGAGATCCCCTCTCATTCTTCTAAACTCTAGCGAATATAAGCCCTATCGACCCAATCTCTCCTCATACGTCATTCCTGCCATCCCGGGTATCAGTCTGGTGAATCTTCGCTGCACTCTCTCCATGGCATAAACACCCTTCCTCAGATAAGGCGACCAAAACTGCACACAATACTCAAAGTATGGTCTCACCAAAGCCCTGTACAACTGCAGCAAGACATCCTTGCTCCTGTACTCGAATCCTCTCGCTATGAAGGCCAACATACCATTTGCCTTCTTAACCACCTGCTGCACCTGCATGCTTACCTTCAGCGACTGTTGCACAAGGACACCCAGGTCTCGTTACACTTCCCCTTTTCCCAATCTATTGCCGTTCAGATAATAATCTGCCTTCCGGTTTTTGCCACCGAAATGGATAACCTCACATTTATCCACATTATACTGCATCTGCCATGCATCTGCTCAATCACCCAACCTGTCCAAATTATACTGGAGTTCCTCTGCATCCTCCTCACAGCACACACGCCCACCCAGCTTTGTGTCATCTGCAAACTTGGAGATATTACATCCAATTCCCTCGTCTAGATCATTTATATATATTGTGAATAGCTGGGGTCCTAGCACCGATCCCTGCGGTACCCCACTAGTCACTGCCTGCCACTCGGAAAAAGACCCATTTATTCCAACTCTTTGCTTCCTGTCTGCCAACCAGTTCTCTATCTAAGTCAGTACCTTACCCCCAATCCCATGTGCTTTAACTTTGCATGCAATCTCTTATGTGGGACCTTATTGAAAGCCTTCTGAAAGTCTAAATACACCACATCCACTGACTCTCCCTTATCTATTCTACCAGTTACATCCTCAAAAAATTCCAGTAGATTAGTCAAGCATGATTTAGCTTTTGTAAATCCATGGGATTAAGTAGAAAACATCAGTAATTGAAAATTGGTTTATGGGAAAAAGGATATAATAGTTTTGATGGAATAAAGAAGTAAATGGAAGATTGTGTCTCTTTTCTACTGATCCACAGTTTTTTGTTATCAGTGTGAATGTTAATTATTTTTTTAAAAAAGCACGTGTGAATGTTACTGTGGCTGTGGTACCTCCCTCTTTTTCAGGCTGGAATGTGTGTTGAATTTAGGATATTGGTCTGAATTAAATTGACATTATTGAGGTTAACTTACTATCAAATTGTGAAAACCAGACTTTTATTATGGCCACAGTAAATTCTCGTTGTTGTAAATTATGTGAAAGTCTGTGGTTCCAGACATGAGTCATTCATGTCAATAATACGTATTTTTAAAATTTCTGACCAATTTCAGTACTCAATGCTTTGAGGTGATTTTTATTCATTTTGTTGATACTGGAATGTGTGACCAAAAGAGAGAAAAGGGGGAATGCTGTGTGTATGATATCGGGTAAAAGTTGTAAAATTTATTTGAAAGCTGCAAGTTCTGTAACTCAAGCTGGCATTGATTGATGATGTAAAAGCAAAATACTGCGGATGCTGGAAATGTGAAATAAAAACAGAAAATGCTGGAAATACTCAGCAGGTCAGGCAACATCTGTGGAGAGAGAAACAGAGTTAACGTTTCAGGTCGATGACCCTTCGTCAGATGCCCCTTGATTGATGATGTGTGGGATTGTCTTCTTTTGACATGAAAAAGGGAAGTTAACTCCACAAGCAGCTGTGTGTTTAAGAATTCCAACAGAGTTTTACGAGAAAGAAAAACTTGCACGTATATAGTGCCTTTCATGACCACCGGACGTCCCACAGTGCTTTTTGAAGTGTAGTCACTATTGTAATGTACAAAACACAGCAGCCAATTTGCGCTCATCAAACTCCCACAAACAGCAATCTGATAATGACCAGATAATCTGTTTTTGTTATATTGATTGAGGGATTAATATTGACCAGGACACCAGGGAGAGCACCCCTGCTCTTCTTCGAAATAGTGCCATGGGATCTTTTACATCCACCTGAGAGGGCAGACAGGGGCCTCGGTTTAATGTCTCATCTGAAAGACGGCACTTCCGACAGTGCAGCACTTCCTCAGTACTGTACTGATAACTTAGATTTTTTTGAGCTTAAATCTCTGGAGTGGGACTTGAACCCACAACCATCTGACTCAGAGGCGAGGGTGCTACCAACTGAGCCACTGGCCGTCACGAAGTGTGCAAAACCCGATCAGATACAGTTAAACACAAAATGGCGGTTAAAGAGGTTTCAAGCCTCATTATAATATTTAAATAGACAGCCTGCCCCCATTAAAACCAGATGTAGGCAGGTTGAGGTCAGGATGCTGATTTTTAACACTTTACTATCCCCATGCCCTCAATCCACCCGTTGTTTTTTAGGTTAAAATTCCCCCTGACAACACATCACCCGTTTAATAATGTTCTAGTATGTCAGCTAGATTCTGCAATTATTCACTGGTGCAGAATTTGAACCTTCAACCTACTGACCTGGACATGAGAGTCTTATCAACTGAGCCAAGAAGAGATGTTCTGATTACAGCACAAATAAACAGTTGACAGACAATTATAATAATTAAATGAGGAGCTATGTCTGTGATGTCATGGAGCAAAAGATAAAAACAATGAGTTCTGTACTAAATGTTTGGTGGAAGCAATTTAATGGTTGGTTAAGTTATACTGCAATACAGAAACTACAGTTACGCAAAAGTAAAAACAGAAAATGCTGGAACTACTCAGCAGGTCAGGCAGCATCTATTACGAGAGTTAACGTTTGCGGTCAATGAGCATTCTCTCTCCACAAATAAAGAGGGCAAAATTCCCCTTGTTTGCACCTCAGTGGGAGGTGCTAATGGGGTGCAAATGGATTTTTGCCCCCCTGAGGCGATAACCGTGCCTCTAGTGAAATTCCATGGGAGGTTAGCAGCGGCACTACCGGGTATCGCCCCGATCTTCTGTGCCCGGTAGCGGTAATGCCTTGGAAGAACAATTCCCATCTCGCACCCCGCAGCAGCACCAGGCGATGTTACCGACTGCTGCAGGAGTCGCGAACAGTGAGGCCGGCCAATCGCAGGGCGCCATTTTAAGGCGCGCTGGCCGGCCGACATGAAAGAAATCGCTGATTTAAAAAAAACATTTCTGTGCACCGGACGCGGGCTGAGTGCCGCGATCGGTCAGCCCGCACTCAGCTTGAATGCTGGGCTAATCGTGTGGCACTCCCAGACCCCGGTGCTCCAGCAGATGCCAAAAAAAATGCAGAGCTTGCAGCGGGGAGCCCTTCCCTTTAATCGAGGGAAGAGCCCCTGCAACGTGGCAGCGCCACGCATGGCCACACGTGGCGCTGCTGAGCACATCGCCCCGGATCAGGACGTTCCCCGCCTCTTGCACTCCAAGAGGCAAGAGGAGTGCTTGATTTAGCTCCACTTCCCTCTTGGAGCAAAAAATGGGAATTTCTTAAATGTTTGAAAAGGTTAGTGCCTGGCACTAACTTTTCAAACATTTTTGACTTAGCGCCCCAAATGACCTTCGAGGGGAATTTCTCCCCCAAAGAGTCCCTTTAAGACTTATTGATTTTCCAGTTTTTATTAGATTTTCAGATACAGCATTGTTTAGAACAATGAATTCGCTGGTGCTGATCTACTCAGCCTTCAAATCCCCAAAAACCCGATTCTATGCTGATGAATCACCCCTTCTGTTGCTGGTATTAATCACATCGAAGGACAAGTTTTGGCTGCAATTATGTGCCTGAAGACTGTAGCATCATAACCAGCTGTCTTGGGATAAAGGTGACAAATGTGTTAAAATAACAGATAGCACTTCTTAGTCGGCTAAGAAAAGTAAAGTTATTTCATCAAAGCATAGCAAGATACCGGATTATATAATGTAAAAAAATGCAACCAGCTTAAAGGGGCAAGGTCTTCATTAAAAAGAGATAGGGAAGCTCTTTTGTGTTTCATTGCTAAAAACTTTTTCTCCCCAAGAGATTGCCCCTTTGAGGGAGTTGATTATCAATGGTAGAAAGAGGAGTATAGTGGCATATTTTACTACAGTATCAACACGTTGTACCTTGGAGTAGCAAGATATCAGTTTTTGATTACAATGGCCCACATACAGAGTTATCCACCTCAGATGTGAAAAAGAGGAAAATTCAGCAGTAAAGCTATCACTTAGCAAGCAGTATTTGTAGAGATACGAAAACAGGTCTGCTGCCCACCCTCTTGGCTATGGATGGTGCATGGATCGTGGGAACCAAGAAAGCAGAGGAGAAAACCACCTTAAATAAAAAACAGGAGCGTAGAATTTTCTGTTTGGCAGCTATACTGCTGGAACTATGGTGTGGCAAACCTTCAGGATTACAGTTGGAGTCGCTAGCAATTAAGATTAATCTCCGGGACACTTTTGTGAGGAACAAGGGAGAAAAATCATAGGGGCATTAAAAAAATTGTGTTTTTTTTTAATTTTCTTTGAACACTATTGTTTATTAGTTATAAAAATATTGGAGATGAGAAAAAAGCCTATTTGACTGGGTGGGGCAGTGGGAGGCAGGAGGGCATATGATGAAATCTCCAGGAATATATCCAACCAGAGTTGGCGACACTACTCCAGCGATGACCCCATCCCAAATCTCGGGGATGCGGTCATTTGTATAAAAGGGTCAGGGTTCCCTCCATCAATTATGGGGCTACCAGTGCACCTGTCCCATGGGGGCCCCGGAATTCTGCAGCAGCAGCTTGTTAGAGGGGCGAGGTGGGTTAGGCTGGTCTGTCCAAAGTGGCAGAAGATCAAAATTTGACTTTTGAGCTGTTCCTTTGCTGTTTCCATCTTGATGTCACTCAAAGAGGCGAATTGTTACAAGGTTAAAATTCTCCTCATTGTGTTTATCATAGAGGTTAGCATATCGCTCAATTTACAGGTTTGTGTTGGTTATAGACAGCTTATAGGAACTGAGATAAAATGTAAACAATGAATACTGAAAATCTGAAATATAAGCAGAAAATCTAGGGAATATACAGCAAGTCAATTAGTCTGCATTTCCAGTAGTTTATGTTTTTACTGGAGATAAAGTTGATTTTGATCTAATTATGTCTGACTAAATCATGTTTTATACAAACATCGGAATTTGTTCAATTTGGATTCTGTTTCCTTTTTTTGAGTATCATTGCCTGGAATTTCAACAGGAGTTCTCCTATTTTCCTGTCGTATTTTCAGTGAAAGATTGGCAGAAACGGGGAGAAACAGCAGAAATGGTCTTTGAGGTTTCTGCTGATGTACTGCTGGATCAGGAGAACCCTCATGGACATTCTATGCTCTTGTATTTAAGAAGTTCTTGCTAATGTCTTTGAAATGCAGAAAAATGTTTTAACACTCATCTACTTTGAATATAATCCTTGAAATTGGTCTATAATTTTGCTGCCTGCCATTGAGTGCGCAATAATTACCTTTAGAAAAAAATCTGCATGCATGTAGCTTTGTGGCTTCTGCATCTCAACTCTGAGATGTACTGCAACCGAAAGGGATTCCATTCCCTCAATATCCGGCTGGTGTGCAACCGTACTTAGCGAATCATATAAGCCAATGCTCGATATCCTTGCAGCAGTCATGATGCCTTCATTCTGCGGCAGTCCGCTGTCCCATCTGCATTTGAGCTCCAAGGACAAATGAGAGGTTGGCTACTGGGAGACAAGAACTATCCATTAACAACAACATGGCTCATGATTCTGGTGCACAACCCACGCATATGCAGGCAGCATTCATACAACAGAAGCAACGCTGCTACATGAAACAACATCGAGCACGCCAGTGGCATGTTGAAGCAATGATTCCGCTGCCGGAACTGCTCTGGAGGAGCCCTGCAATACTCGGCAGAGCGGGTGCCGAGATTCATGGTGGTCTGCTGCATGCTGCACAACCTCGCCATCGTGAGTGCACAGCCCTTGCCACCAACCATATGGCGACCAGTTGAGGAGCAGGAGGAAAAGGAGGAGAAAGAGGAAGAGGAAGGGAGGAGGCAATCCAGACAGCCCCTTTCTGGCAGGCTAGTCTGTGACCAACTCATCCGGCTGTGATACCAGTAAACGCAACCCCAATTCCATATACACCAACAGTCCCACACCTTACCTTCCCTCTGTCATTGACCATAACAGCATTCGTTTGGCCACAATGCAAAAATAAAAGGCAACATAAAATAAACATTCCAAACCAAATTTATAAATGAATTCATGCCACATTGCATACAAATTTAAACTAATCAAACTTGCGCATTTCTTTAGTGCTTGCTTGTGCTGCAATGGAAGTTGAGACATCGGCGATCAGACGTTGCATCTTGATTGGGTCCACAAGTGTGCTCATGGAATTGGTCATCATTTCCATGCTGGCAAGGATTGTCTCCTAGCTCTGCGAAAAGCTCTGTGCCAAGTTGGTGCCGGACTCCTTCAAGCTCCTTGACATTGCATGCAAGCTTCCTGGCAGGTCTGCCAATGCACCAAGCATTTCATTGTGCATACCCATCAGCCTTCTTCCATAGCCTGCCCCATTGAAGTGCTCATCTGAGTCCTCTGCAGCAGAATTTGTGTGCGACCTCACCCTCCGGGGAGCTGGCACCTGCGGTACTCTTGCCAACCCTGCCCTGGCTGCAGCCCACTCATGCCTGGTGTCTCACCACATGCAGATCCCACGTCTAAGCTACCCTCTAAAGTACGTGGAGTATCAATATCTGAGCTGGTGGCTGCGAGTGTGAAATCAACTGATGGTGCTGTGCCTTCAGCATCACTGCCTTCTTCCTCTTCCAGTTCTTGTTTTGCAACCACTGCCTGGCCAGGTTGCAGTTCTTGGGTATCTGAAAGGAGAAAGGACATGGGTAGTGTTGTGGTGAGGGGAATGGGGTGTTGGAGGGGGTGGGGGTGGGGGGGGCGGTGGGAAACAAGAGGTGCATGCTTACAGCATCTGCAGCTTGCAAATCAGTACAGATTGTGGGATGTGAGGGAAGTGAGATGTGAGAAGGGAGATTAGGTATATAATCTCATATAAGATTGTGAGGGGGCTTGATCGGGTGGATGCGGGGAGGATGTTTCCACTGATGGGTGAGACTAGAACTAGGGGGCATAATCTAAGAATAAGGGGCTGCCCTTTCAAAACTGAGATGAGGAGAAACTTCTTCACTCAGAGGGTAGTAAATCTATGGAATTTGCTACCCCAGAGAGCTGTGGAAGCTGCAACATTAAATAAATTTAAAATGGAGATAGACAGTTTTCTAGCAGATAAGGGAATTAGGGGTTACGGGGAGAGGGCAGGGAAGTGGACGTGAGTCTGGATTCGGATCAGCCATGATCCTATTGAATGGCGGAGCAGGCCCGAGGGGCCGTATGGCCTACTCCTGCTCCTACTTCTTATGTTCTTATGTTCTTATGTATGAGGATACCATTATCTTTGATTGCTTCAGCCCTGCCACTGGCCACGGGCTCAGCGATGGCCTCTCCAATTATGTCTACCACTGTCTCCTCTATGGAAGTTAGGTCATGCAAGTGTGCCTGTCCCCCTACGGGGGGCCGCGGCTGCCATCAGTTATGCACCACCTTGTCTTGCAACAGAGAGGGAAGCGTGTCAGTGAGTGTGGTGTAATGTGTTTGGGTGATGTGCCTGTCATGGTTGAATAACTGGCAGTGTGTGCAAGCTGTCAGATGTAGGTTTGAGGCTTGCAGCAGTGCTAAGTGTGTGAGTGTGAGGTGAAGCTATGAGTTTAATGTATGAGTCTTGATTAATAGAGATTGTTCATAGGTGAATGATGGGGGTGTGGTGCATTGAGCAGTGTGTGAGGCTAATGGTGCAGTTGGTGTGATACAGCATTTGAAGATGAATTCACTGACCTTGACTACTCGTGTGAGGTCATTGAACTTTTTGCGACACTGCATCCAGGTCCTCAGGGCTTGACTTCTGGCATTGACCGCCACTGTTACCTGCTCCCACTGCCTTTGTAGAGTTTGTGTGGAGGGCTTCCTGGCCCACCGTGGATAGAGGACCGCTCTTCTCCTGTCCATCTCCTCTACCAAGACCTCCAGTGCAGCATCAGAGAACCTTCCCTGTTGCGCCATAATTCACTGTTCTTGCAGGTCAGACTCTCTTCCTCAGTCACTTCCAGCACCTACTCCAGCCAGCATGCACATCCCCTTTAAGAGGTGCAGGCTACCTTTAAATGGTGCTAGCCTTGCACGAACTTGGGCCCCCAGCTGAGGTGCTCATCCACTGAACAGCACATTTAGCGCTACCTCAATGCTACAATCAGGTAAATTACCAGGCAGCACAAAGTTTACATGCTGCCTGCATTGGGCTCAAAGGGTGCGGGCTAATCGTGCATCGCGATACCCTGCCCACTTTCAGGGGCTATTGAATTTATCCCCCATGCATATCTTCTGAAGCGATTCCCACTAATGTCAAGGTAATGACAAATTTAATAAAACAGGTTTCAAAACCTAAACTTGTTACCCAAATTGGCATCTCTACCTGAACATTGTTCTTGTTTCCATTTACATTTTCTGCCAAATGAAGTTTTGTTGAATTGTATTATTTACTTGGTCAGCCAAATGCTCTGGACTTAATGGGGTAGAGATTGGTCATCGTTGTGCTTGTTATCCAGGTGGAAAATGGGGGAAAAATGACTAATTTATCGGCACTATGCTTGAAAAACATCCTACGTCATAATGACCTCGGATGATTTTTGGGCATCTGGGAGGGGGCCACCTAAAACCAGGATATGTCAGTTGGTACATTGAATTCAATGTCAAATCAGGTACAGAAAGCGAAATAAAGGGAAAGAACAATTGGATTAAGAGAGTGAGATAAAAGAGTCAGAAAGAAAAGTAAAAAAGAAAAGGTATTTAAATTTTTTTAAATTTCAGCAATAATTAAGAGCTAAAGAATTGGGATTCCACGCTTGTAAAAGTTAATCTTCAGAGCTAGAGAGGTTGTTTGGTAGTAATTAAGACTTACCACACCATTACAAACGTACTTAGACTGGAATGAACAAGCCCTAACTATTTTTGGGGAGTTTAGTCTGTATCTAAGAGGAAAGTATAGGAACTTCATGCCGTTCAATACATTTGAATGGTGAATCAGATTGTGAGATGCTATTTACAGGACGCTTTTGGAGGAGCAGGGCATCTCAGACAGAAACTTCTGGATGTCCTTGTTTAACTGTGCATGTGTGGTACAGTAGTTGGAAGTTGCTGTCCAATTTACACATAAACAACAGTGAATGCTGTTAGCCTCACCATGATTTTTACAGCAAAATCCGGACCAATATGGATTGGATTGGGGCAGAGGAAGGGGTTGAGCCAAAAGTATCTGAATCTGATCAAAACGTTGCTAACTCAATTATACACAAATAAAGTAAATACAGAGCCAAAAATATCTTGGGGAAAAATTTGCATCTCCCGTTATCGCTGTGCGCAGCACTCCACTCGCGCCCCGGCCACAGACTTGGCTGGCAACCCCTGACCTACCGCCAGGCGCTTTGTCTGACAGGATCAGGGGGGCATTTTAGCGGCCGAGGCGGCGATAATTAAAAGGCATGTGCTGGGCGGCCATTTTCTTGGGGCTGCCTGCCATCACCTGCCCCATCTGGCCTCCTCAGGCAGGGTGCCGACTGCGATCGGGCAGCCCTGCACACCTCTTGAGTGCCGCGCTCTTTTGCTGGCACCCCGCTCCCTGGTAGTCCAGCTGGGCCCCGTTGCGCACTGTGCTAGGCTCCTCCCCTTTAATCAGGGGAGTGAGGCCTGCAGTACCACAGGGCTACGTGCCGGCGCGTGTGGCACTGCTGCATGTAGCGTCGCGATATTTAATGGGAGCGCCCCAGTATTGCCCCGCCTCCTGCTTGGGGCGATACTATTGAATTTCAGGCGCAGGGGTGCTAATTTATTTCGGGGCACTAAAAGTTGCGCCCCGGCGAAGTTATTGCCCCAAAGGGGGCGCAAGCCAATTTCCCCGCCCCCATGCCTT
The DNA here is from genome assembly GCF_052327205.1 of Somniosus microcephalus. NCBI lineage: Eukaryota > Metazoa > Chordata > Chondrichthyes > Squaliformes > Somniosidae > Somniosus > Somniosus microcephalus. Next base: position 103,810,708 of record NC_140993.1, on the reverse strand, counting down.
TTCCCAGAAAAAGGTTTAGGGAATTATGTTTTCCTAATGTGCAATTAAGATCTCTTGAAATGTATTAAACTTGCATTGAATTAACAATGCAGAATGTTCCAAATTGATCATTGAAATTTTAGAAATATGAAATTAGTATTGGCACCAGATAAAAAGCATGGTTACCGATGTGTCCAACAATGGGTTAGTATCAGCAAATTTAGATTAAAATTTTAATGCATTTAAAATGTGTAGATGAAGTCTGCATGCAGAGCAAAAACACAATCAGTGAATAACTTTACATCCTCAGTAATTTTAATCTCCATCTCAACTCATCTTGTCCTCTTTTCTCTGATTTCACTGCCCTCCTGCTTTCCCTCAACTTTTAACTCCATATAAACTCTCCTAACCATATTCACAGCCACCCTTTCAACCTTGCCATCTCACATGGCCTCTCAACTCCTGTGGTCTTGGTCACAGATAAGGACATCTCTGAACACCCACATTCCCCCACCCCCTTCCAATCTCATCCATGAGACTTACCTTCTGCTCCCTTGACCCCATTCTCACTAAACTGGTGACCACGCAACTTCCTTGCCTGGCCCCTAAGCTAGCTGACATTGTAAATGGTTCCATTTCCTCAGGTACTGTTCTCTTCCCATTCAAAACCAGTATCATCAGCCCCTCCTCAAAAAACCCATCCTAGACCACTTATACCCCACACCAAGTCCAGCTCATCCATTACTCCTGACCTTGCTGACCTACATTAGTTCCTGATCCCCCAAAGCCTCCCATTTAATATTCCCAACATTGTATTTAAACCCTTTCATGGCCTCACTCCTCCCTATCTCTGTAACAGAACTCTGCGTTCCTCCAACTCTGATGCATCCCCTTCCCTTCCTTACACTATTGGCGGTCATGCCTTCAGTTGTCTAAGCCCTCTGCCTCTTTACCTCCCTCTCCTCCTTAAAACCCATCTCTTTGAGCAAGGTTTTGGTTAATCCTGCTAATATCTCCTTTGGCGTCCATTGTTTTTGATTATTGTGAAGCACCTTGGGGCCTTATTTAAATTCATGTTAAAGGCCTTATTTAAATTCATGTTGTTGCTGCTGCTGCTACTGCTGAAACTGTGGTGTTTCTGAAAACACTTATTTATTATTTTCCTTTATTGCAGAATTGCTGCAAAGCGATTTGGGAAAACCCTTGTGCTACCTAACTGTTCCTCTATTTTCTTCTCCAATCAAATGCTGCCTCCGAAGGTCACAACAAACAGCTCTCCTATTCAGCCATATGATACCTGTTGACATGGAAATAGTCATGCTTTACTGCTGCTTTTGGTAAATGTAGATTCATAGCAACTAAAAGACACGGGCCCTGAAATTCTGCAGGGGTTCTTCCAGTCTCCCACGATCACTCTGCAGGAAGTTTGCAGGTCGGCTTTTACACTGTTTCCTTGCAGGTTCCAGTGATGTTAAGTTGGAGACTGGGAGACTCTCTGGGGAATCTCAGGAGCATGGTTTGGGAGTTGCCAAAAAAAATGGCTGAAAGAGGTTCAATAGCTTAAGTTGAATTTAGAACATATTTCAATATGGTGCTGTCTGTCCTTCAAAATTAAAAGAAAAATCAGTTTGTGGCATATCATTCCTTAATCATCTTGCATTCTGAGCCACAGAGAATATTATATAAGAACATAAGATATAAGAAATAGGATCAGGAGTAGGCCATACGGACCCTTAAGCCTGCTCCGCCATTCAATAAGACCATGGCTGATCTTTTTCCTCAACTCCACTTTCCTGCCCTATAGCCATATCCCTTGATTCACTTGGTGTCCAAAAATCTATTGATCTCAGTCTTGAATATAGTCAACAACTGAGCATCCACAGCCATCTGGGGTAGAGAATTCAAAAGATTTACAACCCTTTGAGTGAAGAAATTTCTCCTTATTTCAGACCTAAATAGCCAACCTATTACTCTGAGATGCAAATGAGTGAAGTACTTACATTGCCTACACCCATACATTGACTTCAATCAAATCAAATCAAATCAAATCAACTTTTATTGTCATTGTTAGTGCACAAGTGCAGTACAACGAAATGTAGGCTTGCGGCTCCCGAGAGTGTACATTTAGATTAAGACATTTAAACATTCAACATACATTTGGTTTGTAATACATTAACATAAACATAACCATAATAAAGTGCATTGGCAGATGTGCAGGCTTTAGAGTTTATTTGTGGAGTTCAGTAGGATGACAGCCCTGGGAAAGAAGCTGTTCCTAAATCTGGTCGTACGGGTGCGAATGCATCTGTAGCGTCTCCCAGATGGCAGGAGGGTGAACAGACTGTGGCTGGGGTAGGTAGGGTCTTTGATGATGTACCGTGACCTCCGTAAACAGCGTTTCTGGTATATGTGCTCTATGGTCGGTAGCCAGGTGCCGGTAATGCGTTGGGCAGTTTTGACTACCCGCTGCAGGGCTTTCCGGTCATAGTAGCTACAGCTGCCATACCATACTGTGATACAGTTCGTCAGGATGCTCTCTATTGTGCAGCGGTAAAAGTTAGAGAGGATCAGGGGTGACAGGTTACATCCCTTCAGCCTCCTTAGGAAATATAGGCGCTGCTGGGCCTTCTTCACCAGAGAGGAGGTATTGAGGGACCAGGAGAGGTCTTCCGTGATGTGGACTCCGAGGAACTTAAAACTGTCCACCCTTTCCACCACAGCCCCATTGATGTGGATGGGGGTGTGACTTCCGCCTTTAGACTTCCTGAAGTCCACAATGATTTCTATGGTTTTCTTGATGTTAAGGGCCAGGTTGTTATCGGCGCACCACTTCACGAGATGCTAGACCTCCTCCCTGTAGGCTGATTCATCGTTGTTGGTGATCTGGCCTACTACCGTGGTATCATCCGCAAACTTGATGATGGTGTTGGAACCATGAACAGCCACACAGTCGTGGGTGAAGAGGGAGTAGAGGAGGGGGCTCAGCACACATACAAAAGTTAATGTCAATTTTATAGGTTCTTAAGAACTTAAAAAAGCACATACTATTTCTCCTCAAGGCATTAATTTGGATCCTGGAACAATAACAGCTATAAGTGCATTTCTACCTAAAACTGTCTCAAATCATAGAATCATAGAATGGTTACAGCACAGAAGGAGGCCATTTGGCCCGTCGAGTCTGTGGCGGCTCTCTGCAAGAGCACTTCAGCCAGTCCCATTCCCCCGCCCTGCAAATTCTTTTCCTTCAGGTACTTATCCAATTCCCTTTTGAAAGCCACGTTTGAATCTGCCTCCACCACCCTTTCAGGCAGTGCATTCCAGATCCTAACCACTCGCTACTTAAAAAAACCATTTCCTCATGTCGCCTTTGGTTCTTTTGCCAATCACCTTAAATCTGTGTCCTCTTGTTCTCGACCCTTCCGCTAATGGGAACAGTTTCTCTCTATCTACTCTGTCTAGACCCCTCATGATTTTGAACACCTCTATCAAATTTCCTCTCAATCTTCTCCGCTCTAAGGAGAACAACCCCACTTTCTCCAGTCTATCCACGTAACTGAAGTCTCTCATCCCTGGAAACATTCTTGTAAATCTTTTCTGCACCCTCTCTAAGGCCTTTACAAACTTCCTAAAGTGCAGTGCCCAGAATTGGACACAATACTCCAGTTGAGGCCAAATCAGTGTTTTTTAAAGGTTCAGCATAACTTCCTTGCTTTTTTACTCTATTCCTCTATTTATGAAGCCCAGGATCCTGTCTGCTTTTTTAACCGCATTCTCAATCTGCCCTGCCACTTTCAACGATTTGTGCACATATACCCCCAGGTATCTCTGTTCATGCACCCCTGTAGGATTCGCAAAATTGGATTTCATATTAATAAGGGTTAAATGGCAGAAGAGGCCGTGATTTTAAAGACTGTTTTAAAAGAAGCCCAGAAAAAGGGGCATATAAAATGGCCGTCATACCATGTGATCAGCTCATTGGGACACTTTAAAATGGTTCCTGCGCAACCTCAGACAGCTATGTGGATTGAACCCTTAGTAAGTTCTGGAAGCCGTTTTATGAGAGAACGAAACCAGACCCACAGGCATGCATATGGATTAGGTGCAGATCCACTCAAGATCGGCTTGGAGACAGGGGCCATCTAAGTGTTGACCCAGACGAAAGAGGACAATATATATTCATGAGAACAACACCAAGGGCTCGGTAACGAGATCAGCGGGACATTCAAAACAATGAAAGCCATTTCCAACCAGAGATGGGCCTGTTACCAGCCGCTTAAAATGATTTAAAATATAATAACTGCCCCGCTGTGCTAAAAGCCTGCCAAAGTTAAAACAAAGACTAACCTGATTTTGGGTGGGAAGTGAGGCCTCGGGAAGAAAGGTATATCTGGAGAGATTTTCGGCAGTTAAATAGACAAGAAACACACAAGAAGCACTCGGAAGCAGTCGGGACAGGCAGGCCAGAGCGAGTTGGAAGGCAGACAGTTGCAAGCCTGCAGCTTGAACACAGACACGCCGGGTTGGAGAGCTGGAAACACGCAGCTTGAATCCGGACACCCAGAAGAAGGAGCAGTCAATCGCAGGCGTTCTGCCCCGGGGAAGCACATCGGGAGATCATCGACCATCCCCAGGCCATTGCCGGAATGAGAGGCCATAGACCCAGCTTGGGAGAAGAGAAAAAAATAAAGGTCCCAAGCGAAGAAACCTTCCAGCCACCACGGCCCGGTAGAAGAGAGGAAAGGAACCTGAAGAAGCGATGGGAACCAGCCCAAGGCTCCTCTGACCAGGGTTGAGCCGACGATCCTCGACCCCGCTGACATCCAGGCCCGCTGGTGTCCAGCCGCCCCCGACCCCCACCTCAGGAGAGAGGTGTGGCACAGCCTGCAGGGGCTCCACGATCCACGTGGAGACGAGACGCCTGAAAGGACCAAACACAGACTCGTTTTCTAAACCTTGCACTTCCTAGTGGGATTGGTGAGCATGTTTCTGGCCCTTCACAATCAGATCTAGATAGGTTTAATAAGGGGGTGGATTTAAGGGTACAATTAACATGAGTTGTTGTCCCTCGATGTTCCGTGTGTTTCCTTATTTCATGATGATCTTTGTAGAATATAAGATGCCTGTATTTGCCTTAGTTAGTATAATGTCGTTATGATTTGTTTGTGTTTGTTTTTCCCTCCCATGTACTGTACTCTTATCTGTGTTGCATTTGATTTGATATATTTTTTCCATTTGCAATAAAATTTCATTTTGATTCATCAAACTTGGTCTACACGAGTTTTCTCTACATTGTAGTTCCTGCGCCTAAGTCCAGAGTATAGAATCTAAGGGGCGAGTGGGTCGAACCACTCAAGGTTTACTGTGCAAGAGAGAGAGGCCTCTAGAGAGAGAAACCTCTGGGAAACCTCTCGAGGACGAAAACCCCTTACACCCCCTTTAGGATTGTACGCTTTAGTTTATATAGCCTCTCCTCATTCTTCCTACCAAAATGTATCATTAATATATATCAAGAAAAGCAGTGGTCCTAGTACCGACCCCTGGGGAACACCACTGTATACCTTCCTCCAGTCCGAAAAACCGTTCACCACTACTCTTTGTTTCCTGTCACTTAGCCAATTTTGTATCCATGCTGCCACGGTCCCTTTTTGTCCATGGGCTTCAACTTTGCTGGCAAAGCCTATTTCGTGGCACTTTATCAAATGCCTTTTGGAAGTCCATGTACACCACATCAACCGCATTGCCCTCATCAACCCATCTCTATTACCTCATCAAAAAACTCAATCAAGTTAGTTAAACACGATTTGTCTTTAACAAATCCGTGCTAGCTTTCCTTAATTAATGTAGATAATTTCTTGGAATAGCAGGATACTACAGAAAATTAATTAGCATTCATTCATCAGTTACGTGGATCGACTAGAGAAGATGGGGTTGTTCTCCTTAGAGTAGAGAAGGTTGAGAGGAGATTTGATAGAGGTGTTCAAAATCATGAGGGGTCTGGGCAGAGTAGATAGAGAGAAACTGTTCCCATTGGCAGAAGGGTCGAGAACCAGAGGACACAGATTTAAGGTGATTGGCAGAAGAACCAAAGGCGACATGAGGAAAAACTATTTTATGCAGCGAGTCTTTAGGGTCTGGAATGCACTGCCTGAAAGGATGGTGGAGGTAAACTCAATCATGGCTTTCAAAAGGGAATTGGATAAGTACCTGAAGGAAAAAAAATTGCAGGGCTACGGGGAAAGGGTGGGGGAGTGGGACTAGCTGAAGTGCTCTTGCAGAGAGCCGGCACAGGCTGAATGGCCAAATGGCCTCCTTCAATGATTCTATGATTACATTGCAGCACAAGCAGAAGCGATCCAACATCTCAGTGCTGCACTGGAAGCTCAGACGGCCCTGGTGCAGACTCAGCTTGCTGCCATACAAGCTCAAATTGGTGTCATGCAGTCTCAGCTTGCTGCCACGCAAGCTCAGACTGATGTCATCGTGGCTGGGTTTACGAGTGTAGAAAGGGGCTTGCAGGGTCTCACAGCAGTCCAGAAATCTGTCCCCTCACAGATGGCTAGGAATGCTGCGGGCCTCCCCAGAGGAGTGGCAGTGGCTCCATGGAGCAAGAACCTGCTGTCCTCTCTGAGGATGACTGCATTCGTACTCCCACCCCTACCACTCCGCCAGTGCCCTTGCTGCTGGTTGCCAGCCAGCCAGCCCAGACTGCTACTGCCCAGGCCGAGGTAGTCCAGTTTACAGCCAGGCCTTCTAGGCCCAGGGCTGCTTGAGGTAATCATGCAAGGCCAGGAGCAGTCTCCCCCCCCTGAAAAATTCAGCAGCCTTCCACCAGCCATGCTGCAGCCACTGGGATAGCATTGCCTAGGAGCACTAAAGTAGGCAAAGGAACATGAAAGACCAACACTAAGGGAATGCCCAAGGGTGATTACTCGACTTCGTTCTGTAGTTTTGGATTGATTCATTTATAAATTATTTTTGGAATGTTTGTTTTGTGGTGGCTCTCATTTCAACTTTGTGCCCAAGAGCTTGGAGACAAAGGTGGGTGAACCGCAATCGGAGTGGGCTGCATGCAGCGTGGAAGCAGTTGATGATGGTAGGAATTTGGTGGAGAGGAGGAAACGGGTTTCTCATCCAACTCAAGAGGTGGAGTGGAGCCACAGAACCCGAGAATTCTAGGTTAAGTATCTAGATATCTAATATTTATGTTCTTTGTGTTTAGCATCTCAGTGGTTCTTGTTCAACTTGAGTAAATCATTTTGTCTTTTTTCTCTCTAAGTTAGGGCAGTGGGTTAAACTAAGAACTTTAGTTAGTAGTCTAATAAATAGAGGCAAGGCAGGGCACCTCAGTCCCGTCGAATGCACATCCTGTGCCATATGGGAAGTCCAGGATGCTTCTTGTGCAGGAAATGTCATCAGCTGGAGGAGCTCGAGCTCTGGGTTTCGGAGCTTGAGCAGCAGCTGGCATCACTGCAGTGCATCCGCAAGGCTGAGAGCTACGTGGATAGCACGTTTCAGGAGGTGGTCACCCCGCAGCTTAAGAGTTTGCAGGCAGAGAGGTGTTAGACATCCTGGAGAGATGTATATTGGACATCTTGGGGGGTTAAAAGTTTAACAGTCGAACTTTTTTGTTAAACAGGTTTTCCTGGATGTGTCGTAAAAGGAATGCCTTGTCAGGCTTACCAAGATATAAATAGGATGACATTGAAGTGTCTGAGGAGAAGGCATTGCTTGTTTTCTGAAATGTAAAGTGCTTGAGTAAGGGAATAAATGTTAGTGTTCTTGCTCAGGCCAATATCCCCAGCAACGAAGCTTTGACCACGCTCGATTAGCTCCGATGGACGGGCCACATCGTCCGCCTTCCCGATACGAGACTCCCAAAGCAAGCGCTCTACTCTGAGCTCCGACACGGCAAGAGGGCCCCAGGTGGGCAGAGGAAACGCTTCAAGGACACCCTCAAAGCCTCCTTGAAAAAGTGTAACATTCCCACTGACGCCTGGGAATCCCTGGCCCAAGACCGCACAAAGTGGAGGAGAAGCATCCGGGAAGGCGCCGAACACCTCGAGTCGTTTCGCCAGGAGCAAGCGGAAGCCAGGCGCAGGCAGAGCAAGGAATGCATGTCAACCCAAGCACCCCACCCAACCGTCCCTTCAACCACCGTCTGCCCCACCTGTGACAGAGACTGTAGGTCCCGCATTGGACTAATCAGTCACCTGCGAGCTCATTTTTAATGTGGAAGCAAGTTATCCTCGGTTCCGAGGGACTGCCGAAGAAGAAGAAGGAAGTGTTAGTGATGACATCACCCATGAATAGTGAATGTTTATGTTGTGTATGTACCTTTAAGGGAATAACTGGTCTTAGACTGCAGTACCGGCAGTGACCACCCCTGTATAAAAGGCCCTAGCAGGCTTCTGTAGTTTCAGTTTCAAGCTGCCTCTTGTTCAGTAAAGTACCTGTTAAACTGTTCTCCCGAAGTCCGTGTATTATTGAGGCGCGGACTTTACAGTGGCGACGAGTAAGTTCAAACTCACCTGCAGTGTGGCATCATCTCACGGGGATCTCGCCTGAAAGGAAGGTCCTGGAAGGTCGTAGTCTGAGCAACGGGCGTCGACCGAGGGCAACCGCCCAAAGAATCCATCGGTGTTTGGAGAATTGCGGGAGAGACTGTGGTTCCAGCGAATCGTGCTGGTAGCAGGTAGCGCGCTGACCCTTCCGGACTGTGGCGGGCTCAAGCTTGATCGAGCGGCTCTACAAATTGGGCCGCGCAGCGTCACCGGGAAAAGAAAACAAGAGAGACAGGGTGGAGCGCACAGGGCGCGGTTGGTGCTCGAGAACAGGACAGCGGAGAGAAACTAAACGGGAGGGAAGGAAAGCGAGACGCGCCGAAGCTGCGGGTCGCCGCCATTACCCCATAGGACGCTAGGAGCAGCGTGGCAGTAAGGGGAAGAAGCAAAAGCGCGGGAGGTGCCATTTTATCCCGTTGGGGAAGAAGCAAAAGCGCGGGAGGCGCCATTTTATTCCATTGGGGAAGAAGCAAAAGCGCGGGAGGCGCCATTTTAAATTGCCCAAGATGCCGAAAAGTGGCAGTATCACTGCTTTTGACAACGAGGTAGAAGACTGGACCATGTATGTGGAAAGAATTGAAGTGTACTGCAAGGCAAATGAGGTGGCTGATGAAAAGAGGGCGTCGGTATTATTAAATCTGATGGGTGCGAGTACGTACGGCCTATTGCGGAATTTAATTACCCCAGCTAAACCAATGGAGAAAAGTTTTGAGGAGATTGTTCATATCTTACAGGAACATCTAAGCCCTGATAGCAGAAAGATTCAAGTTCAAGTTCCATAAAAGAAACCAACACAAAGATGAGAGCAATGCTGACTATCTTACGGAACTACGCACGTTATCAAAGCACTGCCAGTTCGGAGCAGGACTGGCAGACACCTTATGGGATAAGTTTGTCTCTGGGCTCCATAGTGAAGGAACCCAGAAATGAGTACTTTCAAAAAAGGACCTGACGCTAGAACAGGCTTTCAGCGTGGCAGTATCCTACGAAGCAACAGCATGGGGAGCTGCGGAAATACAACAGAAACCACAAGAATACAGCGCTAACGAAATGGTGTATGGAGCCGAAAAGTGCTATCGCTGCGGCAGAACAACCCATGAGTAGAAGGACTGCTGGTTTAAAGACAAAATATGCAGGCAATGCGGGAAAATGGGACATATAGCAAGAGTCTGCAGGTCGGGAAAGAAGACCAACACGACAAGAACTACTAAGGAACAGTACAGGAAAGTAAAGAAACTGACAGATAGTAGTTCAGAAGATCAGGAGAGTGATAAGGACTCCGGGAGCAGATGACTAAGTTGTTTAAAGTTACACAACATGATCGCAAAAGAAGATCACCGAACCATTTGGGTCACCCTCATGATAGCAGAGTCCCCAGTGAAGATGGAATTGGACACAGGATCAGCCCTAACTGTCATGAATCGACGAGACTATGAGCGGCTATTCTCACACATACCCTTAAAGGACACGTCCATTGTATTGAAGACATACACGGGGCAAAAGGTCTACCCCAGAGGAAAAATAAGGGTGCCAGTTGAATATAACGGCAAGGAAACACAGAAACTATACATGTATATACTACGAGATGGAGGACCACCATTATTGGGATGTGAATGGATCCGAAGACTACAATTGGATTGGCATTCCATTCTGGCACTAACTGTGACTGACAAAAAAGATGATGACGTCGCACCTGGACGTCTGTCACAAATTCTATCTGACGCGGAAGAGGTGTTCCAACAAGGACTTGGGACTCTAAAAGGAGTAAAGGCAACCATAAAGATTGAGGATAACGCAACCCCAAAATTTTTCAAGGTCAGACCGGTGCCATACGCGATACGCCCAGCTGTGGAAGCTGAACTGGAGAGTCTGGAGCGTTCGGGGGTGCTGTCTAAGGTGGACTGGAGCGAGTGGGCCACACCCATCGTTCTGATAATGAAGAAAGCATTGAGCAGCACGCCTGGGGAGCCAAGGAAGGTTCGCATCTGTGGGGACTTCAAGGTGACTGTGCAGGACTGGGTTCACACAGTACAGTATCCGCTTCCGCGGATAGAAGATATTTTCGCCTCACTATCTGGAGGGAAACGTTTTACAAAGATTGACCTGGCTCAAGCGTATCTACAAATGGAGGTGGAAGAAGCATCTTGGAAATACCTCACGATAAACACTCACAAAGGCCTTTACCAGTACAATCGACTGGTATTTGGGGTAGCATCGGCCCCGGCTATGTGGCAGAGGGCAATGGAACAAGTCCTGCAAGGGATCCCGGGGACCCAGTGTTATTTGGACGGCATCCTGGTTACGGGCGAAAATGACAATGAATACCTTGCCAACCTGGAACAGGTGCTCACGAGATTGCAGGAATATGGGCTACGAGCCAACCGTCCCAAATGCGAGTTCTTCAGGAGACAAATCTCATATTGTGGCCACATGATTGATGAGGAAGGGTTGCATAAGTCGCCGGACAAGATTGAGGCTGTAGTCAAGGCTCCAGCACCAGAAAATGTGTCGCAACTGAGGTCGTTCCTCGGGTTGGTGAACTACTACCATAAGTTCTTGCCGAATTTATCTACAATTCTGCACCCACTGAACGCCCTCCTTCAAACTGGTGTAACATGGAAATGGAGTGATGAGTGTAAGCGTGCCTTTCAGGCATGTAAATGCCAAATCACTTCAAAAGAAGTATTGGCCCACTACAACCCAACACTACCGATTCGGTTGGCATGTGATGCGTCACCTTACGGCATTGGAGCGGTGCTGTCACACAAATTCCATGACGGTTCAGAAAGGCCAATAGCCTTTGCATCGCGCTCGCTAACTTCAGCCGAGCGTAACTACGCCCAGATTGACAGGGAGCCCCTCAGCCTGGTGTGGGGGGTGAAGAAGTTCAATCACTATCTGCACGGGCAGAAATTCACCCTACTGACTGATCATCAACCCCTGGTCTCAATTTTTAACCCAAAGAAGGGCATTCCGGTGATGACGGCGCAACGGCTGCAAAGATGGGCACTTTTTCTAGGGGCACATCAGTGTGACATAGAGTACAAAGGTACAAATCAACATGGAAACGCTGATGGGCTGTTGCGCCTACCGTTGCCTACGGCGGAAGAAGCACCTGCAGTGGACCCGGTGGAGATATTCCATGCAACCATAGTTGAATGTTTGCCTGTTACAAACGCAAGTATTGAGAAGGAAACCCGAAATGACCCGACACTCTCTCGGGTCTATGATTTGACGGTGAAGGGATGGCCAGCATATGGCGACTCACTGTTGCCAGCATTCTAGCCAAGGAGGGAACAGCTGTCAGTGTGCCGGGGAACCTTGATGTGTGGATCCCGAGTGGTAATTCCACCCAAGTTGAGAGATAGAGTACTCAATGAGCTTCACGAGGTCATCTGGGAGGGGTAAAAATGAAGAGCCTAGCCAGGGCGTTTGTGTGGTGGCCGGGAATCGATAAAGAAATCGAGGATATGACCAAGAGATGCACAGGATGCCAGAAAGTCCAAAACGCTCCACCACAGGCCCCGCTACATCCATGGGAGTGGCCCTCATCTCCATGGCAACGGATACACATTGATTTCGCTGGTCCATTTATGGACTCAATGTTTCTAATCGCTGTGGACGCCCATTCAAAATGGCCAGAGGTCATTAAAATGTCCTCCACCACCACGGAGAAAACTATTGCAGTCCTAAGGACCATCTTTGCCAGGAATGGGTTGCCAGAACAGATATGTTCCGACAATGGCCCACAGTTTGTGTCTGAGGATTTCCAGATGTTCCTGAAGAATAATGGGGTGAAACATTACACATCTGCCCCATATCATCCAGCCACAAATGGATTGGCTGAGAGGTTTGTTCAGACCTTTGAAAAGGCCATAAAGGCAATGTATAATGACGACATACCACTGCAACACAAGGTGGCTAACTTCCTGTTTGCTTACCGGAATGCGACACATGCAGTAACCAACCAAACTCCAGCCGTACTGTTTTTCAACCGAAGACTAAGATGTCGCTTGGATTTGCTCAAACCAAACATAAGACGAGATGTTGAGGATAAGCAGTTCCAGCACATAAATGAGAAGCCAACCAGAAGCTTCAAGATAGGGCAACCAGTCTTGGCCCGCGACTACCGAACAGAAAAATGGCAGCCAGGCACGATATGCACACAGCAGGGACCACTAATGTACACAGTGGACGTTGGAGAGAGCATCTTGAGACGCCATGCTGACCAGATTCTAGAGTCACAGGAACAAGCCAAACCTGTACCACAAGCATGTGCACCTGGTAATGAGCCCGAAGTACAGATTGCGTCTACCTCAGAAGCAGGGGTATTGGAAGCTGATGAACCATCCAATGACAATGAGCCAGAATTGACGCCACCGCCAGAACAGGATACTCGAGAAAGGCGCTATCCAGTCCGGATCAGGAAGCCTCCTCAAAGACTGAACTTATAAATGACTATTTCAGTTGATGTATATATTACTGAGAAAATTGTAATTGTAATTAGTTATTATTTAGTTGTTAAATGAATGTTATGTACTGTTTATCTAAAAGGGGAGGAATTGTTGTGTATGTCCCTTTAAGGGAATAACTGGTCTTAGACTGCAGTACCGGCAGTGACCACCCCTGTATAAAAGGCCCTAGCAGGCTTCTATAGTTTCAGTTTCAAGCTGCCTCATGTTCAGTAAAGTACCTGTTAAACTGTTCTCCCGAAGTCCGTGTATTATTGAGGCGCGGACTTTACAGTTTAGTTTTAGGGTAATAAACATGGGAAGTAGGTATCCATTAGATACAGATAACAATTGGTCAAAGATGCTAAAAAATATTACGTCAGGAAGTCTTGTGTTGGGGAAATGGTTCTGAGGTAAACAATTGCAAACTATGTACAAAGATAATCTGCTTTTAGAGGATTTGGGAAATAGATACATCATTTTGACATTTTCCTTTGTTGTTGTCAAAATATACTGGTGTATAAAGGAGCATGGCTTTCAACACTAATACAATAGCAAAGTACTGCGGATGCTGGAAATCTGAAATAACAGAAAATGCTGGAAACAATAAGCAGGCCAGGCAGTATCCGTGGAGAGAGAAACAGAGTTAATGTAGACAAACGGAAACCCCATTGGAGAGAAGAGCAGAACTTCTTCAAGGTGGGCATTCCTAGAAGAGAAGTGGCAGTGAACCAAACACTAATACAATAGCAAAATACTGCGGATGCTGGAAATCTGAAATAACATAAAATGTCCGTTCCATTTCCCGCACTTCTGCTCTCACCCCTTCTCCCTCCCAGAACCACAATAGGGTTCCCCTTGTCCTCACTTTTCACCCCACCAGCCCTCACATTCAATGGATCATTTTCCGCCACCTCCAGTGTGATCCCACCACCAAACGTATCTTCCACTCCCCTGCCCTTTCAGCATTCCGAAGGGTCTGCTCTCTCCGCAATACCCTGGTCCACTCCTCAATCACCCCCAACAGCCCCTCCCCTCCCCACGGCACCTTCCCGTGCATGTGCAGGAGATGCAACACCTGCCCTTTTCCCTCCTCCCTTCTCACTCTCCAGGGCCCCAAACACCCCTTCCAGGTGAAACAGTGATTTACTTGTACTTCTTGCAATCTAGTATACTGTATTCGCTGTTCACGATGCGGTCTCCTCTACATTGGGGAGACCAAATGCAGATTGGGTGACCGCTTTGCGGAACACCTCCGTTCAGTCCGTAAGGGTGACCCCGAGCTTCCGGTCGCCTGTCACATTATTTCTCCGCTCCATTCCCACTCTGACCCCTCTGTCCTCGGCCTCTTACACTGTTCCAATGAAGCTCAATGTAAGCTCGAGGAACAGCACCTCATCTTTTGATTCGGCACTTTACAGCTTTCTGGACTCAACATTGAGTTAAACAATTTCAGACTATAACCTCTGCCCCTATTTTTTCACATGGCAGCTGTTGATGATTCTGCCATCCCCATTTGCAACATTTAATCTCTCTGCCTTCTATCCTAGCACAGACCGTTCCTTTTGTTCTTTCTTCCCCTCCCCCTTTCCCTGCCTCTGCACCTACTTAAAATCTGTTACATCTCTAATTTTTTTCCAGTTCTGACGAAGGGTTACAGACCTGAAACGTTAACACTGTTTCTCTCTCCACGGATGCTGCCTGGCCTGCTGAGTGTTTCCAGCATTTTCTGTTATTTATGGTTTTCAACAGTTTGTCAGAGTGTACTCGAAAGGCACAGAAACCGAACATCCACTCTCTGTGTGCAGTTACGACTGATCATCTTTACAGTGTATCAATAAAGTCTGTTCTGTATACTCAGTATGAAGTCTCATGCTTAATCAAAACGTGTTGTAGTGAACCAGAGGAGAAAGGAGGTTGCTTTAGAAGAGGGAATGCGTGATCGCCAGGCAGACAAGGAGGACCAGGCAGGTCATGCAGGAGTCTCCTGAGTGCATCTTGCTCCCTAACTGGTATTTAAATACTAGTGAAGGCGATGGTTCTTCTGGGGAGTACAGCCAGAGCCAAGTCCACAGCACCATGGGTGGGTCAGCTGTACGGGGGTGGGGTGGGGGGGTGGAAGGAGGAAGGTCAGAAAAGCATTTGTGATAGGGGATTCAATAGTTAGGGGAACAGACAGGTGTTTCTGCAGCCGCAGACATGACTCCAAGCTGATATGTTGACTGCTACAAGGGTCAAGGGTGTCATTGAGCAGCTGCAGAACAGACGTGGTTCATATCGGTACCAACAATGTAGGTAGAAAGAGGGATGAGGTCCTGCAGGCAGATTTTAGAGAGCTAGGAAATAGATTAATAACAGGACTTCAAAGGTCGTAATCGCCAAATTACACCCGGTACTATGTGTTACTGAGTGCAGGAATAGGAAGATAGAGCAGATGAATGCGTAGCTGGAGAGATGGTGCAGGAGGGAGGGGTTTAGATTCCTGAGGAATTGAGACTTGTTCTGGGAGAGGCGGGACCTGTACAGGCAAGAATAGTTGCACCTCGATGGGGCCGGGACCCATATCCTCGCAGAGGGCGGGGGGTTGGGGCATTGCCAGTGCTGTTGGGGAGAGTTTAAACTAGCTTGGCAGGGGGATGGGAACCTAAGCATAGGGGAGAGAAGAAAAGCTGGAAATGGAAGGCAGAAAATTAGTAAGTGAGTTTGGAAGGCAGAGGAATCAAAGGCTAGAAAATGGCCAACAAAGAGGTTTGGCAGTGTTTAATGGTATATACTTCAATGCAAGGAGTCTAGTGAATAAGGCAGATTAGCTGAGGGCACAGATAGACATGTATGATATCATAGCTGTTACTGAAAGAAGGGCAGGAATGGCAGCTCAATATTCCTGGTTACAGGGTTTTCAGACAAGACAGAGAGGGAGATAAAAAAAGAAGGGAGGTCGCAATATTGGTTAAATAAACAATTACATCTGTGAGGAGAGATGATACGTTAGAAGGATCATCAAATGAGGCCATAGCAAAATACTGCAGATGTTGGAAATCCGAAATAACAACAGAAAATGCTGGAAAAACTCAGCAGGTCAGGCAACATCCGTGGAGAGAAATTTGAGTTGACGTTTCGGGTTGGACCCTTCTTCAAAACTGGAAAGAAAAGAAACTAGATCGGAGGCAGGGCTGCGATCGGACAAAAGAATAAAAGAAACAAAAGAAGTAAAAGAGATTAGAAGCTAGACGAGATAGTAATAGGCTGGGATTAGGTGTAAAGTGTACTGGCAGGGCAAAAGATAGCTGCCAGGAGTGAGAGAGAAACAAAAGGAAAGGGGGGGGGGAAAGGAGTGGAACAATTACAAGAGAAAATGAAATGGGGGCCGAGCTTATGATCTGAAATTGTTGAACTCGATATTGAGTCCGGAAGGCTGCAGACTGCCTAATCGGAAGATGAGGTGCTGTTCCTCGAGTTTACGTTGAGCTTCCGTGGAACAATACAAGAGGCCAAGGACGGTGAGGGCCGAGTGGGAATGGAGCGGTGAATTAAAATGAGAGGCGACCGGAAGCTCGGGGTCACCCTTACGGACTGAACGGAGGTGTTCCGCAAAGTGGTCACCCAATCTGCGTTTGGTCTCCCCAATGTAGAGGAGACCACATCGTGAGCAGCGAATACAGTATACTAGATTGCGAGAAGTACAAGTAAATCGCTGTTTCACCTGGAAGGGGTGTTTAGGGCCCTGGACAGTGGGAAGGGGGGAGGTATAGGGGCAGGTGTTACATCTCCTCCGCTTGCATGAGGCCATATGTGTTGAAATGCAGAACAAAAAAAAGGGCAGTCACACTGCTGGGAGTGTACTCTAGACCCCCAAATAGTCAGAGGGAGATAGAAAAGGAAGTATGTAGGCAAGTTTCTGAGAAGCGCAAAAACAATAGGACAGTAATAGCAGGGGATTTCAACTACCCTGACATTAGTGTAAAAGGTATAGAGGGTGTAGAATTCTTAAAAATGCATTCAGGAGAACTTTCTTAGCCAGTACATAGCAAGCCCAACAAGAGAGGGGGTGGTCTGGACTTAGTTTTAGGGAATGAAGCTGGGCAGATGGAAGGGGTATCAGTGGGAGAACATTTTAGTGGTAGTGGTTATAATTTCAGTTAGATTTAGCATAAGGACAAAGATAGACCAGGAGTAGAAGTTCTTGATTGGGGAAAAGCCAATTTTACTGGGGAAATTTTACTAAGTTGAGATGTGAATTAGCAAAAGTGGAATGGAAACAGCTACTTGAAGAAAGATCAGTGTCAGAGCAGTGGGAGGCATTCAAGGAGGAGAAAGTGAGGTTTCAGAGCAAATATGTTCCCACAAAGAAAAGGGTGGGGCTCTCAAATTTAAAGCCCCCTTGTAGGAATTATTAGCGGGGTTGGGGTTATTGTCTCTGGCCAGTCAGAAGCTTCTGAGCTGCTCCAGGGACCCCCGTGCGGTTTCGAATCGCTCCTCTATTCCTGGTTCTGACCGCTGGACTTAATCGGCAGCGATGTAGACAGAAAAAACGTGACTCTTGGTTGGGTGCAAAACAGACCAGTATTTATTGAAACAAAAAGAAAGAAACAACTTAAAAATAATCGAATCAACACAGTTATGCCTGGTACAGCACTTTTACTTAACACAACACTGTTACTTCAATACAGCACTTTTAATACAGCACACTTGGGCCTAGAAATTCAGTTGGCGCCGCGCCAGGGCTTTAGCGCCGGAAATTTAGCGCCGGCGCTAAGTCCCCCTGCGCGCGCCAAAAATTCAGTAGCGCCGCGCTCAAACGGCTGCCGGCGCTACAGGAGGGTGTCAGCGCCTCGAAATGGGCGCTGACTGCCGCATTGCGGCGCAATTCCGGCGTTGCGGCACCCGATGCGGTGCGGCAGGCTGGGGAAGTGCAGGCCTCCTCCTTCAGTTAAGGAGGAGCTGCCTGCACCCGCCCGCTGGCCGTTGAAATCTTGAAAAAAATGAGCCCGGCACCTCGGAGAAGTGCCGGGCTCGCAGGCCAGATGCACCTGTTCCGCGGGGGGGGGGGGGGGGTGGAGGAGTCCGGGGAGGGAGGTGTGGGCAGGCGGCCGGCCGCCGCGCGACCTTAATGCGCCGGCGCTAACTCGCGTAGGACTCTGCTGAAACATCGTTAGTTGCGGCTGCTACGGGCGAGGCGGCCGCAACTCAATTTCGGCGTTGGGGCCCGTCAGCACGGCAACCGGGACGCTGCGCACACCGATGACGTCATCGGTGCCGGCGCAGCGCAACCGGTCTAACGCCGATGGCAGGGCCCCACTGAATTTACAAACCGGCCATATCTCCGGCGCTAGGCCCTCTAGCGCCTCAAATGGGGCGCTAACCCTACTGAATTTTCAGCCCTTGGTGTCCACTACAGCACTTTTCTGCTTAGTGCAACACTGTTACTTAAATACAGCACTTTTAATACAGCTACTTAGTGTTCACTACAGCACCTTTCTGCTTAGTGCAACTCTGTTACTTAAATAGGGGAGGAGAAAACGGACACAACGAGGGAAAATTGACTAAAATTACAGTTTTAACAAAATTCCCTTTAATTCCCACCCCTATACCTATTCTAAGTTGCCTTGTAATGGGCCAGAAAATGTATGCTCACCAATGAATGCCTGCCCCGTGCCCTTGCAGTCTTAGATTCTTTGCTACTCCGAAAATGGAAATACCCCAGTGTTTAAAAGTAACTGCTGGTATTCCACTCCCTTGGGCGGGCTCCTGAGTTGTAGATGGGGCACGGAGGTGAGGCTGCAGGGAGAGAGCGAGATGGCTTCTTGAGAAGCTATCTTATACCCCATTTGGGGCCAAAATCTTCCCGCCCAAATCCGGATGCATCTGGGATAAACAAAAGGGATCCGATGTTCTCATTGACTGTGATGGGGTTTAGATGAATTATCCATTTCCCTTGTGATGGGTTTTTGAATGTATGATGGGTTTTTGAATGTAACCCCATTCATCGTGATGGGTTTGAATAGAGCTGTCTTGGTTTGAAAAAAGCATGTCTATTTCCTTAATTGCTGAGTAAACAGCCCTTGGATGTTAGTGTAAACAATCTGATTGTCCTGTGGTCATGCCCAACCGCAATTGATTGGCAGTCTCAAGTGGTTAATCCTTTGTGTCAACATTGTAGACTCTCTATAAACAAACATCGATTGTCCTGCAGGGAAACTCCCCGAACTGCCTTTGATTGACAGTTTAAATACTCCATTGCTTCAGGGCTGGGGTTTTTTCTAAATCCTTTGTCAGCCATCTTTGATTTTCCCTTTTCATATGCACACAGACTGTGTGGTGTCTTCTGCCATGAGGTCGGACAGCCATCTTTGATTACCCTTTTTCACAGACACACACAGGCTGCCTTTCAAGTCCTTTTTGTCAGCCTGTGCTTTGAACAAAGGCTGTCTTTTGTCTTCTACCATGAGGTCTGATGGCCATTTTGATCCCTGGATTTTTAAAGGTATATTCTACCCAGGTATTCTTTAATCAAAAATCAATCTTCGGAACTGTAGAAAATTTTGAAATTATTGCGAAATATTACAGTCCCCTATCGGATACTAAAACTTGCTTGTAGAATCCTGTCCAAAGGTGAGCAATAGTTTCTGACCCCCCACAAACAACCTTCCCTTAATACTTATCTAAATCTATCTTCGATCCCCCGACACCTCCATCTCCCCTACCCAGAGAGAATCACAGTACACAGTAGGCATCTATTGACAGAAAACCAAGATTAATTAAATAATCAATACACTGAGGGGGTCCAATGCCCCTGCACCACTTGAATTCACAATAATTCAAGCATGGAGGCGGTCCAATGCCCCTGCACCACTTGTATTCACAATAATTCAAGCATGGAGGGGACCAATGCCCCTGCACCACTTGCAAAATAGTTTTTAACATGATACAACATCTTTAATGGGATTATCACCAAGCCAACATATCTGCTAAAATACAAAATGGAAGAAAATGAGCTCCCCTTTTTTTAAATTTAAAATGCAATTGTCTGACACTTTATTAAATGGCACTATTCTTCAGCCATAAATGTATTTTAAATTTTCACCATGCAAACATAACAATTCATAGGCATATGCTATTTGTTGCATTAACTCCAAACAATAATTAACAAGCTTTGTAAATTCTTAATCTTAATGTGGTTATCAATAACAGTTTAAATGTTGTGGGCATCTGTTTCCTGCAGACCCCTTCCTTCATGGACTAGGGGTGCTTCCTCTCTCGAATCACCTGAAACACGATGGTCCTCTGTACCTTCTGGAACTCTGGAAAAGACTAAAAAAAAATCTAGCCAGATCCCCTGGCTCGGGGGAGTGTGATCAGGTCCTGCGACCTCGATTCACAATACAATTCTGGAATGGTACCATACTTAAAACTTATACACTAATAATACCACTACTGAATTTCAATATAAAATCTAAAATTAACACGCACTACCTTAACACTTCATTGCACATTACTTCCGCAAAGCTATGTACAAGCGCCGCCCGTCTCCGGGCGGCCAGCCTAATCCCTGTTTGGGCTGCCACAGGCTGCTCCATGCGGCGGGCCTGGACTGATTCCACCTGCTGTCCCTCACAGCTTATGGCTGCTGGTTGGGGACTTCCGCCTTTTGGCTTCTCCCTGACTCGGGAGTCCACCCTATGCCACTGGAAAGTGGGTGACCATACTTTCTTGGGCTGGGGTACCCAAAGAGACCTCCTAGGGAGTGTTGCTGGTGGGGCTACCCTGGCAAGCAGATCCTTAGCTCGGGTCACACTCCCTGCTGGCTGGGGACCTCCTCCTTCAGGTCCCTCCCTTCCTAAACCTTGGCTGGGGACAGGCAATCCCTTGCCACCGGCTGCCAGTGGCTGAGAGCCTTCCCCTTCAGGTCTAAAACCTGGTTCAAGCTCCTCCCCGGAGTCCCACAAGAGAGGGGGAATCGCTCGGGCCAAGTGCTGGGGGACTTCTCCACTCATACACGCGACTGCACCTGCGTGAGCAGTCTGTGTGTGTGTACGCGCTGCAGGCTGTGGATTTCTAATCTCGGGTACAATCCCAGCTGTCTGTTCCCCTGCCCCCTGCTTAAACAACCTGCATTGTTTGATATAACTGGCTGCCTGCCAGTAATCCTGTTCAAAATCCTTTTCCCTCACCAGGGCGGCTTTAAAGGTGGAGTCTTAAGGGGCCTGGACCTGCTTTTGGTCTGGGGCCAAAGCTATCCCCTGTGTCCCACCCTTATCCCGGATTGTTGCTACCGGACCTGCACTACAGGGGCCCCAGAACTCTACTTTCCTGTTCCCCTACTTAAACAGCTCGCACTGGCCATGAATGGCTCCTCCCCTAACACAAGCCACAGTGCCTGCCTGTGCAGCCTGTGAGCTTGTACCCGCTGTGGGCTGGGGATTTCTGTCCTCAGGTTCACTTCCAGCTGCCTGTTTCCCTGTGGGTCCCATTAAGCTAGATGGGACCTCGTTAGACCGGGGTGAATTGGTCAGGTCTTCTGAGTGAACCACCGTGCTGGAGGCTCCAGTGTCTACTGAATATCTCCCCTGCACCATCTTCAGCCCCATCTCAACATAGGGCCTGTTCCCCTCAGCATTTTCGCGGGGACACAGGTCAACAGGCTGCGCTGGCTCTAGTCATTGCTGGAAGAGAGGTGGGGCAGACGGGGTCAAAGCACCAGTGGTGGCTGCTACTCTTCCCTGGCTGGCCAGGAGAGACCATAGGGACTATAGAAATGACTCGATCGCAGCAGGAGGGATATCTGGCCCTGCCTTTTGGGCTGGGGCTGTGGGATCCTTTCCCTTGCTATCCTTCCAGGGATTCCTACAGTCATTTCTCCAGTGACCATCTTTCCCGCACCCGTAACAATTTAACCTAGCCTGAGAGGGACGGTTCCCCTCCTGGTGCCACTCTTTCTTACCCTGGCTCCCAGGTTTAACCTCATGGACTTTTCCCTTGGGTTGGGGCGTCTCGATACCCCTCCTGTTTCTCGGAGCTGTGGTTGGCGGTCGTGGGACCTCTGATTCCCTGACCAACCTTTCCCTGGGTGTTGCCTGTGGGATGGTTTTAATTGGGTTGCCAGACATTAATTCGGGCTGATCAGACATATCATCCCCTTTGCCCTCTTTAAAGCCATATTCAAGCTTTCTATCTCTGCCCCACAGGGTCCATGATCTGCTTCCTCAAACCCTTGCTCACAGGCCAGCTTATATGCTGCCTTTACCTCCCTAAACTTTTCCTCCTGCTCTTTTATTTCTTGTATGAGGCGAGTGTTCTCCTCCCGCACCCTCATCTCATTGCTCTTGGCCTCTGCAACTAGGCACTTCAGGTACTCTGACTCATGCCTAGTGTGGCTTTTGACCTCACTAAACTGAACCACCAGGCACTCTATCTTGGCCTGGTATTCTTCAACCTCCCTTTCCCTATCCCAACTCTCTGCTCTAGATTCCCTAAGCCTGCGGGTGACTTCCCCAAGCCTGCGGCCACCTAACCATAGACAGACCAGTGGGATAAAAAGAAAACCAATAACTGCTGCTCCTTCCAGACCCAAACCACCGTCTGCTACATTGCACACCGTTGCCAACGGTCCTGCCGCGGTCACCATTTTGTAGGAATTAAACAAGCGGGGTTGGGGTTATTGTCTCTGGCCAGTCAGAAGCCTCTGAGCAGCTCCAGGAACCAATGTGGTTTCGAAGCACTCCCCTATTCCTGGTTCTGACCGCCAGACTTATTCGGTAGCGATGTAGACAGAAAAAACGTGACTCGTGGTTGGGTGCAAAACAGACCAGTATTTATTGAAATGAAAAGAAAGAAACAACTTAAAAATAATCGATACAACACACTTATGCCTGGTACAGCACTTTTGCTTAACACAACACTGTTACTTCAATACAGCACTTTTAATACAGCACAATTGGTGTCCAGTACAGCACTTTTCTGCTAAGTGCAACACTGTTACTTAAAAACAGCACTTTTAATACAGCACACTTAGGCCTAGAAATTCAGTTGCGTTCGCCAGCCGTTAACGCCATAAGAGGGGTAGATTTCCAGCGCTAGGCACTTAGCGCCCGGGCGCAGGCCGATCTGCGCCTACGCCCAACTTCAGTTGACATTTAGCGCCGGCGCAAAGTGTTTGCGCCCGCTCAGCTGCGCGCGCAGCTTATGACATCATTTCGTCGTGCAACGCTGTTTGTGCGCCCCAAACCGGAAATTCAGTGGCGCCCGCCCAATGTGGGCGTGGCGCTGTTAAGAACTGTGAAGTGGAATGCAGCAGAGGCCCTGCGGGCCTCGGGGAGCGCTAATTAAAGGGCACTTACACTGAACTATAAAGACCAGCCATTTTGCTGCAATGACTTTAGTGCTTTGGATTTCTGGACAGAGACCAAGGAACAGAGCTTACTGATTTGGGACAACATAGGAGAGGTATTTTTGGCTTCTGGCCAGAGCTTTGAAATTTGACTCATTGTGATTTCACTGTTTGCAAGTTTATTATGGGGGCTGCATGGGGTTCCAACCCTCAGTTCCAGCATTATGTGCAAAGGGCTCGCAGACGCTGTGTGAGAGGGCCAGCCATGCCTAGGCGCAGAGGGGCCATCAGGCGTCGGCAACGTAGGCCTTACCCACTCAGGGAATACCGGCAGCAGGTGTCTTATCTCACCATGACTGCCGCGCATTGTGTTAAGAGGCTGCGCTTCAGAAGGGAGGTGGTTGCAGAGATCTGCCAGCTGCTTCACAGAGATCTGCGTCCACAGCTGATGTGCAGGGCATCTCTCTCGGTGGAAGTGAAGGTCACGGTGGCTCTGAACTTTTATGCAAGCGGCTCCTTCCAAGCCGCTGCTGGGGACATAGCGAACATCTCCCAGTTCGCCGTGCATCGCTGCATCCGGCAGGTCACCGATGCCCTTTTCGCAAGGAGACACCAATTCATCTCCTTCCCCATGACCCTAGAGAGGCAGGAGCAGCGTGCAGTCGGATTTGCCAGGATCGCCGACTTCCCCATGGTGCAGGGCGCCATTGACTGCACGCATGTGGCTATGCGGGCACCTATCGACAATGCCGAGGATTACCGCAACCGGAAGGGCTACCATTCCCTCAATGTACAGCTGGTGTGTGACCACAGGCAGCGCATCCTAGCTGTCAATGCCCGCTTTCCAGGAAGCAGCCACGATGCATTTATCCTGCGCCAGACTACTGTGGCTGACATGTTCGAGGCACAGCCTCCACCAAGGGGATGGCTTATTGGGGACAAGGGCTACCCTTTGTGTACATGGCTCATGACCCCGCTCCGCGCGCCCAGGAGCCCTGCGGAGGAGGCATACAACGAAAGCCATCAAGCCACAAGGAACATCATAGAGCAAACGATTGGCATCCTCAAGCAACGGTTCCGCTGCCTGGATCGTTCCGGCGGATCTCTACAGTATTCGCCGGATAGAGTCTCCCAGTTCGTCGTCGTTTGCTGCATGCTGCACAACCTGGCTATCCGCAGGACTCAGGCACTGCCACCTCGCGTTGGACCACCACCTCAGGAGGACGAGCAGGAGGACCATGAGGAGGAGGAGGAGGAGTACCAGCCCAGGAGGGAGCCACAAGGTCCAAGGGCCGTCCGCCGGCGGCTTATTGACCGACACTTCTAGGCCCCCTGTCAGGGAATGACTTGTGGCAATGAACGCACCTGAATGCAGCCACTCCGCAAGCCCTCAGCCGGTTAACGCAACAACCACTTGAAACATGACACCTGGACAAGCTGAATAAATAAAAAGCTTTATTTAACAAACTCAGGGCCCTTCCCACATGAAACAGAAAAACAGACAAGACCCCCAAAAGACAGTCAAAAACATATCTCACTCCCACAACCTGGGGAGGAATAAAAAAAATCGTCCATCCAATTGGCCTTCATCCTCGGCCTTACCAAAATAAGCACCCCCCCTCCAGATCACAAACACCCCCATATAAAAAAAACAGTTGGCAACACACTCTACTTGGTGTGCCGAGAGGGCGAGACCTTCTGCAGGCTTCTCCGGCCCCTGCCCGACCTGTTGCTCCGCCTCAACCTGGGCCCTGTGGGTGTTGCAAGGCTGGGGGAAGGCTCCTGAGGGGCACAATGCGTGACGGCAGATGCCCTTGGGGGTCGGCCTAGACGAGGTCCGGCCCTGGAGGGGCCGGCTGCTGACTGCTGCAGCTGTGTCTGGCCAGCATCAGTCTCTCCAGCAGCTCGTCGCACCTTGGCTGGGGGAGTGGCAGTGGCGGCTGCAGCAATGGGGGCAAGCTGGCTGATGCCAGGCGCTCGCTGGTCGCCAGAGTCACTGGCACTCGGCCGGGCTGGCACTGCAGCAAGCGCAGCAATCTGGTGAAGGCCAGACCGCTGTGCTGCAGCAGGGCGGCGGGTGCCCTGGCGATGCTTCCGTGACACAGCGAGTGTGGCAGAAGTGAGTGC
The DNA here is from genome assembly GCF_052327205.1 of Somniosus microcephalus. Lineage (NCBI taxonomy): Eukaryota > Metazoa > Chordata > Chondrichthyes > Squaliformes > Somniosidae > Somniosus > Somniosus microcephalus. The sequence continues at coordinate 103,785,263 of NC_140993.1, read as the reverse complement.
GCGAACTGCCCTGGTCTGTGCCCGCATCAGATCAGCCAGTGTCTGGACGGCACCACTCATGAACTCGCGACTCGCGTCCTGTGCTGCCGTGAGTTGGGCGACACCCCTGGCCTGTGCTGCTGCGAGTTGCTCGACACCCCTGGCCTGTGAGTCCCCGAAATTGGCCACACTATGAGCCAGGGACACAATGGCCTGAGGCAACTGTCCCACAACCCCCATGAACTCGTTGTGGCGCCGCTCCGAGGCCGCAGACATTTCATCAAGGAGGCGCACCTCCTGGGCGAGGACCGTCTCCGGACTGGAGGGCGGACTCTCCCTCTGGGGAGAAGGCCGCCGTGCTGCCCGACCCTTACCACGTGCCTGGACGCCACTGGGCCCAGGAGCTACACCCCCCTGCAACACTTCCCCCTGGCTCTCCTCCAGGCAAGACGTGTCCCCTCCATTGCCATCCCCTGGCGCGGATGAGGGTTCCCCCGATGTGCCGCCTTCCTCTTGGTCCTCGTCGTCCTCCTCTTCCGAGGGACTGGCACTCTCAGCTTCAGGGGCCTCCTCCTCACCAGCTGAAAGCAGGAAGGCACAAGAGTAGCTTTAGAGTGAGGACAGGGCGTCAGCGAGGGAGGCATGAGTGGTGCCATTATGCGCATTGGTGGGACAGTGGCAAAGGATGTAGATCTGAAGCGCAAGGGGAACCAGAGAGGTCCAAACGGTCATGTCCTTACCATTGGGTCCCAGCACAGGGTCGGCATCTCCAATAGCAACGGGGCCAGTCACCCAGCCACGCATGAGTTGAGCCACGCTCTCCTCCAGCTGACTGAGCTCCTGGAACTGGGCACGGCCTCCCCCGGTGACAGTCTGGCTCTTCAAATTCTGCGCCAGCTTGGCCTGCAAGAGAAAGGACGGCCTCTAAGTACAGTGTGGTGCCCTGTTGTTGTGTGCACTGCCTCCCATGGTCGAATAGCTTGGCCAGTGTGTTAAGTGCAGAGAGTGCTATTGATGATCATGCCAGTGCCATAGCTGCGGGAGGAGGGCTGGCCATTAGGCCTTTGAGGTCCCTTTGCCCATAATGTGAGGTGCACATGCAAGGATGAGGAGGACACTGGAAAGGGTACTCACCCTGACCAACCGACTGAGGTCGTTGTACTTCTTGCGGCATTGGTCACCAGTCCTGGGGACATCGCTGTTGGCTGACACCCTCTGGGCGATTTCCCTCCAGGCTCTCCTGTACTGCCTCCTGGGAGCCTTCTTGCCACTGTCCGGGCACAAGATCTCTCTGTTCTTTTCCAACCCCCTAAGCAGCACCCTCAAAGCATGCTCTGAGAAGCACTGCGCTCGTTCGCGGGCCTTCTGCATGGCTTCAGGTGCTATTTGGGTCCACCAGCAGTGTTCAGGCCTAGCTGCAGGGCTCCACTATCCAGGGCATGGCTGCAGACAAAGTCGACCCTTCCCCCTTTAAGAGCTGGCCGGCGTCAGGGTGTCTGCTGTCAATCAAAACATGACCGCACCTGCGCTGCGCCCGGCCTCGGCGTTATCAGTCCGCACCGCCGGCTTAGCGCCTAAAGATAGGAGTGCAACGCCAGTTTCAGCGCTCGCCCAAACTCCTTGGCCAAAGCTACTGAATTTCGGCGAAGTGGCCTCCACTTTCCGGCGGGCGCTAACTTTAGCGCCCGCCCGACTTTACCGCCCCAAAAGTGGCTATACTGAATTTCTAGGCCTTAGTGTCCACTACAGCACTTTTCTGCTTAGTGCAACACTGTTACTTAAATAGGGGAGGAGAAAACGGACACAACGAGGGAAAATTGACTAAAATTACAGTTTTAACAAAATTCCCTTTAATTCCCACCCCTATACCTATTCTAAGTTGCCTTGTAATGGGCCAGAAAATGTATGCTCACCAATGAATGCCTGCCCCGTGCCCTTGCGGTCTTAGATTCTTTGCTACCCCGAAAATGGAAATACCCCAGTGTTTAAAAGTAACTGCTGGTATTCCACCCCCTTGGGTGGGCTCCTGAGTTGTAGATGGGGCATGGAGGTGAGGCTGCAGAGAGAGAGCGAGATGGCTTCTTGAGAAGCTATCTTGTACCCCATTTGGGGCCAAAATCTTCCCACCCAAATCCGGATGCATCTGGGCTAAACAAAAGGGATCCGATGTCCCCATTGACTGTGATGGGGTTTGGATGAATTACCTATTTCCCTTGTGATGGGTTTTTGAATGTATGATGGGTTTTTGAATGTAACCCCATTCATTGTGATGGGTTTGAATAGAGCTGTCTTGGTTTGAAAAAAGCATGTCTATTTCCTTAATTGCTGAGTAAACAGCCCTTGGATGTTAGTGTAAACAATCTGATTGTCCTGTGGTTATGCCCAACTGCAATTGATTGGCAGTCTCAAGTGGTTAATCCTTTGTGTCAACATTGTAGACTCTCTATAAACAAACATCGATTGTCCTGCAGGGAAACTCCCTGAACTGCCTTTGATTGACAGTTTAAATACTCCATTGCTTCAGGGCTGGGGTTTTTTTCTAAATCCTTTGTCAGCCATCTTTGATTTTCCCTTTTCATATGCACACAGACTGTGTGGTGTCTGATGCCACAAGGTCAGACAGTCATCTTTGATTATCCTTTTTCACAGACACACACAGGCTGCCTTTCAAGTCCTTTTTGTCAGCCCGTGCTTTGAACAGAGACTGTCTTTTGTCTTCTGCCACGAGGTCTGACGGCCATTTTGATACCTGGATTTTTAAAGGTATATTCTACCCAGGTATTCTTTAATCAAAAATCAATCTTCGGAACTGTAGAAAATTTCAAAATTATTGCGAAATCTTACACCCTGGATCTCAAGGGGCATACAGGGTAGGATAAGGCAAGAAAGGGAAGCTTATGTCAGATACCGAGAGCTAAATACTGCAGAAAGCCTAGAGGAGTATAGAAAGTACATGGGTGAAATTAAAAAGGAAATTAGGAAAGCAAAGAGATGGCCATTAAAATATACTGGCAAGTAAAATGAAGGAAAACCCAAAGATGTTTTATAAATACGTAAAGAGCAAGAGGATAACTAAAGAAAAAGTAGGGCCTTTAGAAGCCTAAAAGGAAGCTTGTGTGTGGAGGCAGAAGATGTGGGTATGGTTCTTAATGAATACTTTGCTTCTGTTTTCACAAAAGAGAGGGACAATGCAGACATTGTAGTTAAGGAGGAGGAGTGTGAAATATTAGCTGAGATAAGCGTAGTGAGAGAGGAAATATTAAGGGGTTTAGCATCATTGAAAGTAAATAAATCACCAGGCCCAGTTGAAATGTATCCCAGGCTGTTAAGAGAAGCAAGAGAGGAAATAGCGGTGGTTCTGACCATCATTTTCCAATCCTCCTTTGCTACAGGTGTGGTGCCAGAGGACTGGATGACTCCTAACATTGTACTGTTACTTAAAAGGGAGAAAAGGAAAGACAGAGTAATTATTGGAAAAAATTCTAAGGGACAGTATTAATCATCTAGAAAGGCATGGATTAATCAAGAATAGTGAGCATGGATTTGTTAAGGGAAGGTCGTGTCTGACTAACTTGATTGAATTTTTTTGAGGTGGTGACAAGGAGGGTCGATGAGGATAGTGCATTTGATGTAGTTTACATTGATTTTAGCAAGCCTTTGACAAGGTCCCACATGGAAGACTGGTCAGAAAAGTTAAAGCCCATGGGATCCAAGGGAAAGTGGCAAGTTGGATCCAAAATTGACTCAGTGGCAAGAAGCAAAGGGTAATGATCAATGGATGTTTTTATGACTGGAAGGCTGTCTTCCGCAAAGCTCAATGCTAGGCCCCTTGCTTTTTGTGGCATATGTCAATGATTTAGACTTCAATGTAGGGGGCATGATTAAGAAGTTTGCAGATGATACAAAAATTGGCTGTGCAGTTGATAGTGAGGAAGAAAGCTGTAGACTGCAGGAAGATATCAATGGACTGGTCAGGTGGGAAGAAAAGTGGCAAATGGAATTCAATCCGGAGAAGTATGAGTTAATGCATTTGGGGAGGGCTAACAAGGCAAGGGAATACACAATGTTCAGCACCATTCGAGACTCATCAGATACTGACGCAGTCCGTGTCCATATGCAGCAAGACCTGGACAACATTCAGACTTGGGCTGACAAGTGGCAAGTAACATTCGCACCACACAAGTGCCAGGCAATGACCATCTCCAACAAGTGAGACTCTAACCATCTCCCCTTGACATTCAATGGCATTACCATCGTTGAATCCCCCACTATCAACATCCAGGGGGTTACCATTGATCAGAAATTGAACTGGACCAGCCATATAAATACTGTGGCTACAAGAGCAGGCCAGAGGCTGGGAATTCTGCGGCGAGTGTCTCACCTCCTGACTCCCCAAAGCCTTTCCACCATCTACAAGGCACAAGTCAGGAGTGTGATGGAATACTCTCCACTTGCCTGGATGATTGCAGCTCCAACAACACTCAAGAAGCTCGACACCATTCAGGATAAAGCAGCCTGCTTGATTGGCACTCCATCCACCACCTTCAACATTCACTCCCTCCACCACCAGCGCACTGTGGCTGCAGTGTGTACCATCTACAAGATGCACTGCAGCAACTCGCCAAAGCTCCTTCAACAGCACCTTCCAAACCCGTGACCTCTACCACTTAGAAGGACAAGGGCAGCAGACGCATGGGAACATCACCACCTACAAGTTCCCCTCCAAGCCACACACCATCCTGACTTGGACCTGTATAGCTGATCCTTCACTGTCGCTGGGCCAAAATCCTGGAACTCCCTTCCTAACAGCATTGTGGGTGTACCTACACCATATGGACTGCAGCGGTTCAAGAAGGTGGCTCACCACCATCTTCTCAAGGGCAATTAGGGATGGGCACTAAATGCAGGCCTAGCCAACGATGCCCACATCCCATCAATGAATAAAAAAAAAATTGTAGGATACTGACCAGTGTAGAGAAATGGAGGGACCTTGGAGTACATGTCCACAGACCCCTGAAGGTAACAGGACAGGTAGATAACATGTTTAAGAATGCATACGGGATACTTTCCTTTATAAGCTGAGGCATAGAATATAAAAGCAGGGAGGTTATGCTTGAACTGTATAACACACTAGTTAGGCCACAGCTAGAGTACTGTGTACAGTTCTGGTCACCACATTACAGGAAAGATGTGATTGCACTAGAGTGGGTACAGAGGAGTTTTATGAGGATGTTGCTGGGACTGGAGAATTTTAGCTATGAGGAATGATTGGATAGGCTGGGGTTGTTTTCTTTGGAACAGTGGAGCTGAGGGGAGACTTGATTGAGATGTGTAAAATTATGAGGGGCCTAGATAGAGTGGATAGGAAGGACTTACTTCCCTTAGCAGCAGATAAGAACATAAGAACATAGTAAACAGGAGCAGGAGCAGGCCATTCGGCCCCTTGAGCCTGCTCTGCCATTTAATGAGATCATGGCTGATCCAATTTTGGCCTCAACTCCACTTTCCTGCCCGCTCCCCATAACCCTCGACTCCCCTGTTGCTCGAAAATCTGTCTATCTCAGCCTTGAATATATTCAATGACTCAGCTTCCACAGCTCTCTGGGGAAAAGAATTCCAAAGATTCACGACCCTCTGAGAGAAAAAATTCCTCCTCATCTCCGTCTTAAATGGGTATGCCCCCACGTTCTAGATTCCCTGACGAAGGGAAACATCCTCTCAGCATCTACTTTGTCCAACCCCCTCAGAATCTTATATGTTTCAATAAGATCACCTCTCATTCTTCTAAACTCCAGTGAGTATAGGCCCAACCTGCTCAACCTTTCCTCATAAGACAACCCTTCCATCCCAGGAATCAACCTAGTGAACCTTCTCTGAACTGCCTCCAATGCAAGTATATCCCTCCTTAAATAAGGGGACCAAAACTGTATGCAGTATTCTAGGTGTGGTCTCACCAGCACCCTATAAAGTTGCAGCAAGACTTCCCCACTTTTATACTGTATCCCCCCTTGAAATAAAGGCCAACATTCCATTTGCCTTCCTAATTGCCTGCTGCACCTGCATGGTTTCATGTATGAGGACACCCAGATCTCTCTGTACCGCTGCATTCTGTCGTCTTTCTCCATTTAAATAATTTTTTTCTTTTCTATTCTTCCTACCAAAGTGGATAACTTCACATTTTTCCACATTATACTCCATCTGCCAAAGTAATTGGTAGAAGGATTGGAGGGGAGTTGAGAGTGGTGGGGGTCTGGAACTCAATTGCCTGAAAGGATAGTAGAAGCAGAAACCCTCATCGCGCTTAAAAAGTACAAGGATATGCACTTGAAGTGTGTAACCTATAAGGTTACAGACCAAGAGCTGGAAAGTGGGATTAGGCTGGATGGCTCTTTGTCGGCTAGCACAGACCTGATCAGCCGAATGGCCTCCTTCTGTGCCATACATTTCTATGATTCTAAGAGGACGCTGCGATGACAGAGGGATGGTAAGGTGGTGAAGTGGTGAGCAACGGGGATCTGGGGTTTCATTCACCGAATTCTGATGAGGCGCTCACAGACAACCCGTCCGGAACAGGGATCTGCTGCCTGCCTCCTCTCTTCCTCCTGAGGTGGTCGTGGAACCTGTGGTGGCAAGGCCCGTGCCCTCATGATGACCAAGTTGTGGAGGATGCAGCAGACCACCACGAAATGGGACACCCACTCTGGCGCATACTAGAGGGCTCCTCCCGAGTGGTCAAGGCAGCAGAACCATTGCTTGAGCACCCTGATGGTCTGCTCGATGAGGTTCCTGGTGGCAGCATGGCTGTTATTATGAGTGCTGGCCACGTGTGGTGGGGTTGCGGAGGGGAGTCATCAGCCAGGTGTAGAGCAGATAGCCCTTGTCTCCATGCAGCCACCCCCGGGTTCGACGTGGTGGCTGGAAGATTGCTGGCACCCTGGACTGCGCAGGATGAAGGCATCATGACTGCTGCCAAGATACAGGGCATTCAGCATCATGATGAGCTGGGCATGGTTGCACACCAACTGCAAATTAAATGAGTGGTAGCCTTTGCGATTGCGGTTTATGATTTGCAGTGCCCACAAAGCCATATGTGTGCAGTCAATGGCGTCCTGCACCATGGAAAAGCTCGATATCCTGGCAAAGCCACATACACGTTACTCCTGCTTCTCTCTATTCAGAGAGAAGACAATTAAGTCCCTTCTCCTGGAGTACAGAGCCTCTGTGACCTCCCGGATGTAGTGATGGGCAGCGAACTGGGAGATGTTAGCTATGTCTCCACCTCCAGACTGGAAGGATCCAGTGGTGAAAAAACTGAGGGCCCTGGTGACCTTGATGGCCACTGGCAGTGCCATTGTCACGCTGCTCTGAGGCTGCAGGTCTGGTTACAGGAGGTTGCAGAGTTCTGTGACCAACTCCTTGGTGAAGCAAAGCCTCCAAATACACTGCTCCTGGCTTAAGTGCAGGTAGGAATGCTCTCAGAATTTAATATTTTGTAATTGTAAAATCCTTTACCAGAATTATGTCAAAACATTTTGTTACTTGGCTCAAAGTAAAACAGCAGCAAATCAGAACTGAAGATGTATGGAGTCTACGGGGGATAAATTCACTCGTGCTCATTATTGGCCATGAACCTCCTCCCCACTCTCTCCAACCACTTCTTCTGCTGCCACATTGAAGGCCCATGTCTTCAGATTCCTCACTACTCAGTCTTCCCTCCTGCTGTCTCCTGCCATAGCTCCCATACCTTCTCCTCCTGACTACTACCATTTGCCACTCCTGCTCGTACACCCTTGTTCATCCACTATTGATTTAAGCCCCTAATATTGTGTTCCTGACTGTGATTTAGGTACTAGCTTTAAACTGTTTAAAGTACTTACCGTATTTTTACTAAGAAAGTAGAAGAACTGTTAGCCCTATAAAGAGCTTATATGCAGTTTTGCATTAATGAATGTGATTAAATCACATTTTTCAGCAGCACCCTGTAAACAATGTCCATTGTACGCAGTCACTGGATCCACCTCCCACTACTCGTACACCCAACAAGCCCCCTCGGCATGCTCTGACAGACCACCATCCCAGTTTTCCCACAGCCCAAAACTACCCTTCCACTATTCCAATACTGTAGGCTATTTCCCCAATACTACTAAAATCACATTGCCACACCTTGCTCAGTATCTCAATACACCTCCTAACTTCCTGCAACCTAAAGCATCTCTCTTCTGCTGGTTCCGAGACTTCAAAAACATGTAACACATGAAATTCAATAAATAGAAAGTAAGACTTAGAACATGAGAACATAAGGGGCTGTATATTCCAATCCCTATGGGTGTGTATGCGCTGTGTACACACCCACAGGGACATCGGAAATGCCAGTTTCAGGCATGCCAAGCGCATGCGCTGAAAACCGGCATTTCCGATCTGTCAAGAATGCTCTTGACAGATCGGACACCTGCCCTGGAGAAGGGCCTCTGCCGGTGGATAGTTCCGCTTTCTGGAGAAACTCCGCCTGCAGAAAACCCGTAGAAATCTTACGCCTGGTAAAAGCAGGTGTAAGGCCTGCTTTTACCAGCATAAGAGTTGAAAAAAGTAAAAAAAAATGTTTTTGCTTATTTATCATTTAAAAACACTTTAAAAAAGTTAAGCTTATTTTTAGCCCCATAAAAATGTGCAATTATTTTTTACAAAAAATAAAATTTTTGTTTAAAATATTTAATTAATTGTAATTTCAACTCATTTAAAAAATGTGATGTTTTAAAAAAAAATGTATTTAATGTTTTACAGTGTTTTAGGGGTGATCTCCATTCATATATATGACAGGTCTATCTGTCAAGTGTATTGTAATGTATATACCTTTAAGGGGGGAACTACTTTTTACAGCTCATGTATACTGTAGTACCGGCAGTGACCACACCTGTATATAGCACTGAGTAGTAATCTGTACAGGCAGTTCCACTGTGAGCCATGTTGAGTAAACACCTGTTGTACCGTTTCTCCTGCAGTCTGTGTCTTATTATAGACAGACACAACATTGACGACGAGGCAAGTTCGAACCTACCTGCAACTCTGCATCACCTCCCGGGGATTCGTTCCTGGAGATCAGTGGATTGGAGGTCAAGGCCAGAGACTCGAGAATTGCGGGGGAGGCTGTCGAGAGCCAGGCTTGGCTTTCCAGTCGAGGTGGTCCAGCGAAACGGGCTGGCAACAGGTAGTGCGCAGACCCTTCCCGGACAGCTGTGGGCTAGAGCCCGACCGAGCGGCACAGCAAAGGGCCGAGCAGCGTCGACGGGGGAGAGAGAGAGAGGGCAGAGCGCACAGGGTGCAGCCGGTGTTCAGGGGCCGAGCAGCGTCAGAGAAAGGGAGAGAGAGACGCGCAGAAACCCGCGAGGCACCGCCATTGCAATGAGGACCGCCGAGAGTGGCGTTGGCAGCAGCGCAGGAGAAGCTCGTGAAACCTACAGGGTGCTGCCATTGCCACGAGAACCGCCGGGAGCGGCGCTGGCAGCAGCGGGGGAGGAAGGAAAGCGCGAGAGGCGCCATTTTAAGCCATTGGGAGACGCCATTTTAAACCTCACCCAAAATGATGAAGAGTAGCAGTATCACCGCATTTGACAATGAAGTCGAAGATTGGACTACATATGTCGAACGAATAGAAGTGCACTGCAAGGCAAATGAGGTGTCAGATGACAAGAAAGCGTCGGTATTGTTAAATTTAATGGGTGCAAAGACGTATGGTTTATTACAAAATCTAGTAACGCCAATGAAGCCAATGGAAAAGAGTTTTGAAGACATAGTAAATATACTACAGGGACATTTAAACCTCACACCGCTGCTGATAGCAGAAAGATTCCAGTTTCACAAACGGAACCAGCATAAGGATGAAAGCAATGCTGATTATTTAACAGAACTGCGCAAACTATCGAAACACTGCCAGTTTGGAGCGGGACTGGCAGATACCTTTCGGGACAAGTTTGTGTGTGGGCTTCAAAGTGAAGGAACCCAGAAACAGATTTTATCTGAGAAGGACCTTACGCTGGAAAAGGCTTTCAGCATTGTGGTATCATATGAAGCAGCAGCATGGGGCACTGCAGAGATACAACAGAGACCGCAAGAATATGGCACAAACAAAATGTCATATGGAACAGAGAAGTGCTATTGCTGCGGCAGAACAACACACGACCAGAATGATTGCTGGTTCAAAGTCAAAGTGTGCAGACAGTGTGGAAAAGTAGGACACATAGCACGAGTCTGCAGGTCGGGAAAGAAAACCAGCAATAAGAAACCTACCAAAGAAAAGTACAAGAAAGTACATACGATGACGGGGAATAGTTCACATGAACAAAAGAGTGATAACGACTCCGAAAGCAGGGAACTGAGTTGTCTGAAACTACATAATGTGATCACAACGGAGGATCACCGAACCATTTAGGTCACTCTCAAGATAGCAGGAGTCCAGGTAAAGATGGAATTGGACACAGGATCAGCCCTAACAGTCATAAACGGACGGGACTACGAGCGGCTATTCTCACACATACCCTTGAGAGACACAAAAATTATTTTGAAGACGTACACGGGGCAAAAAGTCTACCCCAAAGGAAAAATAAGGGTGACCGTTATATATAACGGTAAGGAAACACCAAAACTAGACCTGTATGTATTGCAAGATGGAGGACCATCATTACTGGGACGTGAATGGATCCGGAAAATACAACTGGATTGGTATTCCATACAGGCACTGACTGTGGCTGAAAAAAGGATGACGACGTCACACCTGGGCGACTGTCAAAGACCCTAACTGACGCGAAAGAAGTGTTCCAGCAAGGACTCGGAACACCAAAAGGCATGACAGCGACGATTAAAATTGAAGAAAACTCAAGCCCAAAATTTTTTTAAGGCCAGACCGGTACCTTATGCGATCCGCCCAGCCGTCGAAGCAGAGCTGGAGAGTCTGGAACGTTCAGGTGTACTGTCCAAGGTAGACTGGAGTGAGTGGGCTACACCCATCGTCCCTGTGATGAAAAAGTCGTTGAGCAGCACGCCTGGGGAACCAAGGAATGTTCGCATCTGTGGGGACTTTAAGGTAACAGTGAACCCGGTCATTCACACCGTACAATATCCACTTCCGCGGATTGAAGATATTTTCGCCTCGCTATCTGGAGGGAAACGCTTCACTAAGATTGATCTGGCCCAGGTGTATCTGCAAATGGAGGTAGAAGAAGCATCAAAAAAATACCTCACAATCAACACCCATAAAGGTCTCTACCAATACAACCGGCTGGTATTCGGGGTAGCATCAGCTCCGGCTATTTGGCAGAGGGCAATGGAACAAGTCCTGCAAGGGATCCCAGGGACCCAGTGTTATTTGGACGACATCCTGGTCACGGGCGAAAATGACAGTTATCACCTTGCCAACCTGGAGCAGGTGCTCACGAGATTGCAGGAATATGGGCTCCGAGCTAACCGCCCCAAATGCGAGTCTTTTAGAAAACAGATCTTGTATTGTGGCCACGTTATCGATAAAGAGGGGTTACATAAGTCCCCAGAGAAGATTGAGGCAGTAGTCAAGGCTCCAGCACCGGAAAATGTGTCACAGCTGAGGTCGTTCCTCTGGCTGGTAAACTACTACCATAAGTTCTTGCCAAATTTGTCTACAATACTACACCCACTGAACACCCTACTGCAAAGTGGGGTGCCATGGAAGTGGAGTGACGAATGTAGACGAGCTTTCCAGAAGAGCATAACACTAATCACATCGAAAGAGGTATTGGCCCATTACAACCCGGCATTACCAATTCGGTTGGCATGTGATGCGTCACCCTACGGCATTGGAGTGGTGCTGTCGCACAAATTCTTGGATGGCTCAGAGAGGCCAATAGCCTTTGCATCACAATCACTAACCTCAGCCGAGCGTAACTACGCCCAGATTGACAGGGAGGCCCTCAGCCTAATGTGGGGAGTGAAAAAGTTCAATCACTATCTGCACGGGCAGAAATTCACCTTGCTGACTGATCACCAGCCTCTTGTCTCCATTTTTAATCCGAAGAAGGGCGTTCCGGTGATGACTGCGCAACGACTACAAAGATGGTCACTTTTTCTAGGGGCGCACCACTATGAGATTGAATATAAGGGCACGAAACAGCATGGAAATGCTGATGGGCTATCACGCCTGCCACTGCCTACTGCGGAGGAAGCACCAGCAGTGGATCCTATCGAAATATTCCATTTGACTATAGTTGAATACCTACCGGTAACTAATGCTTGTATCGAAAAGGAAACCCAAAATTACCCTACACTGTTTCGGGTATATGATTTGACGGTGAAGGGATGGCCAGCACATGGTGACTCACTGTTGCCAGCATTCTCGACAAGGAGAGAACAGCTGTCAGTGTGCCGGGGGACCTTGATGTGTGGATCCCGAGTGGTAATTCCACCCAAGTTAAGGGATAGATTGCTCAATGAGCTTCATGAGGGCCATCTGGCAGGGTAAAAATGAAAAGCCTAGCCAGGGCTTATGTGTGGTGGCCGGGAATCGATCAACAAATCGAGGACCTGACCAAGAGCTGCTCAGGATGCCAGAAAGTCCAAAATGCACCACCACAGGCCCCTCTACACCCATGGGAGTGGCCCTCATCTCCATGGCAACAGGTGCATATTGATTTTGCTGGTCCATTCATGGACTCAATGTTTTTAATAGCCGTGATGTGCACTCGAAATGGCCTGAGGTCATCAAAATGTCCTCCACCACCACGGAGAAAACGATTGCAGTCCTGCGGACCATTTTTGACAGGAATGGCTTGACAGAACAGATTTGCTCCGACAGCAGACCACAGTTTGTGTCCGAAGAGTTCCGGAGGTTCTTGAAAAAGAATGGGGTAAGGCATTACACATCCGCCCCGTATCATCCAAACACAAATGGATTGGCTGAGAGGTTCGTACAAACCTTTAAGAAGGCAATAAAGGCAATGTACAATGACAACATTTCGCTGCAGCACAAGGTGGACAATTTCCTGTTCGCCTACCGGAATGCGACACATGCAGTCACCAACCAGGCCCCAGCCATGATGTTCTTTCACCGAAGGTTAAGATCTCGCCTGGATTTGCTCAGACCAAACGTACGAAGAGATGTTGAGAGTAAGCAATTCCAGCACATCCATGAGAAGCCAACAAGGAGCTTCAATGTAGGGCAACCAGTCTTGGCCCGTGACTACTGAACAGAAAAATGGCAGCCAGGAACGATATGCACACGGCAGGGCCCACTAATGTACACAGTGGACGTTGGGGAGAGCATCGTGAGATGCCATGCTGACCAGATCCTAGAGTCACAGGAACAAGTCAACCCCATGCCTAGCCCATACGTACCTGGTGATGAACCCAACGTACAGGTTGCATCTACCCCAGAAACAGTAGCATCGGAAGCTGATGAACCAACCGACGACAGGGGGCCAGAATCGCCTCCGCACCAAGAGCAAGACACTCGGGAAAGGTGCTATCCAGAAAGGATCAGGAGGCCTCCCCAAAGACTGAATATATAAATATACTATTTTCAGCTGATGTTGCATGTTAAAAGTGTTAATTGTAATTAGTTTGATATTTAATTGTTAAATGAGTGTTATGGTACTGTTAATCTAAAAGGGGAGGAATTGTAATATATACCTTTAAGGGGGGAACTACTTTTTACAGCTCATGTATACTGTAGTACCGGCAGTGACCACACCTGTATATAACACTGAGTAGTATTCTGTACAGGCAGTTCCACTGTGAGCCACGTTGAGTAAACACCTGTTGTACCATTTCTCCTGCAGTCTGTGTCTTATTATACACAGACACAACATGTATGAAGGGAGATTCCCTTCTCCTATTGGCTCCCTGTGGCACACGTGGTCCCAGGGATGCTTGCGAACTGCATGCGCCTCTGGGATACGTGCGCCCTGCGCATTTTGTGTTTGGAGAGGCCCAGGAACGGAAGTATATGCACCTCGGGAGCCCTCAGGTAATTCCGTAGATTTTTTCCAGATCGGAGGCCTCCGCACGCAGGAAGCCTCCGATCGGGAAATACGGGCCAAGAACATAAGAATTAGGAGCAGGCGTAGGCCATACGACCCCTCGATCCTGCTCCACCATTCAATAAGATCATGGCTGATCTTCGACCCCAACTCCACTTTCCTGCCCAATCCCCATATCCCTTGATTCCTCTAGAGTCAAATATCTATTTATCTCAGTCTTGAATATACTCAACTACTCAGCATTCACAGTTCTTTGGGGCAGAGAAGTTCTAGACACTCCAGCCAGGGGAAAACAATCTTTCAGCATCTATCCTGCCACTTCCCCTCAGAATCTTATGTTTCAATGAGATCACCTCTCATTCTTCTAAACTCCAGAGAGTATAGGCCCAATCTATTCAATCTCTCCTCATAGGGCAACACTCTTATCCCTGGAATCAATCGAGTGAACCTTCGTTGCACCACCTCCAAGGCAAGTATATCCTTCCTTAGATAAGGAGACCAAAACTGTGCACAGTGCTCCAGGTGTGGTCTCACCAAGCCCCTGTACAATTGTAGCAAAACGTCCTTACTCTTGCATTCCAACCCTCTAGCAAAAAAGGCCAACATGCCATTTATCTTCCTAATTGCTTGCTGTACCTGCATGCTAGCTCTCTGTGTTTCCTGTGCGAGGACACCTAAATCTCTCTATATACCAACATTTCCAAATCTCTCACCATTTAAAAAATACTCAGCTTTTCTATTCTTCCTACCAAAGTGAGTAACCTCACATTTACACACATTATACTTCATCTGCCACCATATTTCCCATTCACTTAACCTGTCTATATACTTTTTCAGGCTCTTTGCGTCCTCCTCACAGCTTACTTTCCCACCTAGCTTTGTATCATCAGCAAACTTGGATACATTGCACTCGGTCCCTTCATCTAAGTCATTAATATAGATTGGAAATAGCTGAGGCCCAAGCACTGATCCTTGTGGCACCCCACTAGTTACAGCCTGCCAATCTGAAAATGACTTGTTTATCCCTATTCTCTGTTTTTTGTCCGTTAACCAATCCTCTATCCATGCTAATACATTGCCCCCAATCCTATGTGCCCTTATCTTGCATAACAACCTTTTATGTGGCACCTTATCGAATGTCTTTTGGAAATCCAAATATACTACAGCCACCATTTCCCCTTTATCTACACTGCTCTAATAAATTTGTCAAACACGATTTCCCTTTCATTAAGCCATGTTGACTCTGCCTAATCATATTATGATTTTCTAAGTGCCCTGTTACCAATTCCTTAACAATAGATTCCAGCATTTTCCTGATGACTGATGTCAGGCTAACTGGCCTGTAGTTCCCTGTTTTCTCTCTCCCTTCTTTCTTGAATAATGGGGTTGCATTTGTTACTTTCCAATCTGCTGGGACCATTCCTGAATCTATGGAATTTTGGAAGATCACAACCAATGCATCCAGTATCTCTGCAGCCACCTCTTTTAGAACCCTAGGATGTAGGCCATCAGGTCCAGGGGATGTGTTGGCTTTTAGTCCCATTAGTTTCTCAAGTACTTTTTCTCTACTGATATTAATGACTTTAAGTTCCTCACTCTCATTAGCCCCTTGGTTCCCCACTATTTTTGGTATATTTTTTGTGTCTTCTACTGTGAAAACAGATACAAAATATTTGTTTAAAGTCTCTGCCATTTCCTTGTTCCCCAATATAATTTCTCCTGTCTCAGCTACAAAGGGATGAATGCTTGCTTTTGCGACTCTTTTCCTTTTCACGTACTTGTAGAAGTTTTTAAAATCTGTTTTTATATTTCTTTGTGGCGGAGCCACCATTGGGCTATGGACATTGTATATAATTCCTTTTTACAGCTCTGTTATATAGTCTGATGATGTATCTTTAAATGTATCTGTTACTGCACTCAGGCTTCATTCCTGTACTCTGCGTGATGACGTCATGACGTCAGAGTTCGGAACCCTCTAGCAGTTCCAGACAGTTGGAGAGAGGGTCATAGCTCGGAACCTTCTAGCAGTTCCAGACAGTTGGGGAGAGGGTCATAGCTCGGAACCTTCTAGCAGTTCCAGGCAGTTGGAGAAAGGTTTCCAAGCAGACCAGACACGTTTCCAGTTCATCCTGTAGTTGTTAACTTGCTTCGTTTGCTCATTAAAGTTTATTGTTTTGATTTCGTGAGTCGAACTCCATCTTTTGGTAAGGAACAGAGGTTCCTACATCTTGCTAATTTACGCTCATATTCTATTTTCTCCTTTTTATCAGTTTTTTGGTATTCCTTTGCTGGTTTCTAAAGCTCTCCCAATCCTCAGGCTTACTACTATTCTTTGCAACATTATAAGCCTCTTCTTTTAATCTAATACTATCAATAACTTCTTTAGTTAGCCACAGATGGATCACTTTTCCCATGGCGTTTTTATTTCTGAATGGAATGTATATTCTTTGAGAATTTTGGAATATTTCTTTAAATGTTTGCCATTGCTTATCTACCATCATATATTTTAATCAAATTTTCCAATCTACCTTAGCCAACTCGCCCCTCATAACTATATAATTGGCTTTGTTTAAGTTTAAGACTCTAGTTTCGGACTTATCCGTAAGACAAAGGTCCTCTACCAACCTGCCCTCACCACACAGTATTGCCCCCCAATTAACAAAATCCACGATGAGGCCTTGGACAACGTGAACCACTTTCCATACCTCGGGTGTCTACTGTCAACAAGGGCAGATGTCGATGAAGAAGTCCAGCACCACCTTCAGTGTGCCAGTGCAGCCTTCGGTCGCCTGAGGAAGAGAGTGTTTGATGACCAGGACATCAAACCCAGCATGGTCTACAAAGCAGTAGTGATACCCGCCCTCCTGTATGCTTCAGAGACTTGGACCATGTACAGCAGGCATCTCAAAGCACTGGAGAGGTACCACCAATGCTGCCTCCGCAAGATCCTGCAAATCCATTGGCAGGATAGGCGCACCAACATCAGTGTTCTCGCTCAGGCCAACATCCCCAGCATCGAAGCTTTGAACACACTTGATCAGCCCCGATGGCCAGGCCACATCATCTGCATGCCCGATACGAGACTCCCAAAACAAGCGCTCTACTCGGAGCTTCGACAAGGCAAGAGAGCCCCAGGTGGGCAGAGGAAATGCTTCAAGGACACCCTCAAAGCTTCCTTGAAAAAGTGCAACATCCCCACCGACACCTGGGAATCCCTGGCCCAAGACCGCAGAAAGTGGAGGAGAAGAATTCGGGAAGACGCTGAACACCTCGAGTCTCTTCGCCGGGAGCAAGTGGAAGCCAAGCGCAAACAACAGACGGAGCGCACTTCAACCCAAGCACTCCAGCTACCCGCCCCTTCAACCACCGTCTGCCCCACCTGTGACAGAGACTGCAGGTCCCACATTGGACTCATCAGTCAACTGAGAACTCATTTATAGTGTGGAAGCAAGTCATCCTCAGTTCTGAGAGACTGCCTAAGAAGAAGAAGAAGTTTCGGACTTAAGAATGTGACTCTCAAACTCAATGTGAAATTCTGTTTGCAGTTTTGCAGACGACACAAAACTGGGTGGGCATGCGTGTTGTGAGGAGGATGCAGAGAAACTCCAGTATGATTTGGACAGGTTGGGTGATTGGGCAGATGCATGGCAAATGCAGTATAATGTGAAAAAATGCGAGGTTATCCACGTCAGTGGCAAAAACAGGAAGACAGATTATTATCTGAATGGCAACAGATTGGGAAAAAGGGAAGTGCAACGAGACCTGGGTGTCCTTGTGCACCAGTCGCTGAAGGTAAGCATGCAGGTGCAGCAGGCAGTTAAGAAGGCAAATGGTATGTTGGCCTTCATAGCGAGAGGATTCAAGTACAGGAGCAAGGATGTCTTGTTGCAGTTGTACAGGGCGTTGGTGAGACCACACCTTGAGTATTGTGTGCAGTTTTGGTCGCCTTATCTGAGGAAGGATGTTCTTGCCATGGAGAGAGTGCAGCAAAGATTCACCAGACTGATACCTGGGATGGCAGGAATGACATATAAGGAGAGATTGGGTCGATTAGGCTTATATTCGCTGGAGTTTAGAAGAATGAGAGGGGATCTCATTGAAACTTATAAAATTCTAACAGGACCAGACAGACTAGATGCCGAAAGGATGTTCCCGATGGCGGTGGAGTCCAGAACCAGGGGTCACAGTCTAAGGATAAGGGGTAAGCCATTTAGGACTGAGATGAGGAGGAATTTCTTCACCCAGAGAGTGGTGAACCTGTGGAATTCTCTGCCACACAGGGCAGTTGAGGCCAATTCATTAAATATATTCAAGAAGGAGTTGGATATATTTCTTGAGGCTAAAGGGATCAAGGGATATGGGGAGAAAGCAGGGACAGGGCACTGAATTTGGATGATCAGCCATGATCTCATTAAATGGCGGAGCGGGCTCAAGGGGCCGAATGGCCTACTCCTGCTCCTATCTTCTATGTTTCTATTATCTTCTGGCCACTCTTCCCTAGAGGATCCTTTACTATTGGATTACTAATTAATCCTGTCGCATTACACAAAACAAGATCTAAAAAAGCCTGTTAATTCCCTGGTTGGTTGCTTGACATATTGTTCTAGGAAACTTTTTTGAATGCATTCCATAAACTTGTTTTGCCTGTTTGATCTGCCCAATCTATATGAAGATTAAAGTCCCCCATGATTATTGCGTTATCTTTGTTGCAAGCTCCTATTATTTTTTGATAGGAGCTTGTAACAATGGTACAGCTACTCTTAGGTGATCCATAAACTACTCTCACCATTGTTATCTGCTGCTTGTTATTTCTTATCTCCACCCATTGTGATCTTCTGAACCAAAATCCTTTCTCACTACTGTCCTTAAGTCATCCTTAATCAAGGCAGCATTTGACTGAGGGTGGCATCAAGGAACTCTAGTAAAATTGCAGCCAATGTGAATCAGGGGGAAGACTCTCCACTGGCTGGAGTCATACCTAGCACAAAGGAAGATGGTTGTGGTTGTTGGAGGTCAAACGCCTTAGCCCCAGGATATCACTGCTGGAGTTCCTCAGGGCAGTGTCCTAGGGCCAACCATCTTCAGCTGCTTTATCAATGACCTTCCCTCCATCATAAGGTCAGAAGTGGGGATGTTTGCTGATGATTGCACAGTTTTCAGTTCCATTCGCAACTCCTCAAGTAATGAAACAGTCCCTGTCTGCATTGTAGGATTCGCAAAATTTCCACATTTCCCCAAAGGTTACTATTAATAAAAGGGACCCTGCGTGGACATTTAAAAAAGGGTACCCAAAGATGGCGTCTGCACCTCGTGACCAAAAGCCTGCAAGATTTTAAAAGCTTGGACTCTGTGGCACAAGCAGCTTTTGGGGAAATCGAAAACTAAAATGCAGTTTCTGTGAAGAAGGACTTTGTATTTTGGAAAGCAGACAGAACTTTGAATATGCATTAAGCCAAATCATAGACAGACCAAAACCAGTTAGGCCTACACTTGAGGCCATCAAGTTGTTTGCATCTATAATCGGAAACAGCTGAAGGAAGCCATCGAGGCTGGACAGGCCGATTAAGATGCATCAATAACAATACAGCTCAGGCGTCATGACATTAGGTGCGATCAACGGCCATCTAAAAATAGTTAGTTTAGATTGCTACAATTATTTAAACTGGCCCGCCAAGATTGGGACAATGAACTAACCTGATTTGACGCGCAGATAAGGGCCATCCGAAGGAGTATAATTGTAGGCCCACTGGCGACCGACGCTCTCTTGCTCCTTGCCCTCGTGGCTGCTGGTCTTTTTCCCCTTCCGTGCTTGCTGTCTGGCCACTGCCCGTGTCTTTCCCCACCCCATCAGGGATGCCCGGCATTGCACCAGGCGAACACGGGCAAACCAGGCCAGGCGAGGTGGGACGAGACGAGGCGAGGTGAGGTGAGAGGAGATGTGAGGAGATGAATTGGGAGAAGATTGAATAACGCTTCGAATAATCGGGCCTTCAATTCAGCCGACCTAGGACGATCTTCATGCAAACTCCAACTGCCGCCTGAGGAAGAGGAACCATCATCCCTGTGAGGTAAAGTACCCAAGCAAAGACTTTAACCTTGGGGTACTTTTGCCTGGGTGACGCCCTTGCAGCGCCCCGAGACCACCTGATGACGGCAGGCCCCAGAGAGCAAAAAGAACGAACCCCCAAGCCCCAACGTTGTTTGAGCTCCGCAGATTTGGACTCGGTGAGCATGAATTCTGGCCCCTCATAGCTTAATCTAGTTAGGTATAGGGGGTGGGATAAGGATAAGGGGATTGTTAATATCGTTTGTTTTCCCTCGATGTGCCGTGTGTTCCCCATTCCCTGTATAAGTATAGTTATTTTGTATTTGCCTGTAATTTTATACTGGTAACTTCTCGTAAGACTGTGTTATTTTCTGTTTAATAAAATATTGGTTTTCTTACATCCAAACCACCTGTCTACTCGAGTCTTTTCTGTATCGCCACCTGTACCTAAGTCCGGTGTCTAGAACCCAGGGGCGTGGGAGCGATTTGAACCGCTCGCAAACAGTCAGGGGCATAACTGACTGGGCGCACGTGCCAACCACAGCACCCCCTACAAAAATGGCGACCGCGGCAGGACACCGGCAACAGGTTTGCGATACAGTAGATAATGGTTCGGATGAGCAAACCATGATGGAGGAAAGGATTTCTGATGATGTGTTTAGCAAGGTGAATACCACTAAGAAGTGGATCACCACCCTGTTAAAGGCTGGGCATCCGGTAGATGCAGCAGCTAAGTGGACAGAGGGAAAGGAACACAAGAAGTCCTTAGAGAAGGCAGTTTGGCTGATGTGTTTTAAAAAGCTGGTGCAGCTTTTGGACAGGCTCGTTGCAGCACAGGCAGTCGAGTTAAGGGAGTCAGCCCTGGAGATCCAGGATAAGGCTCTTGCGGGGTGAAGTTATTAATAGCTTTGCAGGCTTTGAATCAGGAGAGAGTGCATTTAATGGGAGAACACAAGGCCCAGTTGGAATACCTACGGTGCCAAGTCACCGAGGCCAAGGGGAATGAGTTAAGGTTACGGGAGAAGAACACCCGCTTGGCAAGGCAGATTAGGGAACAGGAAGAGAAAGTACAGGAGGTAAAGGCCGCTTACAAGCTAGCGAGCGAACGGGGTTTGAGGAGGCAGAACACGGCCCCTGTAAAGAGAGGGTAGAAAATCTGAACCGGGCCCTCCGGAAGGCAAAAGGCATGGTATGCCTCATAAGCCCAAAGGCAGGCCAGGCAGATTTTATGGGGAACGAGGGGAGGACAGTTCCAACGTCACCGGTAGTGCCTAGGGACGACCCGGTTGAGAGAGAGGAGATCTCACGACCACCGCCCGTAGCGCCAAGTTTCAGTGAAGTTTGGCAGCAAGGGGGAGTGGAGCCAGAGGTGGAAGCAGAGGTAGAGCAACCCCCGCCCGAGAGTTCGGAACCGGGACCAATGTGCACAGCACGGCATCGGAGGTTTGGCCCACCTGCCAATGGTGACAATGAGGGACCCCTCCAAAACCAGTTCCTATTACCCTTTAACACCCAACAGCTTAGGGCTATGGTCAACCATATCCCGAGGCTCTACGAAAAGGGAGACCCCTCGATCCACTTCAGGGAAGTAGAGCAGGCAGCCAGCGTCAACGACTGCGATGACGCTGAGAAGGCCAAGATGCTGCTATTCTCCCTGGAGAGTAGTCTCCTCCATTCCCTCTCTGACGAGTGTAAAAGGGGGCAGAGCGGGTACGAGGAGCTTAGAGATGCGGTTCTGGAGGCCATGGGATGAATGAGGGAAGTCCTTTCTCCCGTGTGGAGAAGACGATCCAGCTCCCAGGGGAAACCCCGCAGGCTTTTGTGGATCGGCTGTGGCCGGTGTACCGGAGGGCCTGTCCGGGGACGCCGGACCGAGTGTTCCTGAACGGGGATCTCCTGGCCCATTGGCTCCGTTGCCTGGTGGCGAACAGCTTGCCACAGGTCCGGGCCAAGGCAGAAGTCTGGTTCAACCCCAAAAATCCCCAGACCACAGAACTTACGGTGATTAGGCAGCTCACTCTGGCCTATAAAAACGGTAGTGGAGCCGATGCACACCCACCCAAGGGGAAGGTGCATGAGATAAAACCTGGACCGGGTAGGAAAGAGTGGCACCAGGAAGGGAGTAACCCCCCCAACACAAAGACCAACTGTTACGGGTGTGGGAAGGAAGGTCACTGGCGGAAGGAGTGCAAAAACCCTTGGAAAGATAACAAGGGAAAGCATCCCACAGCCCCAGCCCAAAAGGCGGGGGCAGGGATTCCTTCCGCAGAGGCCGAGTCACTTTTGGACACCATGAGGTCCTTATTGACTGGCCAGGGGAGAGTAGCAGCCGCCACCGGTGCTCTGACCCCGTCAGCCCCATCCAACCCACATCCATGACTAGAGCCAGTGCAGCCTGTTTACCTGTGTTCTCTCCGGTATGATGAGTGGAAAAGACCCCTCTTGGAGATGGAGGTGGAAAAGGTGACGGGGACCTATCTGTTAGACACGGGGGCATCATGCACCGTGGTCTACTCAGCTAACCCCGCCGCCTCGCCTCTCTCTAACGGGGCCCCATACAGTCTATCGGGGTTCACGGGTAAAGAACAGGCTGGCTCGTTTTCTATCCTGCTCGCCATTCGGTTAGGACCGCTCCGCTCCAAGTGGACCTGTGTCCTGATGAAGTGGGAAGTGGAGGGTGGAAGAGGGGTCCTGGGGGCCGACTTTATCGTGGGTCACAGGATCCTAGTGGATTTGAGGAATCATTGCCTTTGGGGGGCAGGTAAAGCAAAGAACGGTGAGATTGTAGTAATCCCGGGAAAGGAAGGGAAGGGGACCCTCTGCACCATGAAGCCCAAAGAGGATTATAACCTCGGGCTTATGGTCAGCAACACCCCACCAGAGTTCCAAGCATTTGTGCAGGCCCACCTGGCCACATTTGCCACTCAGAAACACGACTGCGGGAGAGTCACAGGGTTTGAGGTCAGCGTAGACGGGGATCCCATGGCCCGACCACAGAAACAGTATAACTTCCCCAGAGAAGCAGAACCAGACATGGAAGCAGGCATGTCCTCGTTAGTGCAGCAGGGAGTGCTGAGACCGATAGCTACCCATGTGAATTCTCCGTTATGGCCGGCCAGAAAGCCGGACAATTCATGGAGGGCCACGGTGGACTATCGGGTGCTCAGTAGTAACATCCCAACCTGTGCACCCACAGCAGCAGCAGTTGCCGACCTCATCGGGAGTATTCCAGCATCCGTGACCACTTTCACAGTGCTGGATATTTCCAATGGGTTTTGGTCCATCCCTTTAAGGAGGGAGGATCAGTACAAGTTTGCCTTTACGTTTAAAGGGCAACAGTACATGTGGAACTGCTTGCCATAGGGCTTCCACAACAGCCCCAGCATTTTCCATCAGTGCATGGCAAACAGTTTGAAGGATTTTAGCCAGCCCAGACAGTTGATCCAATATGTGGATGACCTGCTCCTGTTTACTGATTCGAAAGAGGAGCATGGCCCACTATTGGCCGAACTGCTGGAGCTGCTAGGGCAGAAGGGTTTCAAAGTGAACCCCAAGAAAGCACAGATCGGCAAGCAGGAGGTGAAATTCCTCGGCCTGACCGTGCGCACTGGAGAAAGGGCCATAGATAAGGCTAGGAGAGAAGCGGTAGAAGAACTACAGGTCCCCAACACAGTAACAGGTGTGAGGTCATTTCTAGGGCTAACCGGGTACTGTAGAGACTTTATTGAGGACTGTGCAGCCACCGCAGCCCCTCTGCTCCGACTCCTACACAAGGGAGTGGAGTGGCTTTGGGATGAGTGTTGCCAGGCAGCATTTGTCAGGCTCAAGAAAGACTTGCAGACCGCGCCAGCTCTAGGGGCTGTAGATGGGGGGAATGAGTTTTTCCTGGAGGTAGCTGCCAGCGGGGACAACATGAGTGCTGTGCTGCTCCAAGAGTTGCACGGCCGGCTGCGGCCGATAGTCTACTCCTCCTGGATACTCACGGATGTGGAGAGGAGCTACTCCAACAGTGAGTGGCTCTTTTTGGCCACACATTGCGCTGTGAAAAGATCACTGATCTTCACAGGCACCTCTCCCATCACCCTCCTCGCCCATCACACACCCACCCAGAAGCTTCTGGATGGGAGGATCAAGGATGGGACAGTGAGCAATGACTGTAAGGGGTTTTCGATCGATGAGGTCTCTCTCTCTCTCGCTCTGGAGGCCTCTCTCTCTTGCACAGTAATTTACCGAGTGGTTTGACCCACTCACCCCTTAGGTTCTACACACTGGATTTTGAGGCAGGAACTACAATGCAGAGAATACCCTATAGACCAAGTTTAATGAAATGAAATGACATTTTATTGCATGAAGGAAAAATTGAATGTAAGCCAATAAGGTACATGGGAGGGGAAAACAAATAATACAGTACTAACCAACATATCTACAGGCATATTACGCTTTACAAGGTTCATCATGAAATAGGGAAGCACACGAAACATCGAGGGACAACAACTCATTGTTAATTATCCCCTAAAATGCCCACCCCTAAGCCTAGCTAGATTAGATTATGAGGGGCCAGAAACATGCTCACAAATCCCAGTTAGAAACATAGAGGTTTTGAAGTCTGAGTTTTGGTCCTCTCAGGCGTCCTGTCTCCACGTGGTCAGCGGAACGCAGCGGGCTGAGACACACTCTTCTCTCCCTCGAGGTGATGGACTCGGACAGGCTGGATGTTAGCAGGCCTGGACGTCGGCGTGGAGAGAGACCAACAGTTTTACCATTTTCATATAGGTTTCTTCTTGTCTCGTCAACGTCCTGGGGTTGGTCGATGATCTCCCGACAGTTACCCCGGGGCTGGATGCTGACTTGATCTCCCCTCTCGAACCTCTCTCTCCCCCTCGAGCTTCTCTCCGAACTCGAATCTCGACCCTCCGAACCCGATCCTCTCCTTTGTCGTCTCCACTCGAACTCTGCACCAATGAAGCTGATGCTCCTCAACGGCTACTGAAAACCCGATGGTCTCCGATCCCAATTCCTTCTCAACGCTACCCCAGGACTCCAGTTATACTTTTCCATGGAGGCCCTTATCTCCCGCCAAATCAAGGTTAGTCTTTGTTTAACTTTTGGCGGGCTTGTAGCACAGCGGGGTAGTCTTTGTTTTAAAGTATCTTCGGGATGGCCGGTAACTGCCATCTCTGGTCTGGAATGACCTTGTATTGTCTTTAATGTCCCCCTTTGAATATGAAGCTGTTTCCCTTTGTCTGGGTAAACATTTTGATGGCCTTTATCTACAGGCCGATCTGATCGGATCGGCATCCAATCTATATGTATGGGGTACTGTCTGGTTTCGTTTTCTCCGAAACTGTGTTCCAGAACTTACTGTGGTCTGAATCCACAAAAGCTGTCTGGGGACTGCAGGAACCATTTTAAAATGTCCCAAAAAGCTGGTCACGGGGTCTGGTGGCCATTTTGTGTGCCCCTTTTACTGGGCTTCTTTTAAAAACAGTCTTTTTAAAAATTAAGGCCTTCTACCAATAGACCCTTATAGGACAATGTTCAATTTTGCAAATTCTACAGTCCTCCCTGATGATACTATAACTTGCTTGAAGTATCATAATTCTGGGTGAGCAAAATTTTCTGACTCTCCATAATCAAACCATCCCCTGTATTTTCCTATCTGTGACCCCACGACACATGCATTTCCCATTTCAGAAAACCCACAGTGTACATTAAGCATCTATAGATGGCAATACATTGGAATTAAAATCTGACACACACATTTCCAGGGGCCCTAATACCCCTACACTATTTGGTTCATACATATTATTTTTATTAATAACAACACACATAATAAACTTCAATAAAAATACCACACAAAGAAAATACACACAAAATCACAGATGAATACTATCAAAAATAGAAGAGGGAGGGAAACTCTAACTCTATACCTAACAGCAAAATTTAAACGGGTGTCTCCTCGTCTACCCGCACATAATGCTCCCTCCATTCTCCTCTGTTCTCATACTTCTGGAAACGTTTGCCCTCTTACAATGTACAAAGAGTAAATAAATCACAATAAAAATCTGACATAATACAAGGATGTGGGAGGCTATCCTAATCCACGAAGGGACTTCTATATTAGTGAACAGGTCCCACCACTGTGGGGTCACTATCTCTAATATGTCTGTCCCTATTTCTAATGTCTTCTGCTCCAGCATATAAAAATGTTTCTGTGAAACGGCAACGGCTTCTAGTATCTTGGTGAGGTTTTCAGGGAGAGGGGGAATGACGTAGTTAAAATGTGCAATGAATCGTTCTAGATCGGTGAAATTTTCCTTGACAGTGAGGTGAACAGTGGAAGGTTCAGGAATAGGGACAATTTGCTCTTGGGCCACTTGAACTTCTGCCTTGGGTTTGAAGCAGAAACTGCTGTCACTGACCGGACACCAGCCGTGCTGTCCATGTTGGTAGTGGGGCGCTGCAGTGGCGACACAGTATGTCCCACCTCCTATATATGCCACCTGCGGGGGCACATGGCTTTGTGCCATTGCCTCCATGGTGCAATTTATAGGCTTCGTGCCAGCAGTTCTAAACCCACACTGTGGTTTCGAATAGGCATTCAAGTGCTGGGGACACAGGATGATGTGTGCTCTCCGGCTCCGGCACCCCGCGAGGTCGGTACCCATCATTGCATGCTCCCATCGAATGTCGTAAGGTGGGACCGCTGTGTAGCGAATGTGTGCACCCCCTTGAATGACTCCAATGTTCTCCACCCTGTATACCGGGGCGGGTTTAGCTGTCTTTCCCATAACCGGCATTCTTACCACTATACCCATAATGGTGTGATTAGACCGCCCACAGTCCACTGGAACTGGGTAGGCCTCTGAAGCTAGCCTGAGCTGGCACGGACTTAATGCATTCTCAAAAGGGTGGAGGGCTGCGAGGTGCTTATTGCTGATCCAGGAGGGGACCAAACCTTGTTTTAAATCCTCCAGATTACTGCGGCCCTCGCCCAGTAACCACGCCCCATACAGCACGCACGCCTCGTTCTGCGCAGCCTGATCTGACGCATTCCGATCCTCTCTGATGAGAGCATTTACCGTTTTAGCGTGTTTCTCCAGCTCAGCTATGATTTCTTTTAAGTGTAGTGTCATGGCCTGGCCCTCATGTAACACAGAACCCACTACCTTATTCTCGTCCGTCAGTCTCTTTCTTAACTATGCTTTTAAACCATTGATCTGGGTCTGCAGCTCCACGTCATCCAGAGTGTTGATGACGGAAGTCCCTGTGTTAAAAGCGGTAAAAATATCATTGACTGTACCCCTTCTTTGTCTCCATACCCTGTCCAAGACCTCATGTGGAGTGGTGTACAATCCGGCTCTTTCGACTTCGGCAAAGTCAAACTCATAAAATTGTCTGAACATATCTGTTAACAGGACCGGGTACAATTGCTCTGTTTCCTTGGGGCACCACTCTGGCAATCGCACCTCGGTGAGGTTTAAAATCACTGAGGCCACCACGTAGTGCACCCCTTGATACAGCACCTGACCTGTGGGTGCTAATACCAGTCCGTTCCCGGGTCCCTTGGTAGTGGTGGGGCACCCTTCCTTGCGGGCTTTGGCTACCAGAATTGTGGGCAGGGGCTTGCGGGGGCGGGTGATGAGCTCAGTGGCATTCACCGGGATCTGAGAGTATGGGACTCCGCATGCCCGTGTGCTGACGTCCCACCTCACCCCTTTCCTAGCATCCTGCCACTGTCTTTGGAAAAAGATGGAGATGCCTGTGGGGCAGACGCATTCTGAACCCCACATGCAGATGTAAATCCCCTCATCTGGTTCCCACCA
Source organism: Somniosus microcephalus (assembly GCF_052327205.1). NCBI lineage: Eukaryota > Metazoa > Chordata > Chondrichthyes > Squaliformes > Somniosidae > Somniosus > Somniosus microcephalus. The sequence continues at coordinate 103,757,412 of NC_140993.1, read as the reverse complement.
TTTGTCCCAACAGACACTCAATCCCCCATGAGTCCCCGTAATAGTCCGATGGGTATTGTTACCCAGTCGCACCCACTCGACCGTGGAGTTCTTCATGGTCTTACATAGAAACATAGAAACATAGAAGATAGGAGCAGGAGTACGCCATTCGGCCCCTCGAGCCTGCTCCGCCATTCAACGAGATCATGGCTGATCATCCAAACCCTAGCACCCGGTCCCTACACCGACAGCCATCCCACCCAAGCCCTATCCCCGTAACCCCGTAACCCCACGTATTTAATCCCCCCTAACACTAAGGGTCAATTTTTTTTTATCATGGCCAATCAACCTAACCCGCACATCTTTGGACTGTGGGAGGAAACCGGAGCACCCAGAGGAAACCCACGCAAACACGGGGAGAATGTGCAAACTCCACACTTAATCAGCTTCCGCAGCCACCACCATCGGTCCAAAGGAACATGTCCATGGCATATCAAACAAATCTTCCTTCCGACGGTGACGCTGACTCTGGGCGTGATGATCCTCACCCTGGGACACATTAGAGAAGTCTCTCTGTATGCAAACCCGGACTGGCTGGAGTATTCCGTAGAGTTCGACCCCAGCCATCCTGGCCACCTCACTTCGTGGAAGTAGGTGGCTGTTTCCTCAACGTCCCGTTCACCTGTCCCATCAGTCGCAATGGGGGCTGTGTCCCCGGAGCATCCATACACGATGGAGTCCTTGGTGTAGCCCTGATAGGCCAAGCTACACCCGATCACTGCGAACATGATGAGAATCCTTTCCATGGTACCTTTGGTTCCTGCAACAGATTAAACAATACAGCCAGGCTCCCGAGAGATTCTGACCTAGGTGAAGGCATGATCAGATCTTTCGACCTCGATCCAAAACAAACACACATGCTGGGCAGATTCCAAAACTATTTCTATAACGCCCATCACCTTAAAAATTTACACACCTTATACTTAACCAAACTTAAACTTAACTAAACTTATGTACAGCGCCGCCTGTCCCCGGGCGGCCTACCTAATCCCTGTTCGGACTGCAGCTCACCGCTCCCTGTGGCGGGGCCCCACTGACCTGTAGCTTGAGTCCCCCGCAGCCTTTTGCTGTCAATTGGGGACTGCGTCTTTCTAGGGATTTTCCAAATCGGTGTCTGCTGAAGTAAGGGGAATCAGGCCAGGGCTTTACTGGCTGAGGCGTCCGAGACGACCTGCGAGGGGGTGCCTTGGGCGAGGCTCCCTTAGCGAGTGGACCTGTGGTTGGGACTTTAGTCCTCACAGCCCGTGGCTCCTCTATGACTGCCGGCTTCGGCTCCCTTCCCTCAGACTCCGCCCCTTTGGGATTTGGGTCTGTGGCAGACGACTCCTCCCTACCTGTCCCTACAGGTGGAGAATCTCCGCCCCCAAGTTCTACCTCCCCTAAGCTTGAGCCGAGGGCGGGACCTCCGTCCTTCGACTCCATCTCCTCCAGAATCGTGTCAGGGGCGGGGCCTAGCTGTTCGGGCTCCCCCCTAACTGTGCTCGGGTCAGGGGGAGGGCCTTGGTTTTCGGGCTGCTCCCCTTCCGAGTCCCAGGCCAATGGGGAAACCTCCCAGGTAAGCGGGATAGCTCCTCCCCTCAAGCAGGCTGCGGTGCCAGCCTGTGTGGTCTGTGACTTTTTGCACGCCCCAGGCTGAGGATTTTTACCCTCAGACCTGGCCTCGGTTGTTGGCTCTTTTGCACCCGGCTTAACTAGTTTGCACTGGTTTACGTGAAACCATTTAGTGCGCCGAGGCCACTTCCCTGCATATACCATGGGGCTGGCTTTATCTACAATACTGTAGGGCCCCATGTACAGTGGTTCTAAACTCCCCACTCGGGCAGAGTTTCCTACCATGACCTTGTCTCCTACTTCCCACTTCTGGGCTACGGTGGTGGGGACCGGTGGGTCTTGCACCAATTCCCGCCTAGCCTTGTCTATGGCTCTCTCTCCAGCGCGGATGGTCAGACCCAGGAATTTTACTTCCTGCTGGCCGATCCGTGCCTTCTTTGGGTTCACCTTGAAACCCTTTCTGCCTAACAGCTCCAATAGCTCGGCCAATAGTGAGCCATGCTCCTCTCTGGAATCTGTGAACAGGAGCAGGCCGTCCACATACTGCACTAGCCGATTGGGCTGGCTGAACTCTTTTAAGCTTCCTGCCATACATTGATGGAAAATGCTGGGGCTGTTATGGAAACCCTGTGACAAGCAGTTCCAAGTGTACTGTTGCCCTTTAAAAGTAAAGGCAAACTTGTACTGATCCTCCCTCCTTAAAGGGATGGACCAAAACCCATTGGAAATATCCAGCACCGTGAATGTGGTTGCGGATGCTGGAATACTCCCTATCAGGTCGGCAACTGCTGCTACCGTCGGCGCGCAGGCTGGGATGTTACTGTTGAGGACTCTGTTGTCCACCGTGGCTCTCCATGAATTGTCCGGCTTCCTCACCAGCCACAAAGGAGAGCTTACGTGGGTGGCTATCGGCCTCAACACGCCCTGCTGCACCAGTGAAGACATTGCTGTCTCCATGTCAGGCTCCGCTTCCCTGGGGAAGTTGTACTGTTTTTGGGGTCGGGCCATGGGGTCCCCGTCTACTCTGACCTCAAACCCGGTGACCCTCCCGCAATCGTATTTGTGAGTGGCAAACGTAGTCAGGTGGTCTGACACAAATGCCTGCAGATCTTGTGGGACACTGGCGACCTTGAGCTCGAGGTCATAGCCCTCTTTTGGCTTCACGGTACATAGGGTCCCTCTCTCTTCCTTCCCTGGAATGATGACTACCTCGCCTCTCTTACCCGTACTCGCTCCCCAGAGACAGTGATTTCTAAGATCCACGAGAATCCCGTGTTCTACGAAGAAATCGGACCCCAGGATCCCTTTCCCACCCCCCACCTTCCACTTCATCAGTATACACTTCCACGTGGTGCGGAGTTGTCCTAAATGAATGGAGAGAGGGATGGAGAATACGCCAGCCTGTTCTTTGCCCGTGAAGCCCAGCAGAATATATGGAACCCCGGTGGACAGAGGTGAGGTGGTAGGGTTAGCTGTGTGGATCACGGTGCACGATGGCCCCGTATCCAACAGATAGGTCCCCTTTTCCTGCTCTACCTCCATCTCCACGAGGGGTCGTCTCTATAAATCATATCGCAGTGAACACAGGTAAACGGGCTGCGCTGGCTCTTGTCATTGGGGTGAAAAAGTCGGGGTTGCGAGAGCGACAGGACCGGTGGTGGCTGCTACCCTCCTCTGCGAGATCATAAGAGACCGCATTGTCTCTAAAATTGACTCTATCGCAGCGGGATCCATAGCTGCACCGGTTCCCTTTTCTGGGACAGGGGCTCCGGCTTGGACCTGGACTCGTGCTGGGGTGGCGGTCTGGGCTTGGGCTTGGGCTGCGGGAGATCTTCCCTTATTATCCTTCCACGGATTTTTACAGTCCCTGCGCCAATGTCCATCCTTCCCACACCCGTAGCAATTGAGCTTGGCTTGGGGAGGGCGATTCCCCTCCTGATGCCACTCCTTTTTACTTGGGCTGCGGGTTTTGCCTCATGCACTTTTCCCTTAGAGGGAGGTGCCTCCTGACTCCTGCAATTCTTATATGCAATCGGAGCTGTCGGAGCACTGTCTCCTCCGTGATCCTGGGACCTTGGGGGTCAAACCAAGATTTGGCTTGGGCCTGTATCTGCGGTAAGCTGTTGGCAACCAGGCAGCGGAGCCAATGAACCCGCTGGACATTGTTCATTGCGGCCCGTTCAGGCATGCCCGGACAGCTGCGCCGATACACTGGCCACAGCCTTTCTGCGAAAACCCGTGGGGGTTCTCCAGTTAGCTGCACAGTCCCTTCCACACGGAGGAACGGGTTGCCGTCGTCCACCCCCATAACCTCCAGGACCTTGTCCCGGAGTTCTTCATACCCTCTCTGCCCCCTCTTACTCCCGTCTGAGAGGCACTGAAGGATTGTACTATCCAGGGAGAATAGCAACATCTTAGCCTGTTCCGGACCATCACAGTCATTGACGGTGGCTGTCTGCTCTATCTCTCTGAAATGGGCTGAGGGATCTCCCTTCTCGGAGAGTTTTGGAAGGTGGCTCACCATCGCTCTAAGTTGTTGGGCACCGTGGGGCAACACGATCTGGTTCAGGAGGGGTCCGTCAATGCCATTTGTGTTGACGGGACCGTACCTCTGGTGCCGAGTAGGACACATTGGTGCCGGCTCTGGCTTCACTACCGGGGGTTGTTCTTCCTCCGGTTCTACCTCGGCTTCCTCCCCTTCTACCACCCCCCCTTCGGGCCAAACCTCACTATAGCTCGGCGGTGCTGAGGGTTCAGTGGCTGGTGCCACAACTACTTCACGTGGTATCGGTCTTTTGGATTCCTTCAGGAAGTCTATGTGACTTGCTTTTGGGCTTACGAGGCATACCATGCCTTTTGCCTTCGCCAGGGCTATTCTTAAGTCTTCTGACGCCTTCTGGCAGGGGCCGTGGTCTGTGCTCTCAAACCCGTTCTCAATGCCCAGCTTGTAAGCTGCCTTAACCTCTACTACTCTCTCCTCCTGCGCTCTTAGCTGTTGTGCGAGGCGGGCGCTTTTCTCCCGTACTCTCCATTCATGAAACTTTGCCTCAGTAACCTGGCATTCCAGGTACTCTACTTTAGCCTGATGTTGGCTGGCTATAGTTTGGCGTTCCTGATTCAGCACGTGAAACGCTGCGATCAGCTTTCCCCCACCCATGGCTTTTTCCTCTATTTCTGAAGCCTGGATTTTGATCTTGGCTGCCTGCGATGGAACAACTCTGTCCAAAATCTGGACTTGTCTTTTGTAGCACATCAGCCACACTGCCTTCTCTACTGACTTTTTATGTTCTTTACTCTCTGTCCACCTGATGGCTGCGTCTACCGGACGCCCATCCAGTAAGAGATCGGAAATCCACTGCTTAGTGAGATTTACCTTACCAAAAACATAATCCGCTATCCTCTCATCCGTAACATTTTGTCCATTTAAACCTGGGTCTAATACATTGCAATCCTGCTGCCAATGTCCTGCCACGGTCGCCATTTTCTGTAATGGGTTTTCGATCGACAAGGTCGCTCTCTCTCTCGCTCTAGAGGCCCCTCTCTCTTGCACGGTAATTTACCGAGTGGTTCGACCCACTCACCCCTTAGGTTCTATACACTGGACTTTGAGGCAGGAACTACAATGCAGAGAATACTCTATAGACCAAGTTTAATGAAATGAAATGAAATTTTATTGCATGAAGGAAAAATTGAATGTAAGCCAATAAGGTACATGGGAGGGAATAACAAATCATAATACAGTACTAACTAACATATCTACAGGCATATTATGCTTTACAAAGTTCATCATAAAATAGGGAAGCACACGGAACATCGAGGGACAACAACTCATTGTTAATTATCCCCTAAAATGCCCACCCCCTAAGCCTAGCTAGATTAGATTATGAGGGGCCAGAAACATGCTCACCAATCCCAGTTAGAAACATAGAGGTTTTGAAGTCTGCGTTTTGGTCCTCTCAGTCGTCCTGTCTCCACGTGGTCAGCGGAATGCAGCGGGCTGCGACACACTCTTCTCTCCCTCGAGGTGATGGACTCGGACAGGCTGGATTTTAGCAGGCCTGGATGTCGGTGTGGAGAGAGACCAACTGTTTTACCATTTTCATATAGGTTTCTTCTTGTCTCGTCAATGTCCAGGGGTTGGTCGATGATCTCCCGACAGTTACCCCGGGGCTGGATGCTGACTTGATCTCCCCTCTCAAACCTCTCTCTCCCTCTCGAGCTTCTCTCCGAACTCAAATCTCGACCCTCCGAACCCGATCCTCTCATCGGTCATCTCCACTCGAACTCTGCACCAATGAAGCTGATGCTCCTCAACGGCTACCGAAAACCCGATGGTCTCCGATCCCAATTCCTTCTCAATGCTACCCCAGGACTCCAGTTATACTTTTCCATGGAGGCCCTTATCTCCCGCCAAATCAAGGTTAGTTTTTGTTTAACTTTTGGCGGGCTTGTATCACAGCGGAGTAGTCTTTGTTTTAAAGTATCTTCGGGATGGCCGGTAACTGCCATCTCTGGTCTGGAATGACCTTGTATTGTCTTTAATGTCCCCCTTTGAATATGAAGCTGTTTCCCTTTGTCTGGGTAAACATTTTGATGGCCTTTATCTACAGGCCGATCTGATCGGATCTGCATCCAATCTATATGTATGGGGTACTGTCTGGTTTCGTTTTCTCTGAAACTGTGTTCCAGAACTTACTGTGGTCTGAATCCACAAAAGCTGTCAGGGGACTGCAGGAACCATTTTAAAATGTCCCAGAAAGCTGGTCACGGGGTCTGGTGGCCATTTTGTGTGCCCCTTTTTCTGGGCTTCTTTTAAAAACAGTCTTTTTAAAAATTAAGGCATTCTGCCAATAGACCCTTATAGGACAATGTTCAATTTTGTGAATCCTACAGCCCGCATTGCCCGCTGGACCTTGCTCCTCTCACAGATGGATCTGAAGGTGAAGGGTTGTAAGGGGTTTTCTGCTAGTTCTCTCTCTCTGGTGAGACCTCTCTCTCTTTTGCACAGTAATTTACCGAGTGCTTCGATCCACTCACCCCTTAGGTTCTGTACACTGGACTTTGAGGCAGGAACTACAATGCAGAGAATACTCTGTAGACCAAGTTTAATGAAACGAAGTGAAATTTTATTGCGTAAAGGAAAAATTGAATGTAAGCCAAAATAAGGTACATGGGAGGGAAAAACAAATCATAATACAGTACTAACCAATATATCTACAGGCATATTATACTTTACACGGTTCACCATGAAATAGGGAAACACACGGCACATCGAGGGACAACAACTCATTGTTAATTATCCTCTAAAATGCCCACCCGCTAAACCTAGCTAAAATCAGATTATGAGGGGCCAGAAACATGCTCACCAGTCCCAGTTAGAAACTAGAGGTTTTTGAAGTCTGCGTTTTGGTCCTCTCAGGCGTCCTGTCTCCACGTGGTCAGCGGAATGCAGCGGGCTGCGACACACTTTTTTCTCCCTCGAGGTAATGGACACGGACAGGCTGGATGTTAGCAGGCCTGGACGTCGGCGTGGAGAGAGCCCATCTGTTTGACTATGTTCATAAGGTTTCCTCTTGGAGGGTCGTCATCTTCTCGTCTCGTCAATGGCCCGGGGTTTGTCGGTGATCTCCCGATAGCTACCCCGGGTCTGGACACTGACTCAACCTGAACCACCAATGGCTACTCTGAGTCTTCACAACGTCTCCGATCCCAATCGTCTACCGAATCGTCTTCTTCTTCCGAGTCTGAACGGCCTCTCTACCGAACCCGAACTCCTAACCGAACAGCACCTTCTTTGGACCCCCGAACGATCTCTCGAAAATGATCTCTACAATGCTCTCCTTGCTCTCCCGCACTGCTCTCTCTCCGAAGTCTCCTAATGGCTACCCCAGGTCTCCAGTTATACTTCTCATGGAGGCCGTTATCTCCCGCCATATCAAGGTGAGTCTTTGTTTAATTTTTGGCAGGCTTGTAGCACAGAGGGGTAGTCATTGTGTTTAAAGTACTTTCGGGATGGCCGGTAACTGCCATCTCTGGTCTGGAATGTCCTTGTATTGTCTTTAATGGGTCTTGATGTCCCCCTTTGAACTTGAGGCTGTTTCCCTTTGTCTGGGTAAACATTTTGATGGCCTTTATCTACAGGCCGATCTGATTGGATCTGCATCCAATCCATATGTATGGGGTTCTGTCTGGTTTCGCATTTTCCGAAATTGCATTCCAGAACTTACTGTGGGCTGAATCCACAAAAGCTGTCTGTGGACTGCAGGAACCATTTTAAAATGTCCCAAAAAGCTGGTCACGGGGTCTGGCGACCATTTTGTGTGCCCCTTTTTCTGGGCTTCTTTTAAAACAGTCTTTAAAAATTAAGGCCTTTTCTGCCAATAGACCCTTATAGGACAACGTTCAATTTTGTGAATCCTACAGGGTCTCTGTGAGCCAAAGCTCGCAGCCAACCTGGTATGTCCTGGAACAGCCCACCGGTGTTCCATTGAAGGGGTTTGGGAAGTAAACATAGGTTTACGGGCCGGGATACATACCACAGGCCAAGAAATCTATGTAGACGGTTCCAGCACGGTATCTGCTGGCGAGCGTCTCACGGGGTGTGGAGTTTACAACCCTGCGGCAAACATTGCCCTGGCGATTAAGCTCCCCAGCACCATGAGCGCCCAGCAGGCTGAACTGTCCGCGGTGGTGTACGTTGTTACACACCCCGTAATCTTCCCCACCCCCTACACGATTTGCTCGGACAGCATGTTCATGTGCAATTCGTGTACGGAGTACCTGGCCATCTGGTCCGCCGCGGATACACCTCCGCTGACGGGAGACCCCTCACAGTAAAACCCCTGCTGGAAAAGATCCTGGCAGCAGTGGGGGAGGAAGGGGAGGTTTTCATTCACAAGGTGAAAGCCCATTCCTCCACTGAACCCCGCGGCCAGGGGAACCAGCAGGCTGACTTGCTCGTCAAGGAGGGTGCCTGCACAGGCACTTTCTGGGACCCATTTGGGTCCAGACCCATGGCAGCGGTCAGAGGTAGGAACGGGACCCAAGGAAGTGCAGGGGTAGCATTAGCCCCAGACCTTAAGACGGTCCAAGCCCAAGACCCCGTCCTCAAAGCAGTCCTCAGTGCTGTAGCTGAGGGAAAGGCAGTAGAGGGTCCGTACGGCACAGCAACCCTCTCCGTTAAAGAGGGTATGCTGTTCCGAGGGGAACAGTGGGTTGTGCCACAGCAGCACCGGAGGGAATTCCTTCAACTGGCCCATGAGGGTCCAGGAGCGGGACACCCTGGGCCTGAGACCACCTGGCAGCGGGTGGAACAGGCGGGATGGTGGCCAGGACTCAGGGAAGATGTCCGCGGGTTCTGTGCAGGCTGTCTTGTGTGCGCTGCGAACAACCCTGACTCCTACAAAAGGAAGGTACGTATGGGACACGTCAGGAGGGTAGAGGGACCATGGCAGTCGATACAAGTCGACTACATCGGGCCCCTGCCCACTGCCCAGGGAGGCTATAAGTACTGCATAGTCCTGGTAGACATGTTTACCAAATGGGTAGAGGCCTTTCCCTGCAGAACAGCCACAGCTCTGGGTACTGCCAGGATCCTGGTCTGGGAAGTGTTCTCGAGGTGGGGACTACCACAGTATGTGGAGTCCGACCAAGGGAGTCACTTCACTGAACAGGTGATGCAGAACACCCTTATGCTGTTAGGCATTGAAGGGAAATGGCACGTGGCACACAACCCCCAGTCATCGGGGATTGTAGAACGTATGAATCAGACCTAAAGTAAAGGTTAAGGAAGGAGACGGTAGACTCGCCCCCTAAATGGGCTGCGGTCCTACCGTTGGTTTTGATGGGGATCCGGACCAGCCAGTCTAAAAGCACGGGGTACTCCCCATATGAGCTGATGACCGGCAGGGTTATACGGACCCCCACCCATGTACTAGCTCATGGAGGGTCAGCTCAGGGAGGTAAACCGGGACAGGCTCGCCTGAAACCTTTCTGAGCACCTGAAGAAGGTCCACGAGCAGACGGCTGGGAACATGGGAAGGCAGCATCGGAGTAACCGATTGCTGCTCGAACCGAGAAAGCACTACGAGTGGGAGGTAGGAGATCAAGTCATGGTGAGAAACTATGCCCGAGTAGGAAGTTTGGAGCCATGGTACATGGGGCCCTACAGCATTGTAGATAAAGCCAGTCCCATGGTATACGCCGTGAAGATGCCCTGGCGTACAAAATGGTTCCATATCAATCAGTGTAAGCTGGGAAAGCAGCCAGTTGGGGTAAGGTCTGAGGATAAAGATCCTCAGCCTGCAGCAGGAGCGAGTTCACAGAGTGCACGGGCAGGTGCTGTGGCTTGCTTGAAGGGAGGGGCCATCCCGCCCATCAATTGGGACACTCCCCTACTCTTCTGGGATCCAGACGAGGGGGAGGGAACTGAGGGCGAAAACCCCGCCCCTAACCCAGGTGTAGAGAGGGAGGGACCTGAGGTCAAAGACCCCGCCCCGGACCCAGCCATGGGACCTGGGGGCGGAGACTCTCAGCTCGCAGCAGCAGGCTGCGAAGAGTTACCTGCCCCTAGCTCAGGTTCGGGAGAGATCAAGCCTGAGGGAGCAGCGGTTCAGGTTAAAGGCCCAACGGCCAAGAAAGCCCCACCTGCCAAGGCCCCTAGAAGGTCCCCATGGATGCCCCAGCCGAGAAAGCCATGGTCACCAGCCCTCCAGTTACCAAGGGCCGCCCCTCGAGTCAGGGAGAGGTCCAAGGACAGAGGTCCGCAGCCAGCAGCCACGGGCTGCGAGGGACCAACAGTGCAGGATGGTGCGGCCATGCCGGAGGTAGCGGTGAGCCGCAGTCCAACCAGGAATGAGCCTGGCCGCCCGGAGACGGGCGGCGGATGTATATAATTTTAGTTTAAGTTTTGGTTATTGTTAAGTTTAATTATTTAGCTTAAGTTTGGGTGTTTTAGTTTAAGTTAAATAAGGTGATGGGTTGTATTAAGTAAGTAATCTGCTAAGCGTGTGTATATTTGGGTCGACGTCCCGGGACCCGACCATGCTTCACCAAGCCAGAGAATCTCTTGGGGACCTGGCTGCATGTTTTTGTATCTTTTGCAGAAAGACTTTCAGGATGGAGGGGATCGTGATCCTATTCGCCCTGATTGGGATGAGCGTCGGAAGATGAGGCAATGTGCAAGATTCCCACATCTACAGGTGCTCGGGAGACAGGGCGCCTATAGCGACCGACGGAAGCGGTGAACGGTGTAATGTATATACCTTTAAGGGGGGAACTATCTTTTACAGCTCATGTATACTGCAGTACCGGCAGTGACCACACCTTTATATAGCACTGAGTAGTAATCTGCACAGGCAGTTCCACTGTGAGCCATGTTGAGTAAACACCTGTTGTACCATTTCTCCTGCAGTCTGTGTCTTATTATACACAGACACAACATTGACGACGAGGCAAGTTCGAACCTACCTGCAACTCTGCATCACCTCCCGGGGATTCGTTCCTGGAGATCAGTGGATTGGAGGTCAAGGCCAGAGACTCGAGAATTGCGGGGGAGGCTGTCGAGAGCCAGGCTTGGCTTTCCAGTCGAGGTGGTCCAGCGAAACGGGCTGGCAACAGGTAGTGCGCAGACCCTTCCCGGACAGCGGCGGGCTAGAGCCCGACCGAGCGGCACAGCAAAGGGCCGAGCAGCGTTGACGGGGGAGAGAGAGAGAGGGCAGAGCGCGCAGGGCGCAGCCGGTGTTCAGGGGCCGAGCAGCGTCGAAGAGAGGGAGAGAGAGAGATGCGCAGAAACCCGCGAGGCGCCGCCATTGCCACGAGGACTGCCGAGAATGGCGTTGGCAGCAGCGCAGGAGAAGCGCGTGAAACCTACAGGACGCCGACATTTCCACGAGAACTGCCGGGAGCAGCGTTGGCAGCAGCAGGGGAGGAAGGAAAGCGCGGGAGGCGCCATTTTAAGCCATTGGGAGACGCCATTTTAAACCACACCCAAAATGCCGAAGAGTAGCAGTATCACCGCATTTGACAATGAAGTCGAAGATTGGACTACATATGTCGAACGAATAGAGGTGTACTGCAAGGCAAATGAGGTGTCAGATGACAAGAAAGCGTCGGTATTGTTAAATTTGATGGGTGCAAAGACGTATGGTTTATTACAAAATCTAGTAACGCCAACAAAGCCAATGGAAAAGAGTTTTGAAGACATAGTAAATATACTACAGGGACATTTAAACCCCACACCGCTGCTGATAGCAGAAAGATTCCAGTTTCACAAACGGAACCAGCATAAGGATGAAAGCAATGCTGATTATTTAACAGAACTGCGCAAACTATCGAAACACTGCCAGTTTGGAGCGGGACTGGTAGATACCTTCAGGGACAAGTTTGTGTGTGGGCTTCAAAGTGAAGGAAACCAGAAACGGCTTTTATCTGAAAAGGACGTTATTGTAGGGGGTTTCTCTTGCTCTTTCTGGTCTTCTGCCAGGCTTCGTGCAATAATTACCCTTGAGTGGTTCGACCCACTCCCCCCTACGGTTCTAGACCTTGGACTTAGGTGCAGAGAACAGTAGTGCAGAGAAAGAACTCAATAGACCAGGTTGAATAGCACGAAATGGATGCTTTTATTTTTAAACAGTTTGAAGCATTACAAAATACATGTCATAGGCACAGATTAAAGTTACTACAATCATGCACAAATTTATGAACTTGACTCTATGGAAATGGGGAACACACGGCACATCGAAAAAGGGGAAACACATTACGATTTCCCTTAACTCCCTCCCCTATACCTAAACTAAGTTTCGACCTGGGGAACTTGGGATCATGCTCACCACTCTCGAAATCGCGAGAAAGGGGGAGTTCGCAGCCTTTTTGGCACCGCTTTCCGTCGTCACGTGGATTTGGAAACTTCTGGCGCAGTCGATATTCTCTCCTCCCTCGAGGCGGTGGGGTAGACCCAGCCTCGATGAGCGCTCGTTAAGGTTGAGATCCACTAAGTCAATTTGGGTTCATGGAGCAGACCCAGATGCAGGCTATGCACTTGGGAGAATCTTGTGGCATCGATCGCCGGTTCTCCAGAGGGTTTCTTCTCCGTCGGCCTGGGTCGTCGATGATCTCCCGACCCCAGTACCCGGGCCACCCTCGTCGTCTTCTCGTCGTGGCCGAGCCTTGTTTGGCTGAACACCGACCACATTGTCCTTTTACCGAAACCGTCCGTCTTTAAAAAGACGAAAACGTTTTCATCGATCTGCCGAAGTGGAAGAGGCGCCGATCCGGGCACCGTCCGCCCTTCTTTCGTTCCTCGTAGAAGAAAGTTCTTGAAGAAATGGAAGCCTGAAGTCGCCCAACAAGAAGCCGTGGCAGTGAAGAAGAAGTTGTTCAAGTAACCCGAAGTCCGAAGTTACTTAGATGGACTTTCAATCCATAGTTATACTCTTTTGGGACAGTCTTATCTGCCGCCAAATCATAGTCCTGTCTTTGTATTAATTTTGGCGGGCAGAAATCTCTGCAGGGGCGCTTTGTCTTGTAACGGAGCCGGTGATAACTTAAACTGGCCTTCCTGGCCGATAATGTCTTTCAATGTCTTTTGCATTGTCACCGTGGCTCGGTTCGCATATTGATCGGTCCGGACATTTTCCTTGATGGCTGCTAAACGGTTTTTCCTTTGTACGATAAATGGGTATAAGTGTTTTTACATTGTCCGCCCATATCTTGATGGGCCCCATCCTGTACTTATAATCCATTGAATATGTATGCTGTTGCTCTGAGTTTCGGTTCCCAGAGACTGGCTTTCGTGGGCTCACTGTCTTCAATCCACAAGCCTGTCTGGCTTGCAGTAACAGAAATAAAATGGTTCATAAACTGATCACGGGGCCTGGCGGCCATTTTGTATGCCCTTTTATCAAAGGTTTTTCTGTGCAAGCTTACTTTGGTCAATAAACAGTCTTATTTTATCCAGTTTTCTTGCGTGATTTTTGCTGAAAATTGCGAATCTTACATTATGCTGGAAAAGGCTTTCAGCATTGCGGTATCATATGAAGCAGCAGCACGGGGCACTGCAGAGATACAACAGAGACCGCAAGAATATGGCACAAACAAAATGTCATATAGAACAGAGAAGTGCTATCGCTGCGGCAGAAGAACACACGATCAGATTGATTGCTGGTTCAAAGACAAAGTGTGCAGACAGTGTGGAAAATTAGAACACATAGCACGAGTCTGCAGGTCGGGAAAGAAAACCAGCAATAAGAAACCTACCAAAGAAAAGTAGAAGAAGGTACATAAGATGAAGGAGAATAGTTCAGATGAACAAAAGAGTGATAATGACTCTGAAAGCAGGGAACTGCTGAAACTACATAATGTGATCACAACGGAGGATCATTTGGGTCACTCTCAAGATAGCAGGAGTCCAGGTAAAGATGGAATTGGACACAGGATCAGCCCTAACAGTCATAAACGGACGGGACTACGAGCGGCTATTCTCACAGATACCCTTGAGAGACACAAAAATTATTTTGAAGACGTACACGGGGCAAAAAGTCTACCCCAAAGGAAAAATAAGGGTGACCGTTATATATAACGGTAAGGAAACATCAAAACTAGACCTGTATGTATTGCAAGATGGAGGACCACCATTACTGGGACGTGAATGGATCCGGAAAATACAACTGGATTGGCATTCCATACAGGCACTGACTGTGGCTGACAAAAAGGATGATGACGTCACATCTGGGCGACTGTCAAAGATCCTAACTGACACGAAAGAAGTGTTCCAGCAAGGACTTGGAACACTAAAAGGCATGACAGCGACGATTAAAATTGAAGAAAACGCAAGCTCAAAATTTTTTAAGGCCAGACCGGTGCCTTATGCGATCCGCCCAGCCGTCGAAGCAGAGCTGGAGAGTCTGGAACGTTCAGGTATACTGTCCAAGGTAGACTGGAGCGAGTGGGCTACACCCATCGTCCCTGTGATGAAAAAGTCGTTGAGCAGCATGCCTGGGGAACCAAGGAAGGTTCGCATCCGTGGGGACTTTAAGGTAGCAGTGAACCCGTTCCTTCACACCGTACAATATCCACTTCCGCGGATTGAAGATATTTTCGCCTCGCTATCTGGAGGAAAACGCTTCATTAAGATTGATCTGGCCCAGGTGTATCTGCAAATGGAGGTAGAAGAAGCATCAAAAAAATACCTCACAATCAACACCCATAAAGGTCCCTACCAATACAACCGGCTGGTATTCGGGGTAGCATCAGCTCTGGCTATTTGGCAGAGGGCAATGGAACAAGTTCTGCAAGGGATCCCAGGGACCCAGTGTTATTTGGACGACATCCTGGTCACGGGCAAAAATGACAGTGATCACCTTGCCAACCTGGAGCAGGTGCTCACTAGATTGCAGGAATATGGGCTCCGAGCTAACCGCCCCAAATGCGAGTTTTTTAGAAAACAGATCTCATATTGTGGCCACGTTATCGATAAAGAGGGGTTACATAAGTCCCCAGAGAAGATTGAGGCAGTAGTCAAGGCTCCAGCACCGGAAAATGTGTCACAACTGAGGTCGTTCCTCGGGCTGGTAAACTACCACCATAAGTTCTTGCCAAATTTGTCTACAATACTACACCCACTGAACACCCTACTGCAAACTGGGGTGCCATGGAAGTGGAGTGATGAATGTAGACGAGCTTTCCAGAAGAGCAAAACACTAATCACATCGAAAGAGGTATTGGCCCATTACAACCCGGCATTACCAATTCGGTTGGCATGTGATGCATCACCCTATGGCATTGGAGCGGTGCTGTCGCACAAATTCTTGGACGGCTCAGAGAGGCCAATAGCCTTTGCGTCACGATCACTATCCTCAGCCGAGCGTAACTACGCCCAGATTGACAGGGAGGCCCTCAGCCTAGTGTGGGGAGTGAAAAAGTTCAATCACTATCTGCACGGGCAGAAATTCACCTTGCTGACTGATCACCAGCCTCTTGTCTCCATTTTTAATCCGAAGAAGGGCGTTCCGGTGATGACTGTGCAACGACTACAAAGATGGTCACTTTTTCTAGGGGCGCACCACCATGAGATTGAATATAAGGGCACGAAACAGCATGGAAATGCTGATGGGCTATCACGCCTGCCACTGCCTACTGCAGAGGAAGCACCAGCAGTGGATCCTGTCGAAATATTCCATTTGACTATAGTTGAATACCTACCGGTAACTAACGCTTGTATCGAAAAGTAAACCCGAAATGACCCGACACTGTCTCGGGTATATTATTTGACGGTGAAGGGATGGCCAGCACATGGCGACTCACTGTTGTCAGCATTCTCGACAAGGAGAGAACAGCTGTCAGTGTGCCGGGGGACCTTGATGTGTGGATCCCGAGTGGTAATTCCACCCAAGTTAAGGGATAGAGTGCTCAATGAGCTTCATGAGGGTCTTCTGGGAGGGGTAAAAATGAAAAGCCCACCCAGGGCTTATGTGTGGTGGCCAGGAATCGATAAACAAATCGAGGACCTGACCAAGAGCTGCTCAGGATGCCAGAAAGTCCAAAATGCACCACCACAGGCCCCTCTACACCCATGGGAGTAGCCCTCATCTCCATGGCAATGGGTGCATATTGATTTTGCTGGTCCATTCATGGACTCAATGTTTTTAATAGCCGTGGATGCGCACTCGAAATGGCCTGAGGCCATCAAAATGTCCTCCACCACCACGGAGAAAACTATTGCAGTTCTACGGACCATTTTTGCCAGGAATGGCTTGACAGAACAGATTTGCTCCGACAACGGACCACAGTTTGTGTCCAAAGAGTTCCGGAGGTTCTTGAAAAAGAATGGGGTGAGGCATTACACATCCGCCCCGTATCATCCAGCCACAAATGGATTGGCTGAGAGGTTCGTACAAACCTTTAAGAAGGCAATAAATGCTATGTACAATGACAACATTTCGCTGCAGCACAAGGTGGACAATTTCCTGTTCGCCTACCGGACTGCGACGCATGCAGTCACCAACCAGGCCCCAGCCATGATGTTCTTTAAGCAAAGGTTAAGATCTCGCCTGGATTTGCTCAGACCAAACGTACGAAGAGATGTTGAGAGTAAGCAATTCCAGCACATCCATGAGAAGCCAACAAGGAGCTTCAATATAGGGCAATCAGTCTTGGCCCGCGACTACCGAACAGAAAAATGGCAGCCAGGAACGATATGTACACGGTAGGGCCCACTAATGTACACAGTGGACGTTGGGGAGAGCATCGTGAGATGCCATGCTGACCAGATCCTAGAGTCACAGGAACAAGTCAACCCCATGCCTCGCCCATACGTACCTGGTGATGAACCTGACGTACAGGTCGCATCTACCCCAGAAACAGTAGCATCGGAAGCTGATGAACCAACTGACGACAGGGGGCCAGAATCGCCTCCGCACCAAGAGCAAGACACTCGGGAAAGGCGCTATCCAGAAAGGATCAGGAAGCCTCCCCAAAGACTGAATATATAAATATACTATTTTCAGCTGATGTTGCATGTTAAAAGTGTTAATTGTAATTAGTTTGATATTTAATTTTTAAATGAGTGTTATGGTACTGTTAATCTAAAAGGGGAGGAATTGTAATGTATATACCTTTAAGGGGGGAACTTTCTTTTACAGCTCATGTATACTGCAGTACCGGCAGTGACCACACCTGTAATTAGCACTGAGTAGTAATCTGCACAGATCAGTTCCCATGTGAGCCACGTTGAGTAAACACCTGTTGTACCGTTCTCCTGCAGTCTGTCTCTTATTATACATGGACACAACAAACGGGATGCGGAGGAGACCGCTGTCTACATCCACGAGGGAAGGTGGGCAGGATGGCTGTGGTCCAATTCGTCTCAGTACTCCAGCCAAACCGGATTCACGTACGGGAGACCTCCCTCCTGTGCCCCAGGGTACGGGTCGTTACCACGAGGGTCAGCATCACCGTTGGAAAGCGAATATGTTTAACGTGTAAAGGACACATTCCTCTGGATAGGTGGTGGTGGCTCAGAAAGCTGAGCAAAGATATGAGGAACCCCGAAGTCGAGTGGGAACGGTTGGGGAACAACACCCACCGGACGATTACAGGGACTCATGGAGGATTAAGTGTGTGCTGGGACAAGTGGTGGGAACCGGACCAAGGGATTTATATCTGTATGTGGGGGTCAGAGGAGGTCTGCCCTGCAGGCATATCCATCGTTTTCCACCGGCAGTGGCAAGACACCGGGGAGGGGATGAAGTGGGATACCAGCCTGAAGGTGTGTGCGGTCACATACACCCTGATCCCAGTCAATGCCACTGAGCTTGTGCCCCGCCAGCGACGAGGTTATCCAGGGAAGGGTGCCCCACCACCACCAAGGGACAAGGGAATGGGTTGGTACTAGTCCCTAATGATCAGATGCTGTACCAGGGGGTACACTATTCGGTAGCCTCCGTGATTTTAAATCTCACCGAGGTACATTTACCGGAGTGGTGTCCCAAAGAAACAGAGCAGCTATACCAGGCCCTATTAAAGGACATGTTCAAGAAGTTTTGTGAGTTCGATTTCGCCCATGTTGACAAAACCGAATTTACACCACAAACCGAGAGTTTTTGGGTGATGCAGGGAGACAAAGAAGGGGAGTATGGAATGATGTTTGTACTGCGTTTAATACTGGGTCCTCTGTCATCAACAGTTTGGATGACATAGAGCTGCAGACCCAGATAAACGGCTTAAAAACACAGTTAAAGAAAATATTACTGGATGAGAACAAGGTAGTGGGCTCGGAGTTGCATGAGGACCAGGCGATGATGGTCCATTTAAAAGAAATCATAGCCGAGTTGGAGAAGCACGCAAAGATGGTAAATGCCCTCATAAGGGAGGACAGAAATGCTTCTGACCAGGCTGCGCAGAATGAGGTGTGCGTGCTATACGGGGCGTGGTTACTGGGCGAGTGCCACAGTAATCTGGAGGATTTAAAACAGGGTTTAGTCCCCTCCTGGGTTCGCAACAAGCACCTCGCAGCCCTCCACCCATTTGAGAATGCATTAAGCCCGTGCCAACTCCGGCTAGCTTCCGAAGCCCACCGTGGATTGTGGGCGGTCCAACTACACAATCATGGGAGTAGTAGTTAGGATGCCGGTCATGGGTAGGACAGCCCGACCCGTGCCGGTATACAGAGTTGAGAACATTGATGTCATTCAAGGGGGCGCACACATTCGTTTCACAGCGGTCCCGCCTTACGTCATAAAGTGCGAGCACGCTATGACAGGTATTGACCCCTCAGGGTGCCGGAGCCGGGGAGCACACATAATCCTGTGTCCCCAGCCCTTGAATGCCTATTCAAAACCATAGTGTGGTTTCAGAGCTGCTAGCGCGAAACCTATAAATTGCTCCATGGAGGCAATGGCACAAGGCCATGTTCCCCCGCAGGTAGCATACATAGGAGGTGGGACATATTGTGTCACCACCGGCGCGTCCCACTACCAGCATGGACAGCATAGCTGGTGTCCGGTTAGTGACAGCAGTTTCTGTTTTAAACCCGAGGCAGAAGTTCAAGTGGCCCAGGAGTGAATTGTCCCCATTCCTGAACCCTCCACTGTTCACCTCACTATGAAGGAGAATATTCCGAATTTGCAGAAGTACGTAGTGCACTTTGGCTACGAAATTCCCCCTCTCCCTGAACACCTTACCAAAATACTCAAAGCCGTTATAGTTTTGCAGAAACATTTTTACACTCTAGAGCAGAAAACATTAGAGATAGGGACTAAGATATTGGATATTGTGATTCCACCCTAGTAGGACATTTTTAATAACATAGAGGTCCCTTCGTGGATCAGACTGGCTTCCCACATTCTCGTGGTTTGTCAATTAGGGATAGTGTTGTATCTAGTTTGCATTCAGTGTAAGGGAAAGGGTCAGTTGTTAGAATTCTGAAACCAGAGGATCTGGAAGGAACATTATGTGAAGGTGGAGGGAGATACGCCTGTTTAAGTCTTTTTCCTTGTATTCTGATTAAAGATTGTTGTTTTTTGTGTTTGTTGTTTTTAATAAAGTTTTTCCTTTTGTTTTTTGCGACGCGTTTAATAAAGATGTATGTGTACCAAGTGGTGCAGGGGCGTTGGACCCCTCCATGCTTGGATGTGTGTAAAGTCTCTAATTTTTCCTATGTATGCTTATGTACACTACATTTTCGCAAGATTTTAAAAGCTTGGACTCTGTGGCACAAGCAGCTTTTGGGGAAATCGAAACCTAAAATGCAGTTTCTGTGAAGAAGGACTTTGTATTTTGGAAAGCAGACAGAACTTTGAATATGCATTAAGTCAAATCGTAGACAGACGAAAACCAGTTAGGCCTATACTTGAGGCCATCAAGTTGTTTGCATAAATAATCAGAAACAGCTTAAGGAAGCCATCGAGGCTGGACAGGCCGATTAAGATGGATTAATAACAATACAGCTCAGACATCAGGCCATTAGGTGCGATCAACAGCCACCTAAAAACAGTTAGTTTAGATTGCTACAATTATTTAAACTAGCCCGCCAAGATTGGGACAATGAACTAACCTGATTTGGCGCGCAGATAAGGGCCATCCGAAGGAGTATAATTGTAGGCCCACTGGCAACCGACGCTCTCTTGCTCCTTGCCCTCGTGGCTGCAGGTCTTTTTCCCCTTCCGCGCTTGCTGTCTGGCCACTGCCCGTGTCTTTCCCCACCTCATCAGGGATGCCCGGCATTGCACCAGGCGAACACGGGCAAACCAGGCCAGGCGAGGCGGGACGAGACGAGGCGAGGTGAGGTGAGATGAGATGAGACGAGACGAATTGGGAGAAGATTGAAGAACACTTTGAATAATCGGGCCTTCAATTCAGCCAACCTATGACTATCTTCATGCAAACTCCAACTGCCGCCTGAGGAAGAGGAATCATCATCCCTGTGAGGTAAAGTACCCAAGCAAAGACTTTAACCTTGGGATACATTTGCCTGGACGACGCCCTTGCAGCGCCCCGAGACCACATGACGACAGCAGGCCCCAGAGAGCACAAAGAGCGAACCCCAAGCCCCAAATTTGTTTGAGCGCAGCAGATTTTGACTCGGTGAGCATGAATTTTGGTCCCTCATAGCTTAATCTAGTTAGTTATAGGGGGTGGGATAAAGATAAGGGGATTGTTAAAGTAGTTAGTTTTCCCTCAATGTGCCGTGTGTTCCCCATTCCCTGTATACATATAGTTATTTTGTATTTGCCTGTAATTTTATACTGGTAACTTCTCGTAAGACTGTGTTATTTTCTGTTTAATAAAATCTTGGTTTTCTTACATCCAAACCACCTGTCTACTCGAGTCCTTTCTGTATTGCCGCCTGTACCTAAGTCCGGTGTCTAGAACCCAGGGGCGTGGGAGCGATTCGAACTGCTCGCAAACAGTCAGGGGCATAACTGACTGGGTGCATGAGCGAACCACACCACCCCTACAGCATGCAGCAAGACCTTGACGACATTCAGGCTTGGGCTGATAAGTGGCAAGTAATATTCGTACCACACAAGTGCCAGGCAATGACTATCTCCAACAAGAGAGAGTCTAACCACCACCCCTTGAAATTCAACGGCATTACCATCGCCGAATCCCCTACTATCAACAGCCTCGGGGTCACCCTTAACCAGAAACTTAACTGGACCAGCCACATAAATAAAGTGGCTACAAGAGCAGGTCAGAAGCCAGGTATTCTGTGGTGAGTATCTCACCTCCTGACTCCCCAAAGCCTTTCCACCATCTACAAGGCAGCTAGTCAGGAGTGTGATGGAATACTCTCCACTTGCCTGGATGAGTGCAGCTCCATCAAGAAGCTCAACACTATCCAGGACAAAGCAGCCCGCTTGATTGGCACCCCATCCACCAACTTATCTATTCACTCCCTCCACCACCGGCACACCTTGGCTACAGTGTGTACCATCTACAAGATGCACTGCAGCAACTCGCCAAGGCTTCTTTGACAGCACCTCCCAAACCCGCCACCTCTACCACCTAGAAGGACAAGAGCAGCAGGCTCATGGGAACACAATCACCTCCACGTTACCCTCCAAGTCACACACCATCCTGACATGGAATTATATCGCCGTTCCTTCATCGTCGCTGGGTCAAAATCCTGGAAAATGCTCCCTAACAGCACTATGTGAGTACCTTCGCCACACGGACTGCAGCAGTTCAAGAAGGTGGCTCACCACCACCACCACCTGGGATGGGCAATAAATGCTGGCCTTGCCAGCGACGGCTGCATCCCAGAAACAAATAAAAATAAATTATCAAGGCTACCCCCGCTCCTGTTCCAGTCCGCCTGTCTTTTCAAAATGTCAAGTACCCTTGAATATTTAGTTTCCAACCCTGGTCACCTTGCAACCATGTGTCTGTAATGGCTATTACATCAAACCCATTTGTCTCTATTTGTGTCACTAATTCATCTACCTTGTTACGGATGCTTCATGCATTCAAGTAAGAAGCCTTTAGTTTTAACTTTTTACCCTTATTCCCTGCTTTCACCTTATTTGCTGATGCACTTCTACTGTTAAACTCTCTGTCCCTTTCTGTCACACACTGCTTATCTTTACCCAATTCACTACACTGTTCTATTGTCTTGACTTTTCTCTTTGCATTTATATAGTGCCTTTCACAACCTCAGAACATCACAAAGCACTTTACAACCAATAAAGTACTTTTTGAAGTGTAGTCACTGTTGTAAGGTAGGAAACATGCAGCCAATTTCAACACAACGAGGTCCCACAAGCAGCAATGAGATAATGACCAGATAATGTGTTTTAGTGATGTTAGTTGAGGGCTAAATATTGGCCAGGACACCAAGAGAAGCCCCCTGCTCTTCTTTGTATATTATTGTGAGATCTTTTATATCCTGAGAGTGTAGACATGGTCTTGCTTTAGCTCATCTGAAAGACGGCACCTCCAACAGTGCAGCACTTCCTCAGGACTGCACTGGAGTGTCAGCCTATATTATGTGCTCACGTCTCTGGAGTGGGACTATGAACCCCCAACCATCTGACTCAGAGGCACGGATGTTACTATTGAGCCAAGCCACATAAACAAACATATAACAAGAATCAAGGTGACTGGCTTATAACTCCCATAAAACTGTAGACAGAAGCATATAAACTGAGCTCAAAAATCCTTCTGACACTCCCAATAGCACTTATATCCAATCATAGAATCATAGAAACTTACAGCACAGAAAGAGGACATTCTGCCTGTTGTGTCTGTGCCAGTTCTTTGAAATAGCAGTCGTGCTTAATCCCACAGCCTCACTTTTTGTCAGTAACCCTGTATTCCCCATCCTCAAGTATCTGTCCAACTTCCTTTTAAAATTATTCATCAAATTAGCTTCCACCACCTTTTCAGGTATAGTGTTCCATAACCTGACAATTCTCTGAGTGAAAAAAAATCTAATCTCCTCTTGTCAATGATTTTAATACTATGACCTCTGATTATTGACCCACTCGCCAGAGGGAATAGTTTTTCTCTCTCTACTCTATCAAAACCTCCCATCTTCTTGAAAACCTCTATTAGGTCACCTCTTAACCTTCTCTGTTCCAAGGAGAACAGTCCTAACTTTTTCAACCTCTCCTCATCCCTGGTAACCTCCTGGTAAACCTCCTCTGTACCATTTACATCTTTCCTTAAATGTGGTGCCTAGAATTGTCTACAATACTCCAGCTGAGGCCTAACCAGTGATTTATAAAATTCTAGCATGATCTCTTTGCTTTTATATTCTATGCCTCTATTTATAAACCCAAGTAACCCATATGCTTTTTTACCCACCTTAACAACTTACCCTACCACCTGTAACGATTTGTGTATATAGACACCAAGGTCTCTCTGCTCAAGTAAAATCGTGCCATTTATTGTATACTGTCTTTCCATATTAGTACAGTACTCCCAAAGTGCATTACATCACACTTCTCTGCATTGAACTCCATCTGCCATGCTTCAGCCCATTTAACCATCCTGTCTATATCATTCTGAAGTCTACAAATATCCTCATCACTATCAACTACTTTGCCAAGTTTCATATCATCAAACTTTATAATGCTGTTCCCTACACCTGAGTTTAGGTTGTTTATAAAAATTGAAAAGAGCAACGGACCCAAAACTGACCCTTGGGGAACACTACTGCAACCACCACCCAGTCTGAAAAGCATTCAACCACCACCACCCCCTGCTTCCTGTCATTGAGCCAATTCGATATCCATACTGCCACTTTCCCTTTAATTCCATGGGCTTCCACCTTCTTAACAAGCCTCCTGTGTGGCACTTTATTGAATGCCTTCCGAAAGTCCATATATACAACATCTACTGAATTACCCTGATCAACTTTGTTTGTTACCTCATCAAAGAAACTTAATAATAGAAATTACAATTTGTTGAATTAATTGTGTAATCACCATAAAACAGCTTTCGACTCACCATGAGCAATGTTACAGATAACCTGCTAGACTATAAAGAAAGAGCTTGCATTTATGTAGCACTTTTCATGTCTTGAGTATGTCCCAAATTTCTTCACAACCAATTTTTGAAGTGTAGTGACTGTTGTAATGTAGGTAAACACAGTAACCAATTTGCACACAGCAATGTCCCATAAACAGCAATGAGATAGATGATCACATAATTTGCATTAGTGGTTTTAGTTGAGCGATAAATGTTGGCCAGGACACAGAGAGAACTTCTCTGCTCTTAAATGATATCATGGTATCTTTTATATCCACTTATAAGCAGGCAGAGGAGGGCTTGGTTTAACATCCCATCTAACAGTGCAGCACCTCCTCATTACTACGCTGAAGTGCCAGCCGAGATTATATACTCATCTCGATGTAAAGCTTGAGTCCCTGACCTTTTGTCCAGAAACATCGGTGTTACCATTGAGCCAAGGCTGACAGTATATTAAAAAGTCTAGCTCGTGTCTGCCCTACATTGTTACAGATGCAAATATATTAAAAAGAAGGCAGTTATTGACCTGCAGACTGAAAGTCGTGTTTCCCATGAATGACCTCAGCCGTTTGCACCAGCTACTATTATGGAATTTGCCTATTTAGAACTTTTGTCCTTAAAGGGACAGGCCATGTAAGTGCTGCTCCAGACTATTCATGAGTGATGCCCTGGAGATCTATTATTATGCTATATAAAGGTTTGGAGAGCATCCATCACACTCAAACATTATACTTCAAAGTGTCAAAAGTATTAGAAAAGACACTGATCTCATTTTCTTTTCCTGATTTGGAGTCTAAAATTTACAAGCACCCTCCAATCTGCAAGCCTTCCTCACTAAACAGCAATAAGCTCTGATTGGCCTCTGGCTTTGGTTACTTACAACTATTAGAATCTGTGGCCTCAAAGGGACAGGCTAGCGAAGACACAGCTCCATCTTGGCAGTAGAATTATATATTGTCAGTTACATGATATAGATTTTCTGCTCATTTATAGTTAGTGGGTGGAAAATCTAGCGCAAAACAGTACATCATTTGATTTATTGTGAGCAATGCCACAGGCGATCTGTTTTATTGTAATAACCTTGAATTCCATTCTACTTTATTATCAACCACTGTGACAGGAACATTTATAAGGAAAGGGATAAGTTTTCAACAAAGCTTATACTCTAGTACAAGAGCTTACTACACTGCTGAAAGACTGGACAACCTAAGGGGATTCTGTAAATTACCAGAACCAGTAATCCATGTTTTTTTAAAAAAAGCTTATTTCAGTGGTGTCAACTCACAAAGATTAATATGTACAATTTTTCATCATGAAAAGTTCATTGAATTGCTTTTTCTCTTGGCTTTAATTTATTAAGATTAACATCTCTGCACCTCAGCCCACGTACTTGTAATGCAAAGGTGGAAATGATCAATATGGCCAACATGCTGGTTGCAGAGCAACCCCAAACCCACACAGCAAACAAAAACACAGTTAAGAACATAAGAACATAAGAAATAGGAGCAGGAGTAGGCCATTCGGCCCTTCGAGCCTGCTCCGCCATTCAATGAGATCATGGCTGATCTTCTGCCTCAACTCCATTCACCGGCCCTATCGCCATATCCCTTGATGCCCTTACTAGTCAGAAATCTATCGACTTCTGTTTTGAATATACCCAATGACTGAGCCTCCACAGCCCTCTGGGGTAGAGAATTCCAAAGATTCGCCACCCTCTGTGTGAAGACATTTCTTTTCATCTCAGTCCTGAATGTCCTACCCTTTATCCTGAGGCTGTGGCCCCTGGTCCTAGACTCCCCAGCCAAGGGAAACATTCTCCCAGCATCCACCCTATCAAGCCCTGTAATAATTTTGTATGCTTCAATGAGATCCCCTCTCATTCTTCTGAATTCAAGAAAATACAGGCCTAGTTTACTCAATCTCTTCTCATACGACAGTCCCGCCATCCCAGGAATCAATCTCGTGAACCTTCATTGCACTCCCTCTATGGCAAGTATATCCTTCCTTAGGTAAGGAGACCAAAATTGTACACAGTACTCCAGGTGTGGTCTCACCAAGGCCCTATGTAATTGGGGTGAGACTTCTTTACTCCTGTACTCAAACCCAGTTGTTTGTATTATCTGTGAAAGGCAAGAAATGTTACTGAAGTTAGACAGAAATTAACTTAAATAGTTTGAGACTAACTAATTAGCCATTCTAGTCCAGTCAGTCTTCAGCCTCACTAGAGACATTTGAGTTCTTGCATCTGTAAAATTGACAGTCAATGGCTAAAATGGCCTTGACAGCACTTCCCAGAAGAATTCACACCTCGGTTTCTGTTATGTCATTCCCTTTTATCCTTACCCACCCACTCCTTCCTGCTGAGGCTGTTGTGCATTATTCATCCTACAGTTGCAGTAAAACGTATATATTTATCAACAAATCTAATGATTGCTTATTAAATACAGGGGGAGAAATTGGGTGAGTAGCGCCACCTGTTAGCGCCTAAAGAGGCAGGCAGTGGCTGTAGCGCCACTGGCTGCGCCTCCCGCGATATTGAGGAGGGGCGCTAATGGTGACGTTAGCCTGTTGCGCTGCACCGCCACCGATGACGTCATCGGTGTGCGCAGTGCCCCATTCGTGCCCCATTTGCGATATTTGGTAGCGAACGCCGCAGTTGCGCCGTTCGCTACCCGCGCCCGGTTCACGGGGCCTTACTGTGCTGGCAGCGGCGCAAGTTAAGGTGGAGGTGCGGGGTGGCCACTGTTTCGGCGGCCGCCTGCCAGCACCTCCGTCCCCGGCCTCCTAACCCCACCCCCCCCCGCGGCATTGCTGGCTGTTTCCCGAGAGCCCGGCACTTCTCCTTGGTGCCGGGCTCATTTGCCAGCACTTGCGAGCGGGGATCGCGCTGTTGCAGGCACCTCCCCCTTAACAGTGGGAGGAAGGCCTGCAGTACCGCAGCGCGCCGTGCCGCAGCGTGTGGCGCTGCTGCACGTTGCGCTGTGATAATCAGTTTCAGCGTCCTAAGAGGGACGCGGAGCACCTCGAGCCTCACCCCGTGTCCTTCGAGGGGCACTGAAACTGAATTTCTGGCGATCGGTATTACTCCGATTGCTGCGCTAAATCCTGCGCTCAGGTGACTTTTGCGCCACTTTGGCGCCCCAACCCAATTTCTAGGCCACAGAGTTTAACTACAGAAGCAGCTATTTATTTAAGCTGCTGCACTGTTATTTCCTGGAAAAATGTGCATTACAAAATTTAAACAAAATTAGATTACAAGATCCGGTCACTTAACTGTTGCCTGTTATTATGATTGATTGATTTCAGCACACAGTTTGTAAATTGCTGTATATTTTTTGACCAGATAAATGATCAGATTAATGTTTTTTCTGAACATCTGGGTTCCCAGTTCTTTTCCATCAGCCAAAACTCTGCTGCCCATATTCTAACTCGCACCAAGCCCCGTTCACCCATCACCCCTGCGCTCGCTGATTTGCATTGGTACCTGTTTGAGCAACGCTTCAATTTTAAAATTCTTATCCTTGTTTTTAAATCACTGCATGGCCTCGCCTCTCCCTATCTCTGCAATCTACTCCAGCCCTACAATCCTCTGTGATATCCGTGCTTCTCCAATTCTAGCCTCTTGCTCATCCCTGATTTTGATCACGCCACCATTGGTGGCCGTGCCTTCAGCTGCCGATGCCCTAACCCTCCCTAAACCTCTCCGCCTCTCTACCTCTCTTTCCTTCTTTAAGACGCTCCTTAAAACCAACCTCTCATCTGCCCTAATATCTCCTTATGTGGCTCGATGTCGAATTTTGTTTGATAAAGCTCCTGTGAAGCGCCTTGGGAAGTTTTACTACATTAACAGTGCTATATAAATGCAACTTGTTGTTTTTGTCTTCAACCCAGATGCAGTTAACTATGATTGATTGAAGTGCTGGCCTTTAAGTGGTTGAGGCTAAGGAGGGAACTGTGATACAGTGTGTCATCTCCTCATTGCAGATCTTTAGATATGATCAGACACCTATATGACACTAACAGAGGCTAACCAAGTGTCCATGGCCTGCTGTTTTTGGTGTATTGGGTTCCATCCAGGCAGGCTCATTAATTTTAATAGGTTTAAATTCTCATCGAGTTTCGGGGCTGGTCCCATCTATTTTTAATTGGCCTTTAACTGGTTCGGGATTGCTTCAGTTTCAGTGTGCAAAGTGGTTTTGGAAATCTTTCTGAGTGGTTTTAAACTGTTGTTTGATTGTCTCCTCCTGCTGGGGCCAGGGTCTCTTTTGTTGATTAGTGGCATGTATAGTATTATTCATGTTCTTTATGGCCCCGTAGGTTTCGGCGGGAACAGTCCTTCCGTGGGCTTATTGTCTTTATGTAGAATGGCTGGGATGGCCCAGAACATTCTCAGACAATCTGGCCCCTTTCCAATTTCAAAATGTCTGTCCCACAGTGGCCAACCCATTCCCTTTGTTGCAGCTTTTCCACAGGCCTGAACATGCCTTTTAAACTAGCAGGTATCCTGGGGTTTTGATTTTAAACCACTTTTGACCCAATATTTCCTTCAAACAGTCCAATATCTCTCCTTTTCTTACTTTGGGGGAAGTCTGTAGAATTTTGAGAGCCTTACAGAGGGAATACAGTTACGTGGATAGTCTAGAGAAGCTGGGGTTGTTTTCCTTGGAGCAGAGAAGGCTAAGAGGAGATTTGATAGAGGTGTTTAATATCATGAAGGATTTAGATAGAGTAAATAAAGAGAAACTGTTTCCAATGGCTGAAGGGTTGATAATGAGAGGGCTCAGATTTAAGGTGATTGTGTAGGGGGGCATCTTCTACCTGGTTTACGGTAATTTACCTGGTCAAGCAGCCTTTTTTTCCCACTGCACTGAGACCAATACCAAACAGCGGTTTCAAATCGCTAAACCCACCCTTCCAGTTCTGACTGGAGGAACTTATAATTAATGATATATTAAAATGGACAAAATGGTCTGGATGCGAGAAAATCAAACTTTATTAACTAAAGAAAACTTCACCACACGATCAATGTAAAATTGCTTAACAGGGGAAGGCAGACGGCAAAAATGAGGGATAAACGGCTACAATGAAAGTCTTACAATCTTAGCAATTTCCCTTAAATTACCACCCCTCTAACTCTTTACTAGATTGCCTTGCTGAGAAGTCAGAAACCTGCTCACCTATGGTCCAAAGAGAGCGAAGAGCTCACCTGCAGTCCAAGGAAAATAAGAGAGAGATATGCTTCTGAGAAGCTATCTTTATATCCTGGGAGCTCCTGCTGTTTTGGCGCTGAAAAGGTCTGTGTGCAAATTTGCGCCAAAAAGTTCGAATACACAAGAGAAAGGCCATGATTGGCTGATTCAAATGGGCTCTTTCCCAGTGACCAAACTGCTCCCATTGTCTGGAATGGGTGATTCAAACCCATTCTGTTTAAACTGTTCCCTTTCTCAGTTTGAGTGTCTGCGAATGGCTTTGAATGGAGTTGAGTTACTGTGTAAACAGCTTGGGAGGCTATAGTAAACAAAGCCATTTCCTGTGGACAGCTTTAAGTGGTTTGATCTGTTTCTGTAAACACATCAATTCTATTGGCAGGACAGGAGAACTCCCCCCCTCCCCTGACCGGACCCGCCCATGCTACAGGGTGACTGACAGCCCGGCTCCATTCAAATGCTAACAGAAACCCCCCTTTGATTGGCAGGTCTTTCTCACAGACACACTTACAAGCTGCTATTGTCTCCTGCCATGTGGTCTGACAGCCATTTTAAGCACTGGAATATTAAAACAGTCCAAAACTCCATCTTTTAATAAAATGATTTTCCTCTCAAAGTGTGCGATTTTCACACAGTTCTTTGGTTCCAGTGTCCAAGTGCCGCTCTGCCTACGAGCTATTCAATGCAGCCTTTTTGCAGTTCTGGGTATGTTTTAAAGCATTGTCCAACCCAGAGACAATTTAAATCACACAATTCTTCGTATTAATGTTTCCCGACCTTCGGGGCTGAGGGGATTTTTGCGTACCCCTACATTCCCCCCTTGGATACTTCCAGCTTGCTTGTAGTATCCTCTTGAAGAAGTGAGCAAAATTTACTGACCCCCGACAAACAACCATCCCCTGTATTTACCTATAGCTACCTGTCACTGATCCCCGACCTGTCTATTCCCCTTAAATCTGAGAAAAACCGTGGTACGGTAGGCATCTACAGATACATCAACTACAAAATGTTACAACAAGGGGACTCATACCCCTGCACCACTTGTCACATTATAACATATTACAAAATGTTGCAATCTTGGTTATACAATGTAATCAAAATGATTCCAAGCACGGAGAGGGTCCTATGCCTCTACACCACTTGGAACTGTAAAACAAGGTACAAAAATCTCCATTAAACATTTGAAACAAAATGCTGAAATATTTTAAACAAAATGCTGAAATAAACCCCGGCCATCACGTGCCAATGATGGGTCGCAAAATTCGAGTGGGTATTGCTCCTCCAACCTGGGCAGTAAATGTTCCTTCCACCCCCCGTTAATGGTCTTAAACTTTTGAAACATGCAGGATGAATTTTACAGACACGTCTGATCCACCAGCCCCGAGCCGTTCCCTTGTCCCTTTGTGGAGGCGGGGTACCCCTCATGTTTCACTGACCGAGACCGGAGAGTATGGGATCGCGACTCCCAGTCCCTCCCACTCCCATCTTCCCTCGTCTGGCTGCAGAAAATGATGGGTGCCTGTGTGGCAGCTCTCAATGGCCACACACTCAAACTTGGATCCCAGATCCGGCCACCCACTCATCCTCCCCAGTCACACTTACGCTCCAACTTTGCCCGTGGGCCCCGGGTGAGTTCCTCCCTTCCCCGAATGCACCCACGCGACTGTTGGGTCTCCCCCTCCCCTTTACAATCTTTCCTGGGCCATCACCACCCACTCCCGGGGAACGCATCCCTATCTGACAAGGCGCCCGCGCTTCCCCACCATGACTCCTCAATAGCGAGGTCTCCCGCAAGTGAAATTCGGTCAGGATAGTGCCGGGTTGGGGGCCGTGCCCCACCCAGCTGGTGCCATCTCTTCCACGTAGGATGAGTAGGCAGGTTCCTCCGGACCCTGTCGGTTTCTCCCGAAGGTCGCTGTGGGGTCTCCTCCTGGATTTGTCCAGTGGCGAGGTGATCCCCAACATTCTGTATCCATATCTTCATTCGATGCCCAGCTCGGGCTGGGTGAACAGGGCTGCTCCTTGGTCCACTTGCCTGTAAAAAAAAACTTAAAAGGACATGCAGCCAGGTCTCTCACTGACCTGCTGCCTTAGGTGGAGACATGGTCGGGTCCCTCAACCTCGGACCAGAATACAAGCATTTGGCACACTTATAAACTTAAACTTTAAACTTCTAGTTACATTCTAAACTTAAAATTTAAACACCTTAACAACAAGCTATATACATCAGTTACTTAACACAAAGCTATAATACAAATGCCGCCCGTCTCCAGACGGCCAGGCTAATCTCTGGTGTCACTGTCGCAGATTACTGCTGCCTGCAGCGAAGCTGGACTGATTCCAGCTTCTCGTCCCTGGCAGCTTATGGCTGCTGATTGGGGACCTCTGCCCTTTGGCTTCTCCCTGGTTTGGGAGACCGCCCTACTCCACTGTAAAGTAGGTGACCATGCTTTCTTGGGCTGGGGCACCCGAAGAGACCTTCTGAGGGGCGTCTCTGTGGGGGAAACTTTGGCTAATGGACCCTGAGCCTGGGCCACAGCCCTAGCTGGCTGGGAACCTTCTCCACCTGGTGCAAACAGCCCGGACTGTATAATATACCTGGCAGCCTGCCGGTACTCCGGGTTTGTCTCCTTTTCCCTACCCACTCCGGTACTGGGGGCAGGTATCCCCTCACCAGCCACTGCTGATGGCTGAAAATCTTCCTCTCCAGGTCCAAAACCTGGTACCGGCTCCCCTGCAAGAGGAATTGCTATCCCTTCCTCCCCAGAGTCCCACACCATAGGGGGAACCACTCTAGAAGTGGGCTGGGAAGCTTGTCCCTTTAAACAGGCGACTGAGCCTGCACGAACCTCCTCCCCGGAGTCCCACGGCAGAGGCCTCTGTCTTCAAACAGGTGACTGCGCCTGCGCAGGGAAACTGAAGAGGAGCCACTGTGGTCCCGCAGGCAACTGCGCCTGCACAAACAATCTCTTCACAGGGCTGGGGAATGGCTATATTATCACAGGCAACCGCGCCTGCATGTTTGATTTCTTTGAAAAGGGTAGGAAGAACAGCTGGGTCTTCCAAGCATGCTACTGCGCCTGCGCGTATAGACTGAGAAGCAGGGACCTTTAAACGGCCGACTGCACCTGCGCGCGTGGCCTCACAGTGAACAGGAGCTGCTGGGGGTTCCAAGTCTGCAACTGCGCCTGCGCGAACCCGGTGTTGGGAAACCACTCCCCTCAGGCTCGCGACTGTGCCTGCGCAGGAAAACTGAAGAAGAGCCGCTTGGGTCACAGGCTGGGGAACTGCACCTGCGTGAACAAGCCGTTCAAAAGACTGGGGAACTCCTGTCTCCAGACCAGCGACTGCGCATGCGCGGGCAGTCTTTTCTGTGAATGAACTGGCAGCAACCTGCAGATTTCTACTCTCAGGCTGCTGTTTCTCTGTTTCTGAGCCAAATAACTGGTACAAATTTAAACTTTGGCCAAAACTTAGGTCCCACTGGGGCGGGGAAGTGTCCCAATTGGTGGGCCGGACAACCTTTCCCTTGAGACAAGCCACAGTGCCTGTCTTTACAGCCTGTGAACTTTAACTTGTCTGGTCAGATTTATACAATTTACCTGATTTTCCCTGTGTCCCATCCCTGCCTGTAATCGCTGCCACTGGCCCGGACCCATATGGGTCCCAGAAAGTGCCTGCACGTGCACCCTCCTTGGCCAGCATATCGGCCAGTCATTGTGCATTGTGGGGAGGCAGAGGTGGGCGAGGGGGTGCAGCACCAGTGATGGCTGCTACCTTTCCCTGATTGGCCCTGAGGAAAGATTTTATCGACTCCATGATGGACTCGACTGTATCGGGAGGAATTTCTGTCTCTGCCTTCTGAGTTGGGGCTGCGAGGGTCCTGGCTTTATCGTCTTGTTGTGTATGTCCCTTTAAGGGAATAACTGGTCTCAGACTGCAGTACCGGCAGTGACCATCCCTGTATAAAAGGCCCTGGCAGGCTTCTGTAGTTTCAGTTTCCAGATTGTCTCCATTCAGTAAAGGCTTGTTAAACCAACTCCTGCATTCCGTGTCTCCATTAACACACAGATTTAATACTGGCGACGAGTAAGGAACGAACTTACCTGCAACTCGGCAGCACCTCAGACGACATTATTGACGGTCGAAGCCAGAAGAGAAAAAAAAAAATAATCCACAGAAACTCGAGAAACGGGCGTCGACCGTGGGCAACCGCCCTCCAAATCATCGACTTGATAAGTGCAGGAGAGACTGTCGAGAGCCAGGCTTGGTCTCCAGTCTGTGGTTTCCCAGCCAATCGGGCTGGTGGCAGGTAGTGCACTGATCCTTCCTGGGCTGCGGCAGGCTAGAGCTCGATCGGGTGGCTCTGCAACGGTGCCGGGCAGCGAGTCGGGAAGCAAAGAGAGAGAGAGAGGGTGGAGCACACAGGGCGCGGCCGGTGCTTCGCAGCCGGGCAGCATTCGGACCTAAGAAGAGGGGGGGAAGTGTCCCAGAGGGTCCGCTCCACGACGGGAATGGTTAAAAATAAAAATACCGCGGAGAGCGGTGTTGACAGCAGCAGCAGCGGCGGGAAAGCGCGGGAGGCGCCATCTTAACTCGGCGGGGAAGAAGGAAAAGCGCGGGAGGCGCCATTTTGTTAAATCGGGGGCGAAGGCAAAGCACGGGAGGCGCCATCTTAGATTTTCAAGATGCCAAAGACTGGTGATATCACTGCCTTTGATAATGCAATAGAAGACTGGACCACGTATGTGG
Organism: Somniosus microcephalus; assembly: GCF_052327205.1. NCBI lineage: Eukaryota > Metazoa > Chordata > Chondrichthyes > Squaliformes > Somniosidae > Somniosus > Somniosus microcephalus. The sequence goes on along the minus strand of NC_140993.1, from coordinate 103,723,393 downwards.
AAAGAGTCGAGATATATTGCGAGGCAAACGAAATAGCCGAGGAGAAAAAGGCATCGGTATTGCTAAATTTAATGGGCGCAAGAACGTACGGCCTATTGCGGGACCTGATTACTCCAGCCAAACCGAAGGCGAAGAGTTTTAACGAAATTGTTGCTATCCTACAGGAACACCTAAATCCTACACCGCTGCTGATAGCAGAAAGATTTAAATTCCACAGGAGAAATCAGCATAAAAATGAGAGCAATGCTGATTACCTTACGGAACTACGCAAGCTATCAAAGCACTGCCAGTTCGGAGCAGGACTGGCAGATACCTTACGGGACAGATTTGTCTGTGGACTCCTGAGTGAAGGAACCCAGAAGAGGTTACTCTCAGAGAAAGAGCTGACGCTAGATAAGGCTTTCAGCGTGGCAGTATCGTACGAAGCAGCAGCAAGGGGAGCTGCGGAAATACAACAAAAGCCACAGGAATACGGCACCCACGAAATGACACGGGGATTTGCAAAATATTATCGCTGCGGCAGAACAAATCATGACCAGAAGGACTGCTGCTCCAAGGACAAAATATGCAGGCAATGCAGAAAGATGGGACACATTGCACGAGTTTGCAAGTCTGAGAAGAAGACCAACAACAATAAAAAGGCTACTAAGGAACCGTACAGGAAAGTACAAAAGATGACGGACAGTAGTTCCGAAGACCAGATGCGCGATAGTGAATCCGGGAACAAGAGACTAAGCTGTCTCATACTTCACAACATAATCGCAAAAGAGGATCACCGAACCATGTGGGTCACCCTCACGATAGCAGGGTCTCAAGTCAAAATGGAATTGGATACAGGATCAGCTCTAACCGTCATGAATCGACGAGAATACGAGCGGCTATTCTGACACATACCCTTGAGAGAGACATCCATTGTCTTGAGGACGTATGTGGGGCAAAAAGTATACCCCAGAGGAAAAATAAGGGTGCCTGTCGAATTCAACGGCAAGAAAATACGGAAATTGTATCTCTACATTCTGCAAGATGGTGGGCCACCGTTATTGGGACGTGAATGGATCAGAAAGATAAGTTTAGACTGGCACTCCATTCAGGCACTGACGGTGGCTGGTAAAAAGGATGACGACGTCACTCCTGGATGATTGTCAACAATCTTAGCTGACGCCAAAGAGGTATTTCAACAAGAACTGGGCACTCTTAAAGGCGTAACCGCCTCGATAAAAATAGAGGAGAATGCAATTCCCAAGTTTTTCAAAGCAAGACCGGTACCATATGCAATTCGCCCAGCCGTCGAGGCAGAGCTGGAGAATCTGGAGAATGCAGGCGTGTTATCTAAGGTAGACTGGAGCGAGTGGGCGACACTCATCGTTCCTGTCATGAAGAAAACGTTAAACAATAAGTCTGAGGAGCCAAGGAAGGTTCGCATCTGTGGGGACTTCAAGGTGACAGTGAACCCAGTCCTTCACACAGTACAATATCCTCTTCCAAGGATAGAAGATATCTTCGCCTCACTATCTGGAGGGAAGCGTTTTACAAAAATTGACCTAGCACAAGCATATTTGCAGATGGAAGTTGAAGAATCCTCTAGGAAGTATCTTACGATAAACACTCACAAAGGTCTTTACCAGTATAATCGACTGGTATTTGGAGTAGCATCAGCTCCGGCGATATGGCAAAGAGCGATGGAACAAGTCCTGCAAGGGATTCCGAGGACTCAGTGTTACTTGGACGGCATCCTAGTGACAGGTGAAGATGACAGTGAACACCTTGCCAACCTAGAGCAGGTGCTCACTAGACTACGTGAACATGGGCTACGAGCCAATCGCCCCAAGTGCGAGTTATTTAAGAAACAGATATCGTTTGGTGGCCATGTGATTGATGAAGAGGGGTTGCATAAGGCTCCTGTGCCTGAAAATGTGTCACAACTGAGGTCATTCCTCGGATTGGTGAATTACTACCATAAGTTTTTGCCGAATTTGTCCACAATTCTGCACCCACTGAATGCCCTACTACGAACGGGAGTAGCATGGAAATGGAGCAATGAATGTAAGCGGGCCTTTCAGAGGAGTAAGGACCTAATCACTTCAAGAGAAGTATTGGCTCACTACAACCCATCACTACCGATAAGACTGGCGTGTGATGCGTCTCCCTACGGCATTGGGGCGGTACTGTCACATAAATTCCTTGATGGTTCTGAGAGGCCGATAGCTTTTGCGTCACGCTCGTTAACTTCAGCCGAGCATAACTACGCCCAGATTGACAGAGAGGCCCTCAGCCTGGTGTGGTGGGTGAAGAAGTTCAATCACTACCTGCACGGTCAGAAATTTACTCTACTAACTGATCATCAACCTATCGTCTCCATTTTCAACCCTCAGAAGGACGTACCGATAATGACGGCACAATGGCTACAGAGGTGGTCCCTTTTCCTAGGGGCACACCAATATGACATCGAGTACAAAGGAACTAAACAGCATGGGAATGCTGATGGATTGTCGCGCCTACCGTTGCTGATGGTGGAAGAAGAACTGGCAGTGGATCAAGTGGAGTTATTCCACTCGACTATTGTCGAATGTCTCCCTGTGACGAATGCAAACATAGAAAAGGAAACACGAAATGACCCGACACTCTCCTGGGCCTATGATTTAACAGTGAAGGGATGGCCAGCACATGGCGAACCACTGCTGCCAGCATTCTCGCCGAGAAGAGAACAGCTGTCAGTGTGCAGAGGAACCTTGCTGTGTGGATCCAGAGTAGTAATTCCACCCAAATTGAAGGATAGAGTGCTCAATGAGCTTCATGAGGGTCATCTGGGAGGGGTAAAAATGAAGAACTTAGCCAGAGCGTTTGTGTGGTGGCCGGGAATCGATAGAGAAATCGAAGAGATGACCAAGAGCTGTACAGGATGCCAGAAGGTCCAAAACGCCTCACCACAAGCCCCTCTACATCCATGGGAGTGGCCCTCATCTCCATGGCAAAGGGTGCACATTGATTTTGCTGGTCCCTTTATGGACTCGATGTTTTTAATTGCGGTGGATGCACATTCAAAGTGGCCAGAGGTAATAAAAATGTCCTCAACCACCACAGAAAAAACTATCACAGTCTTATGAACCATATTTGCCAGGAATGGGTTGCCTGAACAGATTTGCTCTGACAATGGACCACAGTTTGTGTCTGAAGAGTTCCGGAGGTTCTTAAAGAACAATGGTGTTAAGCATTACACATCCACCCCATATCATCCAGCCACTAATGGATTGGCCGAGAGGTTTGTTCAAACATTCAAGAAGGCTATCAAGGCAATGTGTAATGAAGATATACCCCTACAACACAAGGTGGATAACTTTTTGTTTGCCTACCGGAATGCGACACATGCGGTTACCAACCAAACTCCAGCCATGATGTTCTTCAATCGAAGACTACGATGCCACTTGGATTTGGTTAAGCCAAACGTCAGAAGAAATGTGGAGAACAGACAGTTTCAGAATATGAATGAAAGGCCGACCAGGAGTTTTAAGATAGGTCAACCAGTTTTGGCCCGGGACTACCGCACAGAGAAATGGCAGCCAGGAACGATCTGTACACGGCAAGGACCTCTAATGTATACCATGGACGTTGGAGAAAGCATTGTAAGACGCCATGCTGACCAGATTCTAGAGTCACTGGAAAACCTCAACTCCACACCACGATCTGATACACCTGGCGATGAAACCGAAGTACCAATTGCATCTACCGCAGAATCGGTGATATTGGAAGCAGATGAACCAAACAATGACATTGATCCCGACTCAACCTTGCCAGAAGAACCTGATATCCCAAAGCGGCGTTATCCAGACAGAATCAGGAAGCCTCCTCAAAGACTGAACTTATAATTGCTTAACTTCAACTAATGTATCTAGCAACCGTAATTGTAATTGTAATTAGTTATTATTTAGTTGTTAAATGAATGTTGTGTACTGTTTATCTAAAAGGGGAGGAATTGTTGTGTATGTCCCTTTAAGGGAATAACTGGTCTCAGGTTGCAGTACCGGCAGTGACCATCCCTGTATAAAAGGCCCTGGCAGGCTTCTGTAGTTTCAGTTTCCAGATTGTCTCCATTCAGTAAAGACTTGTTCAACCAACTCCTGCATTCCATGTCTCCATTAACACACGGATTTAATAGTCTCTCCCAGGCTTTTTACAATCCCTGTGCCAGTGGCCATCCTCCCCGCACCTGTAACAAGTGACCTTGTTCTGGGAGGGACGGCTCCCCTCCTGGCGCCACTCTTTCTTGTATTGAGCCCCAGGTTTAACCTCGTGGACCTTACCCTTTTGCTGGGGGGTCCCACTATTCCTACCATTCCTATATGCTACTGTGAGCTGCCGGATTACAGTCTCTTCAGTTGCTAGGGGGTCTTGGGGGTCAAACCAAGTATCAGCCTTCGCTTTTATCTGGGGCAGGCAATTGGACACCAGGCAACGAAGCCATTGGGTCCGCTGCTGCTGGTTCAGTTGTGCCCTATTTTGTCCCCCTGTACACACGCTGTTGTAGACTGGCCACAGCCTGTCTGTAAATGCCTGTGGGGTCTCCCCTTCCTTCTGCAGTGTTTTCCCTATACGATTGAATGGATTGCCATCATTCGCACCCATGGCTTCCAGTATTTCCTCCTTTAGGTCCTCAAAACCCTTCTGCCCTCTCTTAGCCTCATCTGACAGGGTCTGATAGAGCTTACTATCTGCGGAGAAAAGCAACATTTTGGCTTTCTCTTCCTCATCACAGCCGTTAACACAGGCTGCCTGTTCTATCCCCTGGAAGTGCACTGAGGGGTCTCCCTTTTCAGAGAGCAGGGGAATATGTTTCACCAGGCCTCTGAGCTGTTGGGTATCATAGGCTACCAGATAGGTATGCTGAACAGCCCCTGGGTCATTATCGTTCACGGGCGGACCGTACCTCCGTTGTCGGAGGGGGTACACTGGTCCTGGTCCCCGCCTGCCTAGCGGGACCTGCTGGCATTCTCCTACCACCCCATTGTCCACCCCTTCTTGCTGCCAGAGCTCCTCAAAACTCAGAGCTGTGGGCTGCTGTCTTGGGATCTCTAATTCCCTAGCCAACCTTTCCCTGGGTGTTGCCTGTGGGGCTGTTTTGCTGAGGTTGCCAGTAAAATCCGGCTGACCTGCCTTCGGGCTGATCAGAAAAATCATCCCCTTTGCTCCTTTTAAAGCCATGTTAAGGCTTTCTATCTCTGCCCTACAGGGGCCATGATCTGCTTCCCATGTGTTCAACAACAACTTCAGTTCATCCACCTTGCAAATAAGGTGGATGAACTGAAGTTGTTGTTGAACACATGGGAGTACGATATTGTTGCTATCACGGAGACATGGCTGAGGGAGGGTCAGGACTGGCAGCTCAATATTCCGGGGTATAGAATCTTCAGGCGAGACAGAGGGGGGTGTAAAAGGGGAGGGGGTGTTGCAATATTAATTAAGGAGTCAATTACTGCTGTAAGGAGGGACGATATATTAGCGGGTTCCTCTAATGAGGCCATATGGGTAGAACTTAAAAACAAAAAGGGGGCAAGCACTTTGCTGGGAGTGTACTATAGGCCCCCAAACAGTCAGGGGGAGATAGAGGAACAGATATGTAGGCAAATCTCAGAGAAGTGCGAAAATAATAGGGTAATAATAGTGGGGGATTTCAACTTCCCCAATATAAATTGGGATAGTCAGAGTGTGAAAGGCTTAGAGGGTGCAGAATTCTTAAAGTGCATCCAGGAGAGCTTTTTGAGCCAACATGTAGAAAGTCCTACAAGAGAGGGGGCGGTACTGGACCTAATTCTGGGGAATGTAGCCGGGCAAGTGGTGGAAGTATCAGTAGGAGAGCATTTTGGCGACAGTGACCATAATTCGGTGAGATTTAAGGTGGTCATGGAAAAAGACAAAGACGGCCCGGAAATAAGGGTTCTAAATTGGGGGAAGGCCGATTTTAATATGATAAGGCAGGATCTGGCCAAAGTGGACTGGGAGCAACTACTTATAGGAAAATCCACATCAAAACAGTGGGAGACTTTCAGAAGGGAAATAGAGAGAGTACAGCGCCAACATGTTCCTGTAAAGGTCAAGGGTGGGACCAACAAGCAAAGGGAACCTTGGATGACAAGGGATATACAAAAATGCATTAGAAATAAAAGGGGGGCTTTTGGCAGTTACAAAAGACTAAAGACGGAAGAAGCCCTAGAGGAGTTTAAAAAGTGCAGGGGCATACTTAAAAAAGAAATTAGGAGGGCGAGGAGGGGCCATGAAATAACACTGGCGAGCAAAATAAAGGAAAATCCTAAGATGTTTTATAAGTATATTAAGGGCAAGAGGATAACCAGGGAAAGGGTAGGGCCCATTAGGGACCAAAGTGGCAATCTGTGTGTAGAGCCAGATGATGTAGGCGGGGTTTTAAATGAATTTTTTGCATCTGTGTTCACTATGGAGAAAGACGATGCAGACATAGAAATCGGGCAAGGGGACTGTGACATACTTGAACATATTAGCATCGAGAGGGAGGAGGTGCTAGCGGTTTTAGCAGGCCAAAAAGTGGATAAATCCCCAGGCCCGGACGAGATGTATCCCAGGCTGCTGTGGGAGGCAAAGGAGGAGATTGCAGGGGCTCTGACACAAATTTTCAGAACCTCTCTGGCCACAGGGGATGTACCAGAGGACTGGAGAACAGCTAATGTAGTACCATTATACAAGAAGCGTAGCAGGGATAAACCAGGGAATTACAGGCCAGTGAGCCTAACATCTGTGGTAGGGAAATTATTGGAAAAAATTCTGAGGGACAAAATTAGTCTCCACTTGGAGAGGCAAGGATTAATCGGGGATAGTCAGCATGGCTTTGTCAAGGGTAAATCATGTCTGACAAATCTGATTGAATTTTTCGAGGGGGTGACTAGGGGGGTGGATGAGGGAAATGCTGTGGATGTGGTTTACATGGACTTCAGTAAAGCCTTTGACAAAGTCCCGCATAGGAGACTGGTCAAGAAGGTAAGAGCCCATGGGATCCAGGGTGCCTTGGCGCGTTGGATCCTAAACTGGCTGAGTGGCAGGAGGCAGAGGGTGATGGTCGAAGGTTGCTTTTGTGACTGGAAGCCTGTGTCCAGTGGGGTACCTCAGGGATCGGTGCTGGGTCCCTTGTTGTTTGTGATCTACATAAATGATTTGGATGAGAATGTAAAATGTATGATCAGCAAGTTCGCAGATGACACGAAAATTGGTGGGGTGGTCAATTGCGAGGAGGAAAGCCTCAGGCTACAGGACGATATAAACGGGTTGGTCAGATGGGCGGAAAAGTGGCAAATGGAATTTAACCCTGAAAAGTGCGAGGTGATGCATTTTGGACGGACAAATAAGGCAAGGGAATACACAATGAGTGGTAGGACCCTAGGAAGTACAGAGGGCCAGAGGGACCTTGGTGGACATGTACATAGATCCCTGAAGGCAGCGGAACAGGTAGATAAGGTGGTTAAAAAGGCATATGGGATACTTGCCTTCATTAGCCGAGGCATAGAATATAAGAGCAGGGAGGTTATGATGGAGCTGTACAAAACGCTGGTGAGGCCACAGCTGGAGTACTGTGTGCAGTTCTGGTCACCTCACTATAGGAAGGATGTGATTGCTTTGGAGAGGGTGCAGAGAAGATTCACCAGGATGTTACCTGGGATGGAGCGCCTCAGCTATGAAGAAAGACTAAACAGGCTGGGGTTGTTTTCCTTGGAGCAAAGAAGGCTGAGGGGGGACCTGATTGAGGTATACAAAATGATGAGGGGCATAGATAGGGTAGACAAAGAGGAACTTTTCCCCTTAGTAGGGGGGTCAATAACAAGGGGGCATAGATTCAGGGTAAGGGGCAGGAGATTTAGAGGGGATTTGAGGAGGAACTTTTTCACCCAGAGGGTGGTTGGAATGTGGAACTCAATGCCCAAAAGGGTGGTAGAGGCAGGAACCCTCACAACATTCAAGAAGCATTTGGATGAGCACTTGGAATGCCATTGCATACAAGGCTATGGACCAAATGCTGGAAAATGGGATTAGACTGGACAGGGATGGATGGGCGGCGCAGACACGATGGGCCGAAGGGCCTCTTTCTGTGCTGTAAAACTCTATGACTCTATGACTCTAAACCTTTGGTCACAGGCCAGCTTATAAGCTGCCTTTACCTCCCTAACCTTCCCCTCCTGCTCTGTTACTTCTGAGGTGAGGCGGGCATTCTCTTCCCGCAGTCTCATCTCGTTCCTCCTCGCTTCTGTAAAACTGGCACTTTAGAAACACTGGGCTAGAAATTCGGTGGGCTTTGCGCCAGTAGGGGTGGTAGCGCTGATTTTGAGGGCCACGGTAATGGCGGCGGTAGCCGGTAGCGCTGCGCCGGCACCGATGACATCATCGGTGTGCGCAGTGCCCCGGTTCCGCCCCGCTAACGCCCCGACCCCCATCTTCAGTAGCGGCCGCCTCTTCCGTGGCGGCCGCTAACAACATCGGGAGACCGGGTCCTTACTGCAGCCTTAGCGGGGCGCTTTAATGTGGAGCTGCGGCCGGCCGCTTTTTCGGCGGCCGCCTGCCCGCACCTCCTTCCCCGGCCTCCTCCACCCCCCCCCCGCGGCATTGCCGGCTGGTTTCCGTGGAGCCCGGCACTTCTCCGTTGTGCCGGGCTCTTTTGCCGGCACTCGCGATCGGGGCTCCGGCTGTTGCAGGCACCTCCTCCTTAAGAGAAGGAGGAGGCCTGCAGTACCGCAGCCTGCCGCACCGCATCGGGTGGCGCAGCGGCAGCTAGAGCGCTGAAATTCAGTTTCAGCGCTCCAAGTGGGGGCGGGCACACCCTGGAATAGCGCCCGGTTCCGACTTGGGGCGCTAAAACTGAATTTCTGACGGTCGCAACTGGCTCCGCGCCCAGCGCTAACTTTTGGGCACTAGCCAGCTGGCGGGCCCAAACTGAATTTCTAGGCCTCTATCTTGTGCCTCGCGTGGCTTTTGCCCTTGCTAGCTTCTTGGGTGAGGTGCGCGTTTTCCTCCTGTAGCCTCATCTCACTGTCCCTAGCCTCTGTGACTTCCTGCACAAGGCGCTCTATCTCTGCCTAGCATTTCGTGACCTCTAGTGTGAGGCGTGCATTTTCATCCCGCACCCTCATCCAACTATCTCTGGCCTCATTCACCTCTCTTATGAGGCGTTCTACCTCTGCCTGGCATTTTTCAAACCCTGACTCCCAATTCTTGGCCTCTTTAACCTCCTCCCGCACCCTCATCTCACCCTTCTTAACCCAGCCACCTATACCATAGTAGGTCAGCTTACACGCTGCCGCTAACTTCTGCAGGGCTACCCACAGACTGAAAGCAAGAAAAGCAATAGCTGATGCTTTCTCCAGATCCAGACCACTTATCATACCATAAACTGCCTCCAGTCCTGCCGCGGTCGCCAATTTGTAGGGGGCATCTTTTACCTGGTTTACGGTAATTTACCTGGTCAAGCAGCCTTTTTTTCCCACTGCACTGAGACCAATACCAAACAGCGGTTTCAAATCGCTAAACCCACCCTTCCAGTTCTGACTGGAGGAACTTATAATTAATGATATATTAAAATGGACAAAATGGTCTGGATGCGAGAAAATCAAACTTTATTAACTAAAGAAAACTACACCACACGATCAATGTAAAATTGCTTAACAGGGGAAGGCAGACGGCAAAAATGAGGGATAAATGGCTATAATGTAAGTCTTAAAATCTTAGCAACTTCCCTTAAATTAACACCCCTCTAACTCCTTACTAGATTGCCTTGCTGAGGAGTCAGAAACCTGCTCACCTGTGGTCCAAAGAGAGCGAAGAGCTCACCTGCAGTCCAAGGAAAATAAGAGAGAGATATGCTTCTGAGAAGCTATCTTTATATCCTGGGAGCTCCTGCTGTTTTGGCGCTGAAAAGGTCTGTGTGCAAATTTGCGCTGAAAAGTTCGAATACACAAGAGAAAGGCCATGATTGGCTGATTCAAACGGGCTATTTCCCAGTGGCCAAACTGCTCCCATTGTCTGGAATGGGTGATTCAAACCCATTCTGTTTAAACTGTTCCCTTCCTCAGTTTGAGTGTCTGTGAATGGCTTTGAATGGAGTTGAATTACTGTGTAAACAGCTTGGGAGGCTATAGTAAACAAAGCCATTTCCTGTGGACAGCTTTAAGTGGTTTGATCAGTTTCTGTAAACACATCAATTGTATTGGCAGGGCAGGGGAACTCCCCACCCCCTGACCGGACCCGCCCATGCTACAGGGTGACTGACAGCCCGGCTCCATTCAAATGCTCACAGAAACCCCACTTTGATTGGCAGGTCTTTCTCACAGACACACTTACAAGCTGCTATTGTCTCCTGCCATGTGGCCCGACAGCCATTTTAAGCCCTGGAATATTAAAACAGTCCAAAACTCCATCTTTTAATAAAATGATTTTCCTCTCAAAGTGTGTGTTTTTCACACAGATCTTTGATTCCAGTGTCCAAGTGCCGCTCTGCCTATGAGCTTTTCAATGCAGCCTTTTTGCAGTTCTGGGTATGTTTTAAAGCATTGTCCCACCCAGAGACAATTTAAATCACACAATTCTTCATATTAATGTTTCCCGATCTTCAGGGCTGAGGGGATTTTTGCGAACCCCTACAATTGGAGGTGACCAGATGCAACATGAGGGAAAACTTTTTTATGCAATGAGTGGTTAGTACTTGGAATGCACTGCCTGATAGGCTGGTGGATACAGATTCAGTAGTAGCCTTCAAAAGGGAATTGGACAAATACTTGAAGGAGAAAAAATTGCAGGGATATGGGGAAAGAGCGGTGGAGTGGGACTAACTAAATTGCTCTTTGAAAGAGCGGGCGCAGACTTGATGGTCCGAATGGCCTCCTTCTATGCTGTACTATTCTATAATTCTACATTATGTCAGAAAGCACAATGTGTAGGTCTCCAGGCTTTCCAAGAGGGCAGGGAACCATTATTGAATCCATGTTGCTATTTGGGCCTCTACAATTCATGGTCCTATATGAACCATAAGGACTTTTATTTCATCACTTGCACAGAACAATGCATGTGAATTCCTTACCATTACATGTGTTTCCATAATGGTTTCATTTTACAGAAATCAAATTTGCTGCTTTGTGCATGACTACTGCAGACATGTTGCCACTGCTGGCCACTCTCTCATCATGTCTTTTTATCTGTCTGAGAGCAGAACTTTGGGCAGCTATGAGGTCTATGAAATTTTGACTCAAGGATCTCCAAAATACATCTTTAAGATCTTACTTTGAAGTGGAAGGAAGACTAGATGAATGGCTGCTTGGAGACCAAGGATACTCTTTGCAAGCCAAAGCTCCAGCAACAACTGAGAGAAGCAGAACATAGGCAAAACACGGTTTGTGCTACAAACAAAATGATTATCCAGCATACCATTGAGATCTTGAACCAATGTTTATAATGTCTCAAAGTACTGTCTTACATTACAGATACCCAAGGATCCCATAAATAACTATTTGCTTCATGACACATAATTTCACACTGCAAGAAGGCATCATGATGGAGGGAGAACCAAATGCTAAAACCATGGCAGAGCAGGAGAGCAAAGGTGACAAAGAGAAATTAGCTGCTAAACCACCCATGCAGCAAGGAAAACTGGAGTGCCAGGCATTAATCCAAGATGCTTTCCAATGTGTGTCAGAGGTTGCTCATTTTTTAAACCTGCAACCCACATATGCAAATTAACCTTTGCAGACCACCTGTACAATTCCTCAAATACAATGGGCAGGATTTTCATTGAGCCGTGGAGGTGGGATTGGAGGCATGTGGGGGTTAAAATCCCAAAATTGGGGGCACGAACCCATCCCGTCCCCAACCCGCCTCCATGCCAGTTTCAAAGGAGGCGGGTGTTGTGTCGTTACCTTTCTACCTAGACACAATTAGAACTCAGAACCCAGAGATTCAAACATGAAGTGCTTTATTCAGGAAGGAAAGGAAAGTTCTGGAGAGTTCTGAACAAAGAGAGCTAAACTTAACCAAGAGTACACCCAACCATTTATCTGCTGTGGCAGCACCACCACAGGTGGAAGGAGAACACACAATACATAACATATTCCTCCCCTCTTAAATGAAAGGTCCACATTATTCCTCAACAGGTAAGTTACTTTCAATGCACTCAACTAACCAAGGGTAGAGGTAGACTGCCTCAAACCCTGACTTTACCCTGGGGTTTATTCTGCCCCAGTCTTGTGGGTAAGTCACTAAGCCTACAGATCCAAGCGTCTTGGAGGCCGCCGCTCTCTGACAGGATACCGGCGGTCATCGCTGGCTTCCACAGCAGTAGGCATGGACACAGGCCTGGATGGAGAAGGTGCCTATGTCAGTCGACAGTCAGGAGTTTGCACAGGTGGAACAGTCTCTATGACTTCCTGTGTTGGAGAAGAGCACTGTGGCAAAGGATGCTGGTTTGCGGTATCATCTGGAAACAGTTCAGGCCAACCAGCTGCTGGAGCCTTTGTGCTGTGGCTGTCTCTGCTCCTAGCAACAGTTGATTTGTGTGTCTTCTCCAGACGACGTCCTCGGCAGTCTCAACTGTGTAAGACACAGGGCCCGTCTGCACGATCACCGTAGCAGGAACCCATTTCGGTCCAGTGTTGTAGTTTCGAGCTAGGACGTGCTCTCCCGGGTGAAACCGTCCCTCCTTGGCTCTTTTCTCTCTCTTTTCAACTTGAGCTTGTTGTTGACAATGGACAACCTGTTCTGCCCTTGGAGGTTTGAGTAAGTCAAAACTTGTCCGCAACTGCTCTTCATCATGAGCGAAGCGGGGGAAGTTTTGGTTGTGGCAAGCGGCTTGTTCCTGTAGGACAACAGGAAGCTGTTCACAGGTTGGTGGATTGAGCCCTTACCTTGCGATGCCTTCAAGGCGTGCTTCAAAGTTTGCACGAACCTTTCTGCCAGGCCGTTTGTAGAGGGATGATAGGGTGCAGACATGATGTGTTGGACACCATTCACATGCAGGAAGGTTGCAAACTCCTGTGATACAAATTGTGGACCATTGTCACTTACAAGTTGTGAGCCATAACAGCTGAACATCTCACCAAGTTTCTCAATTGTTTTCTCTGCCGTGGTAGACCTCATCACAGCGACCTCCAGCCACTTGCTACGAGCGTCCACAACCACCATAAACATCTTCTCTTCGAAAGGATCAGTGAAGTCCACATGTACTCACTGCCACACTTCTGCAGGCCAATCCCAGGGGTGTAGGGTTGCCAGCTGTGGAACATTCCGGACCCTTTGACATGGGGAACATGTTTGGCTTTCTCCTCAATATTTCCATCGAGACCTGGCCACCAGAAGTAGCTTCTTGCCATTTCCTTCATCTGAACCAAAATCACTATGGCCTGTATGAAGTTGTTGCACTATAGGTTCACTCAGAGGTGGCGGAATGATGACACGGCGTCCCCAAAGAAGACAACCTGCCTGGACGGAGAGCTCATTTCTTTTTGAAATGTAAGGTTTCAAACTAGGAAAATCTCCTATAGCTCTCCCTTGAATGACATCGTCCATTACCTCAGACAGGACTGGATCGTTGCGGGTGTACCTTCGCACCTGAACTGCCATGACAGGTGCTCCCTCCACTTGTCTAAAGTAGCAGATATCTATCTGACGAGGCTCTGGGGGAGTAACAGGCAAGGGTAGCCTCAAGAGACCATCTGCGTTGCCGTGCAAGTCTGATTTGCGATATTTGATGTCGTATGTGTGTCCTGACAACAGTAAAGCCCACCTTTGCATCCTGCTTGCAGCAAGAGACGGAATTCTAGTGTGGGGCCCGAAGATTGAAGTCAATGGACGGTGGTCCATCAGGAGTGTGAACCTTCTCCCAAACAAGTACTGATGAAATTTTCGAATTCCAAAAATGATTCCCAAGGCCTCGCGCTCAATCTGCGCATAGTTACTCTCGGCCTTGTTCAAGGTGCGTGATGTGAAGGCGATAGGTTTCTCTTCACCAGAAGGCATGATGTGGGATATGACTGCTCCCTCACCATATGGTGACGCATCACATGCTAGCTGCATGGGTAGCTTTGGGTCGAAGTGTGTCAGGACCTCCGGTTTCAGCAATGCTTTCTTTGCTTGGGCGAAAGCTTCGTTGCACAGTTCAGTCCATTTCCATGTTTTGCCTTGACATAGCAACTGATGTAACGGCTTCAGCAATGTTGCTAAGTAGGAATAAACTTCCCATAGTAGTTAAGTAGCCCCAGAAATGAACGTAACTGGCTCACATTCTGGGGTGCTGGGACCTCCACGATCGCCTTGACCTTTGATGGCGCCTTATGCAGGCCAGTAGCGTCAATCACATGCCCCAGGTACTCAACTGAAGACTGAAAGAATTCACATTTGTCTTTATGAACTCTGAGTCTGTACTCTTTCAGTCGTTGTAGTGTTGCATCCAAGTTCATAAGATGATCCTCCTCATTTGTCCCAGTGACAAGGATGTCGTCCAGGTAGCGCTGGACTCCTGGCAGTCCACTCAAAATCTGATCCATTGCCCTTTGGAACAAAGCAGGGGCCGATGTAATTCCAAACGGAAGGCGGCAGTACCTGTATAGCCCCTTGTGTGTCACAATTGTCAGCAGCTCCTTTGATTTGTCATCGACATGCATTTGTAGATAAGCCTGGCATAAGTCTATTTTGCTGAACTTTTGCCCTCCGGCCAGGCCCGTAAAAAGATCATCAATGAGGGGAAGAGGGTACTGTTCCGCAGACAGCACCGGGTTAATAGTCACTTTAAAATCCCCGCAGATTCGAACAGATCCATCCTTTTTCAGGACAGGAACAATGGGTGTGGCCCATTTGCTCACGCTCACAGGCTCCAGGAATCCATTCTCGACTAAGGCCTCCAAGTTAGCCTCAACTTTTGGCCTAATTGCATAGGGTACAGGTCGGGATTTGTGAAACTTTGGCTTGCTGTCAGGTTTAATGTCCAGTCTCACGCTGATCATTTTCATGCTCCCAAGTTCCCCATTGAAGAGTTCTGCATGTTTGTTTAACACTGCAGTTAGACCTGACACCCCTTTTGACATCATGTGGACTGCAGACCAGTCCAGCATGATTTTCTCTAGCCACGCACATCCCAGTAGCGATGGGTAATTTCCCTTTACCATATATAATGGCAGTTTCGCTGTCTGTCTGTTCAATTTAACTGTCACCTCAATGGCGCCTCTCATGGCCACAGGTTTGCCGGTATACGTCTTTAGCACAATGTTTGTTGGCTGAAGGGTAAGATGCTTCAGCATTTTGTTGTAGACAGTGTATGAAACAAGGGATACAGCCGTGCTTGTGTCCACCTCCATCCGCACCAGTGGTGACACCCAGTAGCCATTTGAACCACCTGCAACCATCAGTATGTGCACCTCTTCCTCCTCAGAGGTGTCGCTCCCCTCTGTTTTGCTTGTTCCATCATACTGCACTGATTGAACACTCTTTTTCCTCTCTTGTCCAAATATTGACATTTTGGTTTCATGTTTCCCAGCTCTGTCTGTTCTTTTTTTACCTCTACAGGCGCGTTCAATGTGACCCTTTTTGCCACAATTTCAGCATTCCAGCTCCATACACCAGCAGTCATTAGCGTGATGGCCCGTTTTCCCACAACGGTAACATGTGCCGTTCCGCGCACCTTTAGCTCAGACGACACCTTGTGAACTCTCCCTATTGAACTCAACTGGTGAGCCTCCTTTTCCGCCATCTCCATGGAGACACCATCTTCAATGGCCTTTTCAAGAGTAAGGTTGTCCTCAGTAAGAAGGCGCTTCTGTGTGGCTACACTTTGCAGACCACACACAAGTCTGCCTCTAATGGTGTCATTCAGCACCTCCTTGAACTCGCAGTGTTCTGACAACCTTTTTAAAGCAGCAATAAACATCGTCACTGACTCCCCCTCCTCTTGATTCCGTTTGTGAAATCTAAATCTCTCAGCAATAAGCAGAGGTTTTGGTGAAAAATGTGCTCCAAGAATTTCCACTAGTTGCTTATATTTTTTAGTTCCTGGCTTATCTGGCTGCACAAGGCTGCAAAGTAAATTGAATGTCTTTGGCCCCATTACACTCAAAAAGGTAGGCACGACCTTTGTGTTTGCCACCGCATTTGTCAATACAAAATAGTCAAAATGTTCCGTATAAGCGCTCCATTGCTCCACATTTTCATCAAAATCACCGATGTTTCCTAATATAGTAGCCATCTCACATTTCAAATTAAAATTTCTGTTTACTCACTGCACCCGTAACGTTAATGTGATGCTGCAATCTCTGTTCCGAGTGTTTTGTAGTCGAAAACAAGAAAGTTCCCACAGTGCAGATTCATCCGATCCTCGTCGCCACTTTGTTGTGTCGGTACCTTTTTACCGAGACACAATTAGAACTCAGAACCCAGAGATTCAAACATGAAGTGCTTTATACAGGAAGGAAAGGAAAGTTCTGGAGAGTTCCGAACAAAAAGAGCTAAACTTAACCAAGAGAACACCCAACCATTTATCTGCTGTGACAGCACCACCACAGGTGGGAGGAGAACACACAATACATAACAGCAGGTACCCGACCAGCACTGGGACCCGCCTCCCCGAGGTGGGAAGGGGATTAGTGCCAATTAACTGCCCATTAACAGGTAGTTAACAGGCAGTTTTAAGCCTAATCCCTATTTTCATTCTTGAAGTGTGGGATTCCCGATGGCTCCAAACCACGCCAAGTTAGTAAGGTGGGCTGAAGGGCTTGGAGGGGTCGAGATGTCCGGTGTTCAGGTGAGTGATGGGTGCATGAGTGCAGAGGTAAGTGTGTTTGGTGTGTTTAAAGAAGTTTTACTTATCTTTACAGCCTTCCTTCCTTCAGGTCTCAGGAATCCCTCATCTCACCGGCACAGAAAGCAGAATGGCCACGATCTGTCAAAAATTGCAACATTCAGCTTTCTGATCCGGAGAGATCTCTAAATCATCCTGAGAGGAAGGAATTAACTTGGAGTACAGATTGCCAGTGTTTGCAGCTTCAAATAGCTGTAAAACACTGATATTTCATCTTTCACAAGGTCTTGACAGATGAAATATCAATCTGTGACATCACCTGCTGCTGGGTGGCCCTTAATTGGCCTGCTGAGCCCGCTGGGTGGGCTCAACAAGGTCAATCAAGTCAAAATCGCGTGGGCTGGCTACAACTCGATGGAGGCGGGACTACAACCCCGAAAGTTGTAGTCCCGCCTCCTACCCGCCCCCTCAGTGAAAATCCAGCCCAATATATTTCTATCTTGGACACATGGAGGTAATTATAACCTACCCCACTGGGTGGGAAACTGACGGGCCTGGGCCGGCTGCCTGTTTTACACCCACCTGATTTTACGCCCTACTGAAGTCAATGGAGGGAAAATCTGGTGGGTGTAAAATAGGTGGCTGACCCAATGCCAGGTGGGTAAGATAAAAATTACCTCCATAAATTCTCAGCAAAATGATTAAACTACATGCTGTTTATTTATTGAATCCGTTGTAGTTTGTGAACATTATCTGTGTGAAGCACCATGCTTCCCTTTCTACTTGTGGTTTGTTTGTGACATGTGACAACTAACCTACTACTTTCCTCAGTGGTTCCATATTGAAAGAAGTAAGTGTACAGGTTTTGCTGATCATCTACTGAGATTCGGTTAGCCATAGAGCTCCTTGTGGAGTGCATTGCAATAACTCTCCAAATGAGTAGGTCATATCTGGTGCTTTTGTTACTGTCTGATAGTGCTTGCTTTTTGGAATATTTGCTGTCATTTATGCAGGTATTCTTGATGGCCCAAATATTCCATTGTCCTTTCTTGAGTATCAGGAAGTCCAACTCAATTTACAAATGAAAATTAGTCAGAGAGACAGGTAAAACTAATGGATCAGAAATACAAATTCATACTGATAGATCCATTGCATCTTCCTCCTTTACTCTAGATTGTATAGAATGATATAATCTAAACTCCATTGCCCAAATGTCTGCATTTCTTTCAAGTATTCTGATTTAGTTCTGTTCCTGTTAAACTTGTATTTTGTGACCACTTCCATACATGCCAAACCATCAGCTTTTTAAGCTGACAGCAGCTTTTCAATCCACAAGTCAACTTGCATTTTACAAGAAATATCAAATTTGTTTAATTGGCACTGGAAATTATCAGTATCGACCAATCAGACCATTTATAAAGTGGAACTGGAGCCTGTCAGAACCAAATAGTTTGGAGCTGGAACAAGAACCAATCAGATGTTAGTCTCACTCCCAATCTTTGTTGTGTACAAACTTGAGGCAGAAAATGTTAAATGAGCTCTCAGTTTCTGAGTCCTCATTAGGGGTATGTGTTTATTCATTGCTTGTTCCTAAAGAAATTCTATATAACAAGTAAGCTTCTAAAATCCAACTTCCACAACTTTCCTCAAAGTTCCTCAAAGGAACTTTCTGGGACTGTTGTTTAATGTGAAGATTTATTTTCTTCAATACTAGTGGTTGCAGTGAATTTTTTTGGAGATAAGGTGGTTGTTCTCCTTTTAGGTGTATATACTGGTTTTGTAATGTACCAAATACTTTGAATACTTCCCACTATTTGTCTGTAGGTTGATCCATTAACAGTTCAGCCCAGTTTACTGTGGTCAATTTATTTCTTAGGTGTCAGCCATAGTTAAGTAGTAGTACTCTCACCTCTGAGTCAGAAGAATGTGGATTCATTCGATACCAGAGATTTGGGTATAAAATCTAGACTGACACATCATAGGAACAGGAGTAGGCCATTCAACCCCTCAAGCCTGTTCTGCCATTCAATGAGGTCATGGCTGACCTGCAACCTAACTCCATATACCTGCTTTTCACAGAATCTCAGAAACCCCACAGTGCAGATAGAGGCCATTTCGGCCCATCGAGCCTGCACCGACACATATCCCACCCGATCCCCGTAACCCCTACACCAACACATATCCCACCCTATCCCCGTAACCCCATGTATTTAATCCCCCTAACACTAAGGGTCAATTTATCATAGCCAATCAACCTAACCCGCACATCTTTGGACTGTGGGAGGAAACCGGAGCACCCGGAGAAAACCCACGCAAACACGGGGAGAATGTGCAAACTCCACACAGACAGTCGCCCGAGGCCGGATTCGAACCCGAGTCCCTGGCGCTGTGAGGCAACAGTGCTAACCACTATGCCCCATATCCCTTAATAACATTGGTTAACAAACATCTATCAATCTCAAATTTAAAATTAACAACTGATTTAGCACCAATTGCTGTTTGCAGAAGAGAGTTCCAAACTTCTACCACCCTTTGTGTTGTAAGATTCGCAAAATAGAACATTGTCCTATAAGGGTCTATTGGCAGAAAAGGCCTTAACTTTTAAAGACTGTTTTAAAAGAAGCCCAGAAAATGGGGCACACAAAATGGCCACCAGACCCCGTGACCAGCTTTTGGGACACTGTAAAATGGTTCCTGCAGTCCCCAGACAGCCTTTGTGGATTCAGCCCACAGTAAGTTCTGGAAGGCCATTTCGGAGAAAACGAAACCAGACAGAGCCACATACATATGGATTGGATACAGATCCAGTCAGATCGGCCTGTAGATAAAGGCCATCTAAATGTTTACCCAGACAAAGGGAAACAGCTTCATATTCATAGGGGGAACATCAAGAACCATTAAAGACATCAAGAGGATATTAAAAACAATACAGGGTCATTCCAGACCAGAGATGGCCATTACCGGCCATCCCAAAGTAGTTTAAAACATAATAAATACCCCGCTGTGTGATAAGCCCGCCAAAAGTTAAACAAAGACTAACCATGATTTGGCGGGAGATAAGGGCCTCCACGGAAAAGTATAACTGGAGTCCCGGGGTAGCCATCGGGAGGCTTTGCTTTTGTTTGTTGCTGTTCAGCCTGGAGCCTGTAGCTGGTAGCTTTTGAGCTAGCTTTTTTTTTCGAGAGCCGTGGAGGAACGTCGATCCGGAGACCAGCCAAGAAGGTGATTCGAGTCTGCGTCCTGCCCTGGGGTAACCATCGGGAGATCATCAACAAACCCCGGGCCGTTTACAAGACAAAGGACAGCAGCCCTTCAGATGAAACGTATCTGAAAATGGTAAACCACCTGGGCTCTGCGAAGAAACCTATTTGACCATGATCAAATAGGTAGTTTCCGTCCATGCTGCAGTACAGGCCCGCCAGCACCCAGCCTGTCCGTGACCTTCACATTGAGGAAGAAGAGAGAGAGTCGCAGTCTGCAGCGCTGACCATGTGGAGACAGGACGCCTGAGAGGATCAAAATGCAGACCTTTCAAAATCTTATACTTTCCAACGGGATTGGTGAGCATGTTTCTGGCCCCTCACAATCTGATCTAGATAGGCTTAGGGGGTGGGCATTTAAAGGGGTAATTAATTATGAGTTGTTGCCCCTCGATGTTCAGTGTGTTTCCCCATTTCGAGATAACATGCCTGTATATATGTTGGTTAGTACTGTATTATGATTTGTTTTTCCCTCCCATGTACCTTATTGGCTTACATTCAATTTGTTCCTTTATGCAATAAAATTTCATTTCGTTTTCATTAAACTTGGTCCATAGAGTATTCTCTGCATTGTAGTTCCTGCCTCAAAGTCCAGTGTATTGAACCTAAAGGGCGAGTGGGTCGAACCACTCAAGGTTTTACTGTGCAAGCGAGAGAGGCCTCTAGAGAGAGAAACATCTGTGATCTAAGAACCCCTTACAGAAAATGGCGACCACGGCAGGACACTGGCAGCAGGATTGCAATGTATTAGACCCAGGTTTAAATGGACGAAATGTTATGGATGAGAGGATAGTAGATTATGTCTTTGGAAAGGTAAATCTCACTAAGCAATGGATTTCTGATCTCTTACGGGATGGGCGTCCGGTAGACGCAGCAATCAGGTGGACAGAGAGCAAAGAACATAAGAAGTCAGTCGAGAAGGCAGTGTGGCTGATGTGCTGCAAAAGACAAGTCCAGATTTTGGACAGAGTCGTTGCAGCGCAGGCAGCCAAGATCCCAACCCAGGCAGCAGAAATAGAGGAAAAGG
Organism: Somniosus microcephalus; assembly: GCF_052327205.1. Classification (NCBI taxonomy): domain Eukaryota; kingdom Metazoa; phylum Chordata; class Chondrichthyes; order Squaliformes; family Somniosidae; genus Somniosus; species Somniosus microcephalus. The sequence goes on along the minus strand of NC_140993.1, from coordinate 103,702,326 downwards.
CCATGGGTGGGGAAAAACTCATCACAGCGCTCCACGCGCTGAATTAGGAATGCCAAGTTGTAGCCAGCCAACATCAGGCTAGAATAGAGTACCTAGAATGCCAGGTTACTGAGGCAAAGATTCATGAAGCGAGGATACGGGAGAAAAATGCCCGCCTCGCACAACAGCTAAGAGCGCAGGAGGAGAGAGTAGTAGAGGTTAAGGCAGCTTACAAGCTGGCCCTTGAGCACGGGTTTGAGAGCGCAGACCATGGCTCCTGCCAAAAGACGATAGAAGACCTAAGAATGGCCTTGGTTAAGGCAAGAGGCATGGTATGCCTCGTAAGCCCAAAAGTGAGTCACATAGACTTTTTGAAGGAATCCAAAAACCCGATTCCATGCGAAATAGTTGTGGCGCCAGCCACTGAGCCCTCAGCGCTGCCGAGCTCTAGTGAGGTTTGGCCCGAAGTGGGGGTGGTGGAAGAAAAGGAAGCAGAGGTGGAACAGGAGGAGGAACAACCCCTGGTAGTACAGCCGGAGCCGGCACCAATGTGTCCCACTCGGCACCAGAGGTATGGTCCCACCGACGCCAATGGCACGGACGGACCCCACATGAACCAGATCGTGCTGCCCCACGGTGCCCAACAACTCAGGGCGATGGTGAGGCACCTCCCAAAACTCACTGAGAAGGGAGATCCCTCAGTCCATTTCAGGGAGATAGAGGAGACAGCCGCCGTCAATGATTGTGATGATCCTGAGCAGGCGAAGATGTTACTATTCTCCCTGGATAGCACAATCCTTCAGTGCCTCTGAGCAGGGAGTAAGAGGGGACAGAAAGGGTATGTGGAACTCAGGGATGAGGTCCTGGAAGTTCTGGGAGTGGACGAAGGTAATCCGTTCCTCCATGTGGAAGGGACTGTGCAGCTAACTGGAGAACCCCCACGGGTTTTCGCAGAAAGGCTGTGGCCAGTGCATCGGTGCAGCTGTCCGGGCATGCCTGAATGGGCTGCAATGAATGAAGTTCAGCGGGTTCATTGGCTCCGTTGTCTGGTTGCCAGCAGCCTGCCGTAGATAAAGGCCCAAGCCAAATCTTGGTTTGACCCCCAAGGTCCCGGTGTCATGGAGGAGATGGTGCTCCGACAGCTCACCATTGCATACAAGAATTGTAGGAGTCAGGAGACACCTCCCTCTAAGGGAAAAGTGCATGAGGTAAAACCCGCAGCCCCAAGTAAGAACGAGTGGTGTCAGGAGGGGAATCACCCTCCCCAAGCCAAGCTCAATTGCTACGGGTGTGGGAAGGATGGACATTGGCGCAGGGACTGTAAAAATCCGTGGAAGGATAATAAGGGAAGATCTCCCGCAGCCCAAGCCCAAGCCCAGACCTCCGCCCCAGAAAAGGGAACTGGTGCAGCTATGGATCCCGCTGCAATAGAGTCAATTATAGAGACAATGTGGTCTCTTATGATCTCGCAGGGGAGGGTAGCAGCCACCACCGGTCCTGTCGTTCTCACAAACCCGACTGTTTCACCCCAATGACTAGAGCCAGCGCAGCCCGTTTACCTGTGTACGCTGCGATATGATGTATGGAGGCGACCCCTCGTGGAGATAGAGGTAGAGCAGGAAAAGGGAACCACACAGACAACCCTACCACCTCACCTCTTTCCACCGGGGTCCCATATATTCTGTCGGGCTTCACAGGCAAAGAACAGGCTGGCGCATTTTCCATCCCCCTCTCCATTCGTTTGGGACCACTCCGCACCAAGTGGAAGTGTATACTGATGAAGTGGGAGGTGGGGGGTGGAAAAGGGATCCTTGGGTCTGATTTCTTAGCAGAACACGGGATCCTCGTGGATCTAAGAAATCATTGTCTTTGGGGAGCAGGTAAGGGTAAGAACAGCGAGGTAGTCATCATCCCAGGGAAGGGAGAAAGGGGGACCCTGTGTACTGTGAAGCCAAAAGAGGGCTACGACCTTGAGCTCATTGTCGCAAGTGTCCCACAAGATCTGCAGGCATTCGTGTCAGACCACCTGACTACGTTTGCCACTCACAAACACGATTGCGGGAGGGTCACCGGGTTGGAGGTTAGAGTAGACGGGGACCCCATGGCCCAACCCCAAAAACAGTACAACTTCCCCAGGGAAGCGGAGCCCGACATGGAGACAGCAATGTCTTCACTGGTGCAGCAGGGCGTGTTGAGACCAATAGTCACCCATGTAAAGTCTCCTTTGTGGCCGGTGAAGAAGCCGGACAATTCTTGGAGAGCCACGGTGGACTACAGAGTCGTCAACAGTAATATCCCAGCCTGCGCGCCGACGGTAGCAGCAGTTGCCGACCTGAAAGGGAGTATCCCAGCATCCGCGACCACGTTCACGGTGCTGGATATTTCCAATGGGTTTTGGTCCATCCCTTCAAGGAGAGGGGATCAGTACAAGTTTGCCTTTACTTTTAAAGGGCAACAGTACACCTGGAACTGCTTACCACAGGGTTTCCATAACAGCCCCAGCATTTTCCATCAATGTATGGCAGGAAGCTTAAAAGAGTTCAGCCAGCCCAATCAGCTAGTGCAGTATGTGGACGACCTGCTCCTGTTCACAGATTCCAGAGAGGAGCACGGCCCACTATTGGCAGAGCTATTGGAGCTGTTAGGCAGAAAGGGTTTCAAGGTAAACCCAAAGAAGGCACGGATCGGCCAGCAGGAGGTAAAATTCCTGGGTCTGGCCATCCGCACTGGAGAGAGAGCCATAGACAAGGCTAGACGGGAATCGGTGCAAGATCTACCGATCCCCACTACCGTAACGGGTGTGAGGTCCTTTCTGGGACTGACCGGGTACTGCAGAGACTTCATTGAGGATTATGCAGCCACAGCGGCCCCGCTGCTCCGACTCCTACACAAGGGAGTGGAGTGGTCCTGGGATGAGGGTTGCCAGGCAGCATTTGAAAAACTCAAGGGAGACTTGCAGGCCGCGCCGACTCTGGGGGCCATAGATGGGGGGGAGGAGTTCTTCCTGGAGGTAGCGGCTAGCGGGGATAGCTTGAGCGCTGTACTGCTTCAAGAGCGACACGGCAAGCTAAGGCCGGTGGTTTACTCCTCCAGGGTGCTCACAGATGTGGAGAGGAGCTTTTCCAATTGTGAGCAGCATCTTTTGGCCACGCATTGGGCTGTGAAAAGGTCTCTGATCTTCACAGGCACATCCCCCATCACTATCCTCACCCATCACACACCCACCCGGATGCTTCTGGATGGAAGGATTAAGGATGGGACAGTAAGCAGTGCCCGCATTGCGCGCTGGACCCTCCTCCTTTCTCAGATGGATCTGATGGTGAAGGGTCTCTGCGAGCCCAAGCTCGCGGCCAACATGGTATATCCCAGAACAGCCCATCGGTGTTCCGTAGAAGGGGTATGGGAAGTGAACGTAGGTTTACAGGCCGGGATACATCCCACGGGCCGCGAGATCTATGTAGACGGTTCCAGCACGGTATCCGCTGGCGAACGATTCACAGGGTGTGGAGTTTATGACCCCGCGGCAGACATTGCCCTGGCGATTAAGCTCCCCAGCACTATGAGCGCCCAGCAGGCTGAACTGTCTGCGGTAGTGCCCGTCGTTACACACCCCGAAATCTTCCCCACCCCATACACGATTTGCTCGGACAGCATGTTCACATGCAATTCATGTACGGAATACCTGGCCATCTGGTCTCGCCGCGGATATACCTCTGCGGACGGGCGACCCTTGACCGTAAAGCCCCTGTTAGAAAAGATCCTGGCCGCAGTGGGGGAGGAAGGGGAAGCCTTTATCCATAAGGTGAAAGCCCATTCCTCCACGGTACCCTGCAACCAGGGTAACCAGCAAGCGGATACGCTAGCCAGTGAAGGTGCCCACACCGGCACTTTCTGGGATCCCTATGGGTCCAAACCCGTGGCAGTAATCCGAGGCAGGGATGGGACTCAGGGGACCACAGGGGTAACACTGCCCCCAGACCTCAAGACCATCCAAGCCCTAGATCCCGTCCTAAAAACAGTCATCAAGGCCATCACTGAGGGCAAGGAAGTAGAAGGTCCGTACGGTACAGCAGCCCTCTCCATCAAGGAAGGCATGCTGTTCCGAGAGGAACAGTGGGTTGTGCCACAGCAGCACCGGAGGGAATTCCTTCAACTGGCCCATGAGGGTCCAGGAGCGGGACACCCCGGGCCTGAGGTCACCTGGCAATGGGCAGAGCAGGCGGGATGGTGGCCGGGACTTCGGGACGATGTCCGCGAGTTCTGTGCTAATTGTCTTGTGTGCACTGCAAACAACCCAGACCCCCAGAAAAGGAAGGTGCCCATGGGACACATCAGCAGAGTAGAGGGACCATGGCAGTCGATACAGTTTGACTACATCGGGCCCCTGCCCACCGCCCAGGGAGGCTATAAGTATTGCCTTGTCCTGGTGGATGTGTTCACCAAATGGGTAGAAGCCTTCCCATGCAAAACAGCCATGGCACTCAGCACTGCCAGGATCTTGGTCCGCGAAGTGTTCTCGCGGTGGGGACTACCACGATTCGTGGAGTCCGATCAAGGGAGTCATGTCCTCGGCCAAATGATGCAGAACACCCTCATACTCTTAGGCATTGAAGGGAAGTGGCACGTGGCCCACAATCCGCAGTCATCTTGGATTGTGGAACGCATGAACCGCACCCTCAAAGAAAAACTGAGGAAAGAGACGATGGACTCACCCCAGAAATGGGTGGAGGTCCTGCCTTTAGTCCTCATGGGGATCCGGGCTAGCCACTCTAAAAGTGCGGGGTACTCCCCGCACAAATTAATGACTGGGAGAGTCATGCGAACCCCCACCCATGTACTAGCCCCGGTGCTCACTGAAGGTCAGCTCCGAGAGGTAAATCGGGACAGGCTTGCCCGGACCCTTTTGGAGCACCTGAAACAGGTTTATGGGAAACGGCTGGGAACATGGGAAAGCAGCATCAGGGCAACCGACTTCTGCTCGAACCTCGTAAGACACAGGAGTGGGAAGTAGGAGATCAGGTCATGGTGAGAAACTATGCCCGAGTGGGGAGTTTAGAACCACTGTACATGGGGCCCTACAGTATAGTGGATAAAGCCAGCTCCATGGTATACGCAGTGAAGTTACCCCGACGCACTAAATGGTTTCACATCAATCAGTGCAAACTTTTTAAGCCGGGTGCAAAACAGCCAACAACTGAAGCCAGGTCTGAGGGTAAAAATCCTCAGCCTGAGGCGTGCAACAAGTCACAGACCACACAGGTTGGAACTGCAGCCTGCTTGGAGGGAGAAGCTGTCCCGCCCACCTGGGAGGTTTCCTCACTGGCCTGGGGCTCGGACGAGGAGGAGCCCGAAGACCAAGGCCCTCCTCCTGATCCGAACGCCATCGGGGGGGAGCCCGAACAGCTAGGCCCCGCCCTTGACACGATTCTGGAGGAGGTGGAGTCGGAGGACGGAGGTCCCGCCCTCGACTCAAGCTTAGGGGAGCTAGAACTTGGGGGCGGAGATTCTCCACCTGTAGGGACAGGTAAGGAGGAGTCGTCTGCCACAGACCCAAATCCCAAAGGGGCGGAGCCTGAGGGAAGGGAGCCGAAGCCGGCAGTCATGGAGGAGCCACGGGCTGTGAGGGCTAAAGTCCCAACCACAGGTCCACTCGCTAAGGGAGCCTCGCCCAAGGCACCCTCTCGCAGGTCGTCTCAAACACCTCAGCCAGTAAAACCCCGGCCCGATTCCCCCTACTTCAGTAGACACCGACTTGGGAAATCCCTAGAAAGACGCAGTCCCCAATTGGCAGCAAAAGGCTGCGGGGACCCCAAGCTACAGGTCAGTGCAGCCCCGCCACAGGGAGCGGTGAGCTGCAGTCCAAACAGGGATTAGGTAGGCCGCCCGGGGACGGGCGGCGCTGTACATAAGTTTAGTTAAGTTTAATATTGGTTAAGTTTGAGGTGTGTAATTTTAAGGCGATAGTATGTATAAGTAGTAGTTTTGGAATCTGCCCAGCATGTGTGTTTATTTTGGATCGAGGTCGAAAGACCCGATCATGCCTTCACCTTGGCCAGATACTCTCGGGAGCCTGGCTGTGTCGTTTAATCTGTTGCAGGAACCAAAAGTACCATGGAAAAGATTCTCATCACGCTCGCGGTGATCGGGTGTAGCTGGGCCTATCGGGGCTACACCAAGGACTCCATAGTCTATGGGTGTTCCGGAGACACCGCCCCCATCGCGACGGATGGGTCGGGCGCGCGTGACGTTGATGAGACAGCCACCTACTTCCACGAAGGGAGATGGCCAGGATGGCTGGCGTCGAACTCTACGGAATACTCCAGCCAGTCAGGATTTGCATACAGAGAGACTTCTCCAATGTGTCCCAGGGTGAGGATCATCGCACCCAGAGTCAGCGTTACCGTCGGGAAGAAGATTTGTTTGGTCTGCACTGGACATGTTCCTTTGGACCGATGGTGGTGGCTCAGGAAGCTGAGCAAGGCCATGAAGAACTCCACGGTCGAGTGGGAGCGACTGGGTAACAATACCCATCGGACTATTACGGGGACTCATGGGGGATTGAGTGTCTGCTGGGACAAACGGTGGGAACCAGATGAAGGGATTTACATCTGCATGTGGGGTTCAGAATGCGCCTGCCCCACAGGCGTCTCCAACTTTTTCCAAAGACAGTGGCAGGATGCTGGGAAAGGAATGAGGTGGGACGTCAGCACATGGGCGTGCGGAGTCCTGTACTCTCAGATCCCGGTGAATGCCACTGAGCTCATCACCCGCCCCCGCAAGCCCCTGCCCACGATTTCAGTAGCCAAAGCCCGCAAGGAAGGGTGCCCCACCACTACCAAGGGACCTGGGAACGAATTGGTATTAGTGCCCACAGGCCAGGTGCTGTACCAAGGGGTGCACTATGCGGCGGCCTCGGTGATTTTAAACATCACCGAGGTGCGATTGCCAGAGTGATGCCCCAAGGAAACGTAGCAATTGTACCAGGTCCTGTTAATAAACATGTTCAGACAATTTTATGAGTTTGACTTTGGCGATGTCGATAGAGCCGGATTATACAACACACCACATGAGGTCTAGGACAGGGTAGGGAGACAAAGAAGGGGTACAGTCAATGATATTTTTACCGCTTTTAACACAGGGACTTCCGTCATCAACACACTGGATGACCTGGAGCTGCAGACTCAGGTCAATGATTTAAAAGGGTGGTTAAGAAAGATACTGATGGACGAGAATAAGGTAGTCAGTTCTGAGTTACATGAGGACCAGGCCATGACACTACACTTAAAAGAAATTATAGCTGAGCTGGAGAAACATGCTAAAACGGTAAATGCTCTCATCAGAGAAGATTGGAATGCGTCAGATCAGCTGCGCAGAACGAAGCATGCGTGCTGTACGGGGCGTGGTTACTGGGCGAGGGCCGCAGTAATCTGGGGGATTTAAAACAAGGTTTGGTCCCCTCCTGGATCAGCAATAAGCACCTCGCAGCCCTCCACCCTTTTGAGAACGTATTGAGTCCATGCCAGCTCAGACTAGCTTCAGAGGCCTACCCAGTCCCAGTGGATTGTGGGAGGTCTAATCACACCATTATGGGTATAGTGGTAAGAATGCCAGTTATGGGAAAAACAGCTGAACCCACCATGGTATACAAGGGTGGAGAACATTGGAGTCATTCAAGGGGGTGCACACATTCGCTATACAGCGGTCCCACCATACGTCATTCGATGGGAGCATGCAATGATGGGTACCGACCTCTCGGGGTCCCAGAGCCGGGGAGCACACATCATCCTGTGTCCCCAGCACTTGAATGCCTATTCGAAACCACAGTGCGGGTTCAGAACTGCTGGCACGAAGCCTATAAATTGCACCATGGAGGCAATGGCACAAGGCCATGTGCCCCCGCAGGTGGCATATATAGGAGGTGGGACATACTGTGTCACCACTGCAGCACCCCACTACCAACATGGACAGCACGGCTGGTGATCGGTCAGTGACAGCAGTTTCTGCTTCAAACCCAAGGCAGAAGTTCAAGTGGCCCAAGAGCGAATTGTCCCCATTCCTGAACTTTCCACTGTTCACATCACTGTTAAAGGAAATTTCACCGATCTAGAACGATTCGTTGCACATTTTGGCTATATCATTCCCCCTCTCCCTGAACACCTCACCAAGATACTAAAAGCCGTTGCCGTTTCACAGAAACATTTTTACACGCTGGAGCAGAAGACATTAGAAATAGGGGCAGGCATATTAGATATAGTGACCCCACAGTGGTGGGACCTGTTCACTAATGTAGAAGTCCCTTCATGGATTAGGGTTGCCTCCCACATCCTTGTAGTGTGTCAGGTTTTTATTGTGATTTATTTACTGTTTGTACATTGTAAGAGGGACAAGCGTGTCCAGAATATGACAACAGAGGAGAATGGAGAGAGCATTATGTGTGGGTAGAAGAGGGGACATCTGTTTAGATTTTTTGCTGCTATGTATAAAGTTAAAGTTTCCCTCCCTCCTCTATTTTTGATAGTATCCATGTATGATTTTGTGTGTATTTTTCTTTCTTTATGGTATTCTTATTGAAGTTTTATTATATGTGTTGCTATTAATAAAAGAGAATATGTATGATTCAGGTGGTGTAGGGGTATTAGGCCCCCCTCCACGCCTGGAAATGTGTGTGTCAGATTTCAATTCCAATGTATTGCCATCTATAGATGCTTAATGTACACTGCGGGTTTTCTGAAATGGGAAATGCATGTGTCGTGGGGTTGTAGATAGGTAAATACAGGGAATGGTTTGATTGTGGAGTGTCAGAAAATTTTGCTCACCCAGAATTATGATACTTCAAGGTTATAGTATCATCAGGGGGACTGTAAGATTCGCAAAATTGAACATTGTCCTATAAGGGTCTATTGGCAGAAAAGGCCTTAACATTTAAAGACTGTTTTAAAAGAAGCCCAGAAAAAGGGGCACACAAAATGGCCACTATTATGTCCGTGTGTAATTGAGACACGGACTGCAGGAGTTGGTTACAACAGGTCTTTACTGAGTGGAGACAAAACTGGAACTAACTATGCAAAGTTACTACACAGGCTTATATACAGGGGTGGTCACTACTGGTACTGCAGTATACAGGGGCTGCAGAATATAGTTCCTTCTGCAAAGTACATACACTACAATTCCTCCCCTTTTAGCTAAACAGTACATAACATTCGATTAATAATTAAATAACATATTTACAATTACAGTTGTCATATACATTAGCTGAAGATAAGCAATTATAAGTTCAGTCTTTGAGGAAGCTTCCTGATTCTGTCTGGATAACACCTCTTTGGCGTATCAGGTTCTTCTGGCAAAGTTGATTCGGAATCAACGTCGTTGTTGGGTTCGGCTGCTTCCAATATTCCCGATTCTGAGGTAGATGCAATTGGTACTTCGGTTTCATCACCAGGTGTATCGGATCATGGTGTGGACTTGACGTTTTCCAGTGACTCTAGAATCTGGTCAGCATGGCGTCTTACAATGCTCTCTCCAACCAGGGACCCGGGTTCAAATCTGGCCTCGGGTGACTGTCTGTGTGGAGTTTGCACATTCTCCCTGTGTTTGCGTGGGTTTCCTCCGGGTGCTCCGGTTTCCTCCCACAGTCCAAAGATGTGCGGGTTGGGATGATTGGCTATGATAAATTGACCCTTAGTGTTAGGGGGATTAAATTCGTGGGGTTACGGGGATAGGGTGGGATATGTGTCGATGCAGGCTCGATGGGCCGAAATGGCCTATATCTGCACTGTGGGGTTTCTGTGATCTGTGATCTGTGATCTGTGAACGTCCACGGTATACATTAGAGGTCCTTGCCGTGTACAGATCGTTCCTGGCTGCCATTTCTCTGTGCGGTAGTCCCGGGCCAAAACTGGTTGACTTTTCTTAAAACTCCTGGTCGGCCTTTCATTCATATTCTGAAACTGCCTGTTCTCCACATCTCTTCTGATGTTTGGCTTAACCAAATCCAAGCGGCATCATTGTCTTCGATTGAAGAACATCATGGCTGGAGTTTGGTTGGTAACCGCATGTGTCGCATTCCGGTAGGCAAACAAGAAGTTATCCACCTTGTGTTGTAGGGGTATGTCTTCATTACACATTGCCTTGATAGCCTTCTTGAATGTTTGAACGAACCTCTCAGCCAATCCATTGGTGGCTGGATGATATGGGGCGGATGTGTAATGCTTAACACCATTGTTCTTTAAGAACCTCCGGAACTCTTCAGACACAAACTGTGGTCCATTGTCAGAGCAAATCTGTTCAGGCAGCCCATTCCTGGCGAATATGGTTCGTAAGACTGTGATAGTTTTTTCTGTGGTGGTTGAGGACATTTTTATTACGTCTGGCCAATTTGAATGTGCATCCACCGCAATTAAAAACATCGAGTCCATAAATGGACCAGCAAAACCAATGTGCACCCTTTGCCATGGAGATGAGGGCCACTCCCATGGATGTAGAGGGGCTTGTGGTGGGGCGTTTTGGACCTTCTGGTATCCTGTACAGCTCTTGGTCATCTCTTCGATTTCTCTATCGATTCCCGGCCACCACACAAATGCTCTGGCTAAGTTTTTCATTTTTACCCCTCCCAGATGACCCTCATGAAGCTCATTGAGCACTCTATCCTTCAATTTGGGTGGAATTACTACTCTGGATCCACACATCAAGGTTCCTCTGCACACTGACAGCTGTTCTCTTCTCGGCGAGAATGCTGGCAACAGTGGTTCGCCATGTGCTGGCCATCCCTTCACCGTCAAATCATAGACCCAGGAGAGTGTCGGGTCATTTCGTGTTTCCTTTTCTATGTTTGCATTCGTCACAGGTAGACATTCGACTATGGTTGAGTGGAATATCTCCACAGGATCCACTGCAGGTGCTTCTTCCACCGTCGGCAACGGTAGGCGCGACAATCCATTAGCATTCCCATGCTGTTTAGTTCCTTTGTACTCGATGTCATATTGGTGTGCCCCTAGGAAAAGGGACCACCTCTGTAGCCATTGTGCTGTCATTATCGGGACGCCCTCCTGAGGGCTGAAAATGGAGACAAGAGGTTGATGATCAGTTAGTAGAGTAAATTTCTGACAGTGCAGGTAGTGATTGAACTTCTTCACCCCCCACACCAGGCTGAGGGCCTCCCTGTCAATCTGGGCGTAGTTACGCTCGGCTGAAGTTAACGAGCGTGACGCAAAAGCTATCGGCCTCTCTGAACCATCAAGGAATTTATGTGAGTACCGCTCCAATGCCGTAGGGAGATGCATCACATGCCAGTCTTATCGGTAGTGATGGGTTGTAGTGAGCCAATACTTCTCTTGAAGTGATTAGGTCTTTACTCTTCTGAAAGGCCCGCTTACATTCATCGCTCCATTTCCATGCTACTCCAGTTTGTAGTAGGGCGTTCAGTGGGTGCAGAATTGTGGACAAATTCAGCAAAAACTTATGGTAGTAATTCACCAATCTGAGGAATGACCTCAGTTGCGACACATTTTCAGGCGCTGGAGCCTTAACTACCGCTTCAATTTTGTCAGGGGACTTATGTAACCCCTCTTCATCAATCACATGGCCACAATACGATATCTGTTTCTTAAAAAACTCGCACTTGGGGCGATTGGCTCATAGCCCATGTTCTCTTAGTCTAGTGAGCACCTGCTCTAGGTTGGCAAGGTGTACTGGCCGCGCTAGACGTGCTCCTATCTAGCTATCCAGCAAGTTAAACACTCATTCAAAATAATTCTTCCTGAATCGGTTGCTGTTTTGAAGCTTTTACTTGAACAAATTTGTGAAACTGTAAACAAAGACAAAGTATGTTTTGTACATAAACTGAGTACTACACATTCGATATTACACAAGATATAAACATATTTACAACAGTAGAATAGACTAATTGTATAACTAACTAACATTTGAACTAACTTCTGTAACTATTAAATATTAACCTTTTATAAACATAGTATTATCAAAATATTACTCTGACAACATTGCTATTATGCTGAGAACTAAAGATACTCACAGATATTGCGTTTGGCCTAACATATGAAGTCAGATTACACTGGATTGTAATGGAACCTCTCATAGCAAATTCTCCATTACTCAAGTCAGGTTCTTCCTGGCAAAACTGCTTCCTGGGGTCAACAGGAAGAAAGGTAAGAAGGTCAAATGACCTCTCACAGGAAGAAAGGTCAGATGACCTTTCCAGCATACAAACTGTTAACACAATAACCACCACCAGAGGGTGCTATCTGCACACATAAAATGTTCATTGGTCCAGAACACTCCCCGTCTGGGGTCGTTAACGACTCCACATAGTCCGAACTCTACTTGTCACTGGAGTCCTCTGGCGACAAAAGAAGAACCACCTCAGAGACGGTCCGTCGGTGTCGATGATAGGATGCAGCTTCCGTAGACTGCTGTGAGGGGGTAGGTTGCGTTCTGCTACGTACAGTTCCAACCTGGGTATGGTGAGGTCTGGCTGGGGCGCCAACTTGCCTCTATCAAAGACGAAGCCGATTTTGCTTTGTCCTTCTTGAGTGGTGACCTTCAGATAAGCCACACTTGCAATGGCCTTAGCGGATGCGTCTGCAAAGACACAAAGCTCTTTGAATTGGGCATTTAAGGGAGAGAAAGACGAATAGCAGCGAGGTATTCGGATCTCCTGTAAGTCTTGGAGTGAGTCTCTCCATCTGTCCCACTCTGCTTCCATCTCTTCAGGGAGAGGTGAATCCCACTGTTCAGCTCGTGTGGAGAGTTCCCTGAGGAGCAGCCTGCCTTGTATGGTGACAGGGGCTAAGAAGCCGAGAGGGTCGTATAGGTTGTTGACTGTAGAGAGCACTCCTCTACGTGTGAAGGGTTTCTTGGCGTCTAGGACTTGGAACGTGAACGCGTCTGTTGCTATGTTCCACAACACCCCTAGGCTACGCTGTAGGGGGAGGTCATCAGTGAAGATGTCTAGGTCCTTGATGTCCTTAGCACGATCTTCAGGGGGGAATGCCTCCATCACTGCTGGTCTGTTAGAGGCTATCTTATGCAGCCTGAGGTTGGATAGTGCAAGTAGTTCCTGGGCTCGTCCGAGGGTACTGATGGCCTCTGCTTCGGTCGGGAATGACTTCAGTGCGTCGTTGACGTAGAACTCTCGTTCGATGAACCCTCTCACATCACTGCCAAAGTCGTCGTCTTCTTCCTTGGCAGCCCTCCTTAGTCCGTATATGGCGACAGCAGGGGATGGGCTATTCCCAAAGACATGGACACGCATTCTGTAGTCCACAATGTCTCTATTAGGGTCATTGTCCCGATACCACAGGAAGCGGAGGAAGTCTCTGTGGTCTTCTCTCACCACGAAGCAATGAAACATGTGCTGGATATCGGCAGTGATGGCGACGGGCTCTTTCCTGAATCTCATGAGCACTCCCAAGAGGCTGTTGTTAAGATCGGGCCCTGTGAGCAGTACGTCGTTGAGAGAGACGCCCTGATATGGTGCACTGGAGTCAAACACCATGCGGATCTGTCTACTGCATGGGGTAAGGTAGCTTGGACGACCATTCTCCAAGATGGAAGTCTTGAGTGTGCTCACCTGAGATGGCTTGTTCTCTAGTGTGCGACGTCCTACAGGGTACACATTAACGAGACATATCTTGGAGCATGCTCTTGCACTCACTCCTTCTCCACACACCTCGGTGCACCTAGATGTAATCTCTGGACCAGCAGCTCCCTCTCTCTCCCCGCCATGCTCTGATGCAGGAGGAGGCGTCTCTGACTTCCAAGGAGCTGGGCCTGGGTGTAGTGCTGAAACGTGCCGATCACTTTCACATTCAGTGCATTTTGCATCCACCTTGCAGTTCTGGGCGAGATGGCTCGTGGACGAGCAGCACCTGAAACATATAGAGTTCTCTTTAAGATATTGTTTCCGATCTTCCAGGGACATCTTCCTGAAGCCTCTACACTTCTTTAAAGGATGGGGCTTGTTGTGGATAGGGCATTGTTTGCTCATATCCTCAGGTTTCTTCTGAATCTTTGTGTGCTCAGTTGAGGACACTTGCATTCTGTGGACAGATATTGGTGTCTTTCCATGTCTGTCGAACTTGTCTCTTCTGACAAGTGCTGGTTGGGAGGAGAAGAAGTTGAAGCTGGGGTCGTTCCTGGCTTTGGCTTCTTTACAGATGAATTTAACGAACGCAGAGAATGGTGGGAACGCCACGTTGTGCTTTAGCTTGAACTTTGATCCAAACGTTATCCACTTCTCCTGCAGGTTAAATGGAAGCTTCTCAATGATGGGACTTACCCCTCTGGAACTGTCTAAGTACGATAGACCGGGTAGGTAGCCGTCCTGCTTTGCGGCTTCGAGTTCCGACAGCAGATCTCCAAGGTCGCGGAGCTTCTGGGGTTCCTTACTCGTCAACCTCGGAAAGTTCGCCAACCTGTCAAAGAGAGCCCTTTCAATGGCTTCGGGCGAGCCGCAGCTTTCTTCCAGCCTCACCCAAGCCTTCTTCAACCCCTCTGGCAGCTGCCCCACATTGGCCGCTTTTATCCTGCAGGCCTGTCCGGCGGACTCTGGGCCGAGCCACTTGATAAGGAGGCCGAGCTCTTCTCCTGCCGACAGGTCTAAGCCCGATATGGCATCGTGGAAGCAGGACTTCCAAGCCCGATAATTCTCTGGCCTGTCATCAAACTTGATTAACCCCGAAGTCACCAGCTGGGTGCGTGCAAGGTATTTGGCGAGGTCGTAGGTGCTGGGACCTGGGCCAGGGTTGCCTTGGCTGGAGGCTCGTTTGGGGTTCTCAAGGGACCGAGAGGGGATTTGCCTCTGACTTTCTCTATTCGGCGTCCTATTCCTTTGCACTGTGCCTTCCGTTCTGCTGGCGGAGACTCTGCGGCTTAAGGCACGCCGTCTGCTTTGACCTTGGTTGGCAACTTGTGGCATGTTATACGAAGTGTTTGCGTCTGTAGAGATGTGCAGGCTTCCATCCCTTTCTCCTGTAAACTGTATGTCGGCATGGTCACTCACGTAATCTATGGTGCGCTGTCGTGGACTCTGCCACTGAATGGGAATTAAAGGTTTGTAAGCTGTCTCGGGATCAGCTCCCTCCAAAATTGCCTCTAATACTTGTGTCTCGGCTAATGCAGCATCTATCTCTTTTTGTTGCTGCAGAGCCTCTAATGTGGCTTGGAGACGGGCCTGTTCAGCCTGGCGTTCCACTTGGTGTCGGGCCTGTTCCGCTTGGAATTCAGCTTGGAGTCAGGCCTGTTCTGCTTGGAGCCGGGCCTGTTCTGCTTGGGGTTCAGCTTGGAGACGGGCCTGTCTTACTTTTATTTCTATTTCACTGTCCGCATGTGCAGCTCTGGCTTGAGCTGCTACTAGCTTAGCCCGTGCTTTGGCGATGGCTATGCTTACTCTAGAACCACCCGATGACCGTGAACCAACTTGCGATCTGTAGTAACCGGAGCTTATAGACCGATTGTCACGTTCTACAGTTTCGTCTGCCTGTTTAAGGTCTTCTACTTGCTGCAAAGCATTTTCGTTATTATCTTCTGACATGTTGATGTGAGGTAGATGTGCTCTATGAGGTTAAGGCTTACTCTGGGCTCCTCCTGCTCCGCTCTTCACAGCTAGCCATATTGCTATCTTTTCACTGATATCTTTTCCCTGATATCTTTTCACTGTACTGGCCGCGCTAGACGTGCTCCTATCTAGCTATCCAGCAAGTTAAACACTCATTCAAAATAATTCTTCCTGAAGCGGTTGCTGTTTTGAAGCTTTTACTTGAACAAATTTGTGAAACTGTAAACAAAGACAAAGTATGTTTTGTACATAAACTGAGTACTACACATTCGATATTACACAAGATATAAACATATTTACAACAGTAGAATAGACTAATTGTATAACTAACTAACATTTGAACTAACTTCTGTAACTATTAAATATTAACCTTTTATAAACATAGTATTATCAAAATATTACTCTGACAACATTGCTATTATGCTGAGAACTAAAGATACTCACAGATATTGCGTTTGGCCTAACATATGAATGAAGTCAGATTACACTGGATTGTAATGGAACCTCTCATAGCAAATTCTCCATTACTCAAGTCAGGTTCTTCCTGGCAAAACTGCTTCCTGGGGTCAACAGGAAGAAAGGTAAGAAGGTCAAATGACCTCTCACAGGAAGAAAGGTCAGATGACCTTTCCAGCATACAAACTGTTAACACAATAACCACCACCAGAGGGTGCTATCTGCACACATAAAATGTACATTGGTCCAGAACACAAGGTGTTCACTGTCATCTTCACCTGTCACTAGGATGTCATCCAAGTAACACTGAGTCGCCGGAATCACTTGCAGGACTTGTTCCATCGCTCTTTGCCATATCGCCGGAGCTGATGCTACTCCGAATACCATTCGATTATAATGGTAAAGACCTTTGTGAGTGTTTATCGTGAGATACTTCCTAGAGGATTCTTCAACCTCCATCTGCAAATATGCTTGTGCTAGGTCAATTTTTGTAAAACGCTTCCCTCCAGATAGTGAGGCGAAAATATCTTCTATCCTCGGCAGAGGATATTGTACTGTGTGAAGGACTGGGTTCACCGTCACCTTGAAGTCCCCACAGATGCGAACCTTCCTTGGCTCCTCAGACTTATTGTTTAATGTTTTCTTCATGACAGGAATGATGGGTGTCGCCCACTCGCTCCAGTCTACCTTAGATAACACGCCTGCATTCTCCAGATTCTCCAGCTCTGCCTCGACGGCTGGACGAATTGCATACGGTACCGGTCTTGCTTTGAAAAACTTGGGAATTGCATTCTCTTCTATTTTTATCGAGGCGGTTACGCCTTTAAGAGTTCCCAGTTCTTGTTGAAATACCTCTTTGGCGTTAGCTAAGATTTTTGACAATCGTCCAGGTATGAAGTCATCATTCTTTTTACCAGCCACCGTCAGTGCCTGAATGGAGTGCCAGTCTAAACTTATCTTTCTGATCCACTCACATCCCAATAACGGTGGTCCACCATCTTGCAGTATGTACAGATAAAATTTCTGTATTTCCTTGCCGTTGTATTCGACAGGCACCCTTATTTTCCCTCTGGGGTACACTTTTTGCCCCGTATACGTCTTCAAGACACTGGATGTCTCTTTCAAGGGTATGTGTGAGAATAGCCGCTCGTAGTCTCGTCGATTCATGACGGTCTGTGCTGATCCTGTATCCAATTCCATTTTGACTTGGGACCCTGCTATCATGAGGGTGACCCAAATGGTTCGGTGATCCTCTTTTGCGATTACGTTGTGAAGTTTGAGACAGCTTAGTCTCTTGTTCCCGGATTCACTATCGCTCTTCTGGTCTTCGGAACTACTGTCCATCATCTTTTGTACTTTCCTGTACTGTTCCTTAGCAGCCTTTTTGTTGTCGTTAGTCTTCTTCCCAGACCTGCAAACTCGTGCAATGTGTCCCATCTTTCCGCATTGCCTGCATATTTTGTCCTTGGACCAGCAGTCCTTCTGGTCATGGGTTGTTCTGCCGCAGCGATAACATTTTGCAAATCCCCGTGTCATTTCGTGGATGCTGTATTCCTGTGGCTTTTGCTGTATTTCCGCAGCTCCCCTTGCTGCTGCTTCGTATGATACTGCCACGCTGAAAGCCTTATCTAGCGTCAGCTCTTTCTCTGAGAGTAACCTCTTCTGGGTTCCTTCACTCAGGAGTCCACAGACAAATTTGTCCCGTAGAGTATCTGTCAGTCCTGCTCCGAACTGGCAGTGCTTTGATAGCTTGCGTAGTTCCGTAAGGTAATCAGCATTGCTCTCATCTTTATGCTGATTTCTCCTGTGGAATTTAAATCTTTCTGCTATCAGCAGCGGCGTAGGGTTTAGGTGTTCCTGTAGGATATCAACAATTTCGTTAAAACTCTTCGCCATCGGTTTGGCTGGAGTGATCAGGTTCCGCAATAGGCCATATGTTCTTGCACCCATTAAGTTTAGTAGTACCGATGCCTTTTTCTCATCTGCTACTTCGTTTGCCTTGCAATATACTTCGACTCTTTCCACATACATGGTCCAGTCTTCTATTGCATTATCGAAGGCAGTGATATTGCCAGTCTTCGGCATCTTGGAAATCTAAGATGGCGCCTCCCGCGCTTTGCCTTCTTCCCCGATTTAACAAAATGGTGCCTCCCGCGCTTTCCGTCTTCTCCGCTGCTGCTAGCGCTGTTGCTGGCGTTTTATGCCTTGATGGCGACGCCCTATGGTCTTCGCGCACTTCCCCCCCGCGCTGCTGCTAACGCTGCTCTCCGTGGTTCCCGTGGCAAACTGCAGCTCCTCGCGGCTTTCTGCGCTTCTAATTTCTTTTATTTTCCCGTTGTCAGAGCAACCCTACGAGACACTTTCCTCCCTCTTCTCGGGTCTGTACGCTGCCCGGCTTCGTAGCACCGGCCGCGCCCTGTGTGCTCCACCCTCTCTCTCTCTCTCCTCTTCCCGACAACGCTGCTCGGCCCCGTTGAAAAGCCACCCGATCGAGCTCTAGCCCGCCGCAGCCCAGGAAGGATCAGTGTACTACCTGCCGCCAGCCCGATTAGCTGGAACACCATCGACAGGATAACCAAGCCCCGCACTCGACAGCCTCTCCTGCAAATCTTCAACTCCGATGAATCAGAGGCGGTTGCCCACGGTCGACGCCCATTTCTTCTCTTTGTTTCTTTTTTCTTTCTTCCTTCTGGCTTCGACCTCTGACAACTTCGCTTCAGGGATGGATCCCCATGAGGTGGTACAGACTGTAGGTAAGTTCGGATCTGCTCGTCGCCAGTATTATGTCCGTGTGTAATTGAGACACGGACTGCAGGAGTTGGTTACAACAGGTCTTTACTGAGTGGAGACAAAACTGGAACTAACTATGCAAAGTTACTACACAGGCTTATATACAGGGGTGGTCACTACTGGTACTGCAGTATACAGGGGCTGCAGAATATAGTTCCTTCTGCAAAGTACATACACTACAGCCACCAGACCCCGAGACCAGCTTTTGGGACTCTTTAAAATGGTTCCTGCAGTCCCCAGACAGCCTTTGAGGATTCAGCCCACAGTAAGTTCTGGAAGGCCATTTCGGAGAAAACGAAACCAGACAGAGCCGCATACATATGGATTGGATGCAGATCCAGTCAGATCGGCCTGTAGATAAAGGCCATCTAAATGTTTACCCAGACAAAGGGAAACAGCTTCATATTCATAGGGGGAACATCAAGAACTGTTAAAGACATCAAGAGGATATTAAAATCAATACAGGGTCATTCCGGACCAGAGATGGCCGTTACCGGCCATCCCAAAGTTGTTTAAAACATAATAACTACCCAGCTGTGCTACAAGCCCGCCAAATGTTAAACAAAGACTAACCTTGATTTGGCGGGAGTTAAGGGCCTCCACGGAAAAGTATAACTGGAGTCCCGGGGTAGCCATTGGAGGCTTTGCTTTTGCTTGTAGCTGTTCAGCCTGGAGCCTGTAGCTGGTAGCTTTTGAGCTAGCTTGATTTTTTCGAGTGCCGTGGAGGAACGTCGATCCGGAGTCCAGCCAAGAAGGTGATTCGAGTCTGCGTCCCACCCCGGGGTAACCATCGGGGGATCATCGACAAACCCCGGGCCGTTGATGAGACAAAGGACAGCAGCCCTTCAGAAGAAACCTATCTGAAAATGGTAAACCAGCTGGGCTCTGCGAAGAAACCTATTTGACCATGATCAAATAGGTGGTCTCCGTCCACGCCGCCATCCAGGCCCGCCAGCATCCAGCCTGTCCATGACCTTCACCTCGAGGAAGAAGAGAGAGGGTCGCAGTCCGCAGCGTTGATCACGTGGAGACAGGATGCCTGAGAGGATCAAAACGCAGACCTTTCAAAATCTTATACTTTCCAATGGGATTGGTGAGCATGTTTCTGGCCCATCACAATCTGATCTAGATAGGCTTAGGGGGTGGGCATTTAAAGGGGTAATTGATTATGAGTTGTTGTCCCTCGATGTTCCGTGTGTTTCCCCATTTCGAGATGACTTTTGTGAAGTATAACATGCCTGTATATATGTTGGTTAGTACTGTATTATGCTTTGTTTTTCCCTCCCATGTACCTTATTGGCTTACATTCAATTTGTTCCTTTATGCAATAACATTTCATTTCATTTTCATTAAACTTGGTCTACAGAGTATTCTCTGCATTGTAGTTCCTGCCTCAAAGTGCAGTGTATAGAACCTAATGGGCAAGTGGGTCGAACCACTCAAGATTTTACTGTGCAAGAGAGAGAGGCCTCTAGAGAGAGAAACCTCTGCAATCTAAGAACCCCTTACAGTGTACAGAAGTGTTTCCTAATTTCACTCCTGAAAGGTCTGGCTCTAATTTGTAGACTATGCCCTCTAGTCTTAGACTCCCCAACCAGCAGAAATAGTATCTCTCTATCTACCCTATCTGTTCCCTTTAATAACTTGAAAACTTCGATCAAATCAGCCCTTAACCTTCTAAATTCTATGGAATACAACCCTAATTTGTATCAGTGCAGTGCTGAGGAGTGCTGCATTGCTGGAGGATCCGTCTTTCAGATAAGATGTTAAACGAGGCCCTGCCTGCCCTCTCAGGTGGATCCCATGGCACTATGCAAAGAAGTGCAGGGAAGTTCTCCCTGGTGTCCTGTCCAATATTTACACCTCAACCAACATCACAGAGGCCTCAAAATTTGCCTCCGTAGCGCCCGTTGTTTGGGCACTACGGGTGCCGTTTTGTTTCCAACATGGCGTCAGTGGCGCAAGTGAACACTTCTGGTGCAGGCTGGGCCATACGGCATTTTGGGTACCGCAGTAGTGCGGGCGCAGGGAGCGTGCATGCAGAGTGGACAGAGCATAATGTCAATCAGCATGTAGTGTTGATTTGACGCCAGTGCTGCAATTTTGGAGCTCAACGCACCAGCTAATGCCTTCTCAAGCTCGCACAACTGAACCAGCGTTCAGCAGCCGGAAGGAGCCCCCTACCAGTGCTATTTTAAGCGATCATCACCTACTTGCAGGTTGGTTGCTGGTTGATTTCTACTGGCTGTTGCTGAGTTTGTAGAAGTGTTTGGTGGTTTGTACAGTTATTTAATGTTGCTAAAGTCTACAGGGAGTGGTGTGGCAGGTGCTGAAGGACTTTGTCCTGACTTCAAGGATTCTGCACATATCACTTGCTCCAAGACATGGGTGCACTAGTAGGCATTCCACTTGGCCTACAGCATGACAGGGAGAATGAGCAGAGGTAACACAGAGCAGGACAAGCTGCAGGAAGAGGGAGGAGGAGGAGGAGGAGAAGGGCTCTCCACAGGAGGCCATATCCGCCCATGGTGTTCAGGGAGCAATTCTCCTGCTTCAACCTCAGCCAGAACGTCCTCACTGAAATCTGCAACCTGCTGCAGCCACAACTGCAACCTCAGAGTAGGGCAAGGACCGCTTTGCCAGTGGCTGTGAAGGTCACAGTGGCCATGAACTTTTATGCATCGGGCTCCTTCCACGCTGGAGCAGGAGTTATTTGCAACATCTTCCAGTTTGCCATGCACTATTGCATAAGGGATATAACTGAGGCTCTGTATTCCAAGAGAGCTGAATAAATTTCCTTCTCCATGACCAGAGAGCAGCAGGCGGAGCGAGCACAAGGTTTTACGAGGATTGCAGGCTTCCTCGTGGGGCAGGGTGCCATTGACTGCACGCATGTTGCTTTGCAGGAACCACACATAAACTCTGAAATGGACGGCAACTGAAAAGGATTCCACTCTCTCAATGTCCAGCTGGTGTGCGACCATGCTCAGCAAATCATGCAGGTGAATACCAGGTATCCTGGCAGCAGTCATGATGCCTTCTTTCTGTGGCAGTCCGCTGTCCCATCTGCATTTGAGCCACCACGACAAACCAAAGGGTATCTACTGGGTGACAAGGGCTATCTGTTAATAATATGGCTCATGACTCTCGTGCACAACCCACGCACACGAGGGCAGTATTCATACAACGAAAATCATGCTGCCACATGAAAAATCATTGACCAGACCATTGGCATGCTGAAGCAATGCTTCCGCTGCCTGGACTGCTCTGCAGGAGCCCTGCAGTACTCGTCAGAGCGGGTGTCGTGATTTGTTGTGGTCTGCTGCATGCTGCACAACCTCACTATCATGAGGGCACAGCCCTTCCCACCAGCCATATGGTGAGCAACTGAGGAGGAGGAAGAGGAGGAGGAAGAGGAGGAGGAGGAAGAGTGAAGGAAAAATCTGTATTAAACATTCCTATCAACTAGAAGAATTTTAATACAAAAGAGAACTTTTAAGGAATACGGAGGAACATTTTAACAGACATTGGGGTCAATTTTCTGGCCGCCGTCGAACGGCTTTTCATGCGGCCGGGGGCCGACAATCAGCGAAAAAGTGAGTCAGAACACCCGCACCCCCCCTGCCTGATTCCCCGCTCCATCCGACTTTCGGACCGCCGTTTCTCCACGACTCGCTTCAGTCCCGGCCGCCGCTGGCGGGACTGGTCGTCGGAGCACTAATAAGCAATTATCAGCTTGTTGAGGTAGTTTTTCCGGGGCCGTTGCAACTTTGGGGCTTTCCCCACATCAAACCCGCCTGCGGGGAACCCCGCTCCTGAGACCTGGCATGAAGCTTGCCGGCTTGCTTGCTGTCAGCTGCAGGTCAATCGGTGAAGCTGCGATTTAAAGGGACAGCACTTGTATGTTGAAGGACCTTGTTGTTGCAGGTTTGGGGCTACTTCTTCAAGGCTTAGGCACAGCTGTGGAAGGTTGCAGCCTCACACACTTCTCCAATGCAATCTCCTGGGAAGCCCCTCTCGCCACCCTCACTCAGCGCTTCCTCAGCGAAGGCATCTACGAGAAGCATGGGACGCCTTTTTTTCCTTCCCTTCTTGCCATTAGAGGATCTCCAGCAGCAGAAGCGGCAGCAGCAGAACCAGGAACAGCAGGATCAGCACCAGGAGCACCAGGCTGCTGCTCACTCACCTGAAGCAGCACAGGCCAGAAGGGGCCAGCGCTTGGAAGTGGCTTGAGAGCACCCTGCTGCGCTTTAGGGGGCCATGGGGACCCGTTTCTGCACTGGCAGTCCTACTCAGAAGGACTTCCATGAAGATCTGGTTTCTCTGTTCAACAGATGGCCAATGCTCCTCAAGAGATGTCATTCCCTTATGAGCACTCACCATGTTTTCCGTACCCTGGTGAGTTATCTCCTCCATGGAGGTTGCCAACCTTTCCATGGTGATGCATTCATGTGCCAATGACTCCACAAAGGCTCTGCTCATGGTCGCTATGGACTCCTCCATTCGCTCCACACTCGCAGCGACCCTGGAGACAAAACCTGCCAGAGACTCCTGCATCTGTGCATGGAGATCCATCACCTCTTCTCTTGCGGGTGGACCCAGAGGCAGAGGGTTGACATGCAGCGCAGCTGAGCTGAGCTGGCAGAGTCCTGCGCCCTCCAACGAGGACTCTCCACTGCTGTCCCTGTCTCCAGAATCTGCTGAGGCTCACTTGTGAGCTGTGAAACACCAGGTGACAATACTCTATGTCCCGAAGGTCCCCCCGAGGTGTGAGTGTCTGCGCTGGTGCTGGGTGCACTTACTTCTGCTGACGCTGCACCCTCAGCGGGTGGAGCTTCCTCTGAGGAGTCTGGCTGCACAGCCTCTTCCTCCTCCACAGTGAGGACGGGGGCTCTGGATGGTACTGTGGGGGAGTAAAGGAAGGAGTTAGAAATGTAATGCCAAGGTTCTTCTGGTGACTCCCAACGAGTTGGCATCTGCTGACACCTGCATCCATGCAGCATTGGTCTCAGTGGGAGGCCTCTTCCTCCCTGACATAGGGAAGAGGACCTCCCCGTGGGCCCCAACCCCATCCAATAATGCCTGCAGTGAAGCCTCGTCGAATTTGAAGGCAGCTCGGGGTCTGGCACTGGCCACAGCTGCTGCAAGCTCCTCTGCCAACCTGTATGGTTCATTTGGAAGCCTTCAGATGATGCAGTGCTTGCTATGGACCTTGAAAGCACCACAAATGATGACATCATACTGTGGGGATTTCTGACTCGAATTGG
Organism: Somniosus microcephalus; assembly: GCF_052327205.1. NCBI lineage: Eukaryota > Metazoa > Chordata > Chondrichthyes > Squaliformes > Somniosidae > Somniosus > Somniosus microcephalus. The sequence goes on along the minus strand of NC_140993.1, from coordinate 103,678,263 downwards.
ACAATTAGCAAGGCTTCCCACATGCTGGGAATTAATTGGCCACTTGAGGGAAAATTACGTGGAGCTGGCTGACACTTTTTAATGTGTGTCAGAAACCCCACATTCGGGGAAACCCGACCATTTCCCACACAAGCTGAAAATCGGGGCCATTATATCAGACAAAGGCAGCTTGCAACCAAGGACAAATGTGGGGTTGCTATGGGATCATCAGAACCAACTGGCACTGTCTTAAGATAAGACCCTCATTAAACTTCAACAAGTGACATGCATGATGAAGTAACGACACTAAACTTTGAACCAACCATAAACAGCAAGGTAAATAGCCATGCTTGAAGGAACCAATCATTGAGATGTGCATGTGAGAATCATGAGAGAAGTCTGGACATTGGGGGAGAAATTCGGTGTAGCCCCGTTTGGGGCGCTAAAACTTTAAAAGTTGAAAAATTAGCGCCAGGCGCTAATCATTCTCGCCTCCCACGAAATTTAATTTTAGCGCTCCAAGAGGGAAGTGGAGTGCTAAATCAAGCACTAACCACTTCCCTTAGGGCACTAAAGTCTGAGAGCAGGGCGGTAGCGGCAGTGTTAAACAATTTCGAGCGCATTGTAAATTGCACTCTTTCATCACAGAGGCTGCTTCCCTCACTTAAAGGGAAGGGCCAATGATGCTGCACAAGCTAGTTGTCATCAGTTCTGTTTTGCAAGGTGACCTGGGCAACTGCCATTACAGCCCCAAACATAGAAACATAGAAACATAAAAAAATAGGAGCAGGAGTAGGCCATTTGGCCCTTCGAGCCTGCTCCGCCATTCAATATGATCATGGCTGATCCTCTGGGCTGGATTTTCCAAGCCCCGAGGAGGTGAGAATGGAGGCGGGACAGCCGGTAAACTCGGAGAAAGTGGGGGTGGATGACAAAGCCACCCCCATCCCACCTCCGTGCCCTTTTGCCAGGAGGCGGGAAGATGTGCAGCTTCGGGTCCCATCTCCTGGAGGCGGGAAAGGCATTTAATCCTTTTAACTGCCTGTTAACAGGCAGTTAAAAGGCAGAAAAAAGGATTAGTGCCATTTTACCTTCACAGGTGAAGGCTTCATGACCTCGGAGAGCCCAGCTGGTTTGGAGGAGATGTGGAAGAGGTCTGTGGCGGTCGGAGGCACCTAGAAGTAAGGTGTAGAGGTGAGTGATGGGTGCAAGTGTGGAATGGTAAGTATGCAAGGTGAGTGGTAAGTTTAAAAAAGTCTTCACTTACCTTGTTTTCTTTCTCCAGCCTTCAGCTGTGGTGGATAAGGGAGAGCTGACATCCTGCTTGTCAATTTCACAGAATGGCTGTTGGAAACTCTGTTCCAATAGCCATGTGAAATTTACAAATTTTAAAGGTGTGATGAGTCCTGAACACAAGCACTCATCAAACTAAAGAGAATGTCAGTGTTTGACAGCTTCACAGAGCTGTCAAACGCTGACATTTCTTCTTTCAAGAAGTCTTGACAGATAGCACGTCTGATGTTGACATGATCTGTCAGTGACTTCCTCCCTAATTGGCCTGCTGAGCCCGCAGGGTGGGCTTAACAAGCTCAATCATGAGAAACTCCCTCTGGTTGGTCGGGCGAGGATGGAGGTGGGACATTGACATGACAAGCAGCTGTCAAGCCTCCAACTCTCCTCCATTCACAAAATACCATATTCCCGCTCTCTCCCCAAACACACTCTCAAAGTGGAGGGCTTGGACATCTTGCACCAATGAAACATTAAAAACTTTGCGCAGGCACCAGACTGTTGCAAATAATAAAGGTTGCGCTAGCTGAAAAGCATTCCCTTTAATTACCGCTCCCAAAGCGGCCAGCCGAGTTCACAATGCCTCCTCTTGCTGCCGTTGTCGGTGAGAGACAATAAAGCAGGGGCGAGAGTCAATTTTTCATCTGGATGATAACGGGGCGCTGCGCACTTTATGACGTCATGATCTGAGAGGCGCTAGAGGCCCAGGTACTAAGAGTTAGCACCAGCGCCAAACCGGCACTGAAGTTTACGGGCGATGCTGCATTTGCCGTGCCTGGGCGCTAACCCCTTAGCACCCCGTTAGCGCCCCTGCCAGGCGCTAATGGGAGGTGCTAACATACCGAATTTCGTGGCCAAAGAATATAAGAACTAACACAATATCAAGTTTTTTTACTGCAGTCAGCCAGGACAAACATGTCCTGGTCTAAAGGAAAGAAGACGTCTAAAGATTCAGCAGATTTTAAATGATCGTCAGTTTGGTCACCAGGCACTTGAAGACTCCAGGACAGGTCAAGTTGGATTCTTATTTAATCCGTGAGTTAGTGGTTAAATAAAAGATCTCTGTGAGAGATAGTTTATCTGTGTGTGTTTTCTGTTTAGGTGGATGCAGGTGTATGAACCCCACTCTAACACCCAACATGGAAGATGGAAAATTAATAAATAATTCCTACAGGAGGCAAGGAGGAGGCAACCCAGACAACCACTTTCTGGCTAGGCTGTCCGTGATCGACTCATCCAGCTGCAATACCAGTAAATGCAACCCCAATACCACATTCACAAACGGTTCCACACCTTACCTTCCCTCTGTCACTGACCATTTCAGCGTCCATTTGGACACAGTGCAGAAATAAAAGCTAACACAAAATAAACATTCCAAACCAAATGATGAATCATGCCATATTGCATTCAAAGGTAAACTAATCACCCTTGTAGATTCCCTTAGTGCCTGTCCTCTATGTGCCTTTGCCTGTTTTAGTGCTCCTACGCAGTGCTATCCTAGTGGCTGCCACATTGCTGGTAGAAGGCCGTCAATTTCCAGTGGAGGATACTGCAAATAGCTTTGGAGGATGACCTCGAGCAGCTCTGGGCCTAGAAGGCCCGACTTTGGACTGCACTATCTCGGCATGGGTGGCAGCAGTCTGGGCTGGCTGGCTGACAGGCAACAACAAGGGCACTGGTGGAGTGGCAGTGGTGGGAGCATGAGTGCTGTCCTCCTGAGAGAGGACAGCAGATTCGTCCTCCATAGAGCCACTGCCACTCCCTCTGGGTGGTGCCTCATCAATCCTAGTAATCTGCTGGAGGAGAGATTGCTGGACTGCTGCGACACCCTGCAAGCCCCTCTGAACACTGGTAAGTGCAGCCATGATGGCAGCAGTCTGAACTTGCATGGCAGCAAGCTGAGCTTGCATGAGAACAGTCTGAATTTGCATGACAGAAGTCTGAGCTTCCACTGCAACACCCAGACATTGGGTGGCTTCTGCTTGTGCTGCAATGGAAGCTGAGACATTGGCCATCAGATGCTGCATCATGGTTGGTTCCAAAAGCACGCTAATGGAGTTGGCCACCAGTTCCATGCTGGAAAGGATGGGCTCCAAGCTCTGTGCAAAGCCCTGTGCCAAGTTGGTGCCAGACTCCTCCAAGCTCCTTGACATTGCACACAAGGTTTCTGGCAGGTCTGCCAATACACCAAGAATTTCATTGTGCATAGCCGTCAGCTTTCTGTAGGCCGCCCCATCGAAGTCCTCAGCTGAGTCCTCTGCAGCAGAACTCGTGTGTGACCTTGCCCTCCGGGGAGCTGGCACCTGAGCTACCCTTGTCCCTTGCCCTAGCTGCAGGGCACTCATGCCCGGTGTCTCACTATGTGTGTATACTGCATCTAAGCTATCCTCTAACGTACGCGGCATGTCAGTATCTGAGCTTGTGGCTGCGAGTGTGAAATCAAGTGATGGTGCTGTGTCTTCAAAATCTCTGCTTTCTTCCTCTTCCACCTATTGCTCCACCACTATGTCCTGGCCAGGTTGCAGTTCTTGGGTATCTGAAAAGAGAAAGGCACAAGAGTAGGGTTGCAGTGAGTGGAGGGGGCAGGGCGGGGGGGGGGGGGGAAGTAAGAGGTGAATACTTACAATCTGCAACTTTTAAATCAAAAGATATTGTAGGATGAGGGAGAAGTGGGAGGTGAGGAGGAGAATCATGTATGAGGATATCGTCACCTTCAATTGATTCAGCTCTCAGCAATGGCCACTCCAATGATGGCGACCACCGTCTCCTCCATTAGGGTAAGGTCATGCAGGCCTGCCTATCCCCCACTGGTTAGCTCTTGCTGCCTTCAGTTTTGCACCAATTTGTCCTGCAAGAGAGAGGGAAGTTTTTCAGTGAGTGTGGTGCAATATGTTTGGGTGATGTGGCTGTCATGGTTGAATAGTTGGCAGTGAGTGCAAACTGTGAGATGTGTGTGAGGCTTGCAGCAGTAAGTGTGTGCATGTGAGGTGAAGCTATGAATGTGAGGTGTGAGTCCTGTTTGATAGAGATTGTTGGTAGGTGAATGATCGGGGTGTGGTGCATTGAGTTGCATGAGGCTAGTGGTGAAGATAGTGGGATATAGCATTTGACAATGAATTCACTGACCTTGACCACTCATGTGATGTCATTGAATTTTTTGCGGCACTGCATCCAGTTCCTTAGGGCTTGACTTCTGGAATTGACCACCACAGTTCCATCCACTGTTCAATTCTCTACACCCCCATCACCCACTTTCCAACAATCTTGATCTCTAGCAGACTTCCACTACCCATGCTGCAGCCACTGGAGAAGCACCTTGTAGGAGCAGTAGGATAGGGAAAGGTACACGGAAGACAGGCACTAAGGGAATGCTCAAGGGTGACTGGTTTAATTTTGTATGCATTATATCATGAGCGAATTTATCAAATTGGATTAGAATATGCATTTTCTGGTGTTTTTTATTTTTGTGTTGTCGGAAAGAAGACGATGTGATGGTCAGTGATAGAGGAAAGGTAAGGGCTGTGGGACTGTTGGTGAATGGGAAGGTGTGGTTGAGGTTACTGATATCACTCATAAATTATTTGAGCACGTAGAGCCTGGGCAGAAAGGGGCTGTCTACATTGTAACCTCCCTTCCACTTCCTCTTCCTCCACTTCCTGTTGAAGTTCCTCCTCTTTCTCTTCCTCCACTTGCTCCTCCTCATCCTCCCTTCCTCATGCTCCTGCTCCCCTGCTTCTTGCCTGTTCTATTCCAGTCACTTTCAGATATCCCTTATCCTTGCAACACACTCTCCTGGACTCCTGATCACAACTGCAGAGAATACCCTCTATCCCCCTATTGATTCCACTGTAAATACAATCTTTCTGTTCTGCTCTTCCTCCTCCTTAGACTGCCTGCAGCTCCAAAGTGCCTTGGTTTGCATTCTGGCCAATCTCCCTGCAGCCTTCTTCCTTATTCCTACAACTAGCAAGTGTATTGTACCTGTTGGACCGGACCAGATTCTGCAGTTTCTCCTTCTGTTCCTCCACTAGGTTCCTCTACCCTGCTGTCTGTCAGTCACACACTCCTCTTCCTGTACCTGTATCTGTCTATGTGATGTGACTGTGCCCTGGAGTAAACTTTCCAGATATTCCTTCCCCTCCCTTATGTGTTGGAGTGCCTCTAACTCATACTCCAGCTCAACGACTCTGAGCTGGCATTATTAGCACATCAGCTTTTCTTCCTCAGTTAATTCACTGAGCGCCTCCTTCCCACCTTCACCAAGTTCTCATTCAAGAAGTCCTCACTCTGTTCCTAGCTCACTCCGCTACTGGCTCACTCTGCTGGTTCTCATAAGTGTCACCCTTCATATACCTTTCAGACACAAGCTAGTTTCAATGGTTAGTCAGCCCCCAGCCATACAGTAGCTAATTAACACCTGGCCAGTGACCTACGTACAATGACTGACAGTTAACTGCCTACTGACATGTAATTTTTAAGTTAAAGCTAGGCTTACATTTCAGTTTGATAAAAAACACAATATCTGTACTATTTACCCACTGCTTAACCACTGTTTCTCTTCTACTCACCCCTGGTTTTCCCACTCTCACCAAATTCCCAAATTAGAAGTCCTGACTCTTCCCAGCTCACTCTGCTGTGCTCTCGGCTTGAGCTCTCCTAGGTTGGTCCCACTCCTCTGCTCTTTCTCCATATCCCTGCAAATATTTTTCGCCTTCGAGTATATATCCAATTCCCTTTTGAAGGCTACTATTGAATCTGTATCCACCACCTGATCAGGCAGTGTATTCAAAATCCTAACCACTCATTACATAAAAAAGTTTTGATGTTGCTTCTGGTTCTTTTGCCAATGTATGTACTTTAAATGTAAACTATTGCAGATACAACTATAAATTATATGGCAAAATATACAAATTCACTATTCATAGCTTTAGTTGTAAACATACAGGCCTAGAAATTCAGTGGCCTGCGCCACCAGTTTGCGCCCAAAGAGGGCTTTTGCGCCACTGTGCAAACCTACCGCGATATTTAGCGGGGCGCTAATGGCGGCGTTAGCCATTAGCGCTGCGCCGCCACCGATGACGTCATCGGTGTGCGCAGCGCCCCGCTATCGCCCCGCTGGCCATATTTGGTTGCTGCCGTCTCCCCCGCGCCGGCCGCAAACAGCGACCGGTACACGGGGCCTACCTGTGCCGGTAGTGGGGCGAGTTAAGGTGGAGGTGCGGCCGGCCGCTTTTTCGGCGGCCGCCTGCCCGCACCTCCGTCCCCGGCCTCCTTCACCACCCCCCCGTGGCATTGCCGGCTGTTTCCAGGGAGCCCGGCCCTTCTCCTTGGTGCCGGGCTCATTTGCCGGCACTCGCGAGCGGGGATCGCGCTGTTGCAGGCACCTCCCCCTTAAGACTGAGAGGAAGGCCTGCAGTACCGCAGGCTGCCGTGCTGCAGCGGGTGGCGCTGCGGCACTTTGCACGCCGATATTCAGTTTCAGCGCCCCAAGCGGGGCGCCGAAACCCTTGTTTAGCGGCCGGCTTCCACTTGGGGCGCTGAAAGTGAATTTCCCGCTGGCGCAAGTGGCTCCGCGCGCAGCGGTAATTCCGGCACCCAGGCGAGCTGGGCGCCCCTAACTGAATTTCTAGGCCACAAAATCACTTTAAACTATAGAAGCTTAAAAGCACAGAAGGAGGCCATTTGGCCCATTGTGTCTGTGTTGCTTCTTTACCAGAGCAATCCAAAATTAATCTCACTGCCCATTTTCTACCCATAATTGTGTATCTTCCTCTGCTCAGATATTTATTAAATTTTCCCTTAAAAGATGCATTGGTCTCTGCAATTATATAACCCTCTGTCATTATGTGCTCCAATAACCTGTGTATTAAGATATTTCTCCTAACTTTTCTCCTCACTCCCTTAGTAACATTTTTAAGTTGAAGGACCATTATCACTGACTGCTCAACCAGAGAAAATGGTTTTTCCCTATTCCCTCTATCAAAACCCAGATCCTCCATTAAATCTCCTTAACCGTGTCTGCTCCAGTGGAAATACTCCTCGTAACATAAGACTCTCCTCATAACTATAGTTTCTGTAGAATTCGCAAAATTAATATTGTACTATAAGGGTCCTCTGGCAGAAGAGGCCTTGATTTTAAAAGACTGTTTTAAAAGAAGCCCAGAAAAGGAGCACATAAAATGGCCACCAGACCCCGTGACTAGCTTATTGGGATACTTTAAAATGGTTCCTGCAGTCCCCAGACAGTCTTTGTGGATTCAACCCACAGTAAGTTCTGGAAGCCGTTTCTGAGAACACAAAACCAGACTTTAACACATACATAAAGATTGGATGCAGATCCAGTCAGATCTGCCTGTAGATAAAGGCCATCTAAATGTTTACCCAGACAAAGGGGAACAGTTCCATATTCATAAAGAATGCATCAAGGACCCGTTAAAGACATCAAGAAAACATTAAAACATTACCAGGTCAATCCAGACCAGAGATGGCCATCACCGGCCATCCCGAAAGCAGTTTAAATATAATAACTACCCCGCTGTGCCATAAGCCTGCCAAAAGTTAAACAAAGACTAACCTTGATTTGGCAGGAGATAAAGGCTTCTTCTGAGAAGTATAATTGGAGACACCCGGGGGTAGCGGGAAGGGTGGCAGCCATCGTAGCGAGTAGCGATCATAAGCCATCAGAGGGCCATCGTGGCCATCGTGGCAATTCGAGGAAGAAGAAGACGGTTCGAGTCGACATTTTGCCCCGGGGTAATCATTGGGAGATCATCGACCAACCCCGGGCCGTTGATGAAACGGGCCGTTTGATGAGACAAAACTACAGAAGAAACCTTTATGAAAGGTTTCTTGATAGCACATTCAGTGAGTTGGTCACACCGCAGGTAAAGGCTAGCTCAGACAGTAAATGGGTGACCAAAAGGCAGGGTAAAGGCAGGAAGGTAGTGCAGGAGTCGCCTGTGGTCATCTCCCTCCAAAACAGGTTTACCATTTTGGGTACTGTTGGGGGAGATGACTTATCAGGGGAAGGCACCAGCAGCCAGGTTCAGGGCACCATGACTGGCTCTGCTGCACAGAAGGGCGGAAAAAAGAGGGATAGGGCTATAGTGATAGGGGATTCAATTGTAAGGGGGATAGATAGGAGTTTCTGTGGCCGAGACCGAGACTCCAAGATGGTATGTTGCCTCCCTGGTGCAAGGGTCAAGGATGTCTCGGAGCGGGTGCAGAGCATTCTGAAGGGGGAGGGGGATCAGCCAGTTGTCGTGGTACATGTAGGTACCAACGATGTAGGTAAAAAGAGGGAGGAGGTCCTACAAGCTGAATTTAGGGAGTTAGGAGCTAAATTGAAAAGTAGGACCTCAAAGGTAGTAATCTCTGGATTGCTACCAGTGCCACGAGCTAATAAGTTTAGAGAGAGTAAGATAGATAAGCTAAATACGTGGCTTGAGCAGTGGTGCAAGGGAGAGGGATTTAAATTCCTGAGGCATTGGAACCAGTTCTTGGGGAGGAGTGACCTGTACCAAGGGGACGGTCTACACCTGAACTGTGAGGGAGCCGATGTCCTCGGGGTAATATTTTCTAGGGCGGTTCGGGAGGATTTAAACTAATTTGGCAGGGGGATGGGAACCTAGGTAGTGGAAAAGAGGGAAGTCATATGAAGTCAGAAATAGATGGTAGAAAGGTGAGAAGCAATAAGCAAAGGAGAGAAACACAAAGGGCCAAACTAATTCATAATGAGAGTGTGAAAAAAGCAAGCCTGAAGGCTTTGTATCTTAATGCTAGAAGCATTAGGAACAAGGTGGATGAATTAGTTGTGGAAATAGAGGTAAACAAGTATGATTTGATTGGGATTACAGAAACGTGGCTGCAGGGTGGGCAAGGCTGGGAACTTAACATCCAGGGATATACAATATTTAGGAAGGATCGGCAAAAAGGTAGGGGAGGTGGGGTAGCATTGCTGGTAAAGGAGGGGATTAATGCAATGGAAAGGAAGGATATTAACTCGGATGAAACGGAATCTGTATGGGTAGAAATGAGAAATAGCAAGGGGAGGAAAACGTTAGTGGGTGTGATATATAGGCCTCCAAATAGTAATATGGAGGTGAGGGAAGGCATAAAAAGGGAAATTAGAGAAGCGTGCGATAAGAGCACAGCTGTCATCATGGGTGACTTTAATTTACATATTGATTGGACTACCCAAATTAGTAAAAATTCTGAGGAGGAGGAATTCCTGGAATGTTTTCGGGACGGTTATCTGGACCAATATGTCGAGGAGCCGACTCGAGATCAGGCCATTTTAGACTGGGTATTGTGCAATGAGAAGGGACTTATCAGCAATCTTCTTGTACGAGGCCCCTTGGGTCAGAGCGATCATAATATGATCGAGCTCTCAGTCGAGATGGAGAGTGAGGAAATTGAATCAGAGACTAAGGTCCAGAACTTAAATAAAGGGAATTACGAGGGTATGAGACGGGAATTGGGTAAGATTGATTGGGTGGTGTTTCTGGGGGGATTGACAGTGGATAGACAATGGCAAGCATTCAAAGATAGAATGGAAGAATTCCAGAACATGTTTATACCGGTTTGGCATAAAAATAAACCTAAAAAGGTGACTCAACCGTGGATAACGAGGGAAATTAGGGACAGCATAAAATCAAAAAAAAGGGCATATCAACTGGCAAAAAAAAGCACCAGACCAGAAGATTGGGGGCAGTACAGGATACAGCAAAAGAGGACAAAGGGATTAATCAGGAAGGGGAAAATAGAATACGAAAGTAAACTTGCAGCAAACATAAAGACAGACTGCAAAAGCTTTTATCGGTATATCAGGAGGAAAAGACTGGTAAAATCCCAAGTCGGTCCCTTGCAGTCCGATTCGGGAGAATATATAATGGAGAATAAGGAAATGGCAGACCAATTAAACTCATACTTTGGTTCTGTATTCACAAAGGAGGACACAAATAACCTCCCAGGAATATCGGCAAACATAGGGACTAATGAGAGGGAGGAGCTGACAGAAATTAGTATCTCTAGGGATATGGTGTTGGGTAAGTTGAGGGGACTGAAGGCTGACAAATCCCCAGGGCCTGATAAACTACATCCTAGGGTACTTAAGGAGGTGGCCCTGGAGATAGCAGATGCTCTAAGGATCATCTTCCGGAACTCCATTGACTCGGGAACAGTACCCGTGGATTGGAGGGTAGCTAATGTTACCCCAATATTTAAAAAGGGGGGTAGAGAGAAAGCAGGGAATTATAGACCAGTAAGCCTTACATCGGTTGTGGGCAAAATGCTAGAGTCCATTATTAAGGATAAAATAGCGGAGCACTTGACAAATGGGGAAAGGATCGGACAGAGTCAACATGGATTTACAAAGGGTAAATCGTGTTTGACTAATCTGCTGGAATTTTTTGAGGAGGTAACTGGTAGAATAGATGGGGGAGAGCCAGTGGATGTGGTGTACCTTGACTTCCAGAAAGCCTTCGATAAGGTTCCACACAAAAGATTATCATGCAAAATTAAGGCTCATGGGATTGGGGGCAAAGTATTAACGTGGATAGAGAACTGGCTGGCGGATAGAAAACAGAGAGTTGGAATAAACGGCTCGTTTTCGGAGTGGCAGGCAGTGACCAGCGGGGTGCCGCAAGGATCTGTCCTGGGACCCCAGCTGTTCACAATATATATAAATGATCTGGATCAGGGAATTGGATGCAATATTTCCAAATTCGCTGACGACACTAAACTAGGAGGAGGGGTGGGCTCTGATGAGGATGTCAGGAGGCTACAGTGTGATTTGGACAGGTTGGGGGAATGGGCGGATACGTGGCAGATGCACTATAATGTGGATAAATGCGAGGTTATCCACTTTGGGGGTAAAAACAGGAGGGTAGATTATTATCTAAATGGCAATAGATTGGGAGATGGGGAAGTGCAGAGGGACCTGGGTGTTCTTGTGCACCAGTCACTGAAGGAGAGCATGCAGGTGCAACAGGCGATTAAGAAGGCAAATGGTATGTTGGCCTTCATATCAAGGGGGTTCGAGTATAGGAATAGGGATACCTTACTACAGCTGTACAAGGTGCTGGTGAGACCGCATCTGGAGTATTGTGTACAGTTTTGGTCGCCCCATCTGCGGAAGGATGTTCTTGCCATGGAAAGAGTGCAACGGCGATTCACCAGGCTGATACCTGGAATGGCGGGAATGACCTACGAAGAGAGATTAAATAGTTTGGGCTTGTACTCACTGGAGTTTAGAAGATTGAGAGGGGATCTCATCGAAACATATAAAATTATGGCAGGCCTGGACAGGCTGAATTCAGAGAGAATGTTTCCAATGGCCGGGGAGCACAGAACCAGGGGCCACAGTCTAAAAATAGCGGGCAAATCATTTAAAACAGAGATGAGGAAGAATTTCTTCACTCAAAGAGTGGTGAGCCTATGGAATTCCCTGCCACAGAGGGCTGTGAAGGCTAATTCAATAAATATTTTCAAGAGAGAATTGGATATATTTCTGAAGGCTAAGGGGATTAAGGGTTACGGAGAAAAGGCGGGGACGGGGTACTGAACTGGTAAGATCAGCTATGATCTCAGACGAAGATCAGCCATGATCTCATTGAATGGCGGAGCAGGCTCGAAGGGCCGAATGGCCTACTCCTGTTCCTATCTCTATGTGTCTATGTGAAAGCCGGCTAGGGGCTTCCAACCGTGGTCAAGCAGATGATCTCCGCCGACATCCAGGCCTGTCAGTGTCCAGCCTGTTCGTGACCTTCACCTCAAGAGAGAGAGAGAGAGGTGTGGCGCAGCCTGCTGTGGCTCCACTGACCACGAGGAAACAGGACGCCTGAGGGGATCAAAATGCAGACCTGTTTCAAAACTCTATACTTTTCCAACTGGATTGGTGAGCATGTTTCTGGCCCTTCATAATCGGATCTAGACAGGGTAAAGGGGGTGGTCATTTTGGGTATAATTAACATGAGTTGTTGTCCGTCGATGTTCCGTGTGTTTCCCCATTGCATAATGACGGCTGTAAGGTTTTAAATGCCTGTATCTATTTTAGCTAGTACTGCATTGTTATGATTTGTTTTTCCCTCCCATGTACCCTCTTATTTGCTTGCATTTGATTTGTTTTTCCATATGCAATAAAATTCCATTTTGATTCATTAAACTTGGTCTATAAGAGTCTTCTCTGCATTATAGTTCCTGCACCTAAGACCAGTGTCTAGAACCTAAGGGGCGAGTGAATCGAACCACTCATGGTTTTACTGTGCAAAAGAGAGAGAGAAAGGCCTCTGGCGAGCGAAACCTCGGCGATCTCAGAGAGAAAACCCCTTACAGAAAATGGCGACCGCGGCAGGACACTGGCAGCAGGATTGCAATGTATTAGACCCAGGTTTGAATGGTCGAAGTGCAAAGAATGAGAGGATAGCAGATTATGTCTTTGGTAAGGTAAATCTCACTAAGCAGTGGATTTCCGATCTATTACTGGATGGGCGTCCGGTAGACGCAGCCATCAGGTGGACAGAGAGCAAAGAGCAAAAGAAGTCAGTGGAAAAGGCAGTGTAGCTGATGTGCTACAGGAAACAGGTCCAGATTTTGGACCAGGTCGTTGCAGCACAGGCAGCCAAGATCACTACCCAGGCAGCAGAGATAGAGGAAAAGGCCATGCGTGGGGAAAAACTCATCACAGCGCTTCACGCGCTGAATCAGGAACGCCAAGTTGCAGCCAGCCAACATCAGGCTAGAATAGAGTATCTGGAATGCCAGGTTACTGAGGCAAAGATCCATAAAGCGAGAATGCGGGAGAAAAACGCCCGCCTCGCACAGCAGCTAAGAGTGCAGGAGGAGAGAGTAGTGGAAGTCAAGGCAGCTTACAAGCTATCCCTTGAACATGGGTTTGAGAGCGCAGACCATGGCCCCTGCCAAAAGACCATAGAAGACCTGAGAATGGCTCTGGTTAAGGCAAAAGGCATGGTATGCCTCGTAAGCCCAAAAGCAAGTCAGATTGACTTTTTGCAGGAATCCAAACATCCGGTTCCCTGCGAAGTAGTTGTGGCACCAGCCACTGAACCCTCAGCCCCACCAAGCTATAGTGAGGCTTGGCCCAAAAAGGGGTGGTGGAAGAAAGGGGAGCCGAGATGGTACAGGAGGAGGAACAACCCCTGGTAGCACAGCTGGAGCCGGCACCAATGTGTCCGACTCGGCACCAGAGGTTCGGTCCCAACGCCGCAGACAGCATGAACGGACCCCACGTGAACCAAATCGTGGTGCCCTACGCTGTCCCACAACTAAGATCCATGGTGAGCCACCTCCCAAGACTCACAGTAAAGGAAGATCCATCAGTTCATTTCAGGGAGATAGAGGAGACAGCCACCATCAATGTTTGTGATGATCTTGAACAGGCAAAGATGCTGCTCTTCTCCCTGGATAGCACAATCCTTCAGTGCCTCTCAGACGAGAGTAAGAGGGGACAGAAAGGTTATACGGATCTCAGGGATGAGGTCTTGGAAGTTATGGGAGTGGACGACGGTAATCCATTCCAACGGGTGGAAGGGACTGTGCAGCTAGCTGGAGAACCCCCGCGGGTTTTCGCAGAAAGGCTGTGGCCAGTGTATCGACGCAGTTATCCGGGAATGCCTGAACGGGTTGGAATGAGTGCCGAACAGCGGGTTCATTGGCTCCATTGCTTGGTTGCTAACAGCTTGCCACAGATACAGGTCCTAGCCAGGTCCTGGTTTGACCCCCAAGGTCCCGGTGTCACGGAGGAAATGGTGCTCCGCCAGCTCACCGTGGCATACAAGAATTGTAGATGTCAGGAGACACCTCCCTCTAAGGGAAAAGTGCATGAGACAAAACCTGCAGCCCCAAGTAAGAAGGAGTGGCGTCAGGAGGGGAATCGCCCTGCCCAAGCCAAGCTCAATTGCTACGGGTGTGGGAAGGATGGACATTGGCGCAAGGACTGTTAAAATCCGTGGAAGGATAATAAAGGGAAATCTTCTGCAGCCCAAACCCAACCCCAGACCGCCGCCCCAGCACCAGCCCAAACCCCAGCCGCAGCTCCTGTCCCAGCTAAGGGAGCCGGTGCGGCTATGGATCCCACTGTGATAGAATCAACTTTAGAGACAATGCGGTCCCTTATGATCACGCAGGGGAAGATAGCCGTCACCACTGGTCTTGTCGTTCCCGAAACCCCAACCCCTGTGCCCAAATGACTAGAGCCGGCGCAGCCCGTTTACTTGTGTGCGCTGCGATATGTTGTATGGAGGCGACCCCTCGTGGAGATGGAGGTGGAGGAGGTGAAAGGAATCTATTTGCTGGATACGGGGGCATCATGCACCGTGATCCACACAGATAACCCTGCCACCTCACCTCTGTCCACCGGGGTTCCATATATTCTGTCGGGCTTCACAGGCAAGGAACAGGCTGGCGCATTTTCCATTCCCCTCTCCGTTCATTTAGGACCACTCCGCACCAAGTGGAAGAGTATGAAGTGGGAGGTGGAGGGTGGAAAGGGGATCCTCGGGTCTGATTTCTTGGCAGAACACGGGATTCTCATGGACCTAAGAAATCATTGTCTTTGGGGAGTGGGTAAGGGTAAACAGGGCGAAGTAGTCATCATCCCAGGGAAAGGAGAAAGAGGGACCCTGTGCACCGTGAAGCCAAAAGAGGGCTACAACCTCGAGCTCATGGTCACAGGCGCCCCACAAGATCTGCAGGCATTCGTGTCAGACCACCTGACTATGTTTGCCACTCACAAACATGATTGCAGGAGGGCCACCGGGTTTGAGGCCAGAGTAGACGGAGACCCCATGGGCCAACCCCAAAAACAGTACAACTTCCCCCGGAAAGCGGAGCCCGACATGGAGACGGCAATGTCTTCATTGGT
This sequence comes from Somniosus microcephalus, assembly GCF_052327205.1. Lineage (NCBI taxonomy): Eukaryota > Metazoa > Chordata > Chondrichthyes > Squaliformes > Somniosidae > Somniosus > Somniosus microcephalus. Next base: position 103,663,112 of record NC_140993.1, on the reverse strand, counting down.
GCAGCAGGGCATGTTGAGACCGATAGTCAACCATGTAAACTCTCCTTTGTGGCCGGTGAGGAAGCCGGACAATTCCTGGAGAGCCACGGTGGACTACCGAGTCCGCAATAGCAACATCCCAGCCTGTGCGCCGACGGTAGCAGCAGCTGCCGACCTGATAGGGAGTATTCCAGCCTCCGCGACCACGTTCACGGGGCTGGATATTTCCAACGGGTTTTGGTCCATCCCTTTAAGGAGGGAGGATCAGTACAAGTTTGACTTTACCTTTAAAGGGCAACAGTACACCTGGAACTGCTTGCCACAGGGTTTCCACAACAGCCCCAGCATTTTCCACCATTGCATGGCAGGGAGTTTAAAGGAGTTCAGCCAGCCCAATCAGCTAGTGCAGTACGTGGACGACCTGCTCCTGTTCACAGATTCCAGAGAGGAGCATGGCCCACTATTGGCCGAGTTATTGGAGCTGTTAGGCAGGAAGGGTTTCCAGGTGAACCCGAAGAAGGCACGGATCGGCCGGCAGGAAGTAAAATTCCTGGGTCTGACCATCCGCGCCAGTGAAAGAGCCATAGATAAGGCCAGATGGGAATCGGTACAAGATCTACCAATCCCCACCACCGTAACGGGTGTGAGGTCCTTACTGGGACTGACCGGGTACTGCAGAGACTTTATTGAGGACTATGCAGCCACAGCAGCCCTGCTGCTCCGACTCCTACACACGGGAGTGGAGTGGTCCTGGGATGAGGGTTGCCAGGCGGCATTTGAAAAACTCAAGAGAGACTTGCAGATCGCGCCAGATCTGGGGGCCATAGATGGGGGGGAGGAGTTCTTCCTGGAGGTAGCGGCTAGCGGGGATAGCTTGAGCGCTGTACTGCTTCAAGAGCGACACGGCAAGCTGAGGCCGGTGGTTTATTCCTCCAGGGTGCTCACCAATGTGGAAAGGAGTTTTTCCAATTGCGAGCGGCATCTCTTGGCCACGCATTGGGCTGTGAAAAGGCCTCTGATCTTCACAGGCACCTCTCCCATCACTCTCCTCACCCATCACACACCCACTCGGATGCTTCTGGATGGAAGGATTAAGGATGGGACAGTAAGCAGTGCCCGCATTGCGCGCTGGACCCTCCTCCTTTCACAGATGGAGCTGAAGGTAAAGGGTCTCTGCGAGCCCAAGTTCGCGGCCAACATGGTATATCCCGGAACAGCCCATCAGTGTTCTGTAGAGGTGGTATGGGAAGTGAACGTAGGATTACGGGCCGGGATACATCCCACGGGCCGTGAGATCTACGTAGACGGTTCCAGCACGGTATCCGCTGGCGAACGACTCACAGGGTGTGGAGCTTATGACCCTGCGGCAGACATTGCCCTGGCGATAAAGCTCCCCAGCACTATGAGCGCCCAGCAGGCTGAACTGTCCGCGGTAGTGTACGTCGTTACACACCCCGAAATCTTCCCTACCCCATACACGAATTGCTCGGACAGCATGTTCACATGCAACTCGTGTACAGAGTACCTAACCATCTGGTCCCGCCGCGGATATACCTCTGCGGACGGGTGACCCTTAACCGTAAAGCCCTTGTTAGAAAAGATCCTGGCCGCAGTGGGGGAGGAAGGGGAAGTCTTTATCCACAAGGTGAAGGCCCATTCCTCCACGGAACCCCTCAACCAGGGTAACCAGCAAGCGGATGTACTAGCCAGAGAAGGTGCCCGCACCGGCACTTTCTGGGATCCCTATGGGTCCAAACCCGTGGCAGTAATCCAGGGCAGGAATGGGACTCAGGGGGCCACAGGGGTAACACTGCCCCCAGACCTCAAGACCGTCCAAGCCCTAGATACTGCCCTAAAACCAGTCCTCAATGCCATCACTGAGGGCAAAGAAGTAGAGGGTCCGTACGGTACAGCAGCCCTCTCCATCAAGGAAGGCATGCTGTTCCAAGGGGAACAGTGGGTTTTGCCGCAGCAGCACCTGAGGGAATTCCTTCAACTGGCCCATGAGGGTCAAGGAGCAGGACACCCCGGGCCTGAGGTCACCTGGCAATGGGTAGAACAGGCGGGATGGTGGCCGGGACTTTGGGGCGATGTCCGCGAGTTCTGCGCTAATTGTCTTGTGTGCGCTGCGAACAACCCAGACCCCCAGAAAAGGAAAGTGCCCATGGAGCACATCAGGAGAGTAGAGGGACCATGGCAGTCGATACAGGTCGACTACTTCGGGCCCCTGCCCACCGCCCAGGGAGGCTATAATTATTGCCTTGTCCTGGTGGATGTGTTCACTAAGTGGGTAGAAGCCTTCCCATGTAGAACAGCCACGGCACTTAGTACTGCCAGGATCTTGGTCCGGGAGGTGTTCTCGCGGTGGGGACTACTACAATTCGTGGAGTTCGACCGAGGGAGTCATTTCACCGGCCAAGTGATGCAGAACACCCTCATGCTCCTAGGCATCGAAGGGAAGTGGCACGTGGCCCACAATCCTCAGTCTTCCGGGATTGTGGAATGCATGAACTGTACCCTCAAAAAAAAACGGAGGAAAGAGACAATGGGCTTGCCCCAGAAATGGGCGGAAGCCTTGCCTCTGGTCCTTATGGGGATCCAGGCTAGCCAGTCTAAAAGTACGGGGTATTCCCCACACGAATTAATGACTGGGAGAGTCATGTGAACCCCCACCCATGTACTAGCCCCGGTGCTCCGAGGCTCAGCTGCGAGAGGTGAATCGGGACAAGTTTGCCCGGACCCTTTTGGAGCGCCTAAAACAGATTTATGGGCAAACGGCTGGGAACATGGGAAAACAGCATCAGGGCAACCGACTGCTGCTCGAACTCCATAAGGCACAGGAGTGGGAAATTGGAGATGAGGTCATGGTGAGAAACTATGCCCAAGTAGGGAGTTTAGAACCACTGTACATGGGGCCCTACAGCCTTGTAGACAAAGCCAGCCCCATGGTTTACGCAGTGAAGTTGCCCCAGCGCACTAAATGGTTTCACATCAATCAGTGCAAACTGTTTAAACCGGGTGCAAAAGAGCCAACAACTGAGGCCATGTCTGAAGGTGAAAATTCTCAGCCTGAGGCGTGCAATAAGTCACAGACCACACAGGCTGGAACCGCAGCCTGCTTGGAGGGAGAAACTGTTCCGCCCACCTGGGAGGTTTCCCCACTGGCCTGGGACTCGGACGAGGAGAAGCCCGAAGACCAAGGCCCTCCTCCTGATCCGAACGCCATCGGGGGGGGAGCCTGAACAGCAAGGCCCCGCCCTCGACACGATTCTGGAGGAGGTAGAGTCGGAGGACGGAGGTCCCGCCCTCGACTCAAGCTTAGGGGAGGTAGAAATTGGGGGCGGAGATCCTCCACCTGAAGGGACAGGTGAGGAGGAGTCATCTGCCACAGACCCAAATCCCAAAGGGGCGGAGCCTGAGGGAAGGGAGCCGAAGCCGGCAGCCGTGGAGATGCCATGGGCTGAGAGGGCTAAAGTCCCAACCGAAGGTCCGCTCGCTAAGGGAGCCACGCCCAAAGTACCTCTTCGCAGGTCGACTCGAATGCCTCAGCCGGTAAAACCTTGGCCCGATTCCCCTGATTTCAGTAAACGCCGACTTGGGAAATCCCTGGCAAAACGCAGTCCCTGATTGACAGCGAAAGGCTGCGGGGAACCCAAGCCACAGGTCAGTGCAGCCCCGCCACAAGGAGCGGCAAGCTGCAGTCAAATCAGGGATTAGGTAAGCCGCCCGGGGACGGGCGGCGCTGCACATAAGTTAAGTTTAAGTTTAATTAAGTTTACGGTGTGTAAATATTAAAGTGATTAGTGTTATAAGTAGTTTTGGAGTCTGCCCAGCATGTGTGTTGTTTTGGATCGAGGTCGAAAGATCCGATCATGCCTTCACCTAAGCCAGAATCTCTCGGGTGTAAGGATTCACAATAATTTACAGTTCTGAAGATTAATTTTTTTGATTAAAGAATCCCTGGGCGTTGTGCTTTTAAATTTCCAGGGATAAAAATGGCTGTCACCCCACATGGCTGAAGACAAAGGACTTGGAAAGCAGCTCTCTGTGTCTGGAAGTAAGATTCAATGGAGCTGCCAATCAAAGGGGAATCCCCACCCCCCCTGCAGCAGGACAATCGATGCCTGTTTACAAAATGTTCTACAATGTTGACTCTAAGATCGAGTGCTTGAAACTGCCAGCATGAACAAAGGAACTTTGTTTGCTAAGCACTCAAGACTGTCAATCAATTGTGGTTCCAGATGACCACAGGACAATGCTTTATTTACAAAGCAATTGAATGCTATTAGCATTTGTTTGTATATCGAGTGGATACATCTAAACTGCAGAAGAGACTTTTGGATCTTGAATGGGAACCGTTTAAGCATTGAATGTGTTTAAATCACCTAGCATTCTGGACAATAGAGCAGTTGTATTTCCCTGTTGTTTCAGCCCAGGGAGCTCCGGAAGACACATTAACCCAGTCCAACCACTCTGAGTTAGCCAATCACAGCTTTCTCTTGTGTATTGGAGCCTTTGGGTGGGAATTTTGCACACAGCCCTTGCAAGGCAGAATGTCAGGGGGCTCACCAGGTATATAAGATAGCTGCTGAGAAGCTATCTCTCTCTTTACTTCCTGGGACCAGAGGTGAGCAGGGTGTTCTGACGCCTCGGCAAGGCAACCTAGCAGGAGTAAAGAGGTGGTGATTTAAGGGTAAATGCTGAGATTGTTTAAGTAACATTGGAGCCATTTTATCCCTCGTTTTCGCCGTCTGCAACCCCCTGTTACATAGTTTTACTGTAATTACTGTGTTCGTGTGGTATAGTTTATTCTTTTGATTGTAGTTTATTTAGGTAATAAAACTTGATTTTTCTCTCATCCAAACCACTTGTCCGTTTTAATATCATTAATTATAAGTTCCTCCACTCAGAACTGAAGGTGGGGTAGCGATTCGAAACCGCTGTTTGTAAATTGGTTTAGAGTGCAGCAGCAAAAGGCTGCTGACCAGGTGAATTACCGTAAACCAGGTTAAAGGTTGGAATTGGTCAGGGCTCAGAGGCAAAGGCTGCTGGCCAGGTAAATTACCAAAAACCAGTTAAAAGATGCCCCCCTTACACGGGAGCCTGGCTTTATCGTTTAATTTTGTTACAGGAACGAAAAGGATGACGAGAGGAATTCTCGTTGCGTTCGCGGTGATCGGGTGTAGCTGGGCCTATTGGGGCCACACCAAGGACTCCACGATCTACGGGTGCTCGGGGAGCACAGCCCCCATTGTAACCGATGGGTCGGGCGTGCGGGGCGTTGAGGAGACAGCCACCTATTTCCACGAAGGGAGGTGGCCAGGATGGCTGGGGTCGAACTCTACGGAATACTCCAGCCAGTCCGGGTTTGCGTACCGAGAGTCTTCCTTGATGTGCCCCCGAGTGAGGGTCATCGCACCCAGAGTCAGCATTACCGTCGGGAAGAAGATTTGCCTGGTTTGTAATGGACATGTTCCTTTGGACCGCTGGTGGTGGCTTCGGAAGCTGAGTAAGACCATGAAGAACTCCACGGTCGAGTGGGAGAGACTGGGTAACAATACCCATCGGACTATTACGGGGACTCAAGGGGGGGTTGAGTGTCTGTTGGGACAAATGGTGGGAACCAGATGAGGGAATCTGCATCTGTATGTGGGGTTCAGAACGCGTTTGCCCCACAGGCGTCTCCATCTTTTTCCAAAGGCAGTGGCAGGATGCTGGGAAAGGAATGAGGTGGGACGTCAGCACACGGGCGTGCGGAGTCCCATACTCGCAGATCCCAGTAAACGCAACTGAGCTCATCACCCGCCCCCGCAAGCCCCTGCCCACGATTCCGGTAGTCAAAGCCCGCAAGGAAGGGTGCCCCACCACTACCAAGGGACCCGGGAATGGATTGGTATTAGTACCCACAGGTCAGGTGCTGTACCAAGGGGTGCACTACGCGGTGGCCTTGCTGATTTTAAACCTCACCGAGGTGCGATTGCCAGAGTGGTGCCCCAAGGAAACGGATTGTACCCCAGGTCCTGTTAACAAACATGTTCAGGCAGTTTTATGAATTCAACTTTGCTGATGTAGACAGAGCCGAGTTGTACACCACACCACATGAGGTCTTGGACAGGATAGGGAGACAAAGAAGGGGTGCAGTAAATGATATTTTCACAGTTTTTAACACAGGGACTTCCGTCATCAACACTCTGGATGACGTGGAGCTGCAGACCCAGATTAATGGTTTAAAAACACAGTTACGAAAGATACTGACTGACGAGAACAAGGTAGTGGGTTCTGAGCTACATGAGGACCAGGCCATGACACTACACTTAAAAGAAATTATAGCTGAGCTGGAGAAACACGCGAAAACGGTAAATGCTCTCATCAGGGAGGATCGGAATGCGTCCGATCAGGCTGCGCAGAACGAAGCTGTACGGGGCGTGGTTACTGGGCGAGGGCCGCAGTAATCTGGAGGATTTAAAACAAGGTTTAGTCCCCTCCTGGATCAGCAACAAGCACCTCGCAGCCCTCCACCCTTTTGAGAATGCATTAAGTCCGTGCCAGCTCAGACTAGCTTCAGAAGCCTACCCAGTCCCAGTGGACTGTGGGCGGTCCAATCACACCATTATGGGTATAGTAGTAAGAATGCCGGTGATGGGAAAGACAGCTAAACCCGCCCCGATATACAGGGTGGAGAACATTGGAGTCATTCAGGGGGGTGCACACATTCGGTATACAGCAGTCGCACCTTACATCATTCGATGGGAGCATGCAATGATGGGTACCAACCTCTCGGGGTGCCGGAGCTGGGGAGCACACATCATCCTGTGTCCCCAGCACTTGAATGCCTATTCGAAACCACAGTGCGGGTTCAGAACTGCTGGCGCGAAGCCTATAAATTGCACCATGGAGGCAATGGCACAAGGCCATGTGCCCCCGCAGGTGGCATATATAGGAGGTGGGACATACTGTGTCACCACTGCAGCGCCCCACTACCAACATGGACAGCACGGCTGGTGTCCGGTGAGTGACAGCAGTTTCTGCTTCAAGCCCAAGGCAGAAGTTCAAGTGGCCCAAGAGCGAATTGTCCCCATTCCTGAACCTTCCACTGTTCACATCACTGTTAAAGAGAATTTCACTGACCTGCAACGATTCGTTGCACATTTTGGATATATCATTCCCCCTCTCCCTGACCACCTCACCAAGATATTAAAATCCGTTGTTGTTTCACAGATACATTTTTACACACTGGAGCAGAAGACTTTAGAGATAGGGGCAAGCATATTGGATATAGTAACCCCACCATGGTGGGACCTGTTCACTAATATAGAAGTCCCTTCTTGGATTAGCATAGCCTCTCACATCCTTGTAGTGTGTCAGGTTTTTATTGTGGTTTATTTACTGTTTTTACACTGTAAAAAGGTCAGACTTTCGCAGAATTACGAGAACAGAAGAGAATGGAGAGGGCATTATGTGCGGGTAGAAGAAGAGACACCCGTTTAGTATTTGCTGCTGTGTATAAAGTTAAAGTTTCTCTCCGTACCTTTTGTTTAATGTTTGGCCATGTGTAATTTTTGTGTGTGTACTGTATTTTTATTATTGAAACTCGTTAAGCGAGTTGTTGTTAATAAATGATAATGTGTATGGACAAGGTGGTGTAGGGGTATTAGGTCCCCCTCCACGCCTGGAAATGAGTGTGTCAGATTTTAAATCCAATGTATTGCCATCTATAGATGCTTAATGTACACTGTAGGTTTTTTGAAATGGGGAATACATGTGTCGTGGGATCATAGATAGGTAATTACAGGGGATGGTGTAATTATGGAAGGTCAGAAAATTTTGCTCACCCAGAGTTATGATACTTCAAGCAAGTTATAGTATCATCAGGAGGGACTGTAGAATTTGCAAAATTAATATTGTACTATAAGGGTCCTCTGGCAGAAGAGGCCTTGATTTTAAAAGACTGTTTTAAAAGAAGCCCAGAAAAGGGGCACATAAAATGGCCGCCAGACCCCGTGACTAGCTTATTGGGACACTTTAAAATGGTTCCTGCAGTCCCCAGACAGCCTTTTTGGATTCAACCCACAGTAAGTTCTGGAAGCCGTTTCTGAGAAAACGAAACCAGACTTTAACACATACATAAAGATCGGATGCAGATCCAGTCAGATCGGCCTGTAGATAAAGGCCATCTAAATGTTTACCCAGACAAAGGGGAACAGTTCCATATTCATAAAGAACGCATCAAGGACCCATTAAAGACATCAAGAAAACATTAAAACATTACCAGGTCATTCCAGACCAGAGATGGCCATCACCGGCCATCCCGAAAGCAGTTTAAATATAATAACTACCCCGCTGTGCCATAAGCCCGCCAAAAGTTAAACAAAGACTAACCTTGATTTGGCAGGAGATAAAGGCTTCTTCTGAGAAGTATAATTGGAGACACCCGGGGGTAGCGTGAGGGGTGGCAGCCATCGTAGCGAGTAGCGATCATAAGCCATCAGAGCCATCACAGAGGGCCATCGTGGCCATCATGGCGATTCGAGGAAGAAGAAGACGGTTCGAGTCGACATCTTGCCCTGGGGTAATCATCGGGAGATCATCGACCAACCCCGGGCCGTTGACGAAACGGGCCGTTTGATGAGACAAAACTACAGAAGAAACCTTTATGAAAGCCGGCTGGGAGCTTCCAACCATCAGTGTCCAGCTTGTTCATGACCTTCACCTCAAGAGAGAGAGAGAGAGAGGTGTGGCGCAGCCCGCTGTGGCTCCACTGACCACGAGGAAACAGGACGCCTGAGGGGATCAAAACGCAGACCTGTTTCAAAACTCTATACTTTTCCAACTGGATTGGTGAGCATGTTTCTGGCCCTTCATAATCGGATCTAGATAGGGTAAAGGGGGTGGTCATTTTGGGTATAATTAACATGAGTTGTTGTCCCTCGATGTTCTGTGTGTTTCCCCATTTCATAATGACTGCTGTAAGGTATAATATGCCTGTATCTATTTTAGCTAGTACTGTATTGTTATGATTTGGTTTTCCCTCCCATGTACCCTCTTATTTGCTTGCATTTGATTTGTTTTTCCATATGCAATAAAATTCCATTTTGATTAATTAAACTTGGTCTATAAGAGTCTTCTCTGCATTGTAGTTCCTGCAGCAAAACCAGTGTCTAGAACCTAAGGGGCGAGTGGGTCGAACCACTCAAGGTATTACTGTGCAAAAGAGAGAGAGAGGCCTCTGGCGAGAGAAACCTCGGTGATCTCAGAGAGAAAACCCCTTACATTTCCTATCCCTGACATCATTCTGGTGAATCTATGCTGTATACTCTCTATTGCTTTAATATCTTTTACTATAATTGGTGGTCAAAACTGCACAAAGTACCAAAATTAAATCTGAATTAGGTAACTTTAAATGAGTTGCGTTTTTCAAGATAATTAAAGTCTGTAGGTTTTATCATACTACATGTGTTGGTTTGAGACCAGCAGCCCTGAGTTATATGAGTAGTTCTGCATTGCAAAGAAAAACCCGGGAGTGTTCAAACACAGCGGGAGCAGAGCGAGAGCGCCGAAACCCAGGAGAGTTCTAACACAGCGGGAGCAGAGCGAGAGCGCCAAAACCCGGGAGAGTTCTAACACAGCGGGAGCAGAGCGAGAGCACCAAAACCCGGGAGAGTTCTAACACAGTGGGAGCAGAGCGAGAGCGCCAAAACCCGGGAGTGTTCTAACACAGCGGGAGCAGAGCGAGAGCGCCAAAACCCGGGAGAGTTCTAACACAGCAGGAGCAGAGTGAGAGCGCCAAAACCCGGGAGAGTTCTAACACAGCGGGAGCAGAGCGAGAGCGCCAAAACCCAGGAGAGTTCAAACTCAGCGGGAGCAGAGCGAGAGCGCCAAAACCCGGTAGTGTTCAAACACAGCGGGAGCAGAGCGAGAGCGCCAAAACCCGGGAGTGTTCAAACACAGCAGAAGCAGAGCGAGAGCGCCAAAACCCAGGAGAGTTCAAAGACAGCGGGAGCAGAGCGAGAGCGCCAAAACCCGGGACTGTTCAAACTCAGCGGGAGCAGAGCGAGAGCGCCAAAACCCAGGAGAGTTCAAACTCAGCGGGAGCAGAGCGAGAGCGCCAAAACCCGGGAGAGTTCAAACTCAGCGGGAGCAGAGCGAGAGCGCCAAAACCCGGGAGAGTTCAAACTCAGCGGGAGCAGAGCGAGAGCGCCAAAACCCAGGAGAGTTCTAACACAGTGGGAGCAGAGCGAGAGCGCCAAAACCCGGGAGAGTTCAAACTCAGCGGGAGCAGAGCGAGAGGGCCAAAACCCGGGAGAGTTCAAACACAGCGGGAGCAGAGCGAGAGCGCCAAAACCCGGGAGAGTTCAAACACAGCGGGAGCAGAGCGAGAGCGCCAAAACCCAGGAGAGTTCTAACACAGCGGGAGCAGAGCGAGAGCGCCAAAACCCGGGAGTGTTCAAACTCAGCGGGAGCAGAGCGAGAGCGCCAAAACCCGGGAGTGTTCAAACACAGCGGGAGCAGAGCGAGAGCACCAAAACCCAGGAGAGTTCAAACTCAGCGGGAGCAGAGCGAGAGCGCCAAAACCCGGGAGAGTTCTAACACAGCGGGAGCAGAGCGAGAGCGCCAAAACCCAGGAGAGTTCAAACTCAGCGGGAGCAGAGCGAGAGCGCCAAAACCCGGGAGAGTTCAAACTCAGCGGGAGCAGAGCGAAAGCGCCAAAACCCGGGAGTGTTCTAACACAGCGGGAGCAGAGCGAGAGCGCCAAAACCCGGGAGAGTTCTAACACAGCAGGAGCAGAGCGAGAGCGCCAAAACCCGGGAGAGTTCTAACACAGCGGGAGCAGAGCGAGAGCGCCAAAACCCAGGAGAGTTCAAACTCAGCGGGAGCAGAGCGAGAGCGCCAAAACCCGGTAGTGTTCAAACACAGCGGGAGCGGAGCGAGAGCGCCAAAACCCGGGAGTGTTCAAACACAGCAGAAGCAGAGCAAGAGCGCCAAAACCCAGGAGAGTTCAAAGACAGCGGGAGCAGAGCGAGAGCGCCAAAACCCGGGACTGTTCAAACTCAGCGGGAGCAGAGCGAGAGCGCCAAAACCCAGGAGAGTTCAAACTCAGCGGGAGCAGAGCGAGAGCGCCAAAACCCGGGAGAGTTCAAACTCAGCGGGAGCAGAGCGAGAGCGCCAAAACCCGGGAGAGTTCAAACTCAGCGGGAGCAGAGCGAGAGCGCCAAAACCCAGGAGAGTTCTAACACAGTGGGAGCAGAGCGAGAGCGCCAAAACCCGGGAGAGTTCAAACTCAGCGGGAGCAGAGCGAGAGGGCCAAAACCCGGGACAGTTCAAACACAGCGGGAGCAGAGCGAGAGCGCCAAAACCCGGGAGAGTTCAAACACAGCGGGAGCAGAGCGAGAGCGCCAAAACCCAGGAGAGTTCAAACTCAGCGGGAGCAGAGCGAGAGCGCCAAAACCCGGGAGAGTTCTAACACAGCGGGAGCAGAGCGAGAGCGCCAAAACCCAGGAGAGTTCAAACTCAGCGGGAGCAGAGCGAGAGCGCCAAAACCCGGGAGAGTTCAAACTCAGCGGGAGCAGAGCGAGAGCGCCAAAACCCGGGAGTGTTCAAACACAGCGGGAGCAGAGCGAGAGCGCCAAAACCCGGGAGAGTTCAAACTCAGCGGGAGCAGAGCGAGAGCGCCAAAACCTGGGAGAGTTCTAACACAGCGGGAGCAGAGCGAGAACGGCAAAACCCAGGAGTGTTCAAACACAGCCCCGAGACCGGAGAAGCAGCGGACTTGCGTGGGAGCAGTCCGAGGTGGCGGAGGATAAAAGGAAGCAGCCAGAGGCATACCAATCCAGGTTCCGAGAGAGAGGTAAAAAGTAATCCAAGTGTGACGTCAGCAGGAAGCAGGTAAGTGATTGGTTGGTGAGTATTTCTCTCTTTTCAATACAAGCTTGAATTCTGTGGTGTTAAATTTCTAGGGTCTCTGTGTTGTAGTGGGGACAGTTGGTAAATAAAGCGCCCTAGAGTATACCTGTAACTGGGGTGTTGAATAAATTTTTTAATTAATTAAAGGAGTAAGTCATGGCAGGAAAGCTCAGACCCGTGTTCTGCTCCTCTTGCTCCATATGGGAAGTCAGGGACGCTGCCAGTGTCCCTGACGACCATGTGTGCGGGAAATGCATCCAGCTGCAGCTACTTGTAGACCGCATTGCGGCGCTCGAGCTGCGGGTGGATGAGTTTTGGAGCATGCGCGATGCTGAGAGGGTCGTGGATAGCACGTTTAGCGAGTTGTTCACGCCGCAGAGTAGGGCTGCACAGGCAGAAAGAAATTGGGTGACCATCAGGCGGAGCAACAGAGGCAGGCAGGAAGTGCAGGGAACCCCTGCGGACATCCCCCTTTCAAACAGGTATACCAAGTTGGATACTGTTGAGGGGGATGACTCACCAGGGGAAGGCAGCAGCAGCCAGCTTCCTGGCAACAGGGACACTTCTGCTGCTCAGAAAGGGAGGGAAAAGAGTGGGAGAGCAATAGTGGTAGGGGATTCTATCGTAAGGGGAACAGATAGGCGTTTCTGTGGCCGCAAACGTGACTCCAGGATGGTTTGTTGCCTCCCTGGGGCCAGGGTCATGGATGTCACTGAGCGGCTACAGGGCATTCTTAAGGGGGAGGGTGAGCAGGCAGAGGTTGTGGTCCACATTGGGACCAACGACATAGGTAGGAAGGGGGATGAGGTCCTGCATCAAGAATTTAGGGAGCTAGGTAACAGATTAAAGAGCAGGACCTCAAAGGTTGTAATCTCTGGATTACTCCCAGTGCCACGTGCTAGTGAGTATAGGAATAGGAGGATAGAGCAGATGAATGCGTGGCTAAAGAGTTGGTGTAGGAGGGAGGGTTTTACTTTCCTGGATGACTGGGCCTGCTTCTGGGAAAGGTGGGACTTGTACAAGTCGGACGGGTTGCACCTGAACCAGAGCGGGACAAATATCCTTGTGGGGAGGTTTGCTAGCACTGTTGGGGGGGGTTTAAACTAACTTGGCAGGGGGATGGGATACAGAGGGGAGCTGAAATAGGGGGTGATGTGCTGCCAATTATAGAGAAAAAAACAAGTCAGCTTGGTAGACAGGGCAAATATATAAGGACAAGGCTGGATGGCATCTATTTTAATGCAAGGAGTCTTGCAAATAAGGTGGATGAACTGAAGGTGTTGATAAACACATGGGAGTATGGTATTGTTGCTATCACGGAGACATGGTTGAGGGAGGAGCAAGACTGGCAGCTCAATATTCCGGGGTACAGAATCTTCAGGCGAGACAGAGGGGGAGGTATAAGAAGAGGGGGTGTCGCAATATTAATTAAGGAGTCAATTACTGCAGTAAGGAGGGATGACATATTAGCAGGTTCCTCTAATGAGGCCATATGGGTGGAGCTTAAAAACAAAAAGGGGGCAAGCACTTTGCTGGGAGTGTACTATAGGCCTCCAAACAGTCAGGGGGAGATAGAGGAACAGGTATGTTGGCAAATCTCAGAGAAATGTGCAAATAATAGGGTAATAATAATGGGGGATTTCAACTTCCCCAATATTAACTGGGATAGTCAGAGTGTGAAAGGCTCAGAGGGTGTAGAATTCTTAAAGTGCATCCAGGAGAGCTTTTTGAGCCAGCATGTAGAAAGTCCTACAAGCGAGGGGGCGGTACTGGACCTAATTCTAGGGAATGTGGCCGGCCAAGTGGAAAAAGTGCTAGTAGGTGAGCACTTTGGTGACAGTGACCATAATATGGTGAGATTTAAGGTGGTCATGGAAAAGGACAGGGATGGGCCGGAAATAAAGGTTCTAAATTGGGGGAAGGCCGATTTTAATAGGATAAGGCAGGATCTGGCCAAAATGGACTGGGATCAGCTACTTGTAGGAAAATCCGCATCGGAGCAATGGGAGGCTTTCAGAAGGGAGATTGAGATCATACAATGGCAACATGTTCCCGTAAAGGTCAAGGGTGGTTCCAAAAACCACAGGGAACCTTGGATGTCAGGGGATATACGAGAATGGATTAGGAAAAAAAGGAGGGCTTTTGGCAGATACAAAAGGCTAAAGACGGAGGAAGCCCTAGAGGAGTACAAAAAGTGCAGGGGGATACTTAAAAAAGAAATTAGGAGATCAAGGAGGGGCCATGAAATAACACTGGCGAGCAAAATAAAGGAAAATCCTAAGATGTTTTATAAGTATATTAAGGGGAAGAGGATAACTAGGGAAAAAATAGGGCCCATTAGGGACAAAAGTGGCAATCTGTGTGTGGAGCCGGAAGATGTAGGAGGGGTTCTAAATGAATTTTTTGCATCTGTCTTCACTATGGAGAAGGACGATGTAGACATAGAAATAGGGCGGGGGGACTGTGATATGCTTGAACATATTAACATCGAGAGGGAGGAGGTATTGGCGGTTTCAGCAGGCCTAAAAATGGATAAATCCCCAGGCCCGGACGAAATATATCCCAGGCTGCTGTGTGAGGCAAAGGAAGAGATTGCGGGGGCTCTAACACATATATTCAGGACCTCTCTGGCCACAGGGGATGTGCCAGAGGACTGGAGAACCGCTAATGTAGTACCATTATTCAAGAAGGGAAGTAGGGAAAAACCGGGGAACTACAGGCCAGTGAGCCTAACATCAGTGGTAGGAAAATTATTGGAAAAAATTCTGAGGGACAAAATTAGTCTCCACTTGGAGAGGCAAGGATTAATCGGGAATAGTCAACATGGCTTTGTCAAGGGAAGATCATGTCTGACTAATTTGATTGAATTTTTTGAGGGGGTGACTGGGTGTGTGGATGAGGGTAACGCAGTGGATGTGGTATACATGGATTTCAGTAAGGCCTTCGATAAAGTCCCACACAGGAGACTGGTCAAGAAGGTAAGAGCCCATGGAATCCAGGGTGCCTTGGCACATTGGATACAAAACTGGCTTAGTGGCAGAAGGCAGAGGGTGATGGTCGAAGGTTGTTTTTGTGACTGGAAGCCTGTGGCCAGTGGGGTACCACAGGGATCGGTGCTGGGTCCCTTGCTGTTTGTGGTGTACATTAATGACTTGGATATGAATGTAAAGGGTATGATCAGTAAGTTCGCGGATGATACAAAAATTGGTAGGGTGGTAAATAACGAGGATGGTAGCCTCAGTCTGCAGGACGATATAGATGGGTTGGTCAGATGGGCGGAACAGTGGCAAATGGAATTTAACCCGGAAAAGTGCGAGGTGGTGCACTTTGGGGGGACTAACAAGGCAAGGGAATACACAATGAATGGTAAGACCCTAGGCAAGACGGAGGGTCAGAGGGATCTGGGTGTGCAAGTACACAGATCCCTGAAGGCGGCGGAACAGGTGGATAAGGTGGTAAAAAAGGCATATGGGATACTTGCCTTCATTAGCCGAGGCATAGAATATAAGAGCAAGGAGGTCATGATGGAGTTGTATAAAACACTGGTTAGGCCACAGCTGGAATACTGTGTGCAGTTCTGGTCGCCACACTACAGGAAGGATGTGAACGCTTTGGAGAGGGTGCAGAGGAGATTCACCAGGATGTTACCAGGGCTGGAGCGCTTCAGCTATGAAGAGAGACTGGGCAGATTGGGTTTGTTTTCCTTGGAGCAGAGGAGGCTGAGGGGGGACATGATTGAGGTGTACAAAATTATGAGGGGCATAGATAGGATGGATACTGAGGAGCTTTTTCCCTTAGTAGAAGGGTCAATAACTAGGGGGCATAGATTCAAGGTAAAGGGCGGGAGGTTTAGAGGGGATTTGAGAAAGAACTTTTTCACCCAGAGGGTGGTTGGAGTCTGGAACTCACTGCCTGAAAGTGTTGTGGAGGCAGAAACCCTCACAACATTTAAGAAGCATTTGGATGAGCACTTGAAATGCCATAGCATACAAGGCTACGGACCAAATGCTGGAATATGGGATTAGATTAGACAGGGCTTGATGGCCGGCGCGGACACGATGGGCCGAAGGGCCTCTATCCGTGCTGTATAACTCTATGATTCTATGACTCTAAAATATCTTATGCAAGCATGCATCTCAACAGCTGTACTCGTTGACATCTGAATGCCAGTTAAACTGTTCTGTCTGCTTTCTGCTAACATTAAAACTAAAACTGAAAGTAACTCAGTGTGAGACTAGCTTCCTGAGATGGCTACACACCAATTGTCTAAGGTTTATTCGGTTGACATTACACACTTTGGGCTGAATTTTAACACCCAAAAATAGGTCAGAGGTTAAAAAATTTTAAATCTCAAATCCAAACTCAATCCGCCTCCAACCCATCCACTTCTGGGTTTAACGGACGCGGCACAAGGGATGGGCATTTAAATATATGAGGCTGGCAACCTCTGACTTCACCTGTTTTACAGGTTTAGCTGTGGCCTGCTGAGTTTTCCAGGCCTTGGGAAATCCGACAGCTGAAGAGAGGCAAGGACAACTTCCGGGAGAAGATAAGTGACTTTACAGCAACGTGGGCCAGGAGGAGCAGGAGTGCTTCCCCCCAGGCCCCTCAAGCTCCACCCCCCCACATCAGACCCTTGCCCATGCAAAGGCTCCTGTGGTTGGGGATTGGACCTCCCACCGCCCCCCAGGATTGGACCTCCACAGGGTCATAGAATCATAGAAAGTTACAGCACGGAAGAAGGCCATTTCGGCCCATCGTGTCCACGCCGGCCAACAAAGGGCTATCCAGCCTAATCCCACTTCCCAGCTGTTGGTCCATAGCCCTGCAGGTTACAGCATCCCAAGTGCACTTCCAAGCACTTTTTAAATGTGGTTAGGGTTCCTGCCTCTACCACCCTTTCAGGCTGTGAGTTCCAGACCCCCACAACCCTCTGGGTGAAGAAATTTCCCCTCAAATTCCCTCTAAGCCTTCCCCTAATTACTTTAAACCTGTGACCCCTGGTTTTTGACCCCTCTGCTAAGGGAAATAGGTCCTTTCTATCCAGTTTATCTATGCCCCTCAAAATTTTACACACCTCAATAAGGTCAGCCTCCTCTGTTCCAAGGAAAACAGACCCAGCCTATCCAGTCTTTCCTCATATCTAAGATTCTCTACTCCCAGCAACATCCTTGTAAATCTCCTCTGTATCCTCTCTAGTGCAATCACACCTTTCCTGTAACGTGGTGACCAGAACTGCACGCAATACTCTAGCTGAGGCCTAATTAGTGTTTTATACAGTTGAAGCATAAATCCCCTGCTCTTGTATTCTATGCCATGGCTAATAAAAGCAAGCATTCTGTATGCCTTCTTAACCACCTTATCTACTTGGCCTGCTACCTTCAGGGATCTGTGGACATGCACTGCAAAGTCCCTTTGTTCCTTTACACTACTCAGTGTTCTACCATTTAATGTGTATTCCCTTTCCTTGTTAGCCCTCCCCAGATGCATTACCTCACACTTCTCTGGATTGAACTCCAATTGCCACTGTTCTGCCCACCTGACCAATTTTTTGGTATCTTCCTGCAGTTGCTTGCTTCTTCAGTATCAACCACACAGCTGATTTTAGTATCATCTGCAAACTTCTTAATCATGCCCCCTATATTCAAGTCAAGATCATTGATATTTATCACAAAAAGCAAGGGACCTAGTACTGAGTCCTGTGCAACCCCTAAGTAAACAGCCTTCCAGTCACAAAAACACCTATCAACCATTACCCTCTGCTTCCTGCCACTGAGCCAGTTTTGCCCTGGATCCCATGGGTTTTTAACTTTGTGACCAGTCTGCCATGTGGAACCTTATCAAAAGCCTTGCTAAAGTCCATATACACTACATCAAATGCACTACCCTCATCTACCCTCCTGTTACCTCCTCAAAAAATTCAATCAAATTTGTCAGACATGACTTTCCCTTAACAAATCCATGCTGACTATCCTTGATTAATCCATGTCTTTCTAAATGAAGATTTATCCTGTCCTTCAGAATTCTTTCCAATAATTTTCCCACCACTGAGGTTAGGCTGACTGGCCTGTAATTACTCGGTCTATCCTTTTATCCCTTTTTAAACAAGGGTACCGCATTAGCAGTCCTCCAGTCCTTCGGCACCACACCTGAAGCCAGAGAGGATTGAAAAATGATGGTCAGGGCCTCTACTATTTCCTCTTTTGCTTCGCTTAACAGCCTGGGATACATTTCAACTGGGCCTGGGGATTTATCCACTTTTAAAGCTGCTAAACCCCTTAATACTTCCTCTCTCACTATGTTTATTTCATCTAATATTTCACACTCCTCCCCTCCGATAGCAATGTCTGCTTCACCCCTCTCCTTTGTGAAAACAGACACAAAGTATTCATTAAGAATCCTACTGACGTCTCCTGCCTCCACACACAGATTACCCACATGATCTCTAATAGGCCCTACCCTTTCTTTAGTTATCCTCTTACTCTTAATATATTTATAAAACATCTTTGTGTTTTCCTTGATTTTACTTCCCAAGAATTTTGCATGCTCTCTCTTTGCTTTCCTAATATCCTTTTTAATTGCACCCCTACACTTTCTGTACTCCTCTAATGATTCTGGAGTATTTAGCCCTTGGTATCTGTCATACGTCTCCCTTTTTTTCTTTTTCCTACCCTGTTTGTCTCTCAACATCCAGGGGGCTCTAAATTTGTTAGTCCCACCATTTTTCTTTAAGGGCAGGTGTTTGGTCTGAAACCTCCAGATCTCCTCCTTGAATGTTCCTGGGACTAGGGACAGGGTCACTGGCAAGGCTTGGAAGCTAAGCAGAGCCAGGCCTGGTTAGTACCTGCAGGAGTGACTATCAGGGAAGACCAGGTGTAGAAGGTCACGGAAGGAGCCCCGAGGAGGGGCGGTTGGTGAGAAGGCCACAGGAGGAGCGGCTGGTGAGCAGGCCCGGGCGGTGGGCTGAAGATTGTCGGACAGGAGGAATGGTGGAAATGGAATGGCGGGACGCAGCGGCTTTGCTTCTCCCAGTCATGGGAACTTGCAAGATCACATTTTGTTGTTCATGTACTTGTGCAATGACAATAAAGTTGAATTATTATTACACTGCTCTGGCACTGATTTACCTTCAAGTAGCTGTTTCCAGTCCACTATGGCTAAATCCCCTCTGAGCTTAGCAAAATTTGCTTTTCCCCAATTTAGAATTTTTATTCCTGGTCTATCCTTGTCCTTTTCCATAACTACCTTAAATCTAACAGAATTATAGTCACTAGCACCAAAATGTTCCCCCACTGATACGCCTTCTACCTGTCCAGCTTCATTTGTGGATTGGACCTACTTAGTCCTGCAGCCAAGCCTGTCAGTCAGGCTGACTTCTGGGCGGGGAACCTGTCAAGGACATAAGACACATGCTCAGGAGTTAAAACTCCACAGCATGCAGGGCAAACCAGATTTCCGTGTTTCCCATCTGAAACTCAGCCCCACCTACGTAAACTGCCTCTGTTAATATCTAGGCCTTTGTGTTGATGTGAAGCAATGTGATGTGTCGTACTACATGCTTTATAAAATTAATTACACATTTTCGTTTATGACATTCCTAAAACGATACAATTCAAAGTATGTAGCTACCAACTTCAATTGAAGTGGTGCCTTGTAATCCCAACTGATAGTGAAACAGCTCTGGTGGAAAGCCTATGATCAGCATCAACAACATAAAACATCAGTCTTTCTGAGTGGGTATTACACTGAAACCGTTTTCCTGGGAAGGCGTAATTTGGAATGCACAGCAGGCTTCATGCTGCTCAAAAGGGAGCCCACCAATAGCGATGAGGAGAATGAGGTAGTGCTGCAGTGGGACTACCGTGTCGCACCAGAGGGACCTTAAAGAGGCAGAATAGCTACAAAGATGAACACACTTATCAGCTTTGTAGGCTTTAGCAGAGACTGAGGCCCACAAAAGTAAGTGTATGGGAGCCAAATTAGAAAGAGAGGAAGTTTCAACTAGGTCCTCTCCCTCCATTTAGAAAATTTGGGGCCTTACCATTGCTACCCTGGGCCCAGTTTCATCTTTCTCTAGTGGAGCAGTGGTAAGAGTGGAGAATGGGAGGAACATCCTCTGAGAATCTAAGCCCTGAGCCCCACCAGTATTTGCAAGAGATGGGTGGCATGTTTCGGCTGTTCCAGTTGGGGAGTGGGCGGGGTTGTGGGGGAAGTTAAGCTTGGGGTTGGGAGGTGGTGATAGGCTTCAACACCCCATTTTCTTGCTATTTCCACTGCTATCCCACCTAATTTGGGGCAGGATAGTGCAGGAAAATACAGCCGCAAAGCTTTATGTTTTTGATACTGATTAGAGGCCTTCCATCAGATCTACCCTTTGGTGAGACCTCGTTTGGAATCCAACTAAAACTGTTGGCTATAAGAACCCTACAGGAAATGATTTTGGGCATTCTTGTTGTATTAGCTTCAATACAATATCCAAGGCAAACACAAGGTGAATGAACTTGAGGCAGGACTCGTAGTGGGGAACATGTTTGAGTATTTACTGAGATGTTATTAGTGTTCATTTAAAAAGTTTATGCAGCAGTCAATATAAATTTAGAAGCCTTGGCTCTCACCTCTGAGTCAGAAAGTCATGGATTCAAGCCTCACTCCAGACTTGATTGCACATAATCTAGACTGACATTTTAGTGTCGTACCAAGGGAGTGCTGCACTGGAGGTGCTGTCTTTCAGATGAGATGTTAAACCAAGGCCCTGTCTGCCTTCTCAGATATAAGATTGTAGGATTCACAAAATTACAGGACCCCCTACTCAATGGACCTGTGTCTGGAATTTAAAAAGGGACTGTGTTGGACCTTTTGGAGGAGAAATGTGGACAGAAATATCTCACTATTAGGCGCCTTTGGACTAAACTAGGGCCTATTTGATTGAGTTTGGACATTTTAAATTGTATGCTGGGTCTGCACAGGAAAATGGGATCCTTATAGGACTGCTAACCCACCTGGGAGGTAGGCCCCCAGGGAGACATTAGCAGTCTAACAAAAGCCCACTTACCAGGGACCCAGATACATACATATTTTAATAGTACTTAAAACAGCTATACAGAAAAACCCTGGCATCAGCAAAACACACAATGGACAGTATCAAGACCTGATTACATTCCAACAGCACCATTCAAAAACCCCATCAACACCTTTAGGAATCTTGTATCATACTAATGCTCAATCAGCCCACCAAAATTCTCACAAAGGGATCACATCAGAGTTGATCAGCCTGCCAAAATCGCACAAAAGGGAGTCATCTAAAATCAATTGTGCACCCGAGTTTTGGCGCAGAAGTTTAAGCATCCTCTCAGGTATAACTGGGGGCTTTCTAGTAGCTAAAGAGACCTGATCAGACGGGCTAAGGAGAGAGAGTGCCAGCGGACAGCAGCAGCAGCACACCGGAGCAGAAGAAACGTACCCGAGAACACGCTGGAAAAGCACTTGGACTCTGGGCTCTTTGATTCTGGCTTTGAAACATCTAACTTGACACACGAGGTTACAGCAACACAACAAGAAAACCTAACAAGAAGCCTCGGAGTCACGGAAGGATCAACCATTATCCAGCGCTGACTCTAGGAAAAACTTGTATACCATCAAAACGTCGACCAGTGCTAATACCGAAGACACTGCAACCAGCCAAGGAGTCCACAAGATTGAGGAGAGAGAAAGCAGTGTGCAACTGGTCTAAACTGTGGAGAAATCTTTTGGTGAGCACAGTCCCTGTAATTTCAGAGCCTAACTGAGTTAGTGTAGTGGTGGGAGGTGGTTTATTTTGTTCTGTTTTTTTTTCTCTCACTGCATAACCTCTGTACCTGTTGCATATACGTTTTTGTTTAGTTAATTTGTGTGGTGTGCGATTTCTAAATAAAATATTTGTTCTTGCAGCAAACAGTTGTCTGCCTACATCTATCACATCCCCTAAATAATTCCAAGCCCCAGAACCAGGGAGTGAGATGATTCGAACTGTCAAGGTCAATTTAAAAGGCCGACAAACCCACCACCCCCTACAAGATTCTACAGCACCATTCAAAGAAGAGCTTGCAAGTTCTCCCACTGTCCTGCCCAACATTTAACATCATATAACATCACTAAAAAACAAATTAGCTGGTCATTTATTTCAGTGCTGTTTGTAGGACCTGGCTGTGTGTAAATTGGGTGCCATGCTTGCCTACATAATAGTGATTACACTTCAAGAGTACTTTATTAGCTGTAAAGTACCTTAGGACATGGTGAGGACATGTAAGATGCAATATAAAATACAGGTTCTCTTTTCTTCTTGTTAAGCAATATGTAATGCCTCCCCAATCTACTGGGATTCTTTGAGAAGGTAACTAGTGTAAATTCAACACATATCAATAACTAAGCTGGACGTGATTGGCCAATTGCTCTAGGTTTTAGTTCTAATTTGGAGAGTCTTGTACAATCACAGCCTCGGGGCCTACAAGTGCAACACAACAGTTGTAAGTGAGTTTAATGCTGCCTGTCTCAATGGCGTCAATACTGTCATGCTGCTGTTATAGGTAAAAGAGCAAAATAGATTTTATGCTGTCCGGAGATGTTTTGGAACAATGCTTGTAGGATTCGCAAAATTGGACTTTGTATTAATAAGGGTCAAATGGCAGAAGAGGCCATGATTTTAAAGACTGTTTTAAAAGTAGCCCAGAAAAAGGGGCATACAAAATGGCCACCATACCATGTGACCAGCTTATTGGGACACTTTAAAATGGTTCCTGCGCAACCTCAGACAGCTTTGTGGATTCAACCTACAGTAAGTTCTGGAAGCCGTTTCTGAGAGAACGAAACCAGACCCACACGTATGCATATGGATTAGATGCAGATCTAGTCGAGATCGGCCTGGAGACAGAGGCCATCAAAAATGTTGACCCAGACAAAAGGGGACAATTTCATATTCATGAGAACAGCACCCAGGACTAGATAACGAGATCAGCAGGACATTAAAAACAATGAAGGTAATTCCGGACCAGAGATGGGCCTTTACCAGCCGTTTAAGACATTTTAAAATACAATGACTACCCCACTGTGCTCCCAGCCCGCCAAAAGTAAAATAAAGACTAACCTGATTTTGGGCGGGAGACGGAGGTTTCTGGAGGAAAGTATATCTGGAAGACTTTTCGGCAGTTGGACAAACAGCTTGAGTCCGGACACCCAGAAGAAGAAGCAGGCAATCGCAGGAGGGAGAAGAGAGCGAACATCGAGAAGGCAGTCTCGAAACCGGCGTTCCGCCCCGGGGAAGCACATCGGGAGATCATCGCCCGTCCCTGGGCCATTGCCGGAACGAGAGGCCATCGACCCAACTTGGGAGAAGAGACAAAAAAATAAAGGTCCCAAGAGAAGAAACCTTCCAGCCACCCCGGCTCAGGAGAAGGGAGAAAAGAAAACTGAAGAAGCGATGGGAGCCAGCCCAAGGCTCCTCTAACCAGGGTCGAGCCAACGATCCTCAACCCTGCTGACATCCAGGCCCGCTGGTGTCCAGCCGCCCCCGACCCCCACCTCAGGAGAGAGGTGTGGCGCAGCTCGCAGGGGCTCCACGATCCATGTGGAGACAAAACGCCTGAAAGGACCAAACACAGACTCAATTTCAAAACCTTGCACTTCCTAGTGGGATTGGTGAGCATGTTTCTGGCTCTTCACAATCAGATCTAGATAGGTTTAATAAGGGGGTGGATTTAAGGGTACAATTAACATGAGTTGTTGCCCCTCGATGTTCCGTGTGTTTCCTTATTTCATGATGATCTTTGTAGAGTATAAGATGCCTGTATTTGCCTTAGTTAGTACTGTGTCATTATGATTTGTTTGTGTGTTTTTCCCTCCCATGTACTCCCTTATCTGCTTGCATTTGATTTGATATTTTTCCTTATGCAATAAAATTTCATTTTGTTTCATCAAACTTGGTCTACAAGAGTTTCCTCTACATTGTAGTTCCTGCACCTAAGTCCAGAGTATAGAATCTAAGGGGTGAGTGGGTCGAACCACTCAAGGTTTACTGTGCAAGAGAGAGAGGCCTCTAGAGAGAGAAACCTCAGGGAAACCTCTCAAGGAAAACCCCTTACATGCTGAGAATGTGCCAAGATAAGTTTTAAACCATCTGATCATTCTTAGGGCAGCAGGAAATGTACTGGTAATGATTCAATAGTACAAAATATTGAGAGATGGTTTCTTTTCATTTTCTCACAGTGCAATGTGTGTTTGATCAAACACATTATTGGTAGCAATAACAGAAATACTTTGTAGGATAAACATTTCTGCCCTCTTCATCAGGAATGTTTCACTACTTCACTTTGAAAACCATACTGGAAAATATACATTGCCATTTCAGTCTGCTCTGCTATATATTTTCAGAAGCAGTCAGCACACTTATTGGTAAATTCAAGCCAATGATCTGATGCAATAGAAACTCCTTAAGGACCTTAGCAGATATCTGTATAGAAAACAACATAATTAGATGAAAGTGTTTAGTTGTCCAAAAAAGCACCACTATGCAGTAAATATTCTGGGATTTCAATCATGTTGCTGTTATATATTTCTTCAATTCGACTTTCATATTAAAAATAACTAACAAATAATTTAACAGAGGTTGGAAAGAATGTTATAATATTTATGGAACCCCACAATGGTATTCAAGCCATCCTTCACTGTGATATAAGATGGCACTGAGGTGGAAGAGGCTGTTGTGTTAATTGTTCAAACCTTGTCGATTTATTCAGGTGCTGTCTTGCACTTTTGTATATTTGGGCATTATTTGTGAAGAATTGATGTGACTATCAGTTTTGAAAATCTGGAAAACTGAGACTCACAGCTGGTTTTTAGACAGTGAAAACCATTTTAAAAAATGTTGTTCCTGCCTCCAAAATGAATGGTGAAGGCAGGGTGGCAGCAGCAGACAAAGTTTAACATTTTACCTTAATGAAGTAGGAAAATGGATTAGGATAAGTGGATTAGAAGTAGAACAGATTACAAAAATAGTAAAATTAAAGTTAAAATTTGAAGAGAATAGGGAAGAGAGAAAAGTATGACAGGGTGAGAAAAGTCCTTACAGTGTTGTTATTTTACTCTGTTTTTGGGGTTTTATAGTTTAGAGTTGATATTACTGTAATAAAACTATTCCTGAAGTTTGAATAGCCTTATGACTGTAATATTAATGTTTATTTCAGCGACATAGTGCATGAGCTGAAAAATAGATTTCCCAGGGAGACAGGAATTTCCCTGAACCTACCAAGGAACCCCATAAGCATCTCTTGGCTGTATACAAGGACAAAAAAACATTTTAAATATTTTTAAGGGCGTATATTGCTGACATACCACTGATTCCTGGCAGTCTTTAGCCATCCCTGTTTCTCCACATATTCGGGATAGAATGTCCTCATTGTTAGCATTTTCACTGTGCTCCATGAGGCCATCTCCTTCTTGGTGCCCTGACAAAGTCCTGACATATTGATGAGAAAGCAAATCAGAAATGTACAGCAATCACATCATTCACATTTATCTTGTGACGTGAAAGTGCTCTTTGTAACCTTGAATAAAATGATACTTTCAGTGCACAAAAATAAAATAACTGTATTTCAAGATTATCAATATCAAATACATGAATATAGAAAGGATACAAACACTTAAAAGAAGAGCCATGACTTTTGGGAGATTTGGCTTGAACCTGCACATCTCTTCTTGAGGTCCAGAACTGGTAGTGTGTGCTGTGTTCATAACAACATAAGAGGTAGGAGCAGGAGTAGACCATGCAGCACTTTGAGCCTGCTCTGCCATTCAATAAGATCATGGCTGATCTTCCACCTCAACTCCACATCCTCGCCCTATTCTCATATCCCTTGATTCCCCAATGTCCAAAAATCTATTGATCTCAGTCTTAAATATACTTAAAGACTGAGCATCTACAGCCCTCTATGGTAGAGAATTCAAAAGATTCACAACCCTCTGAGTGACCATTAACCCTCAAAATAGACGAGTTAATGGCACAAATAACTACATATGGGTATGATCTTGTGGCCATTACAGAAGCATGGCTGCAGGGTGACAATGCCTGGGAATTAAACATACCAGGTTATTTAACGATCAGGAAGGACAGGCAGGAAGGAAGGGGAGGTGGGGTGGCTATGTTAATAAAGGAAGGAATCACTGTAATACAGAGAAATGATATTGGGTCAAAAGATCAGGATAATGAAACAGTTTGGGTGGAGATAAGGAATAACAAGGGGAAAAAAACACTCGTAGGCGTAGTCTATAGGCCTCCGAACAGTTGCAACTCTGTTGGACGGAGTATCAATCAGGAAATAGTTGAGGCTTGTAAAAAGGGAACATCTATAATTATGGGGGATTTTAACTATCATATTAATTGGACAAATCAAATTGGACAGGGCTGCCTTGAGGATGAGTTCATTGAGTGTATTAGGGATGGGTTTCTTGAGCAGTATGTAACTGAACTGACCAGGGGGCAAGCAACCTTAGATCTGGTCCTGTGTAACGAGACAGGATTAATTAAAAATGTCCTAGTAAAGGATCCCCTTGGAATGAGTGACCATAACATGGTTGAATTCCATATTCAATTAGAGGGTGAGAAGATTGGATCTCAAACAAGCATGCTAAGCTTGAATAAAGGAGACTATGAAGGCATGAGAGCGGAATTGAGTAGAGTGGATTGGGAAAATAGATTAAAGGGTAAGACGATACATGATCAGTGGTGTACATTTAAGGAGTTATTTTACAACTTCCAAAAAAAAAATATTCCACTGAGAAGAAAAGGGTGTAAAAGAAAAGACAGCCATCTGTGGCTAAGTAAAGAAATTAAGGATAGTATTCGACTAAAAACAAGGGCATATAAGGTAGCCAAATCTAGTGGGAGGATAGAGGATTGGGAAAACTTTAAAAGACAGCAAAAAATAACAAAAAGATTGATTAAGAAAGGGAAGATGGATTATGAAAGTAAATTAGCAAAAAATATAAAAACAGATAGTAAGAGTTTTTATAGTTATATAAAAAGAAAAAGGGTGGCTAAAGTAAATGTTGGTCCCTTAGAGGATGAGACCGGGAAATGAATGGTGGGAAATATGGAGATGGCAAAAACACTGAATGAATATTTTATATCAGTCTTTACAGCAGAAGACACTAAGAATATCCCAACACTGGACAAACAGTGGGCTAAAGGGGGGAGGAGCTAAACATGATCAAAATCACTAAGGAAGTGGTACTCGGTAAAAGAATGGGACTCAAGGCGGATAAATCACATGGACCTGATGGCTTACATCCTAGGGTCTTGAGGGAAGTGGCAGTAGGGATTGTGGATGCATTGGTAATAATTTTCTAAAGCTCCCTGGACTCAGCAAAGGTCCCGGCAGACTGGAAAACTGCTAATGTAACACCCTTATTTAAAAAGGGCAGTAGACAGAAGGATGGAAACTATAGACTGGTTAGCCTAACATCTGTGGTAGGTAAAATTTTGGAGTCCATTATTAAGGAGACAGTAACAGGACATTTGGATAATCATAATTTAATAGGACAAAGTCAGCATGGTTTTGTGAAGGGGAAGTCATGTTTGACAAATTTGCTGGAGTTCTTTGAGGAAGTAACATATAGGGTGGATAAAGGGGAACCAGTGGACATAGTGTATTTAGACTTCCAAAAGGCATTTGACAAGGTGCCACTCAAAGATTATTGCTTTAGATAAAAAATCACGGGATTGGGGGTAATATTCTGGCATGGATAGAGGATTGGCTATCTAACAGAAGGCAGAGAGTTGGGATAAATGGTTCATTCTCAGACTGGCAATCAGTAACAAGTGGTGTTCCGCAGGGGTCAGTGCTGGGTCCCCAACTCTTTACAATCTATATTAACGATTTGGAGGAAGGGTGCGAGTGTAACATATCAAAGTTTGCAGATGATACTAAGATGGGAGGGAAAGTAGTGAGTGAGGAGGACATAAAAAACCTGCAAGGGGACATAGACAGGCTAAGCAAGTGGGCAGAGATTTGGCAGATGGAATACAATACTGGAAAGTGTGAGGTTATGCACTTTGGCAGGAAAAATCGTAGAGCAAGTTATTATCTTAATGGCAAGAAACTGGAAAGTACTGAAGTACAAAGGGATCTGGGGGTCCTGGTGCACAAAACTCAAAAGGTTAGTATGCAGGTGCAGCAAGTGATTAAGAAGGCCAATGGAATGTTGGCTTTCATTGCTAGGGGGATAGAATATAAAAATAGGGAGGTATTGCTTCAGTTGTACAAGGTATTGGTGAGACCGCACCTGGAATACTGCGTGCAGTTTTGGTGTCCATACTTAAGAAAGGGCATACTTGCTCTCGACTCAGTACAAAGAAGGTTCACTTGGTTAATCCCGGGGATGAGGGGATGGACATATGAGGAGAGGTTGAGTAGATTGGGACTCTACTCATTGGAGTTCAGAAGAATGAGAGGCGATCTTATTGAAACATATAAGGTTGTGAAGGGGTTGGATCGGGTGGATGTGGGGAGGATGTTCCCGATGATGGGTGAAACTAGAACTAGGGGGCATAGTCTTAGAATAAGGGGCTGCTCTTTCAAAACTGAGATGAGGAGGAACTACTTCACTCAGAGGGTGGTAGGTCCATGGAATATGCTGCCCCAAAAAGCTGTAGAAGCTACATCATTACATAAATTTAAAACAGAAATAGACAGTTTCCTAGAAGTAAAGGGAATTAAGGGTTACGGGGAGCGGGCAGGAATTTGGACATGAGTCTAGGTTCGGATCGGTCATGGCCTTGTGGGTAGCGGAGCGGGCCCAGGGGCCGTGTAGCCTGATCCTGCTCCTATTTCATGTGTCTAATTCTGTTAGATTCAGGAGATGGTTCTGTGATAGTAGATTGGCGGTTAGGATCAGATCAGCCATGATCTTATTGAATGGCGGAGCAGGCTCGAGGGGCCGATTGGCCTACTCCTGCTCCTATTTCTTATGTTCTTATGTTCTTATGTTCTTAAGAATTTCCTCCTCATCACAGTCCTAAATGGCTTACCCCTTAACCTGAGAATATGACCTCTGGTTCTAGACTCCCCAGCCATGGGAAACAGTCTCTCAGCATCTACCCTGTAAAACGCTTTAAGAATTTTATACTTTTCAATGAGATCACCTCTCCTTCTTCTAAACTCCAGGGAATATAGGCTCATTCTACTCAATAATTCACAACAGTACCAATCTGGTATCTATCTATACCTTACCATAACTCAAAGGATATATTTGAAACACAGAGAAATTGTGAGCCTTGGTTTTTGGTGGAGGAGAGAGTGATAGCACAGTGATGATAGATGTCTTGCTCTTGCCATTTGGAGGTACTTCAAGAAATATTGAAGTACAAAATAACCCGTACTATGGTAATATTTATAATTGTAGTATTTGTCGTTCATTGTGGATACTAATAGAAAATGTTATGGCTAAACATTCGGGGACTTAACGCCACCCATTACTGGCAAAAAATGGTGAAAGAGCAATGACCGCCGGTCTTTCGCCAGCTGGTGGCAGGTCCCATGGCGTCCTCCATTTCCAAATCCCGGTAGCACAGCCAGTAAGTGGTAGCGCCCTGCAAAAAAAAATAAGGGAAAGTGGTGATTGGGAGGGGGGAGTCGTGCATTGAGAAATGTGTAAAGCTAGTGATGCAGTTGGTAGCAGATCAGCTTTTGAAGATGCATTCCCTGACCTTGACCAGTGGTCTGAGGTCATGAAGCTTCTTTGGGTACTGGAGCCTGGTGGTGGAGGCGATACTGCTGGCAGTGACGGCCTTGGTCATCTGGTCCCACATCATTCTTTCCTAAGGGCCACCTGGCCCCTGTGGGTAGAGGACATCTCTGCACAAAGGTGGAGTGCTGTGTGCGAGACCCTGGGTGCCCCTTCCCTGGCATGTTGAATCATTTGTGTTAGTGTTGAAGCACTTTTCCCACTTTTTGAGGTTCGGAAGGGAATTCAGCTTTACGTGCTGAAGAATCCCATTTGGGACTTCTTTTTAATGGTATATTTTTCATTGAAATGCAGTAAGGGCTGGAAGCTGCATTTTTTCACTACATTGTAAATTTCATTAGTTCTAAATGCATTGCCCTTTTAATTCATAGCCCCTTTAATTGCCCATAATTCCTTGTGAACTCCACAGCTTTGCTCCCAGAAGCTGTGTGAAGCTGCTACGCTGACTCTGGATGGGATCTTCGGGTCAGTGGCCTCCATTAACGCCATCAGAAGAGTGTTGTATGGTAAGTTAACGCTGTGCTACGCATCGCCAGCCTCCAGCGTGAACTTTTGCGCGGTAGCGCTGCGGCCATTTTCAGCGGCTGTTAACTTGAGTTGCCGGTGACACTGGGAATTCTCTTACCATACACAAATTTTTTCTGCCTCAGTGTTTAAGTAAACAATTTCAAGCATAGGCAACAAAAGAGTATGTGACCAATCTGTAATATGAGCAGTCCAGCAGAGATCTGATGTTAGCCTTTAGTTTAAGGAATCAACAGCCACTGTGAGCTGATGATTTTGCCTACAATCACAAGCATTTTATGTGTCTCTGAAACGCAAAGGAGCAGCCACAGTCAAGCAAACAAATCACATTTCCTCTAAAAACATGTGATGCTGCTGTTGTAATGATAGTGGCCAAGATGCTTCTGTAAAGGGAGAACTTAGTAGGAAATAGCTGCACTTCTATACTGCTAGAGCAGTCCTGGACTATGAATCTGTACCGGTGAGTGCATTTTCTATTTACACAGATGAAGTTACAAGTGTTAAAGCAGTGAATCTAAAGCAAGTAACAATTTTTGGATCCATAAGGGTAGAAATTGCAGCAGCACCACCATTCACTCCCACCATGACTCCCATTCATACTCAGCATGTGAGTGCAAAATACAAGGCTGAAGTGTTTGCAACCATCGTCAGCCAGAACTGCTGAGTAAATGATCCTTCTCGGCCTCCTCCTGAGGTCCCCACCATCACAGATGCTAGACTTTAACCAATTCGATTCCCTTCAGATGACATCAAGAAAGGGCTGAGTGCACAGGACACAGCAAAGGCTACAAGCCCCGACAATATCCTGACTGTAGTGCTGAAGACCTGTGTTCCAGAACTAGCCCTTAGCTAATCTGTTCCAGTTCAACTACACCACTGCCATCTACCCAACAATGGTGGAAAATTACTCAGGTATGCCCTGTCCATAAAAAGCAGGACAAATCTGACCCGGCCAATTACCGCCCCATTGGTCTATATCCAATGATCAGCAAAGTTAAGGAAGGTATCGTCAACAGTGCTATCAAACGCTATTACTCACCAGTAACCTGCTCACTGATGCTCAGTTTGGGTTCCACCAGGACTACTTAGCTCCAGGCCTCATTAAAGCCTTGGTACAAACATGGACACAAGAGCTGAATTCCAGAGGTGAAGTGAGAGTGATTGCCCTTGACATCAAGGCAGCATTCGACTGAGTGTGACACCAAGGAGCCCTAGTAAAACCGAAGTCATTGGGGATCAGGAGGAAAATTCTCCAGTACCTGGAGTCATACCTGTCACAAAGGAAGGTGGTTGTAGTTGTTGGAGGCTGATCATCTCAGCCCCAGGACATCACCACAGGAGTTACTCAGAGCAGCATCCTAGGCCCAACTATCTTCAGCTACCACATCAATGACCTTTGCTCCATCATAAGGTCAGAAGTAGAGCTGTTCACTGATGATTGCACAGTGTTCAGATCCATTTGCAATTCCTTAGATAATGTAGCTGTCCATGGCCACATGCAGCGAGAACTAGACAACATCTGATAAGTAACATTTGCATCACAGAAGTGTCAGGCAATGAACATATTCACAAGAGAGAGCATATAACCATCTCCCCTTGACATTCAACGGGATTAACACTGCCAAGTCCCCCACCATCAACCTCTCAGGGATCATCATTGACCAGAAACTGAACTGGACCAGCCACATAAATACGGTGGCTACTAAACCTGATGAAAGGCTGTGTATTCTATGGTGAGTGACCACATCCTGACTCCCCAAAGCCTCTCTACCACCAACAAGTCAGGAGTGTGATGGAATAATCCTCACTTGCCTGGATTTGTACAGCTCCAAGAAGACTCAAGAAGCTCAATACTGTCCAGGACAAAGCAATCCATTTGATTGGCACCCCAGCCACTGCCTTAAACATTCACTCCCCCCATCACCAGCACACCATTTCTGCAGTGCCTACTAACTATAGGATGCCTTGCAGCAACTCATCAAGGCCTCGTTGGCAGCACCTCCCAAATCCATGACTTCCACCACCTATAAGGACCTGGGCAGCAATTGCATGGAAACACCATCACCTCTAAGGTTAAAATTAGGATCAGCGCGAAACAGGTGGTAAATTGGCGGAGAAGTTTCCTGCGACATTTTAACTGCCCACCCACTCAGTTTCCACCAGGTGCATAGATAAAGGCCCGTAATTTCCGATAGGAGGCTTCCAGTGTGCGGGTGCCTCCTATCGGAAAAAAATCTACGCTCTTACCTGAGGGCTCCCGAGGTCCAAACACTTCCGATCCTGGGCCTCTCCACAGTCAAAATGCGCAGGCCCACGTATCCCAGAGGCGCATGCAGTTCGCAAGCATCCCTGGGATCACATGGGCCAGGCCAGCCAATAGGAGAAGGGAATCTCCCTTCATACTTTTGACAGGTCGACCTGTCAAATATATGAATGGAGATCACCCCAAAAAAACACTAAAACATTAAATACATTTTTAAAACAGCCATCTCATTTTTAAAATGAATTAAAATTACATTAAATGTAATATTATAAACAAAAATTTAATTTTTTGAAAAAAATAATTGAAGTCTTTTACGGGGCTAAAAATAAACTTGCCTTTTTTTAAAGTATTTTAAAATTATAAATGAGTGAAAAGAAAATATTTTTAAAACTTTTTTTAACTCTTATGCTGGTAAAAGCAGGCCTTATGCTTTTTATCAGGCGTAAGGTTTTTAAGGGTTTTCAGCGGGCGGAGGTTCTGCAGAAAGTGGAACTCTCCACCCACAGAGGCCCTTCTTCAGGGCAGGCGTCCGATCTGTCAAGAGCATTCTTGACAGATCGGAAATGCCGGTTTTCAGCACATGCGCTTCGCATGCCTGAAACCGGCATTTCTGATGTCCCTACGGGTGTGTACACAGCCCGTACACACCCGTAGGCATCGGAAAATACGGGCCATTATGTTCCCATTGTTTCTGTTACTATATTCTTTGATTTCTGGTACAGGTAGACTATCCTTTATCCAAAAACCTCGGGACCAGCCGTGCTTCGGTTTTCGGAAAATTTCGGATTTCGGAAGGTATTTTATAAGACTGGGAAATTTGTCGGGGGTGGGTCGGCGGGGGTCAGGGTCAGCGGGGGGTTTGGCGGGGGTCCGCGGGGGGTTCGGCGGGGGGCCGGGGGTGGGGGTCGTCGGTGGGGGTCGGCGGGGGTCGGGGTCGGCGGGGGGGTCGGCGGGGGGATCGGCGGGAGTCGGGGTCGGCGGGGGGGGTCGGCGGGGGTCCACGGGGGGTTCGGCGGGGGTCCCGGCAGGGGGGTCGGCGGGAGTCGGGGTCGGCGGGAGTCGGGGTCGGCGGGGGTCCGCGGGGGGGTCGGCGGGGGTCGGGGTCGGCGGGGGGGTCGGCGGGTGTCCGCGGGGGGGTCCGCGGGGGGTCGTCGGCGGGGTTCGGGGTCGTGTGCACAACTTACGCTGAACGAAAAAACCTTCGGTTTTTAGAGGGTTTCGGTTTTTGGAAGTTCGGATAAAAGGTAGTCTACCTGTAATCAGTTTAACAAAGTAATGTGTTTCATAATTTGCACCCATTATTTTTCAGGTGTTATATTTAATCTTTCCTCTGCTGTTTCTAAATCATTGCAACTGATGAGATATAAATGTAAACAAGCCCCTAATAAGACTAAACAAAGGGAGGAGAGAAAGAACAGCAGAAAGGACTCAAGTGTCAAGAATGCTGACTTCATCTTTGGCTTCCTACACTGTTCCAACCAAGCTCAGCGTAAGATTCAGGAACAGTGGGATAAATATTTGGAACTTAAGATCCTGGTGTAGACTTCACCTTGAGCATGAGTGCAGGCCGAAGAATCGCGCGCAAGGGTTAACGCACCCAGATTATGATGTTCCTGGTTTTCCAGTCATTAAATTAACCAGAAAATTGTCAGCAGTGCGAATTGGCTGTGCTGCCCTCTGTGCCCAACGTTCTGATCTGCCTTCTCATCACGTGAGGCTGTACCAATGACTGTAGCTATGCATTGGGCGGAGTGTGCGACAATGTTTACACAATGACTCCCAAATCCCTTTCCTACTCAGTTTATAAAAAATAATTTCCATTCACACACTTCCTATTTGGGTTCCTTTCCTCAGTGCTAAATATTTTATATTTATGTGTAAGGGGTTTTAGATCGCAGAGGTTTCTCTCTCTAGAGGCCTCTCTCTCTTGCACAGTAAAGCCTTGAGTGGTTCGGCCCACTCGCCCCTTAGATTCTGTACTCTGGACTTTGGGGCAGGAACTACAATGTAGAGAAAACTTTTATAGACCAAGTTTGATTAAACAAAATGAAATTTTATTGCATATGGTAACACAAATCAAATGCAAGCAAATAAGAGAGTACATGGGAGGGAAAAACACAAACAAATCATAACGACACAATACTAACTAAGGCAAATACAGGCATATTATACTCTACAAAATTCATCATGAAATAGGGAAACACACAAAACATCGAGGGATAACAACTCATGTTAATTATACCCTTAAATATCCACCCCCTTAAACCTATCTAGATCTGATTATGAAGGGCCAGAAACATGCTCACCAATCCAACTAGGAAGTGCAAGGTTTTGAAACAGGTCTGCGTTTGATCCTTTCAGGCGTCCCGTCTCCACGTGGTTGGTGGAGCCCCAGCGAGCTGCGCCTCACCTCTCTCCTGAGGTGGGGGTCGGGGGCGGCTGGACACCGGCTGGCCTGGATGTCGGCGGGGTCGGGGATCGTTGGCTCGACCCTGGTCAGAGGAGCCTTGGGCTGGCCCCATCATCGCCAAGGTTCTTTATTTAGTTTATTTTTGTCTCTTCACCCGAGCCTGGAGATGGCCTCTCGTCTCTCGTTTCGTCAACGGACCGGGGTTGGTCGATGATCTCCCGATGTTTTACCCCGGGGCGGGACGCCGGCTCGAACGACCTTCTTGATGGCGGCTTAGTCTTCTTCTTCTTCCTCTCCGACGATGGAGAGGAGTCACGCTGATCTTCTCCCAAAGCAGCTCCTCTTTACCCAGCTCAAAAGCTGGACAGGCCTGTAAGCTGGAAAGCTGAATAACCCAATTCCTACCCGTGTGTCTCCCAATTATACTTCTTTCCAGAAGCTCTTATCTCGCGCCAAATCAGGTTAGTCTTTGTTTAACTTTTGGTGGGCTTGTTGCACAACGCGGTAGTTATTATATTTTAAACTGTTCTTGGATGGCCGGTAACGGGCCATCTCTGGTCTGGAATGACCTTCATTGTTTTTAATGTCCTGGTGATGTCCTTAACAGGCCCTTGATGCTCTTCTCATGAATATGAAACTGTTCCCTTTTGTCTGGGTCAACATTTAGATGGCCTTTATCTACAGGCCGATCTTAACTGGATCTGCATCCAATCCATATGTATATGTGGGTGTCTGGTTTCGTTCTCTCAGAAACAGCTTCCAGAACTTACTTTGGGCTGAATCCACAAAGCTGTCTGAGGATTTTGCAGGAACCATTTTAAAGTGTCCCAATAAGTTGGTCACAGGGTCTGGCGGCCATTTTGTATGCCCCTTTTTCTGGGCTTCTTTTAAAAATAGGCTTTAAAATCATGGCCTCTTCTGCCATTCGACCCTTTATAATATAAAGTTCAATTTTGCGAATCCTACACTCCCCCTGATGATACTGTAACTTGCTTGAAGTATCATAATTCTGGGTGAGCAAAATGTTCTGACTTTCCATAATCTAACCATCCCCAGTATTTACCTATCTATGACCCCACGGCACATGCATTTCCCATTTCAGAAAAACCTAGTGTACATTGAGCATCGACAGATGGCAATACCTTGGAGTTAAAATCTAACTTACTTCCAGGCGTGGAGGGGGGCCTTAGATCCCTACATCACCTGGTGCATACACACTATCTTTTAATAATAACAACACATCTAATAAACTTCAATAAGAAAAAAATAAAGTACACAAACGAAAATAAAATGCACATGAATACACTTCAAAAATAATACAGAGGAGGGAGGGAAAACTTTAACTTTATACAAAGCAGCAAAAATCTAAACGGGTGTTTCTTCTTCTACCCGCACATAATGCTCCCTCCATTCCCCTCTATTCTCGTACTTTTGCGAATGTTTGACCTTTTTAACAGTGTACAAACAGTAGATAAACTACAGTGATAAACTGGCACACTACAAGAATGTGGGAGGCTATCCTAATCCAAGAAGGGACTTCTATATTAGTGAACAGGTCCCACCACGGTGGGGTCACTATATCCAATATGTTTGCCCCTATCTCTAAAGTCTTCTGCTCCAGTGTATAGAAATGTTTCTGTGAAACAACAACGGCTTTTAATATCTTGGTGAGGTGTTCAGGGAGAGTGGGAATGATATATCCAAAATGTGCAACGAATCGTTGCAGATCGGTGAAATTCTCTTTAACAGTGATGTGAACAGTGGAAGGTTCAGGAATGGGGACAATTCGCTCTTGGGCCACTTGAATTTCTGCCCTGGGCTTGAAACAGAAGTTGCTGTCACTGACCGGACACCAACCGTGCTGTCCATGTTAGTAGTGGGGCGCTGCAGTGGTGACACAGTATGTCCCACCACCTATATATGCCACCTGCGGGGGCACATGGCCTTGTGCCATTACCTCCATGGTGCAATTTATAGGCTCCGCACCAGCAGTTCTGAACCCGCACTGTGGTTTTGAATGGGCATTCAAGTGCTGGGAACACAGGATGATGTGTGCTCCCCGGCTCCGGCACCCCGAGAGGTCGGTACCCGTCATTGCATGCTCCCATCGAATGACGTAAGGTGGGACCCCTGTGTAGCAAATGTGCGCACCCCCCTGAATGACTCCAATGTTCTCCACCCTCTATACCGGGGCGGGTTTAGCTGTCTTTCCCATCACCGGTATTCTTACCACTATACCCATAATGGTGTGATTAGACCGTCCACAGTCCACTGGGACTGGGTAGGCTTCTGAAGCTAGTCTGAGCTGGCACGGACTCAATGCATTTGCAAATGGGTGGAGGGCTGCAAGGTGCTTGTTGCTGATCCAGGAGGGGACTAAACCTTGTTTCAAATCCTCCAGTTACTGCGGCCCTCACCCAGTAACCACGCCCCGTACAGTACACAAGCTTCGTTCTGCGCAGCCTGATCGGACGCATTCTGATCCTCCCTGATGAGAGCATTTACTGTTCTGGCGTGTTTTTCCAGCTCAGCTATTATCTCTTTTAAATGTAGTGTCATGGCCTGGTCCTCATGTAACTCAGAACCCACTACCTTATTCTTGTCAGTCAGTATCTTTCTAAACTGTGTTTTCAAACCATTGATTTGGGTTTGCAGCTCCACATCATCCAGTGTGTTGATGACGGAAGTTCCTGTATTAAAAGCTGTGAAAATATCATTTACTGCACCCCTTCTTTGCCTCCCTATCCTGTCTAAGACCACATGTGGTGTGGTGTACAATTCGGCTCTGTCGACATCGGCAAAGTCGAATTCGTAAAACTGTTTAAACATGTTTGTTAACAGGACCTGGTATAATTGCTCCATTTCCCTGGGGCACCACTCTGGCAACCGCACCTCGGTGAGGTTTAAAATCACCGAAGCCACCGTATAGTGCACCCCTTGGTACAGTACCTGACCTGTGGGTACCAATACCAATCCGTTCCCGGGTCCCTTTGTTGTGGTGGGGCAGCCTTCCTTGAGGGCTTTAGCTACTGGAATTGTGGGCAGGGGCTTGCAGGGTCGGGTGATGAGCTCAGTGGCGTTTACTGGGATCTGAGAGTAGGGGACGCCGCACGCCCGTGTGCTGACATCCCACCTCATTCCTTGTCCAGCATCCTGCCACTGCCTTTGGAAAAAGATGGAGACGCCTGTGGGGCAAGCGCGTTCTGAACCCCACAAATAGATGTAGATCCCCTCATCTGGTTCCCACCATTTGTCCCAACAGACACTCAACCCCCCATGAGTTCCAGTAGTAGTCCGATGGGTGTTGTTACCCAGTCTTTCCCACTCAATTGTGGAGTTCTTCATGGTGCTGCTCAACTTGCGCAGCCACCACAAGCGATTCAAAGGTACCTGTCCGTTGCAAACAAGGCAAATTTTCTTCCTGGCGGTGACGCTGATCCTGGGTGCAATGACTCTCACCCCGGGGCACATCAGAGACGTTTCTCTGTATGCAAACCCCGTCTGGCTGGAGTATTCAGTAGAGTTCGACCAAAACCAGCCTGGCCATCTCCCTTCATGGAAGTATACGGCAGTCTCTTCAGCGTCCCGTGGGCCGGTTCCATCAGTCGCAACGGGGCCTCTGCTGCCAGAGCACCCATAAATGGTGGAGTCCTTAGTGCGGCCCCGATAGGCCCAGCTCCACCTGATCATCATGAACGCGACGAGGATCCCTCTCATCTTTCTCCTGGTTCCTGCAACAAATTAAACAAAGCCGCCAGGCTCCCGAGAGATTCTGGCTTAGGTGAAGGCATGATCGGGTGTTTCGACCGCGATCCAAAATAGCACACATACTGAGCAGATTTAAAAACTACTTATAACTCTTATCATTTTAATATTTACACACCTTAAACTTAAAACTTAAACTTAACTTATGTACAGCGCCGCCCGTCCCCGGGCGGCTTGCCTAATCCCTGATTGGACGGCAGCTCGCCGCTCCCTGCGGTGGGGCTGCAGTGACCTGTGGCTTGGGTTCCCCGCAGCCTTTTGCTGTCTATTGGGGACTGCGTTTTGTCAGGGATTTCTCAAGTCGGCGTTTACTGAGAACGGGGGAATCGGGCCAAGGTTTTACCGGCTGAGGCGTTTGAGTCGACCTGCGAAGAGGTACTTTGGGTGTGGCTCCCTTAGCGAACGGACCTTCGGGTGGGACTTTAGCTCTCAGAGCCCGTGGCTCTTCCACGACTGTGGGCTTCGGGTCCCTTCCCTCACGCTCCGCCCCTTCAGGATTTGGGTCGGCTCCCTTAGCGAGTGGACCTTCGGGTGGGACTTTAGCTCTCACAGCCCGTGGCTCTTCCACGACTGTGGGCTTTGGCTCCCTCCCCTCAGGCTCCGCCCCTTCGGGATTTGGGTCTGTGGCAGACGACTCCTCCTCACCTGTCCCTACAGGTGGAGAATCTCCGCCCCCAATTTCTACCTCCCCCACGCTTGAGTCGAGGGCGGGACCTCCGTCCTCCGACTCCACCTCCTCCAGAATCGTGTCGAGGGCGGGGCCTTGTTGTTCGGGCTCCTCCTCATCCGAGTCCCAGGCCATAGGGGAAGCCTCCCCCCAGGTGGGCGGGGCAGCTTCATCTTCCAAGCAGGCTACAACGCCAGCTTGTGTGGCCTGTGGCTCATCGCACGCCTCAGGCTGAGGATCTTTACCCTCAGACCTGACTTCGGTTGCTGACACTCTTGCACCCGGCTTAAACAGTTTTCACTGATTGATGTGAAACCATTTAGTGCGCCGGGGCAGCTTCACTGCATATACCATGGGGCTGGCCTTGTCTACAATGCTTTTGGGCCCCATGTACAGTGGTTCTAAACTCCCTACTCGGGCATAGTTTCTCACCATGACCTGATCTCCGACTTCCCACTCGTGTGCCTTTCGGGGTTCAAGCAGCAATCGGTTGCCTTGATGCTGCCGTCCCATGTTCCCAGCCGCTTGCCCATAGATCTGTTTCAGGCGCTCAAAAAGGTTCCGGGCAAACTTGTCCCGATTTACCTCTCGGAGCTGCCCCTCAGTGAGCACCGGGTGGGGGTTCGCATGACTCTTCCAGTCATTAATTCGTGCGGGGAGTACCCCGTACTTTTAGACTGGCTAGCCCGGATCCCCATGAGGGCTAGAGGCAAGGCCTCCGCCCATTTCAGGGGCGAGTCCCTCGTCTCCTTTCTCAACTTTTCTTTTAAGGTGCGGTTCATGCGTTCCACAATCCCAGATGACTGCAGATTGTGGGCCACGTGCCACTTCCCTTCAATGCCTAAGAGCATGAGGGTGTCCTGCATCACTTGGCCAGTGAAATGAGCCCCTCGGTCAGACTCCACAAATCGTGGTAGTCCCCACCGCGAGAACACCTCCCGGACCAAGATCTTGGCAGTACTAAGTGCCGTGGCTGTTCAGCATGGGAAGGCTTTCACGCACTTGGTGAACACATCCACCATGACAAGGCAGTACTTATAGCCTCCCTGGGCGGTGGGCAGGGGCCCGATGTAGTCGACCTGTATCGACTGACATGGTCCCTCTACTCTCCTGATGTGCCCCATGGGCACCTTCCTTTTCTGGGGGTCTGGGTTGTTTGCAGCGCACACTAGGCAATTGGCGCAGCGCTCGCGGACATCGTCCCGAAGTCCCGGCCACCACCCCGCCTGTTCCACCCGCTGCCAGATGACCTCAGGCCTGGGGTGTCCTGCTCCTGGACCCTCATGGGCCAGTTGAAGGAATTCCCTCCGGTGCTGCTGTGGCACAACCCATTGTTCCTCTCGGAACAGCATGCCTTCCTTGATGGAGAGGGCTGCTGTACCGTATGGACCCTCTACTTCCTTGCCCTCAGTGATGGCCTTGAGGACTGTATTTAGGGCGGGATCAAGGGTTTGGATGGTCTTGAGGTCTGGTGGCAGTGTTACCCCTGTGGTACCCTGAGTCCCATCCCTGCCTCGGATTACTGCCACGGGTTTGGACCCATAGGGAGCCCAGAAAGTGTCGGTGCGGGCACCTTCCCTGGCTAGCGTATCCGCTTGCTGATTACCCTCGCCGCGGGGCTCCGTGGAGGAATGGGCCTTTACCTTGTGGATAAAGGCTTCCCCTTTCTCTCCCACTGCAGCTAAGATCTTTTCTAACAGGGGCTTTACGGTTAAGGGTCGCCCGTCCGCAGAGGTATATCCGCGGCGGGACCAGATGGCTAGGTACTCCGTACACGAGTTGCATGTGAACATGCTGTCCGAACAAATCATGTAAGGGGTGGGGAAGATCTCGGGGTGTGTAATGACGTACACTACCGCAGACAGTTCAGCCTGCTGGGCGCTCATTGTGCTGGGGAGCTTAATCGCCAGGGCAATGTCTGCCACGGGGTCATAAACTCCACACCCTGTGAATCGTTCGCCAGCGCATACCGTGCTGGAACCGTCTACGTAGATCTCGCGGCCCGTGGGATGTATCCCGGCCCGTAAACCTACGTCCACCTCCCATACCCCTTCTACGGAACACCGATGGGCTGTTCCAGGATATACTATGTTGGCTGCGAGCTTGGGCTTGCAGAGACCCTTCACCTTCAGCTCCATCTGTGAAAGGAGGAGGGTCCAGCGCGCAATGCGTGCACTGCTTACTGTCTCATCCTTAATCCTTCCATCTAGAAGCATTCGGGTGTGTGTGTGATGGGTGAGGAGAGTGATGGGAGAGGTGCCTGTGAAGATCAGAGACCATTTCACAGCCCAATGCATGGCCAGAAGATGCCGCTCGCAATTGGAAAAACTCCTTTCCACATCAGTGAGCACCCTGGAGGAATAGACCACTGGCCTCAGCTTGCCGTGTCGCTCTTGAAGCAGTACAGCGCTCAAGCTATCCCCGCTAGCCGCTACCTCCAGGAAAAACTCCTCTCCCCCATCTATGGCCCCCAGGGCTGGCGCGGTCTGCAAGTCTCTCTTGAATTTCTCAAATGCTGCCTGGCAACCCTCATCCCAGGACCACTCCACTCCCTTGTGTAGGAGTCGGAGCAGCGGGACTGCTGTGGCTGCATAGTCCTCAATAAAGTCTCTGCAGTACCCGGTCAGTCCCAGAAAGGGCCTCACACCCGTTACGGTGGTGGGGATCGGTAGATCTTGTACCGATTCCCGCCTGGCCTTATCTATGGCTCTCTCACTGGTGCTGATGGTCAGACCCAGGAATTTCACTTCCTGCTGGCCGATCTGTGCCTTCTTTGGGTTTACTTTGAAACCCTTTCTGCCTAACAGCTCCAATAACTCGGCCAATAGTGGGCCATGCTCCTCTTTTGAATCTGTGAACAGGAGCAGGTCGTCCACATACTGCACT
The DNA here is from genome assembly GCF_052327205.1 of Somniosus microcephalus. NCBI lineage: Eukaryota > Metazoa > Chordata > Chondrichthyes > Squaliformes > Somniosidae > Somniosus > Somniosus microcephalus. The sequence goes on along the minus strand of NC_140993.1, from coordinate 103,620,944 downwards.
AGGTGATTGGGCTGGCTGAACTCTTTTAAACTCCCTGCCATGCATTGATGGAAAATGCTGGGACTGTTGTGGAAACCCTGTGGCAAGCAGTTCCAGGTGTACTGTTGCCCTTAAAACGTAAAGGCAAACTTGTACTGATCCTCCCTCCTTAAAGGGATGGACCAAAACCCATTAAAAATATCCAGCACCGTGAACGTGGTCGTGGAGGCTGGAATACTTCCTATCAGGTCGGCAACTGCTGCTACCGTCAGCGCGCAGGCTGGGATGTTGCTATTGAGGACTCTGTAGTCCACCGTGGCTCTCCAGGAATCATCCGGCTTCCTCACCGGCCATAACGGAGAGTTTACATGGGTGACTATCGGTCTCAACACGCCCTGCTGCACCAGTGAAGATATTGCTGTCTCCATGTCGGGCTCCGCTTCCCGGGGGAAGTTGTATTGTTTTTGGGGCCAGGCCATGGGGTCTCCGTCTACTCTGACCTCAAACCCGGTGACCCTCCCGCAATCGTGCTTGTGAGTGGCAAACGTCGTCAGGTGGTCTGACACGACTGCCTGCCGATCTTGTGGGATGCCTGCGACCATGAGCTCGAGGTCGTAGCCCTCTTTCGGCTTCACGGTGCATAGGGTCCCTCTTTCTCCTTTCCCTGGGATGACGACTACCTTGCCCGGCTTACCCTTACCCGCTCCCCAAAGACAATGATTTCTTAGATCCACGAGGATCCCGTGTTCTACCAAGAAATCGGACCCGAGGATCCCTTTCCCCTTCTCCACCTCCCACTTCATCAGTATACACTCCCACTTGGTGCGGAGCGGTCCTAAATGAACGGAGAGGGGAATGGAAAATGCGCCAGCCTGTTCCTTGCCTGTGAAGCCTGACAGAATATATGGAACCCCGGTGGACAGAGGCGAGGCGGTGGGGTTATCTGCGTGGAACACGGTGCACGATGCCCCCGTATCCAACAGATAGGTCCCTTTTGCCTCCTCCACTTCCATCTCCACGAGGGGTCGTCTCCATACATCATATCACAGTGCACACAAGTAAATGGGCTGCGCTGGCTCTAGTCATGTGGGCACAGCGGTCGGGGTTTCGGGAGTGAAAAGACCAGTGGTGACGGCTATCTTCCCCTGCAAAATCATCAGAGACCGCATTGCCTCTATGATTGATTCAATCGCAGCGGGATCCATAACTGCACCAGCTCCTTGTGCTGGGGCAGGAGCTACGGCTTGGGTTTGGGCTGATGCTGGGGCGGCGGTCTGGGCTTGGGCTGCGGGAAATTTTCCCTTATTATCCTTCCACGGATTTCTACAGTCTTTGCACCAATGTCCATCCTTCCCACACCCGTAGCAATTGAGCTTGGCTTGGGCAGGGCGATTCCCCTTCTGACGCCACTCCTTCTTGTTTGGGGCTGCGGGTTTTGCCTCATGCACCTTTCCCTTCTGAGGAGGTGTTTCCTGACCTCTACAATTCTTATACGCAACGTTGAGCTGGCGGAGCACCATCTCCTCCGTGACACCGGGACCTTGGGGATCAAACCAAGATCTGGCTAGGGCCTGTATCTGCGGCAAGCTGTTGGTAACCAAGCAACAGAGCCAATGAACCCGCTGTTCGTCGTTCATTGCAACCCGTTCAGGCATGCCCGGACTGCTGCGTCGATACACTGGCCACAGCCTTTCTGCGAAAACCCGTGGGGGTTCTCCAGATAGTTGCACAGTCCCTTCCACACGGTCGAACGGACTACCGTCGTCCACTCCCATTACATCTAAAACTTCTTCCCTGAGATCCGTATACCCTTTCCATCCCTGCTTACTCTCATCTGAGAGGCACTGAAGGATTGTGCAATCCAGGGAGAAAAGCAACAGTTTCACCTGTTCCTGTTCATCACAGTCATTAATGGCTGCTGTCTCCTCTATCTCCCTGAAATGAATCGAGGGATCTCCCTTTACTGTGAGTCGTGCGAGGTGGCTCACCATGGACCTTATTTGCGGGGCAGCGTAAGGCATCATGAGCTGGTTCTGGAGGGGCCCGACATCGCCATTGGCGACGTTGGGACCGAACCTCTGGTGTCGAGCGGGACACATTGGTGCCGGCCCTGGCTTCACTACCAGTGGCTGTTCTTCCTCACATTCCACCTCAGCTACCTCCTCTTTTACCACCCCCTGTTTTTCCGGCCAAGTCTCACTATAGCTCGGCGGTGCTGAGGGCTCGGTGGCTGGTACCACAACTACTTCAGCTGGAATCGGCTGTTTTGATTCCTTTAAAAAGTCCATGTGACTGGCTTTCGGGCTGACGAGACACACCATGCCTTTTGCCTTAACCAGGGCCGTTCTTAGGTCCTCTATGGTCTTTTGGCAGGGGCCGTGGTCTGTGCTCTCAAACCCGTGCTCAACGGTTAGCTTGTAAGCTGCCTTAACCTCCACTACTCTCTCCTCCTGCGCTCTTAGCTGTTGTGCGAGGTGGGCATTTTTCTCCCGGATCCTCGTTTCATTGATCTTTGCCTCAGTAACCTGGCACTCCAGGTACTCTATCCTAGCCTGATGTTGACTAGCTACCACTTGGCGTTCCTGATTCAGCGCTTGAAGCGCTGTGATGAGTTTTTCCCCACCCATGGCCTTTTCCTCTATCTCTGCTGCCTGGGTTGTGATCCTGGCTGCCTGTGCTGCAACGACCCAGTCCAAGATCTGGACCTGCTTCTTGTAACACATCAGCCACATTGCCTTCTCCACTGACTTCTTATGCTCTTTGCTCTCTGTCCACCTGATGGCTGCGTCCACCGGACGCCCATCCAGTAAGAGATCGGAAATCCACTGCTTAGTGAGATTTACCTTGCCCAAGACATAATCTGCTACCCTCTCATCCATTGCATTTTGACCATTCAAACTTGGATCTATTACATTGCAATCCTGCTGCCAGAGTCCTGCCGCGGTCGCAATTTTCTGTAAGGGGTTTTAGATCGCAGAGGTTTCTCTCTCTAGAGGCCTCTCTCTCTTGCACAGTAAAGCCTTGAGTGGTTCGACCCACTCGCCCCTTAGATTCTGTACTCTGGACTTTGGGGCAGGAACTACAATGTAGAGAAAACTTTTATAGACCAAGTTTGATTAAACAAAATGAAATTTTATTGCATATGGTAACACAAATCAAATGCAAGCAAATAAGAGAGTACATGGGAGGGAAAAACACAAACAAATCATAACGACACAATACTAACTAAGGCAAATACAGGCATATTATACTCTACAAAAATCATCATGAAATAGGGAAACACACGGAACATCGAGGGATAACAACTCATGTTAATTATACCCTTAAATGTCCACCCCCTTAAACCTATCTAGATCTGATTATGAAGGGCCAGAAACATGCTCACCAATCCAACTAGGAAGTGCAAGGTTTTGAAACAGGTCTGCGTTTGATCCTTTCAGGCGTCCCGTCTCCACGTGGATCGTGGAGCCCCAGCGAGCTGTGCCTCACCTCTCTCCTGTGGTGGGGGTCGGGGGCGGCTGGACACCGGCTGGCCTGGATGTCGGCGGGGTCGGGGATCGTTGGCTCGACCCTGGTCAGAGGAGCCTTGGGCTGGCCCCATCATCGCCAAGGTTCTTTCTTTAGTTTATTTTTGTCTCTTCACCCGAGCCTGGAGATGGCCTCTCATCTCTCGTTTCGTCAACGGCCCGGGGTTGGTCGATGATCTCCCGATGTTTTACCCCGGGGCGGGACGCCGGCTTGAATGACCTTCTTGATGGCGGCTTAGTCTTCTTCTTCTTCCTCTCCGACGATGGAGAGGAGTCACGCTGATCTTCTCCCAAAGCAGCTCCTCTTTACCCAGCTCAAAAGCTGGACATGCCTGTAAGCTGGAAAGCTGAATAACCCAATTCCTACCCGTGTGTCTCCCAATTATACTTCTTTCCAGAAGCTGTTATCTCGCGCCAAATCAGGTTAGTCTTTGTTTAACTTTTAGCGGGCTTGTTGCACAACGGGGTAGTTATTATATTTTAAACTGTTCTTGGATGGCCGGTAACGGGCCATCTCTGGTCTGGAATGACCTTCATTGCTTTTAATGTCCTGGTGATGTCCTTAACGGGCCCTTGATGCTCTTCTCATAAATATGAAACTGTTCCCTTTTGTCTGGGTCAACATTTAGATGGCCTTTATCTACAGGCCGATCTTGACTGGATCTGCATCCAATCTATATGTATATATGTGGGTGTCTGGTTTCGTTCTCTCAGAAACGACTTCCAGAACTTACTTTGGGCTGAATCCACAAAGCTGTCTGAGGATTTTGCAGGAACCATTTTAAAGTGTCCCAATAAGTTGGTCATGGGGTCTGGTGGCCATTTTGTATGCCCCTTTTTCTGGGCTTCTTTTAAAAATAGTCTTTAAAATCATGGCCTCTTCTGCCATTCGACCCTTTATAATATAAAGTTCAATTTTGCAAATCCTACATATGTGCCTTGAATTGCATTTGCCATCTACGAGCCCAATTTACCGAAAGATTGAAACTCTTCTGCGTCTGATAGCATTATTGAGAATCTGAGTACATTATTTTCATCTTTTGCTTTGCCTCTAATTCTAGCAAAATTTGTAAGTTTGTATAATCTTCTTTAAATACAGTCATCTGAATCTTTTATAGATTATGGGGGAGAAATTCGATACCTTAGCTCCGCCTGTTAGTGCCTCCAGGGGCAGGAATGGGGTGCTACCAGCATTGCGACCGGCACGGTGCTTGTACCGACGGCCGCGAGATTGAGCTGGAGGTTTGAGGCGGTGGTAACCACTAGTGCCATGATCTCCTACGCCCGGAGATCATGACGTCATCCAGGTGCGCAGCGTCCCGGCTCAGAAATACGCTCTCGCTCCCTGCCTGAGTACCTGTTGTTAGCAACAACATGCTCAGGAGGAGGTTTGCAGTTGGATGAGCGCTGAAGGGGGCAACTTCTCGTTTTTATTTTGTCGGCAAACAATGCTGCCTTGTCAGTTTGACACAAGCAGACAGGCGCTTTGACCCATTTGACCGTTTTCAACTTGAAGGACTATTCTGGCTGAGAAAAATTTATCACTTTCATTTGGGTTACATTTGATAGTGCAACATTTCCATCATTTACTGGGGGCTGCACTGGCACTGGACCTCGCCTTCCAGCGTCACCATTGGAGGCAGCGGAAAAGATTGCAAAACATGGCCAGAGGGAGGAGGGCCAACAGGGCTCTCAACAGGAGGCCTTACCCTCCCAGGCTATTCCGGCAGCATTTCTCCTACATTCATCTCTCAGAGGAGCAGTGCCTTAGAAGGATTCGCTTCAGCAAGGAGGTGGTCACAGAACTCTGCCACCTCCTGCAGCCAGACCTCCAGCCTCAGCTCAGGACCAGGACATCTCTCTCGGTGGCAGTTAAGGTCACAGTCACTCTCAATTTCTACGCCACCGGCTCCTTCCAGGCTTCAATAGGGGATATTGCAAACATTTCGCAGTTCGTCGTCCATTGCTGCATCCGGGAGGTAACAGATGCTCTCTACAGATGGAGAAGGGAGTACATCTCATTCCCCATCACCAGAGAGAAACAGGGTGAATGCTCATGTGGCTTTGCAAGGATAACAGGCTTTCCCATGGTTCAGGGTGCCATTGACTGCACCCATGTGGCATTGTGGGCACCTCATCACAATGCAGAGGTGTTCTGTAACCGCAAAGGCTACCACTCTCTGAACGTTCAGTTGGTGTGCGACCACAGACAGCGTATCCTGGCTGTCAATGCCTGCTATCCTGGCAGCAGCCACGATGCATTCATCCTGCGACAGACTGGTGCCCCAGCACTGTTGCAACCACCACATGAAGCTCGCGGCTGGATGCTCGGAGACAAGGGTTATCCACTCACCACCTGGCTGATGACACCCCTCTGCAACCCCAACACTCCCGCTCAGCACGCATACAATGACAGCCATAGCGCCACCAGGAACCTGATCAAGCACACTATCGGGGTTCCGTTGCCTTGGCCGCTCTGGAGGAGCACTGCAGTAGAAACATAGAAAACATAGAAAAATAGGAGCAGGAGTAGGCCATTCGGCCCTACGAGCCTGCTCTGCCATTCAATATGATCATGGCTGATCTTCTATCTCAATACCAATTTCCACGCACTCCCCATACCCCTTGATGCCTTTTGTGTCTAGAAATCTACCTATCTCCTTCTTAAATATATTCAATGACTTGGCCTCCACAGCCTTCTGTGGTAGAGAATTCCACAGGTTCACCACCCTCTGAGTGAAGAAATTTCTCCTCATCTCAGTCCTGAATGTCCTACCCTGTATCCTGAGACTGTGACCCCTCATTCTAGACCCCCCAGCCAGAGGAAACATCCTCCCTGCATCCAGTCTGTCTAGCCCTGTCAGAATTTTATGTTTCAATGAGATTCCCTCTCATTCTTTAAAACTCTAGTCAATACAGGCCTAGTCGACCCAATCTCTCCTCATACGACAGTCCTGCCATCCCAGGAATCAGTCTGGTGAACCTTTGCTGCACTCCCTCTATGGCAAATATATCCTTTCTCAGGTAAGGAGACCAAAACTGCACACGGTACTCCAGGTGTGGTCTCGTATAACTGTATAACTGTAGTAAGACATCCTTGCTCCTGTACTCAAATCCTCTTGCGATGAAGGCCAACATACCATTTGCCTTCCTAACTGCTTGCTGCACCTGCATGTCTGCTTTCAGTGACTTGTGTACAAGGACACCCAGGTCCCTTTGTACATCAACATTCCCCAATCTATCACCATTTAAATAATACTCTGCCTTTCTGTTTTTCCTACCGAAGTGGATAACTTCATATTTATCCACGTTATACTGCATCTGCCATGTATTTGCCCACTCACTCAACTTGTCTAAATCACCTTGAAGCCTCTTGCATCCTCCTCACAACTAATAATCACACCTAGTTTTGTGCCGTCAGCAAACTTGGAAATATTACATTTGGTTCCCTCATCCAAATCATTGATATATATTGTGAATAGCTGGGGCCCAAGCGCTGATCCCTGCGGTACCCCTCTAGTCACCGGCTGCCACCCCGAAAAAGACCCATTTATTCCTACTCTCTGTTTCCTGTCTGTTAACCAATTTTCAATCCATGCCAGTATATTACCTCCAATCCCATGTGCTTTAATTTTGCACTCTAACCTCTTATGTGGGACTTTAATCAAAGGCTGTCTGAAAATCCAAATACACCACATCCACTGGTTCTCCCTTATTCTACCTCCTCAAAAAACTCCAGTAGATTTGTCAAACATGATTTCCCTTTCATAAATCCATGTTGACTTTGTCTAATCCCGTTGATATTTTCTAAGTGTCCTGTTATCACATCCTTTATAATAGGCTCTAGCATTCTCCCTACTACTGATGTTAGGCTAACCGGTCTGTTGTTCCCAGTTTTCTCTCTCCCTCCTTTTTTAAATAGTGGGGTTACATTTGCCACCATTCAATCTGCAGGAACTGTTCCACAATCTACTATTTCCATGGCTACCTCTTTTAGTACTCTGGGATGCAGATTATCAGGCCCTGGGGATTTATCAGCTTTCAGTCCCATTAATTTCTCAAACACTATTTTTTAACTAATACTAATTTCCTTTAATTCCTCCTTCTCACGAGGCCCTTGGTTCCCTAGCATTTCTAGGAAGTTATTTGTGTCCTCTTTCATGAAGACAGAACCAAAGTATTTGTTTAATTACTCAGCCATTTCCTTGTTCCCCATTATAAATTCTCCCGCTTCTGACTGTAAGGGACCTACATTTGTCTTCACTAATCTCTCTCTTTTTACATACTTGTAGAAGCTTTTACAGTCCACTTTTATGTTCCTTGCAAGTTTACACTCATACTCTATTTTTTCCCTCTTAATCAATCTCTTGGTTCTTTTTTGCTGAACTCTAAACTGCTCCCAATCCTCAGGCTTGCTGGAGTCTCCATTTTCATTGTTGTGTGCTGCATGCTGCACAACCTCGCCATTCTGAGGGCCCAGCCATTGCCACCAGGATTGCAGGTCCACCTCAGGAGGAGGAAGAGGGAGAGGAGGAGGACGAGGCGGAGGAGGAGGAGGCAGAGGAGGAGCAGCAGCAATGGAGGAGGGAGCCACTCAATCTTGCTTCTGCAAGGGCTGTTCGTGAGTGCCTCATTAGACAGCATTTCCAATAAATGATATATCACATGGCGTTTGCAGAGCAGAACTACATCATTACATCCAGCTCGCGGTCCCTATCATCAGGCAAAGGTCAAATGAGAAACATCACAAAATGTGGATCATCAAATGAACAATTTAATATCAGTTATGAAACACAACTATTCATAAAGAAACACAATGGGCCAGATATTCCGATCCCTACGGGTGGGTATGCGCTGTGTACCCACCCGTAGGGATATCGGAAATGCTGGTTTCAGGCATGCACAGCGCATGCGCTGGAAACCGGCATTTCTGATCTGTCAAAAAAGCACTTGACAGATCCTCCGGCTGCCCTAGAGAAGGGCCTCTCGGGCGGATAGTTCCGCTTTTTGGAGACCCTCCGCCCGCAGAAAACCCTTACAACTCTTGCGCCTGGTAAAAGCAGGCGTAAGGCTTGCTTTTACCAGGATAAGAGTAGGAAATTTTTTTTTTTTTAATTTCCACTGATTTATCATTTAAAAAAGGTCAGTTTATTTTTAGCCCCATAAAAAACTTTAATTATTTTTTTCAAAAATTTAAATTTTTGTTTAAAATAGTTAATTTATTGTAATTTCAAGTCATTTTAAAAATGTGATGTATTTTTTAAAATTTATTTAAAGTTTTACTATATTTTGGGGGTGATCTCCATTCATATAATTGACAGGTATTCCTGTCAAGTGTAGGAAGGGAGATTCCCTTCTCTGATTGGCTCCCTATGGCCCACGTGATCCCAGGGACGCTGCGAACTACATGTGCCTCTGGGATACATGGGCCCTGCGCACCGGCAGTTTGGAGAGGCCCAGCATCGGAAGTGTGTGCGTCCCGGGAGCCCTCAGGTAAGGGTGCCGATTTTTCCAGATCGCAGGCCTCCGCCCGCAGGAGTACTGCGATCAGAATATCTGGGCCAATATATTTACAAACACATCGATTTATTAACACACACTACCCCCATTTGCTACTAATGTATTCTTTATTCCCCCTTCTTCAATGATTTCTCTCCCCTTTTGAGCTCCCCCCGTCCCAACACTACTGCTCCTCTGTAATGTGGCCCCAGTGGCTGCAGCAAGGCTGGTGGAAGGCTGCTGATTCTGGGAGCAAGAGACTGCAGATGGCCTTGCAGGATGCCCTCGACCAGTTCTGGGCCTGCAGACTGCACCACCTCAGCATGGGCAGCAGCAGTCTGGGATGGTTGGGTTACAGGCTGCGGCAAGTGCAATGGCGCAGTGGCAGTTGTTGCGTCCGTGTATAATAAGACACAGACTGTGGAGAACGGTACAACAGGTGTTTACTCAACGTGGCTCACACTGTAACTGATCTGTACAGATTACTACTCAGTGCTATATACAGGTGTGGTCACTGCCGGTACTGCAGTATACATGAGCTGTAAAACATAGCTCCCCCCTTAATAAAGGTATATACATTACAATTCCTCCCCTTTTAGATTAACAGTACCATAACACTTTTAACATGCAACATTACCTGAAAATAGTCTATTTATATATTCAGTCTTTGGGGAGGCTTCCTGATCCTTTCCGGATAGCGCCTTTGCCGAGTGTCTTGCTTTTGGTGCGAAGGCGATTCTGGCCCCCTGTCGTCGGTTGGTTCATCAGCTTGCGATGCTACTGTTTCTGGGGTAGATGCGACCTGTACGTCGGGTTCATCACCAGGTACATATGGGCGAGGCATGGGGTTGACTTGTTCCTGTGACTCTAGGATTTGGTCAGCATGGCGTCTCACGATGCTGTCCCCAACGTCCACTGTGTACATTAGTGGGCCCTGCCGTGTGCAGATCGTTCCTGGCTGCCAGTTTTCTGTTCGGTAGTCGTGGGCCAAGACTGGCTGCCCTACATTGAAGCTCCTTGTTGGCTTCTCATGGATGTGCTGGAATTGCTTACTCTCAACATCTCTTCGTACGTTTGGTCTGAGCAAATCCAGGCGAGATCTTAACCATCGGTTAAAGAACATCATGGCTGGGGCCTGGTTGGTGACTGCATGTGTCGCATTCCAGTAGGCGAACAGGAAATTGTCCACCTTGTGCTGCAGCGGAATGTTGTCATTGTACATAGCCTTTATTGCCTTCTTAAAGGTTTGTACGAACCTCTCAGCCAATCCATTTGTGGCTGGATGATACGGGGCGGAAGTGTAATGCCTTAACCCATTCTTTTTCAAGAAACTACGGAACTCTTCGGACACAAACTGTGGTCCGTTGTCGGAGCAAATCTGATCTGGCAAGCCATTCCTGGCAAAAATGGTCCGTAGGACTGCAATAGTTTTCTCCGTGGTGGTGGAGGACATTTTGATGACCTCAGGCCATTTCGAGTACGCATCCACGGCTATTAAAAACATTGAGTCCATGAATGGACCAGCAAAATCAATATGCACCCGTTGCCATGGAGATGAGGGCCACTCCCATGGGTGTAGTGGGGCCTGTGGTGGTGCATTTTGGACTTTCTGGCATCCTGAGCAGCTCTTGGTCAGGTCCTCGATTTGTTTATCGATTCCCGGCCACCACACATAAGCCCTGGCTAGGCGTTTCATTTTTATCCCTCCCAGATGACCCTCATGATGCTCATTGAGCACTCTATCCCTTAACTTGGGTGGAATTGCCACTCGGGATCCACACATCAAGGTCCCCCGGCACACTGACAGCTGTTCTCTCCTTGTCGAGAATGCTGGCAACAGTGAGTCGCTATGTGCTGGCCATCCCTTCACTGTCAAATCATATACCCGAGACAGTGTCGGGTCATTTCGGGTTTCCCTTTCGATACAAGCGTTAGTTACTGGTAGGTATTCAACTATAGTCGAATGGAATATTTCGACAGGATCCACTGCTGGTGCTTCCTCCGCAGTAGGCAATGGCAGGCGTGATAGCCCATCAGCATTTCCATGCTGTTTCGTGCCCTTATATTCAATCTCATAGTGGTGCGCCCCTGGAAAAAGTGACCATCTTTGTAGTCGTTGCGTAGTCATCACCGGAACGCCCTTCTTTGGATTAAAAATGGAGACAAGAGGCTGGTGATCAGTCAGCAAGGTGAATTTCTGCCCGTGCAGATAGTGATTGAACTTTTTCACTCCCCAAACTAGGCTGAGGGCCTCCCTGTCAATCTGGGCGTAGTTACGCTCGGCTGAGGTTAGTGATCGTGACGCGAAGGCTATTGGCCTCTCTGAGCCGTCCGAGAATTTGTGCGACAGCACCGCTCCAATGCCATAGGGTGACGCATCACATGCCAACTGAATTGTTAATGCTGGTTTGTAATGGGCCAATACCTCTTTCGATGTGATTAGTGTTTTGCTCTTCTGGAAAGCTCGTCTACATTCGTCACTCCACTTCCATGGCACCCCAGTTTGCAGTAGGGTGTTCAGTGGGTGTAGTATTGTAGACAAATTTGGCAAGAACTTATGGTAGTAGTTTACCAGCCCGAGGAATGACCTCAGTTGTGACACATTTTCCGGTGCTGGAGCCTTGACTACTGCCTCAATCTTCTCTGGGGACTTATGTAACCCCTCTTTATCGATAACGTGGCCACAATACGAGATCTGTTATCTAAAAAACTCGCATTTGGGATGGTTAGCTCGGAGCCCATATTCCTGTAATCTAGTGAGCACCTGCTCCAGGTTGTCATTTTCGCCCGTGACCAGGATGTCGTCCAAATAACACTGGGTCCCTGGGATCCCTTGCAGGACTTGTTCCATTGCCCTCTGCCAAATAGCCGGAGCTGATGCTACCCCGAATACCAGCCGGTTGTATTGGTAGAGACCTTTATGGGTGTTGATTGTGAGGTTTTTTTTGATGCTTCTTCTACCTCCATTTGCAGATACGCCTGGGCCAGATCAATCTTAGTGAAGCGTTTCCCTCCAGATGGCGAGGCGAAAGGATCTTCAATCCGCGGAAGTGGATGTTGTACGGTGTGAAGGACCAGGTTCACTGTTACGTTAAAGTCCCCACGGATGCGAACCTTCCTTGGTTCCCCAGGCGTGCTGCTCAACGACTTTTTCATCACAGGGACGATGGGTGTAGCCCACTCGCTCCAGTCTACCTTGAACAGTACACCTGAACATTCCAGACTCTCCAGCTCTGCTTCGACGGCTGGGCGGATCGCATAAGGTACTGGTCTGGCCTTAAAAAATTTTGCCCTTGCATTTTCTTCAATTTTAATCATCGCTGTCATGCCTTTTAGTGTTCCGAGTCCTTGCTGGAACACTTCTTTCACATCAGTTAGGATCTTTGACAGTCGCCCAGGTGTGACGTCGTCATCCTTTTTGTCAGCCGCAGTCAGTGCCTGTATGGAATGCCAACCCAGTTGTATTTTCCGGATCCATTCACGTCCCAGTAATGGTGGTCCTCCATCTTGCAATACATACAGGTCTAGTTTTGGTGTTTCCTTACCGGTATATATAACGGCACCCTTATTTTTCCTTTGGGGTAGACTTTTTGCCCCGTGTACGTCGTCAAAATAATTTTTGTGTCTCTCAAGTGTATGTGTGTGAATAGCCGCTCGTAGTCCCGTCAGTTTATGACAGTTAGGGCTGATACTGTGTCCAATTCCATCTTTACCTGGACTCCTGCTAACTTGAGAGTGACCCAAATGGTTCGGTGATCCTTCGTTGTGATCACATTATGTAGTTTCAGACAACTCAGTTCCCTGCTTTCGGAGTCGTTATCACTCTTTTGTTCGTCTGAACTATTCTCCGTCATCTTATGTACCTTCTTGTACTTTCCTTTGGTAGGTTTCTTATTGCTGGTTTTCTTTCCCGACCTGCAGACTCGTGCTATGTGTCCTACTTTTCCACACTGTCTGCACACTTTGTCTTTGAACCAGCAATCATTCTGGTCGTGTGTTGTTCTGCCGCAGCGATAGCACTTCTCTGTTCCATATGACATTTTGTTTGTGCCATATTCTTGCGGTCTCTGTTGTATCTCTGCAGCGCCCCGTGCTGCTGCTTCATATGATACCACAATGCTGAAAGCCTTTTCCAGCGTAAGGTCCTTTGCAGATAAATGCCATTTCTGGGTTCCTTCACTTTGAAGCCCACACATAAACTTGTCCCTTAAGGTATCTGCCAGTCCCGCTCCAAGCTGGCAGTGTTTCGATAGTTTGCGCAGTTTTGTTAAATAATCAGCATTGCTTTCATCCTTATGCTGGTTCCGTTTGTGAACCTTGAATCTTTCTGCTATCAGCAGCGGTGTGGGGTTTAAATGTTCCTTTAGTATCGTTACTATGTCTTCAAAACTCTTTTACATTGGCTTCGTTGGGGTTACTAGATTTCGTACTAAACCATACGTCTTTGCACCCATTAAATTTAACAATACCGATGCTTTCTTGTCATCTGACACCTCATTTGCCTTGCAGTACACCTCTATTCGTTCGACATAGGTAGTCCAATCTTCGACTTCATTGTCAAATGCGGTGATACTGCCACTCTTCGGCATTTTGCGTGTGGTTTAAAATGGCGTCTCCCGCGCTTTCCTTCCTCCCCCGCTGCTGCCAACGCCGCTCCCAGCGGTTCTCGTGGCAATGGCAACGCCCTGTAGGTTTCGCGCGCTTCTCCTGCGCTGCTGCCAACGCTGCTCTCGGCGGTCCTCGTGGCAATGGCGGTGCCTCGCGGGTTTCTGCGCGTCTCTCTCTCCCTCTCTCCGATGCTGCTCGGCCCCTGAACACCGGCTGCGCCCTGTGCGCTCTGCCCTCTCTCTCTCTCCCCCGTCGACGCTGCTCGGCCCTTTGCTGTGCCGCTCGGTCGGGCTCTAGCCCGCCGCTGTCCGGAAAGGGTCTGCGCAGTACCTGTTGCCAGCCCGTTTCGCTGGACCACCTCGACTGGAAAGCCAAGCCTGGCTCTCGACAGCCTCCCCTGCAATTCTCGAGTCTCTGCTGGATGACTGGGCAGTTGCCCGTGGTCGACGCCCGAGTCTCTGGCCTTGACCTCCAATCCACTGATCTCCAGGAACGAATCCCCGGGAGGTGATGCAGAGTTGCAGGTAGGTTCGAACCTGCCTCGTCGCCAATGTTGCGTCCGTGTATAATAAGACACAGACTGTGGAGAACGGTACAACAGGTGTTTACTCAACGTGGCTCACACTGCAACTGATCTGTACAGATTACTACTCAGTGCTATATACAGGTGTGGTCACTGCCGGTACTGCAGTATACATGAGCTGTAAAGCATAGTTCCCCCCTTAAAGGTATATACTTTACAGCAGTGTTGGGAGCAGGAATGCTGTCATCCTGAGAAAAGACAGCACCTTCCTGCTTGACCAACTCACTGTCACTCCCCCAGGGCAGAACCTCAGCATCCAGAGCAAGCTGCTCGAGCACAGATTGCTGGCCTGCTGTGGCACTGTGAGATCCCCAGTGGACTGTGGGTGACACAGCGATGATGGCAGCAGTCAGTACTTGTGTGGCATCAATCTGAGACTGCATGAGAGCAGTCTGAGATTGGATGCCAGCAACCACTGACTCCATTGCAGCACTAAGCCGTTGCGTTGCCTCAGCCTGTGTTGCAATCGCTGCTGCCACCTCATCCATGACATGCGGCATGAGGTCTGGGTCCCCACAGTCTCTCTGCGAGTCGACCAACTGCCAAGGATGGGCTCGATGGTTTGCGCAGAGATGAGAGCAATGCTGGAGGTGGACTCCTCCAAGCTCCTAGCCAGTGCATCCATGCTCTCGGGCACCCTTGGTATTGCACCCATGAGCTCAGTGTGCATGCCCATCGCCCAGGTGGTCATCGCCTCCACATCGAGGTCTGCATCTGAGTCCTGTGCAACAGAACTCGTGCGTGAACTCACCCTCCGGGGAGATGGCCCCAAGCTTCCCTTTCCCCGTGGCATTGCTGTAGCCCGCTGGGTCCCGGAGCTTCACTCACATCAGGCCCATGTACTAGACTCCCCTCCAGTGACTGTGTCACCCCATTATCAGACCTAGCACCTTCGGGAGACACAGGCAGTGAGGCTCTGGCTTGTTCTTCCTCCTCCTCCCCCGCGTTGCTGCCACTGGGAGGCTGATGGACAGGCTGGTCATATGGTGGCTGATTATCTAAAAGCATAAAGGAACAAGAGTGGGGTTAAGGTCAGGGGAGGGTGGCAGGAAGGGAGCAAGGAATGAAGACAGTATACTTAGATGGAAAGTGGGCAAGGTTTGTGGTGTGAGGGGGAAGTGGTATGAGAGAAGAGGGAGAGGTGATGAACATACCGTTGTTGTCCCCAAGGAGGTCGATGTCTCAGACGGCCACAGTGCCCATGATCTGGGCCCCAATGAGGCGGCCCACTCGCTCCTCCAGGTCTGTAAAGGGGTGCAGGTCCACTTCACCTCCTCCCTTTCGTAGCTGCTCCCTCCTGTTGTGAACAAGCTTGGCCTGCAAGAAAAAGGAAAGCATGTGAGTGAGTGTGCAGCCATGTGTTTGGCATATGTGCCTACCGTAGTTGAATGGCTGTTAATGTATGCAAGGCATGAGATGTACATGTCACTTTTAGTAGGTAGGCATAGTAGGTGGGTGAGTGTTGGGGATGTGGCAGTTTATACAGTGTGTGCACAGAGTGAGGTTGAGATGGTGGCATGTAGCGAGTTTTGAAGCATCTACTCACCCTGACCACCCGAGTGAGGTCGTTGAATTTCTTCCGGCACTGGGTGGGAGATCTGGGAACCACACTTCTGGCCGACACGTGCTAGGCCACCTCCCACCACATCCTCCTAAAGGCCTGTGGCAATGGCCTCCTGCTTGTGTCTGTAGGGTTCTCAAAATTCCCACATTCCCCAAAAGTTATCAATAAACGGAACCCTGAATGGACAAGTTATTAAAAAGGGTACCCAAAAGAAAATGGCTTCTGAAACCTCGTGACTGAAGCCTGCAGGATTTTAAAAGCAAAGCCCTGCAAAAGGCAGGCCCATTCAAATCCTGAAATGAAATCTAACATGCATGGATCTGTGTGGAAGACTTTGTCATTTTTCTAAAGCCAGACAGCTAGGTAAACCCAGAATATGCATCTTTCATCTCGAAACAGTTAACTCAGGATAGACGTAATCTTGAGGTCATTACCGTTTTGCATACATAATCGGTAACCGCTCAAAGGAGCCACCAAGCCAGGAAAAGACGATTAAACAATCATAAATAACAAACAGCCAGGATGTTGAAGCCATTAAACAAGGAGACAACCGCCCCAAAAACAGTTAAAGTGAATGACTATAATCACTTTAGACGAGCCTGCCAAAATTAAACAAAGAACTGACCTGATTTGGCACGCAGATAAGGAAATGGAGAACCTGTATAATTATAGGCCCACCAGTAGCTCAGGCCGGTCAGCATGGCAGAAGAGGGTTAGCCATCAGGGCACGATAAGGAACGAAGCCAAACAGCAAGATTGAGGGGCAGCACGGCAGAAGAGGGCCAGCCATCGGGGCATGATAAAGAATAGAGCCAAATAGCAAGATCATGGTAACAACTGAGGACAATTAGGCCGCAACCGCAGCCTTACACGACTAAGCCGACCCCGAAGGCCACCAACCGAGCCCAGCCGCAACGAAATTCAACGACCAGACCACCACCAGAAGAACAACCATTCTGCAAGATAAAGTACCCAACAAAGACTTTACTCTTTAAACTGAGGAAAAAGGGGGTACTTTACTCGGACGACTCCACTGCCACGCCCTGGGACCACGTGACGACGGCAGGCCCCAAAGGACACAAAGGGCGAACCCCATAACCACAACCGGCTTAATTGACAGGTTTCGAACTGTCAAGGAAACCCCATTGGTGAGCATAAATCCCTGGCCCCTCTTAGCTCAATCTAGTTAGGTATTGGGGGTGGGACAAGGGTAGGGGGATTATTAACGTGATTGTTCCCTCATTGTGCCATGTGTTCCCCATTCCCAACTGTAGGGGTTTTTTTTCTGCTCTCTTGCCCGTTCTGGCCTCCTGCCAGGCTTCGTGCAAGAATTACCCTTGAGTGGTTCGACCCACTCCCCCTACGGTTCTAGACCTTGGACTTAGATGCAGAGAACAGTAGTGCAGAGAAAGGACTCAATAGACCAGGCTGAATAGCACGAAATGGATGCTTTTATTTTTCAACAGTTTGAAGCATTACAAAATACATGTCATAGGCACAGATTAAAGTAACTACAATCATGCACAAATTTAAGAACTTGACTCTATGGAAATGGGGAACACACGGCACATCGTAAAAGGGGAAACACATTACGATTTCCCTTAACTCCCTCCCCTATACCTAAACTAAGTTTCGACCTGGGGAACCTGGGATCATGCTCACCACTCTCGAAATCGCGAGAAAGGGGGTTCGCAGCCTTTTTGGCACCGCTTTCCGTCATCACGTGGATTTGGAAACTTCTGGCGCAGTCGATATTCTCTCTCTCTCTTTCTCGAGGCGATGGGGTAGACACAGCCTCGATGAGCGCTCGTCAAGGTTGAAGATCAGCTACAAGCTGTTGTCGATTTTGGTTCATGGAGCAGACCAACAACCAGATGGGATGTTGAGACACGGAAGTGTCAGGCCCGGACTGTCTTTTTGTCTCCGGCCTGGTCGGTTCTCCAGAGGGTTTCTTCTCCGTCGGCCTGGGTCGTCGATGATCTCCCGACCCCAGTACCCGGGCCACCCTCGTTGTCTTCTCGTCGTGGCCGAGCCTTGTTTGGCTGAACACCGACCACGTTGTCCTTGTGATGAAATATTTCCATTCATCACTGCCTGTGACTGAGATCGGTTTCAGTGTCATTTCCCTTCCCCCAGACCTCATTGTATTGTGTACTGGAATGTGCTGTATTGTATACTGGAATGTGCTGTGTGTAGGGCTCCGCCCATACCTGGCCCCGTTTGTAAGCTAGCTTCAGTCTAGCCCCATTCTCCAGAAGGACGACATCTCTCTCGCTTACGTGTTTCGTTCTAAGTTAATAAAAGCCTTGTTTTGTTCTGCTACCTTCGAGTCTCCGAATTATTGAGGCACATCAATTTTATTAACTTATTTTCAACACTATGGATCAACTCCTGAAACCCGAATGTTTGGATTTGGATCAACATGCTCCGGACGCATCAGCACGCTTCGGACACTGGTTTGAGTGTATGGAATTCTTCCTGGACAATTCCACAGCCGTCAAAGACGCTGCGGACGCTGCAAGGGTGAGACTCGGAATTCTGCGGAATTGGGTAAGCCACCGGGTTTACCCCCTCATCCAAGACGCCGAGACGTACCTGGCCGCCTGCGACATCTTAAAGGCGCATTACCAGCAGCCTACGAATGAGGTGTATGCTAGGCACCTGCTCGCCACCCGCGCACAGCGACCTGGGGAATCGGTGGAGGAGTTCCTAAGCATCCTGAAAATGCTTGGCAAAGACTGTAAGTGCCGAGATGTAAAAGCCACAGTGTACACTGACGAGCTTGTTCGCGATGCCTTCATCACAGGCCTCAGCTCCACTTACATCCGGCAAAGACTGCTGGAAAAAACGGGGTTGGACCTGAAACAGGCTGCGGACACCGCGCGATCCCTGGATGTGGCCCAGAGAAACTCGGACGCCTACTCTTCAGCCCGCGCCGTCCACGCCGCCACGTGTGCACCGAGGGCGCCGCCATCTTGGAAGGCATCTTCCCCGCCCGACAGCCCGACACCGGCTGGGCCCCGCTCTCCCCCCAGAAGCCCTACGACAGCCGCGACGCGTCAGGGACCCAACTGCTACTTCTGCGGGCAGCCAAAGCACACCAGAAACCTGTGCCCGGCGAAAGGCACCACCTGCTTTAAGTGCGGTAAGAAGGGGCACTTCGGGAAGGTGTGCAGAGGGAACCCCGCCGGAAAACCAACCGCCGGAAAACCCGCCACCGCCGCGTGTGCGCCGTGGGAGCGGCCATCTTGGACGCCATCTTGCCCGACCTCGTGGGGTCCGCCATCTTGTGAGCAGACAGCGTGGACGCCATCTTGGATCGATCAGTGCCCTACAGTGGCATCGGTCACAGTGGACCAGACCAGGCCGCACCCGCTATCCAGATCAATGGTGGACATCGAGGTAAACGGGTGCCGGGTTAAATGCTTAATTGACAGTGGAAGCACGGAGAGCTTTATCCACCCAGAACTGGCACAACAACTCTCCCTAAAGGTGGTCCCTACTCAGGGTACCATCTCTATGGCTGACAAAACCCAGACATCGACCATTCTGGGTTACTGCACGGTACAATTGTGCGTTAACGGAACTGTATATGATAATTTTAAAGTATTAATCATGAAGAACCTATGTGCGAGCGTGATCTTGGGCCTGGATTTCCAGTGCAACCACCAAAGCATCACGCTCAAGTACGGTGGGTCCCAGCCGCCCCTCACAGTGTGCGGTCTGGCTACCCTGAAGGTAAAGCCGCCTTCGCTATTCGCGAACCTTACCCCTAACTGCCGGCCAATAGCGACCAAAAGCAGGAGGTACAGCTGGGAGGACAGGCGGTTTATCGCGACCGAGGTAGACAGGCTCCTGAAAGAGCGCATAATTGAACGCAGCAACAGCCCGTGGCGCGCCCAAGTGGTAGTGGTAAGGGGTAGCGAGAAGAAACGGATGGTGATCGACTATAGTCAAACGATCAACAGGTACACCCTACTAGACGCCTACCCGCTACCCCGCATATCAGAAATGGTGAACCAAATCACCCAATACCGGGTGTTCTCCACCATCGACCTCAAGTCAGCGTACCACCAGCTCCCTATCAGACCAGAGGACCGCCCGTACACCGCCTTCGAGGCGAACGGACGCCTCTACCAATTCCTCAGAGTCCCCTTTGGGGTGATGAATGGGGTCTCGGTCTTTCAGAGGGAGATGGACCGCATGGTCGATGACCACCACTTGCAGGCAACCTTCCCCTACCTCGACAACGTCACCATCTGCGGCCACAATCAGCAGGATCACGACTCGAACCTCGAGAGGTTCCTGGAAACCGCACAAAAACTAAACCTCACCTACAACGAGGACAAGTGCGTTTTCAACACCACGTGCCTCTGCATACTAGGCAGCGTGGTGGAGAATGGAGAAATCGGACCAGACCCCGACCGATTGCGCCCCCTACGGGAGCTGCCCCTGCCCAACACTCCCAAAGCCCTGAAAAGGTGCCTGGGGTTATTTTCTTATTATTCCCAATGGGTCCCCAACTACTCCGACAAAGCCCGCCCCCTCTTGAAAGCATCCTCTTTTCCGCTCTCTGCTGAGGCCCACGCCGCCTTCAAAAGCATTAAGCAGGATATTGAGCGGGCCACGCTACAGGCAGTGGACGAGAACACTCCATTTCAAGTGGAAAGTGGTGCGTCTGACTTCGCCTTGGCGGCCACCCTCAACCAGGCGGGGCGGCCCATAGCTTTCTTCTCGAGGACCCTCCAGGGGCCCGAGATCAGACACTCCTCCGTGGAAAAGGAGGCCCAAGCCATCGTGGAGGCAGTGCGCCACTGGCGCCACTACCTAGCCGGCAAACGCTTCACCCTACTTACCGACCAGCGGTCGGTAGCGTTTATGTTCAATAATAAACAGAGGGGGAAGATTAAAAATGATAAGATTCTTAGGTGGCGGATCGAGCTCTCCACCTTCGAGTACGACATCATTTACCGGCCAGGGGCCCTTAACAAATCCCCTGACGCCCTCTCACGAGGGATGTGTGCCAGCGCCACCGGGGATCGGCTACAGACCCTCCACAACGACCTCTGCCACCCAGGGGTCACGCGGCTGTTCCACTTCATAAAGTCCCGTAACTTACCCTACTCGATTGAGGAAGTTCGGTCCCTGACCAGGAACTGCCGCACTTGCGCTGAGTGCAAGCCTCGGTTCTACCGCCCAGATAGAGCCCACTTAATCAAAGCTACACGGCCCTTTGAGCGGCTCAGCTTAGAT